>NW_024412376.1:73673184-73718939 GCF_014898765.1 Herpailurus yagouaroundi
AAAAAAAAAAAATTTAAAGAGCAAATGAGGAGTGAAGGGTTGAAGCCCAGGAGGACAAAATTCCAAAAAGCGATTGGCAGTGTTAAGTGATACCAAAAAGCTGAAAAAACAAAATAACTTAGGGCAGAAAGATGTTGAACCAGATAGGATGGTTTTGTTGTAAGTAATAGAAAATTGATTTTACACTGACTTAAAAAAAAAAAAAAAGACTTATTTGTTCACATATAATCTTCAAGAATGGCTTCATCAGGGCTTTGGATCTTTCTCTGAGAATTTTTAGGCTTTGCCATCCTCCTTGTGTTAGATTTTTCCTTAGGATGACTTTTCCCATGACTGGTAGAGGCCACTGGATCACTTTCTGGGAAAGAGAACATTTTTAACTTCCCTAAACTCTGATTGAGAGTCCTGAACTTGGCTTTAATTGGATTACGTCTAGATTAGCACTGTAGCCAGGGAGAATGCTTTGCACCATAGAGAGATGGGATAGTTGATGTTTTTTAATCCCTTGCAAATCCCATGACTAAATAGTGGGAGAAGAGTGGGTCCACCATTTGAGAAAACTACAATTCCAAGCTTTGGCTGTCCTCATGCCCAATGACCCCAGCAAAAAGAGTATACCTCTTTCTTGCTTCTTCCAGTAAAAGTTCAAGGGAGGGCTCTGGGTTTGGTTCATCTGCCTTTCTTGAACCAATCTTAGAGGATAAGGAGGTGAAGTGCTGTGACTGACCAGTGTTGTGTGTTTGCAGCTGTAGGGAGATGGGATGGGTCAGTAACACTAAGATCACATGGAATGAATTCCACACAGCTATCACAGTTCACTCCAATTCCTTTGCCTCATTAATAGTGGTGATACCAGTGTTATAAAATATTCTCCATTTTCTGCTCCAGAGAGTACTTCTATTTTTATTTTCATCCTTTGTAGAAATTACCTATATATTTTTTAATTTTTTATTTATTTGTTTTTTCAATATATGAAGTTTATTGTCAAATTGGTTTCCATACAACACCCAGTGCTCATCCCAAAAGGTGCCCTCCTCAATTCCCATCACCCACCTTCCCCTCCCTCCCACCCCCCATCAACCCTCAGTTTGTTCTCAGTTTTTAAGAGTCTCTTATGCTTTGGCTCTCTCCCACTCTAACCTCTTTTTTTTTTTTTCCTTCCCCTCCCCCATGGGTTTCTGTTAAGTTTCTCAGGATCCACATAAGAGTGAAAACATATGGTATCTGTCTTTCTCTGTATGGTTTATTTCACTTAGCATCACACTCTCCAGTTCCATCCACGTTGCTACAAAGGGCCATATTTCATTCTTTCTCATTGCCACGTAGTACTCCATTGTGTATTTAAACCACAATTTCTTTATCCATTCATCAGTTGATGGACATTTAGGCTCTTTCCATAATTTGGCTATTGTTGAGAGTGCTGCTATAAACATTGGGGTACAAGTGCCCCTATGCATCAGCACTTCTGTATCCCTTGGGTAAATTCCTAGCAGTGCTATTACTGGGTCATAGGGTAGGTCTATTTTTAATTTTTTGAGGAACCTCCACACTGTTTTCCAGAGCGGCTGCACCAGTTTGCATTCCCACCAACAGTGCAAGAGGGTTCCCGTTTCTCCACATCCTCTCCAGCATCTATAGTCTCCTGATTTGTTCATTTGGGCCACTCTGACTGGCGTAAGGTGATATCTGAGTGTGGTTTTGATTTGTATTTCCCTGGTGAGGAGCGATGTTGAGCATCTTTTCATGTGCCTGTTGGCCATCTGGATGTCTTCTTTAGAGAAGTGTCTATTCATATCTTCTGCCCATTTCTTCACTGGGTTATTTGTTTTTCAGGTGTGGAGTTTGGTGAGCTCTTTAGAGATTTTGGGTACTAGCCCTTTGTCCGATATGTCATTTGCAAATATCTTTCCCATTCCGTTGGTTGCCTTTTAGCTTTGTTGGTTGTTTCCTTTGCTATGCAGAATCTTTTTATCTTCATAAGGTCCCAGTAGTTCATTTTTGCTTTTAATTCCCTTGCCTTTGGGGATGTGTCAAGTAAGAAAATGCTACAGCTGAGGTCAGAGAGGTCTTTTCCTGCTTTCTCCTCTAGGGTTTTGATGGTTTCCTGTCTCACATTCAGGTCCTTTATCCATTTTGAGTTTGTTTTTGTGAATGGTGTGAGAAAGTGGTCTAGTTTCAATCTTCTGCATGTTGCTGTCCTGTTCTCCCAGCACCATTTGTTAAAGAGACTGTCTTTTTTCCATTGGATGTTCTTTCCTGCTTTGTCAAAGATGAGTTGGCCATACGTTTGTGGGTCTAGTGCTGGGGTTTCTATTCTATTCCATTGGTCTATGTGTCTGTTTTTGTGCCAATACCATGCTGTCTTGATGACTACAGCTTTGTAGCAGAGGCTAAAGTCTGGGATTGTGATGCCTCCCGCTTTGGTCTTCTTCTTCAAAATTGCTTTGGCTATTCAGGGTCTTTTGTGGTTCCATACAAATTTTAGGATTGCTTGTTCTAGCTTCGAGAAGAATGCTGGTGCAATTTTGATTGGGATTGCATTGAATGTGTAGGTAGCTTTGGGTAGTATTGACATTTTGACAATATTTATTCTTCCAATCCATGAGCGTGGAATGTTTTTCCATTTCTTTATATCTTCTTCAATTTCCTTCATAATCTTTCTATAGTTTTCAGCATACAGATCTTTTACATCTTTGGTTAGATTTATTCCTAGGTATTTTATGCTTCTTGGTGCAATTGTGAATGGGATCAGTTTCTTTATTTGTCTTTCTGTTGCTTCATTATAAGTGTATAAGAATGCAACTGATTTCTGTACATTGATTTTGTATCCTTAAACTTTGCTAAATTCATGTATCAGGTCTAGCAGACCTTTGGTGGAGTCTATCAGGTTTTCCATGTATAATATCATGTCATTGGCAAAAAGTGAAAGCTTGACTTCATCTTTGCCCATTTTGATGCCTTTGATTTCCTTTTGTTGTCTGATTGCTGATGCTAACACTTCCAACACTGTGTTAAACAACAGCAGTGAGAGTGGACATCCCTTTTGTGTTCCTGATCTCAGGGAGAAAGCTCTCAGCTTTTCATAAATGGCTTTTATGATGTTTAAGTATGTTCCTTCTATCCCGACTTTCTTGAGGGTTTTTATTAAGAAAGGTTGCTGAATTTTGTCAAAGGCCTTTTCTGCATCGATTGACAGGATCATGTGGTTCTTTTTTTTTTTTTTCCAACGTTTATTTATTTTTGGGACAGAGAGAGACAGAGCATGAACGGGGGAGGGGAAGAGAGAGAGGGAGACACAGAATCCGAAGCAGGCTCCAGGCTCTGAGCTGTCAGCGCAGAGCCCGACGCGGGTCTCGAACCCAGGAACCGCGAGATCGTGACCTGGCTGAAGTCGGATGCTTAACCGACTGTACCACCCAGGCGCCCCGGATCATATGGTTCTTATCTTTTCTTTTATTAATGTGATGTATCACGTTGATTGATTTGTGAATGTTGAACCAGCCCTGCAGCCCAGGAATGAATACCACTTGATCATGGTGAATAATTCTTTTTATATGCTGTTGAATTCGATTTGTTAGTATCTTATTGAGAAGTTTTGCATCCATATTCATCAGGGATATTGGCCTGTAGTTCTCTTTTTTTACTGGGTCTCTGTCTGGTTTAGGAATCAAAGTAATACTGGCTTCATAGAATGAGTCTGGAAGTTTTCCTTCCCTTTCTATTTCTTGGAATAGCTTGAGAAGGATAGGTATTATCTCTGCTTTAAACTTCTGGTAGGACTCCCCTGGGAAGCCATCTGGTCCTGGACTCTTATTTGTTGGGAGATTTTTGGTGACTGATTTAATTTCTTCGCTGGTTATGGGTCTGTTCAAGCTTTCTATTTCCTCCTGATTGAGTTTTGGAAGCGTGTGGGTGTTCAGGAATTTGTCCATTTCTTCCAGGTTGCCCAGTTTGTTGGCATATAATTTTTCATAGTATTCCCTGATAATTGCTTGTATCTCTGAGGGATTGGTTGTAATAATTCTATTTTCACTCATGATTTTATCTATTTGGGTCATCTCCCTTTTCTTTTTGAGAAGCCTGGCTAGAGGTTTATCAATTTTGTTTATTTTTTCAAAAAACCAACTCTTGGTTTCGTTGATCTGCTCTACAGTTTTTTAAGATTCTATTTTGTTTATTTCTGCTCTGATCTTTATTATTTTCTTCTTCTGCTGTGTTTGGGGTATCTTTGCTGTTCTGCTTGTATTTCCTTTAGGTGTGCTGTTAGATTTTGTATTTGGGATTTTTCTTGTTTCTTGAGATAGGCCTGGATTGCAATGTATTTTCCTCTCAGGACTGCCTTCGCTGCATCCCAAAGTGTTTGGATTGTTGTATTTTCATTTTCATTTGTTTCCATATATTTTTAAATTTCTTCTCTAATTGCCTGGTTGACCCATTCATTCTTTAGTAGGGTGTTCTTTAACCTCCATGCTTTTGGAGGTTTTCCAGACTTTTTCCTGTGGTTAATTTCAAGCTTCATAGCATTGTGGTCTGAAAGTATGCATGGTATGACTTCAATTCTTGTATACTTATGAAGGGCTGTTTTGTGACCCAGTATGTGATCTATCTTGGAGAATGTTCCATGTGCACTCGAGAAGAAAGTATATTCTGTTGCTTTGGGATGCAGAGTTCTAAATATATCTGTCAAGTCCATCTGATACAATGTATCATTCACGGTCCTTGTTTCTTTATTGACCGTGTGTCTAGATGATCTATCCATTTCTGTAAGTGGAGTGTTAAAGTCCCCACCTATATATTTTTTTAAATCTGTAGACTTGAATTCTTAACAACTCATCTTCAAGGGCACCTGGGTGCCTCAGTCAGTTAAGCCTGTGAGTCTTGATTTGTGCTCAGGTCACAATCTCATGGTTCATGAATTTGAGTCCTGAGTAGGGCTCTACATTGACAATATTGAACCTGCTTGGGATTTTCTGTCTTCGTCTCTCTCTCTGCCTCTCTTCCTCTGGTGTGCACGCAAGAGGACTCTCTCTTAAAACAAACTCATCTTGCTTTCATTCTTACGTAAAGTATCAGCCACTTCTTTCTTGGTAATATGCAAATTCCTCCAAAGCAGTTGGACTTAATAAATGTTAAATTAAATATTAATATTTTGAGAGAGAGAGAGAATCTGCAAGCAGGGAAGGGGCAGAGAGAGAGAGGGAGACAGAATCCCAAGCAGGTTCCATGCCCAGCACAGAGCCTGATGCTGATGCTGGGCTTCATCTCACAACTGTGAGATCGTGACCTGACCCAAAATTAAGAGTCGGATGCTCAACTGACTAAACCACCAGGCATTCCCTTGTCTTTTTTTTTTAATTGGAGTTTCTCTTCAAGACTTCTTGTCACCAGTCCAATTATAGATTTTCAGTAAAATGCTAGAGCTAGCTTCTTCTGGCTCTCTAGAGACAAGAGCTAAATATTCAGGTATTTTGTGAGCTGCTTGTTAAATCTTGAAATATTCTAGGGGAAGTATTTACACCATGGAAATTGGAAATGCTTACAAATCAGATCTACATACACACCACCACCCAACTCCCACCTTCAGCTAACCCCTGCAAGTGAGTTAGCTGTAAACCACTAGTCTTATATCAACATATATTACTATAAAAGTTTTTCCTTGTATTATAGTTTATCCTCTAGGACGTAGGCTTTAATTACAGTCAAATTCAGTCTGCATTATTGTCTGGAAACTCTAAAGTTTGTGTCTGAGGATTTAAAAAATTAAAATCATTACATTAAGTATCTTTCTTACATAATATTGAGTTAATTAAATTTTCCCTCCCCCATTTCAAAACCTGAAAGTCTTAAGAAAATTAAGAAACAGCCACAGATTGGAAGAATATATTTGTAAATATTATATCTGGTAAAGTATTTCCGTCCAGACTATGTAAAGAACACTTATAACCCAATAATTGTAGGACATACTTCTCAATTAAAATTGGGCAAAAGATGTGAATCAACATTTCACAAAGAAGATATAGAAATGGCTAATAAGCTCATGAAGAGATGCTCAACATTATTAATCATTAGGGAAATGCAACATAAAACCACAATGAGATACCACTACACAACCCACTAAGATAGCTATAATAATAATAATAAAAAGACTAGTAAGTTTTGTCAGGATGTGTAGGAATTGGAACTCTTCTGCATTGCAGGTGTGAACACAAATATGATGCAGCTGCTTTGGAAATAGTAAAAAGTTAAACATAGAATTACCATATGACCTGGCAATTAGAGAATTGGAAACTTGTATCCATACAGAAATTTGCACATGAATGTTTATAACAACTTTGTTTATAATAGCCAAAAAGTGGAAGCAACCCAGAAGTCCATGAACTGATAAACAAAATAGGGTATATCTGTCCACACACTGGGTTATTATTCAGCAATGGAGAGGAATAACTATTGATACATGTTATAATGTGGATTAACCTTAAAATATTTTGTTAAGTGAAAGAAGTCAAACATGGAAGACTATATATTGCATCATTTCATTTATAAGAAATGTTAAGAAATGATAAATCTATAGAGACAAAAAGTAAATCATTTGTTGCCTGGGGCTGGGAGTAGAAATAGGAATGGCTGAAAATAGGTACCAAAAAACTTTTTGGGGTGATGGAAATATTTTAAAATTGGATTGTGGTGATTGTTACACAATTCTACAAATGTGCTAAAAATAATTGTATGCTTACAACAGGCAAGTTCTGTGACATGTAAATTATAACTCAATTAAGCTGTTTTAAAAAGCCTGAAAAATCACAAAATCACTTATATATTTCTTATTAATAAATGGAAGTAAGAAATAAATATTCTGGAGATTTGTCCCTTCAGTTTTCAGCTTCTTTCATCTGCTGGTTTCAATCTTTAATGACGAAAGTGGTCCACAAACGTTGAATAAGTGTAGTTTTCTAAAAAAAGATACTCACCCCTCTGCAGTTTTAGAAACTAGTTTGCTGAGTGAAAATGTTTTAAAGTTACACCTTAATCCAATTGCTGCTTATGTGGAAATCAAAATATCACACAAAAATTGAGAGATATTGCCAATGATATGTTTGCCAAAGCAAAAAAAAAAAAAATTAATGCTTTAAAGACATGATTAAATAAAAACATCATCTCACATACACACATGCACACATGTGTGCACACACACACATAGAGTAAGGAATTTATTTTCACAGATAACTTTGGGATTCTTTACCTAATCTTATTCTATGTACTTCTGAGGGAGGCATTGAATACAGATTTATCACACAGTGGCAAAAAGATAATCAAAATGTATAAGCTCTTCAGGAGAGATTACTATTTATCTTTCATAATGTTTTAAAATAGGACACATTGTCATTTCATTTTGACATTCTTCTCATAATTTTGCTTTTCTGATAATCAGAAAGTTATTGTTCGTGCAGTCTGAATTAAAACCTGTCTTCCTATAAATCTACCCTGGGGAAAGTTTTGACTGTTCAGAAAATGTGCTGTGGCTGACCTGACAGCTATAATTTTAAAGTTTTTTTCTGGTTCCTACACTGTGTAATGGGAATCCCTGAGATGAGTGTGAAGGAGAAAGTTGACTTGACTTTAATTTTTCCATATAAGAAAATATGACTTTTTTTCTTCCTAAGAGGATGAAGAAAAGCAAGAAAAGGAACTAAGCTCCTTGTGTGAACCCATCCAGGCTGTAAAAGAATTAGCAGATTCAAAATGGTAATTCAGGAGAAACAGAACCCAAAAGGTCATAGAAACATAAGCTTCCTGAAAATTCTTAGAGATCTAGGGGAGACGGGAAGTAAGACTCCTTGTATATGTGTTCAAAAGAAAGCATCAAAACATTGTATTAACACACACTGATTCTTCTGTTTCAGAGGTCAATGAAAGGATGTATGGTGAGACAGATTGTGGAATACTTGAATATGTTTCTTCCTTTGGCTGTATGAATACTATTAACCCGATATAAGAAAAATTTTTAGAGAAGACAATTGGCATATGTGTATGATTGAAACTGTTTAAAACTGCCCTACAGTAATATTATCTTTAATTTTAGAACAATGATATTAGATGAATGAGGCCAAATCCACTTTATGCTTTTAGAATAGCTGCAGTATAATTTATAAAATGTGTTCACTTCTGTGTCTGCCCAGGCCTCCAATGCTACTCACTCCCACTCTGGTAGTTGACTTCCCTCCTAGGGAAGTCTAGATTTGTAAGTAATGTGCTCATATTGTTGTTTCTGAATTTGTCATTTGGGATTTAGTTTTATCCCAGTACCACTGTTCAGTTCTGGAAACCAACTGTTCTAGGGATTCAGAGAAGGGAACTAGTGATTACCAAATTGTTCTGGGGGCGGGGG
Source organism: Herpailurus yagouaroundi (assembly GCF_014898765.1). Classification (NCBI taxonomy): domain Eukaryota; kingdom Metazoa; phylum Chordata; class Mammalia; order Carnivora; family Felidae; genus Herpailurus; species Herpailurus yagouaroundi. The sequence goes on from NW_024412376.1 coordinate 73,681,571, forward strand.
ATGGGGCAGGCAACAATTGAGTGGGAGGCAAAGGCCACCACAGAACTATTGGATTCAATGGCATAACAGGTAGAGTGCATGACACACCCATAAAGTCCTAAATAGACATTGGAATGTGAAATCTGGCACTGTAAACACGCTTATCTGTTCAACCTTGTTTACCAGTAGCCACAGCCACGAGGAAATGGCCTTTACCTCACCACGGCCTTCCAAATCCCAAGCAAGTGCATCTTACGACAGAACTTAAATTCCATCCAACCCTGTAGCTTCAAGGCCATTGGGAAATATGGCCATTTTTAGCTTCCCAGCCTCTATAAGTAAGGGGGTATGTTGAAAGGGTAAGTGTGTATATGGAAGACCAATCATACCCAGCACACTCCCATGTCCAGCCACTCTCCTTCCCTCACCCCCAACGTACAAGATAATTTTAGGCTAAATCAATACTCAGTGTTAGCATTATTCAAACTGTGCAAATGTTATGCACTATTAAGCCACGGCGCATACTACACCACCCCTCTTTCTTATATAATACTTTTTCCTGCAGTTAATAATTCTCTCATCTTTCCATCTGCTAAGTTTGCTAAGATCTTTTTTGTTAATTTTTCCAAATAACTCTGTCACGTGCATCAACAACATTTTGAATATATTTCAATGCAGCATGAATTGGGAAGCGAGGGTGAGTGTGAGGGAGGTGGTGTGTATGTCTGGCTGCTATTCTGAAAACACAGTAGAAGAAAGTGACTAAAAGGCTCAGCTTTCAGTATTCAGATTTTCACTTAATCCTCTTCTCTGTTTCTGTCCCCCACATGGTTCTTTGATTTCATGAGTCCAGTACTTCCCTGAGTCAATTTTTAGTCTTTTAATGAGTGAGGTTGGATGGGGACCCAGACTTCTAACTGCTTCATATACAAATGTACAGATTTTTGACCTGACCCTGGTTTTAGCTTGAGCTCCCCTCTTCTCTCCCTAATTTTCCATGGGAACTCATATATCCTAGCCCTGAGCCTCCAGAGAACAAATTGGCTAGTTTACTGGTATACCTCTCTTCAGATAGTTAGGTTACAGGCTATATTGCTAAATTAGTTATCCCTGCTCCATCTTCTTTTCCAGTAAATTTGTTGAAATAGTTCTCATTTTCTGTTGTCCATTCTTTTTTTTCTTACACTTTTTAAATATCCTTTCTTATATCGCCTTTTAATTTTTCTTTTTTTAATTCGTTTTCTTGTGGGATTTATGAAAGAGAATAGAAACATGACCAATTAACTATGCTTTACTAGAAACTTATGTCTTTCCCCTCTTAACTTAAGTTTTCCCAATAAGGGTTATCCTTAGGTAACTATGAAACCTTAGAAATGTTTTAATACTGTTTACATACAAGAAATTGAGGCTTAGAAATATTAAATAATGCAGTTCAGATCAAACAGCTAGAATGTGGCAGAGCCAGAACTAAAAAGTTGGCTTCATGAATTTCCAGGGTAGACTCAAAATCTGGAAATAGGGCTGGTGTTATGGATGTACTATAAATATTGATAGAATAAATAATTGATTTTAACAGATTCGCATCTAGACTCTGAATGAACTACCCTGTGGGGCATACTGGCAATGCTTTGTATATTGGCAATGCTGTGTTCTCATTTTATGGGTATGTTTAGTTTGTGGAAATTATATTCTTGGATTATTTCTTAGGAGAGGACAGGAGCTGGAAGATCAGGAAGGGTCAGGTCTCGGAAATAGGGATGGAGAAGATATTGAATGGATGACCCTTCAGAAATGTATTGGGAAGGTCTGGCCTACATTCAGATCATGGTATACAGAAAGTTTCACTATAGAGAACAAACAGTCCAGCCCAGTAGTATAAATTGCATTAGGGAGGCTGAGGATACAACAAGTAGTATCAAACAGGTGGGGTGTAGAAAAGGTATAAAAATAGGTATAAATAAAGCAGATAAGAAACAATGATAGATTTTTAGTAGATATTAGGGCATATACACTGAAAGGGAAGACAGGAACCAAGATCTAAAGTTTTGGCAGGTTTTCAAGAACAAATGTAAGATTCATTTCATAAGTCATTTCTAGTTTTCTCATGTCCTTATAAAGCCATGGTGATACAACTACCTGGGGTGATCTAAAGGTACTGCACAAGTTTCTAAAAAAATGAGACAAGACTACAAAAAACAAATGTGAAGCATTATGCAAAAAGACTGTTAAGAAAAAGTATTGTGCCTATTTTTGTATAATATCTTAATTTTAAGCCATTTTTATTTTAAAAATATAAATTACTCAATTCTGCCCTTTTCTTGAATATATAAAGACATTTGTAAAACATATAGAAACTCACTGACTACAAACATTAGCTTACAACTGAAAGCTACATCATTATTTAAATATTTTACAGATGCATGATAAGCATACAGAAAAGTGATCACATTATAAATTGTAAAACTCAATGAAGTCTCACAAACTGAACACTGCTGTGTCATGAGCCCAGATCAAGACACAGAACATTACCAGTACTGCAGAAGCCTTTCTTGTGCTCCAAAGCCGTCAGCCAACATCCCTACTATCTTCCCAATGGTAACTACTATCCTGACTTCTAAACACTGTACATTGTTTTTATATTTCATATTAATAGAATTGTATATTCTACACAGTTTTTGTGTTTGGGTTTTCACTTACTCTTGTTAATGAGATTCATCTGGATCATTAGGTATAGTAGTAGATCATTCATGCTCATTTTTGTGTAGAATTCCATTTTCAGAATATATTATACCACATCCATTCTACTGTTGATGGACTATCGACATATCAGTTATTTCAAAAGAGATAATTTAGTATAAATAATTAGTTAAGTAGGTTTTGGAACACTGAAGGGTCAAAGGGAACATTAAGATAATGCAAAGATAATAATTTCAGGAAGCACCCTATAAGGCTCTTGGACAAAGGGGAGAAGCCGAGATTATCAAAACCTAGAAGTTTGAAGGAGTGGTTCTGCAGAGCTGGTATCAAGACATCCAAAAAGAACATCTGATGGTTACCAGAGGGGAGGTGGGTGAGGGGATGGGTTAAATAGGTGATCACATGCTGTGATGAGTACCAGGTATTGTATGGCAGTGTTGAACACTGTATTGTATACCTGAAACTAATATTACATTCTATGTTAACTAACTGGAATTTAAATAAAAACTGAAGAAAGCTGAAGAGGCATCACTGGTCAACTGGTGCGGGTGTGTCAGGATGTTGGAGGAAGGGGTCCCTCTAGGGACCTGGATGGTGCTGATGTCTCTGAAGGGGATGGTGAGGCTGCTCTAGGAGAGTGGAAAAAACTGGAAACTGCAAAATTGCTAATTCCAAAATGAAGGATCATTATTGAGATGATACTGATGGAAGCAGGAAGCAAAACATGAAGGAATCCACTTCCTTTTCCCTCTTCCAGCCAGCCCTCTAGTCTCTCTTTAGCACCTCCACCGGCAGAACCTGACATACACGGATTTATCTGACAAAGTAGAAATGTGGTTTGCAGAATTCTAATTTCATCATTACAAAGCGGGGTACAAAATGGTGGTTTTGAAGCTGAGAAACAGTAACTGGAGACTAGCACATGTAATTTCCAGGTTTTGGAAATTGGCTTTATTACTGGTCATGCTGGTGTGAACATTCTAGTGCCTGTGTTTTGGTAAACATATGTTTACACTTCTATCGGGTTTATACCTAGGAGTGCAACTGCTGGGTCACAGACTATGACTATGCTCAGTTTTAGTAGATACTGCTAAATAGTGTCCAAAGTTATACCAATTTATTCTGTCACTAACAGTATATAAAAGTTACAGCTGCTCTACATTTATGCTATCATTTTAGCCATTCTGGTGGGTGTGCAGTTGCATCATTGTGGTTTTATTTACATTTCCCTGAAAACTAATGAAGTCAGCACATTTTAATAAACTTATTGGCCATTTTGATATTCTCCTTTGTAAGGACTAGTATCCAAAATCTATAAAGAGCCCACCAAACTCCACACCTGAAAAACAAATAATCCAGTGAAGAAATGGGCAGAAGACATGGATAGACACTTCTCTAAAGAAGACATCCAGATGGCCAACAGACACATGAAAAGATGCTCAACGTCACTCCTCATCAGGGAAATACAAATCAAAACCACACTCAGATATCACCTTACGCCAGTCAGAGTGGCCAAAGTGAACAAATCAGGAGACTATAGATGCTGGAGAGGATGTGGAGAAACGGGAAGCCTCTTGCACTGTTGGTGGGAATGCAAACTGGTGCAGCCGCTCTGGAAAACAGTGTGGAGGTTCCTCAAAAAATTAAAAATAGACCTACCCTATGACCCAGTAATAGCACTGCTAGGAATTTACCCAAGGGATACAGAAGTGCTGATGCATAGGGGCACTTGTACCCCAATGTTTATAGCAGCACTCTCAACAATAGCCAAATTATGGAAAGAGCCTAAATGTCCATCAACTGATGAATGGATAAAGAAATTGTGGTTTATATATACAATGGAATGCTACGTGGCAATGAGAAAGAATGAAATCTGGCCCTTTGTAGCAACATGGATGGAACTGGAGAGTGTTATGCTAAGTGAAATAAACCATACAGAGAAAGACAGATACCATATGTTTTCACTCTTATGTGGATCCTGAGAAACTTAACAGAAGACCATGGGGGGAGGGGAAGGGGAAAAAAAAGTTACAGAGAGGGAAGGAGGCAAAGCATAAGAGACTCTTAAAAACTGAGAATAAACTGAGGGTTGATGGGGGGAGGGAGGGAGGAGAGGGAGAGGGCATTGAGGAGGGGACCTGTTGGGATGAGAACTGGGTGTTGTATGGAAACCAATTTGACAATAAATTCATATTAAAAAAAATAAAAAAAAATAAAACATCAGCTCAAACATATTGCTTTACAAATGTAAAAAGCTCCAACTTAATTACATGAGTAAATTAATAACACTGGTGTCTTGGGGGGAGATTATTTTGAAAACAATTGTATATACATTTTAAATAAACATAAATATAAAGTGAAAAAAAAGATATTCTCCTTTGTAAAATGTTTCTTCAGGTCTTTTGTTAATTTTTCTGATTGGGTTTTCTGACATTTTTCTTATTCATTTGCAGAAGTTTTTTTAAAAAATATATTCGAGATACTTGTCCTTTGTCAGATGCATGCGTTTTTAATATCTTTTCCCGCTAGATAGATTGTCTTGTTACTTTTTTTTTTACTAATATCTTTTGATGGACAAAAGTTATTAATTTACTTTTTATTTAAAAAAATCCTTTATAGTTTGTACTCTTTTAATCCTGTTTTAGGAAACTTTTGTTACTTCAAGATTATAAAGATCAGAAAAACCCAAATAACCTGATTAAAAAATGGGCAAAGGACCAAATAGATATTTTTCCAAAGAAGATACACTAGTAGTCAATAAGTACATGAAAAGATGTTCAACATCACTAATCATCAGGGAAATGAAAATCAAAACCACAGTGAGCTATCACCTCATACCTTTTAGGATGATTATTTTGAAAAAAGATGTTTTAGCAAGGATGTGGAGAAAATAGAACGCTTGTACATTGTTGGTGGCAATGTATTGGCACAGTCATTATGGAAAATATTATGGAAGTTCTTAAAAAACTAAAAATTGAACTTGCATGTGATTTAGCAATCCCACTTCTAGGTATATACCTGAAGGAAACAAAATTAGTATTTTAAAGAGGTATGTGCACTCCTATGTTCACTGCAGCATTATTCACGATGGTTAAGATATGGAAACCACATAAGTGTCCATCTACCGATGAATGCATAAAGATGTGATACACACACACACACACACACACACACACACACACACACACACTGCATAATAATGGAATATTATTCAGCCATAAAAGAAGGAATTCCTGCCATTTGCAACAACATAGATGAGCCTAGAGGGCATTTATGCTAAGTGAAATAAGTCAGACAGAGAAAGACCAATACTGTGTGATTGCACCTATATGTAAAATCTAAAAAAATGTTGAAAACATAGACTGGTGGTTGCCAGGATCTGGGGTGGGGAGAATGGGGAGATGTTGGTCAAATTTTCAGGTATAAGAGGAATAGATTCTGGGGACCGAATGTACAGCATGGCGATTCTGCATTGTATACTTGAATTTTGCTGAGTTCATCTTAAATGTCTCACCATACATGCACACAAATGGTAACTATGTGAAGTGGTGTATGTGTTAATCGACTTGATTATGGTAATCAGTTCTCAATGTTTCTTAAATCATCACATTGTACACCTTATAAAAAAGCCACATTCCATGAGGCGCCTGGGTGTCTCAGTTGGTTAAGCGTCCATCTCTTGATTTTGGCTCAGGTCATAATATGGTTCGTGAGCACCACATTGGTTTCTGTGCTGACAGCATGGAGCCTGCTTGGTATTCTGTCTCCCTCTGTCTCTGCCCCTTCCCTGCTTGCTCTAATTCTCTCAAAATAAATAAAAATAAACTAAAAAAAGCACATTTAGCAACCTAAATGTATAGAAGTTTTATTTGCCAATAATAAATACCTCAGTAAAGTTGGGGAAAAAAAGCTTACAAAGATATTCTCCTGTGTTTTCTCTAAAAACTTAGCACCCACCTCCCTACCTTCAAATCTGCAATCCATTTGGAATTTATATTGTATATGGTATGAAATAGTGGTCTAGATACACTTTTTCAAAATATAGAAATCAAATGGATCCAGCATTATTTATTGAGAAGGACATCCTTCAGCACTTCAGGGTCACTTTTATAATATATCTAGGCCTATTTATGGACTTTTGATACTTGATAGATGTATTATTTTTCTCTTGCTGCCATTGAAAGTCACATGAATTTAGTGACTTAAAACAACATAACATACTCATTTTTTAATCTCACGGCTTTGTGAGTCAGAAGCCTGGGTACAGTGTGGTTCCACTGGGTCCTCTGCTTAGAGTCTAACAAGGTGTGGGTAGGATTGGGATCTTATCTGGAAGCTCTTTTTCCTTCAATTCATGACAACATTGGGTTTTGTTTAAAAAAGAATGCTAATCTGATAGGCAGAATATACAATTTCATCATTTTCATTTCCATTTTAAAATTATGAATGAAATTAAGCATTTTTCATGTTTGTCATTTACATTCATTTTTGTAAACTTTGTAAAAAACCTATTGCCAATGGTTTTGTTTTATTTCTTTAATTACTGCCATTCCTGGTTTTAAAATTTTATGAAGTTAAGCTTTCAGTTTTCTTTTATAGCCTTGATGTTTGGGACCATGCTTATAAAGTCCATTCCCCATTCAAGATTAGAAAAGCATTCCTCATTTTTTTTCTAGAAATTTTATGTTTTCTGAGGGAATATAACAGAATCTTAGGTGTCTAATATGTTATAAAATGATAAAATTAAAAAATATTCTTGAAGACAGCCAGTCTAATATCTTCTCAGATTTATTTATCTTTCTACAATATCCCTGAGTGAATCTTCAAACCTCTTCTGTCAGTGATAGTAAACTCACTGCCATGTAAGGTAGTCTGTGGTATTACCAGACAGTTTTTATTATACAATTTTTTTTCTTGTTTTGGCATAAATTGACTTAAATTAAGAGGAGAATAATCATGGTGGTGAAAGGACATGAGATCATATCACATAAGGAAATTTTGCAAGAGACTGAGGATGTGTCTTTGGTGAAGAGTATACTCCTGTGAGACAAGCAGCTCTTTCAGAATATGTAAAAGACTATTCTATGTAAGGCGGATTAAATTCAGTCTGTGTGATCCCCAGATGATTTGGGCTTATGAAGTGAATTGTTAACAGAGTTGATTAAGGATGAAATGGCTGCTTTGGGGGGCATAGTAATATCCTTACCATCACAGGAATAAATAGGTCAGCCGATCGTATGATGGGACTACTGTAGAAAATACTCATATGTCAGGACATATCCAACAATAGTGGACTCTATGAAATGCGATTCTATGAAATCTTACATCTGTCCTGGATCCAGGGAATTCTCCCTGACTACTGGCTGTAGCTTAAATGCTGTATTTGTTTACTAGGGATCTCATAATGAAGCACCACAAACTGGGTGCTGTTCTGGAGGCTAGAAATCAGAAATCAAGGCATTGACAGAGTTGTTCCTTCTGAGGGCTGTGAGAGAAGGATCAGTTCTAAGAGGCCCTCCTTGGCTGGAAATGGCCATCTTTATGTTCACATGGCTGTCTCCTTGTATGCATGTCTGTCTTCAAGTTTCACCCTTTTATAAGACTACCAATCATATTGGATTAAGGTTCATTTCTGTGTAAACTTTATCACCAAATAAGATACTGAGGTACTATTCTGAGGTACTTGAGCTAGGACTTCATATGAAGTTTTTGGGACACAACTGAACTCATAACAGATGTGTAAGGGAAAATGTGATTGATAAGCTAAAGAGACTGGTGGAGTTTGTAAATTCTAGAAACTAGCTGGATAAGTCAATATTTTGCAAAACATGTTTTATTGTACTTACTATTGTTGTATAACAAATCACTCAGAAATTTGTAGCTTAAACTAAACATTTTATTATGCTCACAGATTCTGTGGATCAGGAATTTGGATAAGGTGTAATTCAAATAGCTTGTTTCTGCTCATAGTCTGGGGTCTTGGTTGGGAAACTTAATGGCTAGGGGTGACTCAAGGGTTGGGTTCTGGAATCATTTGGAGATATCTTCTCTCATTTGTCTGGTGGCTGATGTTATTTGTCAGCTGTGACTTCAACAGGGGTATCAACTGGAACACTTTCATGAGGCCTGTCCTTGTTGCCTGGGCTTCCTCAAAGTATGGCAACACCAGGGCCAACACCAACACCTCTCTGTGTGGCAGCTGGGGGTCCTAAAGCACGTACCTTAGAAAACAAAGTGTGAGCTGGTTGTCTGACCAGCTAGGTCTTCTGACCTAGCCTTGGAAGTCATGCAATGTCACTTCCACCTCACTGTTTTGTTTAAAAGTGGGTCCCCTGCCTCCTTGAGGAGGAGCTGTAGGCCCTATATATCTATTGACAGAAGAATCCCTGCCCAGAAAAAAACAGAACAAAACAAAAACATGTATCTATTTTAAGGAAATTTAAATTATAGGACATATTGCAAAAGACCATCTAAGAGAAACACAAACTTCTTGTCTTGCTTTTGGAAAGAAATAAAAAAAAAGGCTGCATGCAGAAAAGAGAGATTCATGTATGGCGTACTCTGGTTTATTAGTGCCACTTCATCTACTGGTCATGCATGTCTTCCCACAACATAGAATACTTCATCGTTTTTAAATTAATCCCATATTGCTCAATACTCACTGGGCTTGCAGGAAATACCAAAAAAAAAAAAAAAAAAAAAAAAAAGAAAAACCCACTAAATTTTTAACAGTGAAGTATTATATAAAGAAGAGCAAGTATACCCCAATTTTTCTTTGTCTGTGTGTGTGTGTGTGTGTGTGTGTGTGTGTGTGTGTGTGTGTTCCTAATAATTGTACTCCCTAATTTATTTATTTCATATAAAGCCCTAACCCTGAGCAGGCCAAGGATTTTAGCCTGCCTTGATACGGTCAGCAGATGGCTTTTACTTTCTATGTAATTCCTTCTTTCTGTTCACTCCACATAGCTCTTGTTTTATACCTGCTTCAAAAGACATCATAAACTGTGTAGTCATTTTATCAAATAAATTAGACTCTGTGGTGTGTGAATTATTGTCTAGTCTCTTTTTTTTTCAAACCTGCTTTTGGAATTACTCCTTCGTGACCTAGATGAAATGTTTGGCAGGTCTAACAACTTTCTGGCTCTTTTAATCATATGAAAGTCTCATTTTAGTAAATAAAAATTCCTATCAGGTATAATATCAAAATTTAGGATTCTTATCTCATTTAGGTTTCTCCTGTCCCCTCTCTTCGGCTTGACTAGGAACAGGGAAAGCATGTTCTGCCTCTTCATGATTTCCTAATTCTACTTCCTCTTCCTCTCCAAGGTATGATTTTCCCTTCCTCCAGAAAAGACAGGTAAGAGGTAAGAAAGATTTTTTTTGACTGACCCAGTTGTTTCCGTCAACAAAATGACAGCGGCGTTGTCTTTTTTGACCTAGCTTTTAAAGTCCTGCAGTGGCACTTCTGCCACATTGTATTTGTTAAAAGAGAGTCACATGTACACCCTGAGTCAAAGCCAGGGGACAAAGATAAGAAGCATGTCAAAGAGGACTCTTTTACTCTTGAGATGCGTTTTATCCCCTTGGGAGATCCCCCTGCTGGAGGACCTATGAATGCTGTTCCCTTTAAACAAGTAATGTTCCCATATCTAACTGCTTTTGAGTTCCCCTTTACATTTAAGTTCCCAGAAATATACTTCTCCATTGTGGACCTTTGGCCTCTCCAGTTGACCTCTCATGCTCTAGGCTGCCTTTCTGCCCCAGGATCCACATCTGGGTCCTATGAGACAAACACTTTTGTCCACTGTCATTGGAAACATAGATCTTGTCCAATGCAGCTGTCTCTGCTGTTTACAGTCAAGGAAATAATGGTCACAGTTTTGCATTTTTATTTTATTTATTTATTTTTTTAAATATGAAATTTATTGTCAAATTGGTTTCCATACAACACCCAATGATCATCCCAACAGGTTACCCCCTCAATACCCATCACCCACCCTCTCCTCCCTCCCACCTCCCATCAACCCTCAGTTTATTCTCAGTTTTTAAGAGTCTCTTATGTTTTGGCTCCCTCCCTCTCTAACCTTTTTTTTTTTTCCTTCCCCTCCCCCATGGGTTTCTGTTAAGTTTCTCAGGATCCACATAAGAGTGAAAACATATGGTATCTGTCTTTCTCTGTATGACTTATTTCACTTAGCATCACACTCTCCAGTTCCATCCACGTTGCTACAAAGGGCCAGATTTCATTCTTTCTCATTGCCACGTAGTATTCCATTGTGTATATAAACCACAATTTCTTTATCCATTCATCAGTTGATGGACATTTAGGCTCTTTCCATAATTTGGCTATTGTTGAGAGTGCTGCTATAAACATTGGGGTACAAGTGCCCCTATGCCTCAGCACTCTTGTATCCCTTGGGTAAGTTCCTAGCAGTGCTATTGCTGGCTCACAGGGTAGATCTATTTTTAAATTTTTTGAGGAACATCCACACTGTTTTCCAGAGCGGCTGCACCAGTTTGCATTCACACCAACAGTGCAAGAGGCTTCCCGTTTCTCCACATCCTCTCCAGCATCTATAGTCTCCTGATTTGTTCATTTTAGCCACTCTGACTGGCGTAAGGTGATATCTGAGTGTGGTTTTGATTTGTAGTTCCCTGATGAGGAGTGACATTGAGCATCTTTTCATGCGCCTGTTGGCCATCTGGATGCCTTCTTTAGAAAAGTGTCTATTCATGTCTTCTGCCCATTTCTTCACTGGGTTATTTGTTTTTCAGGTGTGGAGTTTGGTGAGCTCTTTATAGATTTTGGATACCAGCCCTTTGTCCGTTATCTTTTCCCATTCTGTTGGTTGCCTTTTAGTTTTGTTGATTGTTTCCTTTGCAGTGCAGAAGTTTTTATCTTCTTGAGGTCCCAATAGTTCATTTTTGCTTTTAAATCCCTTGCCTTTGGAGATGTGTCAAGTAAGATATTGCTGTGGCTGAGGTCAGAGAGGTTTTTTCCTGCTTTCTCCTTTAGGGTTTTGATGGTTTCCTGTCTCACATTCAGGTCTTTTATCCATTTTGAGTTTATTTTTGTGAATGATGTAAGAAAGTAGTCTAGTTTCATTCTTCTGCATGTTGCTGTCCAGTTCTCCCAGCACCATTTGTTAAAGAGACTGTCTTTTTTCCATTGGATATTCTTTCCTGCTTTGTCAAAGATGAGTTGGCCATACGTTTGTGGGTCTAGTGCTGGGGTTTCTATTCTATTCCATTGGTCTATGTGTCTGTTTTTGTGCCAATACCATGCTGTCTTGATAATTACAGCTTTGTAGTAGAGGCTAAAGTCTGAGATTGTGATGCCTCCTGCTTTGGTCTTCTTCAAAATTACTTTGGCTATTCGGGGTCTTTTGTGGTTCCATACAAATTTTAGGATTGCTTGTTCTAGCTTCGAGAAGAATGCTGGTGCAACTTTGATTGGGATTGCATTGAATGTGTAGGTAGCTTTGGGTAGTATTGACATTTTGACAATATTTATTCTTCCAATCCATAAGCGTGGAATGTTTTTCCATTTCTTTATATCTTCTTCAATTTCCTTCATAATCTTTCTATAGTTTTCAGCATACAGATCTTTTACATCTTTGGTTAGATTTATTCCTAGGTATTTTATGCTTCTTGGTGCAATTGTGAATGGGATCAGTTTCTTTATTTGTCTTTCTGTTGCTTCATTATAAGTGTATAAGAATGCAACTGATTTCTGTACATTGATTTTGTATCCTGCAACTTTGCTGAATTCATGTATCAGTTCTAGCAGACATTTGGTGGAATCCATCAGGTTTTCCATGTATAATATCATGTCATCTGCAAAAAGTGAAAGCTTGACTTCATCTTTGCCCATTTTGATGCCTTTGATTTCCTTTTGTTATCTGATTGCTGATGCTAACACTTCCAACACTGTGTTAAACAACAGCAGTGAGAGTGGACATCCCTGTCGTGTTCCTGATCTCAGGGAGAAAGCTCTCAGTTTTTCCCCATTGAGGATGATATTAGTTGTGGGCTTTTCATAAATGGCTTTTATGATGTTTATGTATGTTCCTTCTATCCTGACTTTCTCGAGGGTTTTTATTAAGAAAGGATGCTGAATTTTGTCAAAGCTTTTTCTGCATTGACAGGATTGACAGGATCATATGGTTCTTATCTTTTCTTTTATTAATGTGATGTATCACGTTGATTGATTTGCGAATGTTGAACCAGCCCTGCAGCCCAGGAATGAATCCCACTTGATCATGGTGAATAATTCTTTTTATATGCTGTTGAATTCGATTTGCTAGTATCTTATTGAGAAGTTTTGCATCCATATTCATCAGGGATATTGGCCTGTAGTTCTCTTTTTTTACTGGGTCTCTGTCTGGTTTAGGAATCAAAGTTATGCTGGCTTCATAGAATGAGTCTGGAAGTTTTTCTTCCCTTTCTATTTTTTGGAACAGCTTGAGAAGGATAGGTATTATCTCTGCTTTAAATGTCTGGTAGAATTCCCCTGGGAAGCCATCTGGTTCTGGACTCTTATTTGTTGGGAGATTTTTGATAACTGATTCAATTTCTTCTCTGGTTATGGGTCTGTTTAAGTTTTCTGTTTCTTCCTGTTTGAGTTTTGGAAGCATGTGGGTGCTGAGGAATTTGTCCATTTCTTCCAGGTTGTCCAGTTTGTTGGCATATAATTTTTCATAGTATTCCCTGATAATTGCTTGTATTTCTGAGGGATTGGTTGTAATAATTCCATTTTCATTCATGATTTTATCTATTTGGGTCATCTCCCTTTTCTTTTTGAGAAGCCTGGCTAGAGGTTTATCAATTTTGTTTATTTTTTCAAAAAACCAACTCTTGGTTTCGTTGATCTGCTCTACAGTTTTTTAAGATTCTATTTTGTTTATTTCTGCTCTGATCTTCATTATTTCTCTTCTTCTGCTGTGTTTGGGGTGTCTTTGCTGTTCTGCTTGTATTTCCTTTAGGTGTGCTGTTAGATTTTGTATTTGGGATTTTTCTTGTTTCTTGAGATAGGCCTGGATTGCAATGTATTTTCCTCTCAGGACTGCCTTCGCTGCATCCCAAAGCATTTGGATTGTAGTATTTTCATTTTCATTTGTTTCCATATATTTCTTAATTTCTTCTCTAATTGCCTGGTTGACCCATTCATTCTTTAGTAGGGTGTTCTTTAACCTCCATGCTTTTGGAGGTTTTCCAGACTTTTTCCTGTGGTTGATTTCAAGCTTCATGGCATTGTGGTCTGAAAGTGTGCATGGTATGATCTCAATTCTTGTATACTTATGAAGGGCTGTTTTGTGACCCAGTATGTGATCTATCTTGGGGAATGTTCCATGTGCACTCGAGAAAAAAGTATATTCTGTTGCTTTGGGATACAGAGTTCTAAATATATCTGTCAAGTCCATCTGTTCCAATGTATCATTCAGTGCCCTTGTTTCTTTACTGATCCTGTGTCCAGATGATCTATCCATTACTGTAAATGGAGTATTAAAGTACCCTGCAACTACCACATTCTTATCAATAAGGTTGCTTATGTTTGGGGTTAATTGTTTCATATATTTGGGGGCTCCTGTATTTGGCACATAGAAATTTATAATTGTTAGCTCTTCCTGATGGATAGACTCTGTAATTATTATATAATGCCCTTCTTCATCTTTTGTTATAGCCTTTAATATAAAGTCTAGTTTGTCTGATATAATTATGGCTACTCCAGCTTTCTTTTGATTTCCAGTAGCATGACAGATAGTTCTCCATACCCTCACTTTCAATCTGAAGGTGTCCTCAGGTCTAAAATGAGTCTCTTGTAGACAGCAAATAGGTGGGTCTTGTTTTTTTTTTTTTTTTCCATTCTGATACCCTATATCTTTTGGTTAGAGCATTTAGTTCATTTACATTCAGTGTTAATATAGAAAGATATGGGTTTGGAGTTATTGTGATGTCTGTAGGTTTCACGCTTGTAGTGATGTCTCTGGTACTTTGTGGTCCTTGCAACATTTCACTCACAGAATCCCCCTTAAGATCTCTTGTAGGGCTCATTTAGTGGTGTTGAATTCCTTCAGTTTTTGTTTGTTTGGGAAGACCTTTATCTCTCCCTCTATTCTGAATGACAAACCTGGATAAAGGATTCTTGGCTGCATATTTTTTCTGTTCATCACATTGAAGATTTCCTGCCATTCCTTTCTAGCCTGCCAAGTTTCAGTAGATAGGTCTGTCACTAGACTTATCGGTCTCCCTTTATATGTTAGAGCGTGTTTATCCCTAACCGCTTTCAGAATTTTCTCTTTATCCTTGTATTTTGCCAGTTTCACTATATGTCATGCAGAAGATCGATTTAAGTTATATCTGAAGGGAGTTCTCTGTGCCTCTTGAGTTTCAATGCTTTTTTCCTTCCCCAGATTAGGGAAGTTCTCAGCTATGATTTGTTCAAGTACACTTCAGCCCCTTTCTCTCTCTCTTCCTTTTCTGGAATTCCTATTATACGGATATTGTTGCGTTTGATTGCATCACTTAGTTCTCTAACTCTCCTCTCATACTCCTGGATTTTTTTATCTCTGTTTTTCTCAGCTTCCTCTTTTTCCATAATCTTATCTTCTAATTCACCTATTCTCTCCTCTGCCTCTTCAATCCAAGCTGTGGTCGCCTCCATTTTATTTTGCACCTCATTTATAGCATTTTTTAGCTCCTCATGACTATTTCTTAGTCCCTTGATCTCTGTAACAATAGATTCTCTGCTGTCCTCTATACTTTTTTTAAGCCCAGCGATTAATTTTATGACCATTATTCTAAATTCTTGTTCCATTATATTGCTTAAATTGTTTTTGATCAATTCGTTAGCTGTCGCTACTTCCTGGAGTTTCTTTTGAGGAGAATTCTTCCGTTTCATCATTTCGGTTGGTCCCTGGGGTAGTGTGGAACTGCAGGGCACTTCCCCTGTGCTGTCTGGAGTAACTTGTGTTGGTGGGCGGGGCCACAGTCAGACCCGATATCTGTCCCCAGCCCACCTCTGGGGCCACAGTCAGACTGGTGTGTACCTTCTCTCTTCCCTTTTCCCAGGGGCAGGACTCACTGTGGAGTGGTGTGGCCCCTGTCTGGGCTACTTGCACACTGCCAGGCTTATGGTGCTGCTTTGATGGTATCTGGTGTATTAGGTGGGGTGGATCCACAAGGTACACAGGGGCAGGAGGGGCAGGCTCAGCTCGCTTTGCTGTCCGTGGTCCTCTGCTGGAGGGGCCCTGCAGCACCGGGAGGGAGGGATCCTCAGAAGCACAGTGTTGGGTGTTTGCACGGTGCAAACAAGTTAGGTGAACTGGTTCCCTTTGGGGTTTTGGCTGGGGGATGGGAGAGGGAGATGGCGCTGGCCAGTGCCTTTGTTCCCCGCTGAGCTGAGCTCTGTCTTCCAGGGCTCAACACCTCTCCCTCCTGGTGTCCTCTCGCCCTCCTGCTCTCCAAGCAGAGCTGTTGACTTATAACATTCCAGATGTTAAGTCCCGCTGGCTGTCAGAACTCACACAGTCTGGCCCCTCCGCTTTTGCAAGTCAGACTCAGGGGCTCTGCCTTGCCCGGTGGGCTCCCCCTCCACCTCTCTGGCTCCCTCCTGCCAGTCCGTGTAGCGTGCACCGCCTCTCCCTGCTTCCTACCCTCTTCCGTGGGCCTCTTGTCTACGCTTGGCTCTGGAGAGTCTGTTCTGCTGGTCTTCTGGCAGTTTTCTGGGTTATTTAGGCAGGTGTGCGTGGAATCTAAGTGATCAGCAGGACGAGGTGAGCCCAGCGTCCTCCTACACTGCCATCTTCTCAGCAAAAGTCAGTTTTGCATCTTTAGAATTCTTGTTGCAGAGGCAGAGTCCAGTTTCTGGTTTCCCAATCTTCAAATGCTGTAGGTCAAGTTCTTTGAGGGAATTTCCTTTTTCCTGGATTAAGGTGAGGGAAAATAATTTCTCCTTCCCTTTCCCATCTCATTCTCTCTACCTAGAGAGAGCTAGCCTAGAACTCTTTTCAAAGGCATTTTCTCTATTGGCTTCTTTATTCTCAACATTTACTGAAATGGAGGTGGAAGATTGAACAATGTTGGCAGCATCAGTTTCACAGTCCTTAAGATGTATTGCTTCAGTAGTGTCGCACCTCAATTTACACATTATTCTTAGACTTTGGGGCCACTGATGAAACTTTAAGACAAAAGAGTCCCATATTAATATCTGGCTATTTTACAAGCAAGATGAATCAAACAGAAATTCCACTTCTTGGATACTAGTGTTTAATAAATCTTAAAAATGATTGGTCAGGCTTGCCCAAGTCTAGAGAAAGAATTTTAAGGAGTATTTCAAAGCCAACAGAGGTTGCATGACATTTTGAGAGAAGTTTGTGTGAGTAAACGTGTACAGGGAATAATCAGTGAGATTCTAAGAGGCCAGTGTTCTCTTTGTAATCAAAATGCTTGCCTTGTCTCCTTCTAATCTACTCTTTATATTGTAGCAAACGGCCATTCTAAAATGAAATCCTATTTGTGTAATTCTCCTTTAATGTTTTCTATGTCTCTTTAAAAAAATAAAGCTGATGTTCTTTAGTTTAACATAGAAGATTCTTTAGAATCTAGTCCTTGAAAACCTTTGGGTCTGTATCTCTTTCTCATCAATACACAAGAGGGGAAAGGAACCCAGGTGTGGGATAGGAGGAGTGGATCAGCAGAACTTGCCCTTCTCCTTCCCAAATCACTCAGGCAAGTAGTAGGAGGGGAAGAAAACAACCCAGAATTTAATTGAGATTGAAGTTCTAAAATTTGGATTAGACTAGGTTAGACATTCATAACTGGATGTGATTATAATTTGCTTTAAGATGTTAAAATATAGACCAGAGATTTTATAGAGCATGGTTAAAAGGAGAAAAGCAAAATTCATTTCATGTTTGTACTTCACTAGTTTTAGACCATTTGATAAATAATTTAAAAGATATAGGCAGGACTTAGGGGAGTGGTGTATGGGAGAGTGTGGAAGATGACAGGTTGGAATACAGGCTTATTTATATAACTTTTCTGGGAACCTGAAATTTAAATTCACACTGTAAATTATCTAGCAGTAGGTTTTTTTTAACTGACTTTCTAGATTAAAAAATTGAATTAAAAGAAGTCATATGAAGTTAAGTCCTTTTTATAAGATTCTCCCCATTGTTCATGATGTTCCACCATATTGGACTTTCTCAGTTTCTTGAGGTGACAAGTTCTTTGTTGTCCTAGAGACTTTGCATGTGCTCTGCTTAGAATAATCTCTCCCTGGGGCACCTGGGTGGCTCAGTTGGTTGAACTTCGGCTCAGGTCATGATCTCGCGGTTTGTGAGTTCGAGCCCTGCATCAGGCTCTATGCTGACAGCTCGGAGCTTGGAGCTTGCTTCTGATTCTGTCTGTCTGTCTGTCTGGCTGTCTCTTTGCCCCTTCCCCCTCCCCTGCTCATGCTCTGTCTCTCTCTTATTTAAAAATAAATAAACGTGAAAAAAATAATAATCTCCCCCCCTAGATAACCCCTGTGGAATGCTATAGGTCCTCAAGTTATTTATTCTATTTTATCTTCTCTGATCCTTTAGCATCAGTTGTGTGCCTCATTTTTGTAATGATATATGCTTTATTTTCTTCTTCTTTTTGTTTTTGTTCACTATAATTTGTAATTATATATTTATTTTTAGTTTATTTGTCTCATATATGATTCCTCCACTTCATGTAAGCCTTATGAGGATGAGACTGTAACTTTTTCTTTAAATGTGTATTTGTTTATTTTGAGAGAGAGAGAGTGTGAGTGGGAAAGGATCAGGGAGAGAGGGAGAGAGAGAATTCCAAGCAGTCTCCATGTTCAGCATGGAGCCTAATACGGGGCTTGATCCCACAACCATGAAAGCATGACCTGAGAGGAAATCAAGGGTTGGAGGCTTAATCAGCTGAGCCACCCAGGCACCCAAAGATTATAACTTTTATTCGTCACTACATAAGCAACACTTAGTACAATATTTGAGACAGAGGGTATTCAAGGAATAGTGTTTTGAATAAAAGAAGAAATCAAGGTGTTTCCTTGATTATGCTAACATTTTCACAGTATTTCTGTGACCAGGCTGCTAATAGTGAGAGACAGAATGAATAATTTAGAAAATGGGTATCTAGGCAACTTCATTTTAGGGGGTATGTAGCACAAATTAAAGGAGAGGAACACAGGCTTGAGGCAAGGGATGTGCTGACAGCTAAGAGCCTGGAGCCTGCTTCGGATTCTGTGTCTCGCTCTCTCTGTGCCCCTCTCCCACTTGCTCTCTCTCTCTCTCTCTCTCAAAAATAAATAAACATTAAAAAAATTTTTTTAATTTCTTCAAGTAGTCCCAATGAATATGAGCTGGATACTAATTGTGGAACAGACTTCATTTCTTATGCTACCTGATTCTCCATCTCTGAGAGACCTTGAAGGATATGTATGAAATGGCATATTCTCTATAAGAAAGAACACTGATAATGTGAGGATAGGGATTTTTCTATTTTGCTTGAAACAAATTGTGTATGGTGGAAAACATGTACAACTGAAATTATGGGAGATAACTCTATTCTTCATAATAATTTTGAATTAAATATTGACTAAGTGTGCTTTATAAACAATAGTATAGTAATACACTATGAAATAAGAAGTGGTTTATGAAAGGAAATAAAGGCCAAATTTTGACATTAAGGGGTTACTTACTATTTCAACACAGAGCTTGTCTATATCATTATTGTTAAATCCTGTAATGGAAAAAAAAAATATTCAGTATTCACAGAAAGATATGCATCCTTGCTATTCAGGATCATACCTCAAGAGTGCCACATTTGCTTACAGATGGCAGTTATTTTATATAGTTTTGGGAAGTGGGGATTAGGTACAGAAAATAATTAGAATAACCCTAGGTAGTTTTATAGGGTTGTAGGGAGGAAGATTTGTTTATTTCTACCCACAAGTTGAGTTAATTCCCAGATGACAAATCACTAGCCAGATTCCAGAGGAAACGGCTGCCGGGGTTTCTTTCTTGTTCACTGCTGTTGAACATTTGCAGTTCAAAAACAAAAGTCTAACTTTCAAGTTGCCTTTGGCAAAGGCAGTGGGGGATACTCCTCTGCCCTAGCTCTTTCTATGCAAGCTATTAACAAACATGTCCTGAAGTGTCATTTCCTGGAATAACAAATAATATGGCTAATACCTAACTTCGAACTCTTATTCCGTGATAGGTGCTAGAAGCTAAAAGCTTTATATAAATTATCTCATTTAATCCTTGTTAGATACTTCTTTTTTAAAAATAATTATTGATTTTGAAAGAGTGGGAGAGAGTGTGTGCGCAGTGGGCAGAGAGAGGGAGAGAGAAAATTCCAAGCAGGCTCCACTGTCAGTGCACAGTCTGATGTGGGGCTCAATCTCATGAACTGTGAGATCATGACCTGAGCCGAAATCAAGAGTCGGACACCTAACCAACTGAGCCACCCAGGTGCTCCAGTAGATATTTCTGATGCAGGTATTATTATCATCATCTCCATTTTATGGTCAATAAACAACTAATAAGTAGCAGAGACCAGATCTGAACCCAGGAAATTTGATTTTAACCCCTATTTTGCTTCTCTGAATGGCTGGTCATCAGGGAATTCTTTCTCCGTGATGGATATAGTGCAAGCTTAATAGAACGGAAGGTGAATACCAAATGCTCTGTGACCTGCATTACATTTCCGCAAGTGAGAGTGGATTGCCCAAGGTCAGGATTGTTTGGAGACGCATAAAGAATCTATATTGCTTATTCTCCGTGTGTATGGTACTCACTAGGAATCCTACACCCACCCATCTTCCCCAAATCTGATCGCCAGACTTGTGGGTTGGAACTGGAGGGCTGCCACGAAAGTCATTTTGTGGCATTGTTCCTCACGCCTCTGAAAGAGCAGGAGCTGGGGGACAGCCTGTTATTCCGGTCTCTGCCTCTCATGGGGTAAAGTGGCAGGGGAGAGGGGGGAACAAGCTGAGAAAAATAGGGATACGGTCAGCTAGTCTTTCACTACCATCTGTCTGGAACCGTGTATTGGACTCAAATCCCCTAATAAGCATCACCCCTCAGTAAAAGGCTATATTCCTTCACGGTTTTTGTCTCCACCCCCTCTCCCCCTCCCGTCTGAGTCATTAATGTGGTAGGTTCTGGGAAGTCTTCGCCTACACAGGTATTTCTGTGCCAAAAATCTGTAGATTGAGTTTAAATAATTATTTGTTTTGGAATTTGAATACATTCCAATTTGATGTTAACTTGTTATTATTACAGCAGGAAGTTCAGAAATCCACTATTTCCACTGTTAAGATTTTTCTTTTTTGGTAGCTCTAACTTTTTGAAAAAGGTTATAGGGAGAATTAATTATGTAGATGAATAGTTTCCCCACATAGTCTTTATGAAGTGTGAACATTAAAAGAAAATTAGTTTTAAAAAACAAATCATGTCATTCCAATTCGTAATTTTTTTTAATGTTTATTTTTGAGAGAGGGAGACAGACTGTGAGTGGGGGAGGGGCGGAGAGAGGGGGAGACACAGAAGCTGAAGCAGGCTCTAGGCTCTGAGCTGGCAGCATAGAGCCGGATGTGGGGCTCGGACCCATGAAGTGTGGGATGGTGACCTGAGCTGAAGTCGGACACTTAACCGACTGAGCCACCCAGGTGCTCCATGTCATTCCAATGTGAATGAAAGATTTTTTTGTTTGTTTACCAATATAGAACATTTTTGATGAGTTCTTATTTTAATATTTAAAATATTAAGGACAAATTAAAAGCTAAAGCACTCTCCATCAAATAGTTGTATTTGAAGTCTAGCAAAAATTAATGGGAGGTAAGTTCAAATAAAGCAATTTCCACAGCAAGGATGGTGTTCAAAGGCATCACTCCATTTGGAGAGTGGCCCTACACTCCTGACTGTGATCCTGGACACCCGCATTGTCTCTCAGAATGCCTTAGAATGGCTTTCCTTGCTTCCCCCGGAATCCAGTGACTAGGCCCGTCTACTCTCCAGCTCTCTGACTCATAAGATGTTGAATTATATTTAAAGTTGCTACCGTTGTACAGGGGAGGCCTGAAAACTGCACACTCTCAATATTGCAGTCATAAGCTTCCTTTTTCAGAGTTAGATCCTGAGAAAAATAACAGCATCTCTTCTGCTTTTCCATCCTTCCCCTCTTGACAAAATAGAAACCTAGATCTTTCAAAGTGGTAATATTCTTTCTCAAAAATTGATTCTACCTCTTCTCGCAACAGCACTTGATCAATGTCTTGTGTGTACATTGCATTCTGCTTCCCTCAGCAATGAAATCCTGGGAGTTTTAGATTCACTGCAATTGCACCTTATGTGTTGACCAAGGAATCAGTTAAGAAATTTTGTTCTCCTTATTTTCCCCTGATGGGAAGTAATTTAAAACATTTCTTGAAGTGTTTTAATATAATATTAAGATAACTTTTGAAGCTTTAAAGAAATTTTTAATGGACAGCTTGGGATACTTTCTTCCTCACCTTTATTTTCTCCCCTTAGTTTTACTCTCTAAGTTTCATTTCTTAGGATAACTTAATGGGTCCAGAGTGCACTCATCCATTAGGCATAATAGACATAATGTATAGGACCCATGATACTTTTAGTGGCCCACAAAAAGATTTAATTTTGAATTCAGAGGAAAATGTGAATATAGTAATAATATTTAATAATCCAGTTTATGGGCACCTGGCTGGCTCAGATGGTAGATCATGCTACTCCTGATCTTAGGGCTGTGAGTTCAAGCCCCATGTTGGTCGTGGAGCCTACTATAAAAAATAATTAATTAGTCCAGTTTGGAATATATTTGTACGTATACAAATGCCTAAAGCCCACAAGTCATAACTCACACTGAAAATAGATGGCTTCTTTATAGCAAATAAACATTTCTTACATGACAACCATTTTCAACATTCTTCAGTTTTTATGTTTGTGGCTTTCATGATCTGTTTTATTTCTGGCTAGGTTATGCAATTTATTGGTCTTAAGTTAAAACTAGAGTGTGAAAATCGGAGTAATATAAGTCTTGGACAAGAAATAAGCCTTCAGATATTTATCCAGTATCCTGATTTGGGTTTGTTCTTTCTTTAACACAAATTTTTATTTTTTAAAAACAAGATATTGAATTTACGATCATTGGTGTTAACCTTATTCTTTACCAAAGCCCTGGCACCATCTACTGGTAGTTTTAAGAACAGTTCTATATATTTATATGAAGGGAAAGGAAGCTGAGTCCTTACAGGCCTACGTAATTTACAAAACTAAGAGATACAGCACAGACTACCCTCTTACCTCTTGATGATTCAGTGCCTCTTTACTCTGTTGCTTAAAAGTCAGATTTCTATTGAATCATATCTCCAAACTTCAATACATATTTTTTTCATTAGATTTGTCTTTTCAACTTCCGATTGTCTGTATCTGTTCATCATTGGCTAGATTAAGGATGCTGTTAAACCATCTCTGTGGACAGTACATTGTGCATACAGTTCAGGAAGTCCACCCCTGCTTCATCCCTCACCGGACACTTCTCTGTGTCACATTGTCTTTATTTCTAGAAACTGCCTTCTGGTGTCCACATCTTCTCCTTTTCTTGGCCCAATTTATTTACCAAATTCTCATCTTTGTAATCTATCCCTTACTCTATGGAAATTTTCTGACTGCCTTATTTCTGGCTTTGGACCTTCTTATATTTTGCTCTCCTGGGTGGATATTTCCTGAAATTAACTCTCAAATGCTCTCAAGGACCTAAAGTGTCAGTTTGGATAAGCCCTTGGTTTACCAGTAGTTCCCATATTGGCTGCTAATCAGAGTGCCTGGGGGACCTTCTTACAAGTCCAGATATCCAGATATTCCCCCAGAGGATTTCACTCAGTGGGTCTGCTGGAGGCCCTGGGAATCTACCTACATTTTGATAAATACATTAGGAGATTTCCTGTGCAACTGTTGTGTTTGGGAACCATAAGCCCAAAGGGTAAATTGCTCCTCTGAGGGCACAAGGCTTTGCATAAGGTAGCCCAAGTTATATTTGTAGTCTTATATTTTGTCACATCTACCTGTCATTCTTCTGCATACACTTTTTTTCTTCACTGTTATTTCTCTTCTTGCCCCTTCCAAGTTGTAAAATTTCTTCTCATCTTTTAAATCTTAAATCAAATACACCTACTTTTGGAGAGTTTCTCTCTTATCCTCTTCCTGCCTTCCCTTTTCATTGAACAAAATTAGTCTGTTTCTTACCTGTGCCACTATATTTTAATTAGGTCCCATATTACATACTCAGATTCATACCTGAATCCAGATATTCATGACATAGGAAACCTAGATATAGACAGTATGTGATTTTCAAACATGGTCCATGGAGCTCTTGCTTCAACATCATCTAGGGTTTGTGGTCACTGAAAGATTCCTACACCATCTATTGAATTAGAATCTCGGGGAGTACAGTCTGCAACCAGTAAAACAAAAAGAACCATTGCTTTATCAATTGCAGACATTCATGACATTACCTGAAATTGTAATCCCTCCATGAGCTGCATTAATCAACAAAACACATGCCAGAAGATGTGAACACTCATAGCTTTATTGGTAGCAAAGCAAAAGTGTTGGCTTCAGGTATCAGGGTTGTAGTTAATGGTAGTAGAACCAGTGCTTACTTTTTTTAAAATTGATTTTCTTTTAATCAGGCTTCCTAGGGGCGCCTGGGTGGCGCAGTCGGTTAAGCGTCCGACTTCAGCCAGGTCAAGATCTCACGGTCCGTGAGTTCGATACCCGCGTCGGGCTCTGGGCTGATGGCTCAGAGCCTGGAGCCTGTTTCCGATTCTGTGTCTCCCTCTCTCTCTGCCCCTCCCCCATTCATGCTCTGTCTCTCTCTGTCCCAAAAATAAATAAACGTTGAAAAAAAAATTTAATCAGGCTTCCTAATTTAAAAAAAAGCTATGTAGAAGAAAATAATCTTGAGAGCAGCAATTTGTTTATTTATTAAATTATAGGTCCCCTCCTAAAACCTTAAAATTCCCTGGGCTTATGTTATGTCTGAATCCTAAGAAAATGATCGATGTTAATAGTTAGTGCTATCTTCATTTTTC
This sequence comes from Herpailurus yagouaroundi, assembly GCF_014898765.1. NCBI lineage: Eukaryota > Metazoa > Chordata > Mammalia > Carnivora > Felidae > Herpailurus > Herpailurus yagouaroundi. The sequence goes on from NW_024412376.1 coordinate 73,706,379, forward strand.
CCCTTGTGCAGTTTTTGAGAGCAGGGGCTGTTCCTTATTCCTCCTCAGTCTTTTTAATATAAAGTCTCCATGTATTTTGTAAAAGAGAGTTCTCATTTTTTTTATCTTAGGGGAATTTCATAGGTAAGTAGGATTAAATCTCTTCTTATGGTTCTTTAGTAAACAATAGTGGGATCACTGTGTATTCTCTCTCCTGGACCAGTGCCCTACTGAACTCATTTTCCTATTGACTCATAACAATGCAAACAATATAACCTTGTCAGTTAAACATAGACACATATTTGAAGAAAATTTTAAAAAATAATAAAACCAGCAAAACCTGGGTGCCTGGGTGGCTCAGGCAGTTAAGCATCTGACTCTTAGTTTCGTCTCCAGTCCTAATCTCATGGGATTGAGCCCCAGATCGGGCTGTTTGCTAGAAGCACGGAACCTGCTTAAGATTCTCTCTTTCCCTCTCCCTTTGCCCCTGCCCAGTGCTCTCTCTCTCAAAACAAAACAAAAACAAAAACAACAGCGAAACCCAATTTGAGAATTTAATTAAAGCCTATAATATTTTTTAAATACCTACTATATACCTAGAGAATCACAAAGAACCAACTGTAGTCCCTGCCTTTGAGAATTTGCGACCTATGTAGAGAAAAACATTCACCCATAACCACCATACAAGCAGAGATGAAAAATTTCTTCATGATACCTATTTTAAGCCAGTTGCTATAGGATTGGAACAAACACTGATAGGTAGCTTTCCTTCTTTCATCCATTCCCACTTCATTTCCACTACCATAGTTCAGGTCCTTGCCTTCTCTCAGTGTGACCAATATAATAGTCTCCTAACTGGTATTGTAACATCCAACCCATGCTATAGTCTGTTGCCAGATTAGTTTTTAAAAACAGTGCTTTTATCATGCAATTCTCTGTTAAAAGCTTGCTTCAGTTTTATCTCATCACTTATTATAAGGGCTATGTTTCCTTGCCCCTCTTGTTATTTCAGGTCCTTTAAAGTCTGCTGCAACCTATTTTTCCAGGGTGTCTCCAACTCTTCCCCTGTATAAATCATATGCTCCACATATGTGATCATATGTTTCCATCTTCCTCTTCATCCTTCAAGGTCCAAGAAGCTTAGGTCAGCCCTTCCCCTCCCCCAACATCATATTATTTTATACTTCTCTGCCTAAGCAACTCCATTTCCCTTTGTCTGGAAAGCCCTATGCTGCCATCTTCTTTCAGCCAACTCCTATGCTTAGTCCCTTCAAGAAGCAGTTCAGGTGTCAGCTTCTGACAGTCTCCACCCCAGTCCCCATGGGGGAGGCACTCTTATGTGCCCTCATAGCACACTGGGAAAATGGTTCTGCTATTGAACCTGTCATCTCATATGGAAATAATCTTTTACATCTCCATCTTCCCCCAGTAAATGAGAGTAAATAACTTGGGATTAGAGGCTTTGTTTTATTCATCATTGTGTTTAGCATATAATAGTGATCATTCATTGATGGTGTCTTTAACTGATCCAAACTAAGAGCCTCTCTAGGAAGCTCATCCCAGCCTGAACTTCCTTCTCCAAACTCCAAAAGCAATTATCTTATATCTTCTTACTTAATATCCTTTTGCTAATTCCTGTGTATGGACTCTTTCTATTGGAAGTGACTGAAATCCAACTAATATCAGCTTAAGTAATAAAAAAATATGTGATGGATTATGAATCTAGAAATCTAAATTATAGAGTCGTCTTCAGGAATAACCGGTTTTGGGCATTTACCTGATGTCAGCAGAACCTGGCTTCTATCCTTGATTTGGGCTGCCTTCTTCCTGTAGACATACAGGCTCACATCTTTCCCCATTCAAGTCCAGAGGGAAAAAGCAAGCCTCACACCCCTCCTCCCCATTACCCTTAGAAAAGCTTTGCGATTAGCTCTGACCACATATTGGACCACATATCTGTTTGGCCCAATAAAGAAGAGGAATAGAAACCATTATTACAGAAAAAAGATAATTTATAGGGTTGTCTTAGTGTGAGAGCAAAATAGGTTTGACAACTGAACCTGAGAACATCACAGATTAGCTCCAGGTCATGACAGTGATACATTGGCCCAAGCCTTTTCTGCAGCTATTTCTTCCAGTGTTAAGGGCTCACATAGCCTATCCCTGTGGGAGCAAAGAAGACTCTATGTTCTCACATACCTAGCTCTTCAGAGAACACCTGAAGTTGTTGAGGTGAACATGCCCAGTGTTCTTTTCTCAAATGTAACAATCAGATAAATCTCTCCACCTCTCCTTGGGTGGAATGAGGAAAGGGGGAAAAGAGATGCATAGGGCAAGATATGTGGAAAGGGGTATGGAGATTCCATGCTCTCTGCATATGCAACTCTACCAGAATCTCCACATGTTCACCAACCCAGAAGCTCTCCGAACCCAGTTCTTTTGGGTTTTTATGGAAGTTTTATTACACAGGCATGATTGATTAAAATGCCAGCCATTGGCAAGTGATTCAACCTCCAGCCCTTCTCCCCTCCCCAGAGAGTTGGAAGTAGGACTAAAAATTCCAATGCTCTCATTACATGGTTGGTTGCCCTGGCAACCAGCCTTCATCCTTATGTGCTTTCCAAAAGTCACCTCACATGACTTAATATAAATTCAGGTGTGGTTAAAAGGGGCTTGTTATGAATATCAAGGGTTTTAGGAGCTCTACTCCAGAAACAGGGATAAAGATCAAATGTATATTTATTATAAATCATAATGTTACACATTCCATATGCTCAGTTGCATTCATGCAAGAATGTGAAGATAGTCCAAAGATGCAAACTGACAGGAAGAGTACTCTGTGATTGACATTCAGGAAGTGCCATGCTATTATTATCTCAACATTGCTTTCCCTGAAGTATGACTATGATGAAAGGGGAAGGTAATGTAGGAGTTTGACTTCACCAGAGGTAATGTTGAATAAATGCCAATTATTAATCACAGCTGCTGAGAATACATAATGTTGGCTATAGTCTCATACTGCAAGCAGAAGCATAACTTGGTTTAAGTATACTGGAGGGCAATTTTATAATATATATCAAAAGCTGTAGGTGTCATACCTTTGAGACAGGAATTTCACTTCTAGGGATTTATTATAAGGATGTGTAGATACATACTTTGTGGTATCTGTCCATCCCATACCCTCCTTCTCTAGACCCTGGGTCTAGAGACCCTGGGTGGAACATTCCCATTCAGAATGTTTGAGGTGGAGAGAAAGTCAATAGGTACAAGGAAGAGAAGGGTTAAGTACAGAGGACTTCCAGGCTATGATATGATACATCTTACCTGTGTCAAAGAGTAATGATATATAATCTTTATTTTTTCAATGTTTTATTTATTTTTGAGAGAGAGGGGGGCACAGTGCAAGCAGGGGAGGGGCAGAGAGAGAGAGGGAGACACAGAATCTGAAGCAGCCTCCAGGCTCTAAACTGTCAGCACACAGTCTGACACAGGGCTCGAACTCATGAACCATGAGATCATGACCTGAGCCGAAGTTGGACGCTTTACCAACTGAGCCACTCAGGCACCCCGAAAGGTAACCTTTATAAGGAGATATCTGAAAGAACCAAATCAAAAACAAGACAAACACCTCCATCGACCACAAAAAGAATAGAAAAACCAAAGTAGTGAACAAGGATGAAGTTGAATGCCTGCCAGACATGAGATCCCAATATGGCCTCAAGGGCAAGAGAAGGTGAAGGATAATGGAGAAGATGCAGATCTCTGTCACCATGTTATCCCTTGTACTGAAGAATCCTTTATACTGTCTCCCTTTTGCAGATAGAATATAGTAGACATTCTCTAATAACAGAGCATTTAAGTAGGAGAGATGGAATGGAAGTATTAAGTAACCGTTTCTGGAGTTGGTAAGCAGTGAATGAAAAGGATTGAATGTGCCCCTCCCAAGTAAGTTTCCTATTGCAAACACATGGAATAAGAATACATGTGAGAATAAGAATACATGTGAGAGGAGTTAAAATGATGGAGTAATAAGAGGACCCTGGGCTTGTCTCATGCCTCAAACATAGCTAGATCAACATCAAAACATTTTGAATACCTAGGAAATTGATCTGAGGAAAACAGAATAATCTGCTTAATTTGAGCGAGAGAACACAGCAGACAAAGGAATTAACCTCAAAAGAATGAAAGGGAAAGAATGATGGCCAGGGATTTAATCAATACAGATATAAGTAAGATGTCTGAACTAGAAATTAAAACAACAATTATAAAGATACTAGCTGGGCTTGAATAAAGCATAGAAGACACCAGAGAATCCCTTTGTGTGGAGATAAAAGAACTAAAATCTAGTCAGGCTGAAATTAAAATGCTATAACCAAGACGCAAACCCAAATGAAGGCCATAAAAATGAGGATGGATGAGGCAGATGAGCGAATTAGTGACACAGAAGATAAAATTATGGAAAATAACGAAGCTGAAAAGAAGAGGGAAACATAGGTAATGAATCACTAAGGTAAACTTAGGGAACTCAGTGATTTCTTAAAATGTAATAACATTCATATCATAGGAGTCCCAGAAGATGGAGAGAAAAAGTGGCAAGAAGTATAGGTGAGCAAATTATAGCTGAAAACTTCCCTAATCTGGGGAAGAACACAGACATCAAAATCCAAGAAGCACAGAAAACTCCCATTAAATTCAATAAAAGCCAGCCATCACCAAGACATATCATATAGTCAAATTCACGAAATACATAGACAAGGAGAGAATCCTGAGAGCAGCAAGGGAGAAAAGTTCTTAACCTACAAGGGAATACAGATCAGGTTCACAGCTTATCTGTCCACAGAAGCTTGGCAGGACAGAAGGGAGTAGCATGATATATTCAACATGCTGAATGGGGAAAGTATGCAGCCAAGAATACTCTATCCAGCAAGGCTGTCATTCAGAATAGAAGGAGAGATAAAAAGTTTCCCAGATAAACAAAAACTAAACATGTTTGGTTTGTGACCACTAAACCAGCCCTGCAAGAAATTTAAAGGGGAATTCTTTGAGTTGGAGAGGGGGGAACAAACAAAGCAAAAACAAAAACACCAAAAGCAACAGAGACTAGAAAGGAACAGAGACCATCACCAGAAACATTAATTTGACAGGTAACATAATGGCACTAAACTCATATCTTTCAGTAATCACCCTGAATGTAAATGGACTAAATCCTCCTCCACTCAAAACACATAAGGTATCAGAATGGATAAAAGAAAAATAAAAAAAATAAGACCCATCTATATGCTGCTACAGTAGACTCATTTTAGACTTAAAGACATGGGCAGATTGAAAGTGAGAGGATGGAGAACCATCTATCATGCTAAAAGACGCCAAAAGAAAGCCAGAGTAGCCATACTTACATCAGACAAACTAGATTTTAAACCAAAGACCGTAACAAGAGGTGATGAAGGGCATTATATCATAATTAAGGGTTTATCCATCAAGAAGATCTTAGAATTATAAATATTTATGCCCCCAACCTGAAAGAACTCAAATATATAAATCAATTAATTACAAACATAAAGAAACTCATTGACACTAATACAATAATAGTAGAGGACTTTAACACCCCCACTTACAGCAAGGGACAGATCATCTAAGCAGAAGCTCAGCAAGGAAAAAATGGCTTTGAATGACACACTGGACCAGATGGACTTAAGAGATATATTTGGAACATTCCATCCAAAACAGTTGAATACACATTCTTTTCGAGTGCACACGGAACATTCTCCAGAATAGATCATGTACTGGGTCACAAATCAGCCCTCAATATTACAAAAAGATCAAGACCATACCATGCATATTTTCAGACTGCAATGCTATGAAACTTGAAGTCAACCACAAGAAAAAGTTTGGAAAGACCATAAATTCTTGGAGGTTAAATAGCATGCTACTAAAGAATGAATGGGTTAACTAGGAAATTAAAGAGGAAATTTAAAAATACATGGAAGCAAATGAAAATGAAAACATGACGGCCCAAACCCTTTTGGATGAAGCAAAAGCAATCCTAAAAGGGAAGTATATTGCAATATAGGCCTACCTCAAGAAGCAAGAAATGTCTCAAATACACAACCTAAGCTTACACTTAAAGGAGCTAGAAAAGGAACAGCAAATAAAGCCTAAAGCCAGCAGAAAAAGGAAATAATAAAGACTAAAGCAGAAACAAATGACATAGAAACAAATAAAAAAACCCCAGTAGAACAGATAAATGAAACTAAGAGCTGAGTTTTCAAAAGAATTAATAAAATTGATAACACCCTAACCAGACTTACGAAAAAGAAAAGAGAAAGGACCCAAATAAATAAACTCATGAATGAAAGGGGACTGATCACAACACCACAGAAGTACAAACAATTATAAGAGAGTATCATGAAAAATTATATGCCAATAAACTGGGCAAACTGGAAGAAATAGATAAATTCCTAGAAACATACACACTACCAAAACTGAAACAGGAAGAAATAGAAAATTTGAACAGACCCGTAACCAGTAAAGAAATCAAATTAGTAATCAAAAATCTGTGGAAAAACAAGAGTCCATGGCCAGATGGCTTTCGAGGGGAATTCTACCAGACCTTTAAAGACTTAATAGCTGTTCTTCTCAAACTGTTACAAAAAATAGAAATGGAAGGAAAACTTCCAAACTCATTCTATTGAGGCCAGCATTACCTTGATTCCAAAACCAAAGACCCCACTAAAAAAGGATAATTTTATGCCAATATGCATGATGAATATGGATGCAAAAATTCTCAACAAGATACTAGCAGATTGAATTTGACAGTACATTAAAAGAATTATTTACCATGATCAGGTAGGATTTATCCCCAGGCTGCAGGGCTAGTTCAATATTCTCAAATCAATCAGCGTGACACACCACATTAATAAAAGAAAGGATAAGAACCATATGATCCTCTGAATAGATGAGGGAAAAGCATTTGACAAAAACACATCCATTCTGGATAAAAATTCTCCACAAAATAGGAATAGATGGTACATAGCCCAACATCATAAAGGCAATATATGAAAGGCCCACAGCTAATATTCATAATCAATAGGGAAAAAGTTAGAGCCTTTTCCCTAGGGTCAGGAACAAGAAAAGGATGTCTACCATTGTTATTTAACATAGTAATGGAAGTCTTAGCCTCAGCAATCAGACAACAAAAAGAAAAACAAGGCATCTAAATTGGCAAGGAAGAAGTCAAACTTTTATTTGTAGACAATATGATACTCTATTTAGAAAACCTGAAAGACTTCACCAAAAAACTGCTAGAGCTAATACATGAATTTAGCAAAGTTACAGGATATAAAATCAATGAACAGAAATCAGTTGCATTTCTATACACCAATAACGAAGCGGCAGGAAAAGGTATCAAGGAATTGATACTATTTGCAACTGCACCGAAAACAGTAAGATACCTAGGAATAAACCTACTCAAAGAGGTAAAAGATCTGTATGCTGAAAGCTGTAGAACACTTACAAAAGATATTGAAGAGGACACAAAGAAATGGAAAAGCATTCCATGCTCATAGATTGGAAGAACAAACATTGTTAAAATGTTTATACTACCTAAAGCAATCTACTCATTTAAAGCAATCCCTATAAATACCACCAATATTTTTCACAGAGCTAGAACAAACAATCCTAAAATTTGTATGGAACCACAAAAATCCTGAACAGCCAAAACCATTCTGAAAAAGAGAAACAAAACTGGAGGCATCATGATTCCAATTTCAAGTTGTATTATAAACCTGCAGTCATCAAGACAGTATGGGACTGGCACAAAAAGAGACACACAGATCAATGGAACAGAATAGAAAACTAAACTATATGGTCAACTAATCTTCAACAAAGCAGGAAAGACTACCCAAAGGAAAAAAAAAAATCTCTTTAACAAATGGTGTTGGGAAAACTGGACAGCAACATGCAGAAGAATGAAATTGGATCACTTTCTTACACCATTTACAAAAGTAAAATCAAAATGGATGAAACACCTAAATGTGAGACAAGAAACCATAAAAATCCTAGAGGGAACACAGGTAGCAACCTCTTTGACCTTGGCCGTAGCCAACTTCTTGCTAGACACATCACGAGAGGCAAGGGAAACAAAAGCAAACATGAACTATTGGAACTTCATCAAAATAAAAAGCTTCTGCACAGAGAAGGAAACAATCAACAAAACTAAAAGTCAGCCTATGCAATGCGAGAAGACATTTGCAAAAGACATGTCTAATAAAAGGATAGTATCCGAAATCTATAAATAACTTCTCAAACTCAACATCCAAAAAATATCCAAAATCTATAAAGAATTTATCAAACTTAACACCCAAAACCACAAATAATCCAGTGAATAGGAAAAAGATATGAATAGACACTTACCCAAAGACATCCACATGGCCAACCGACACATGAATAAATGCTCAACATCACTCATCATGAGGGAAATACAAATCAAAACCACAATGAGATATCACCTCACACCTGTCAGAATGGCTAACATTAACAACTCAGGCAACAACAGATGTTGGTGAGGATGCAGAGGAAGAGGATCTCTTTTGCACTGATGGTGGGAATGAAAACTGGTGCAGCCACTCTGAAAAACAGTATGGAGGTTCCTCAAAAAACTAAAAATAGAACTACCCTACAAACCAGCAATTGTACTACTAGGCATTTATCCAAAGGATACAGGTATGCTGTTTTGAAGGGGCACATGCACCCCCATGTTTATAGCATCACTGTCAACAATAGCCAAAGTATGGAAATAGCCCAAATGTCCATCAATGGATGAATGAATAAAGAAGATGTGGTGTACACACACACACACACACACACACACACACACACACACACACTGGAGTATTACTTGGCAATCAAGAAGAATGAAATCTTGCCGTTCGCAACTACGTGGATGGAACTAGAGGGTATTATGCTAAGCAAAATTAATCAGAGAAAGAAAAATATCATATGACTTCACTCATATGAGGACTTTAAGATACAAAACAAATGAACATAAGGGAAGGGAAGCAAAAATAATATAAAAACAGGGAGGGGGACAAAAACGTAAGAGACTCTTAGATATGGAAAACAAACAGGGTTACTGGAGGGGTTGTGGGTGGGGGGATGGGCTAAATGGACAAGGGGCATTTAGGAATCTACTCTTGAAATCATTGTTGCACTATATGCTAACTAACTTGGATGTAAATTAAAAAAAAATAAAATAAAATAAAATAAAGAAATGGTCAGAAGACATGAATAGAGACTTTTCCAAAGAAGGCATCCAGATGGCTAACAGATGCATGAGAAGATGCTCAACATCACTCATCATCAGGGAAATGCAAATCAAAACCAGGATGAGCTATCACCTCACATCTGTTTAGAATGACTAAAATTAACAACACAGGAAACAACAGGTGTTGGTGAGGATGCAGAGAAAGGGAACCCTCTTGCACTAAAGGCAAACTGGTGCAGCCACTCTGGTAACTGCCACTCAGCAAAATGCTGACTAAAAGCTTCAAAAATTTTAGGAGCTTAAAGCCATATGAAATTATTTCTTGTTCTCAAAATAATTCTACTTGAGTATTCCTGGTTTTTTTCACATGGTGATTTGGGACCCATCTGGTGGCTCTGTTATTTCCTAGGATCTTGGATTCCTTCGCGGAATCTACTGAATCTATCCAGCAGACAAGAAAAGCAATGAGTGGTAGCAAATTGACAGGAAGTTACTTTTAGGGACTAGGCCCTAGAATGGCATATTTCATTTCTTCTTACATAGGGCTGGGAAATGAAGTCTAACCATATGGTCAGGAGGCAGGAAAAAAAAAATGAGGTTTAGTGAACAGATAAAAAGATAGCATGTTGAAGGGGAACTATCTCGTGCTTTAGAAACAGACCTACGTTTGAGTCTCAGCTTCTATAGCAAGGTAGTAGACTACTTTTTAGAATTTAGAATTAAATAATCAACATCAAAGAAAAACTAATTGGGTACTAATGCATTTGAAACTGACTGTTTTAGGTGCAGTTAATACAAAGATGAAAAAAAAATTCTCTCTGAAAAGAGAGCAATAGTATAGTAAGTAGGAGAGGACATATTTCTTTTCTCTGTGAATTGAGAGCATTGTAATATAATGGAGTAAATGGACAAGAGATGTCTGTGTCAAGATACCCTCGTAGCACAGGGGTGTATATGTGATCAGCCCAATATGAGATGGGAGTGAGGAGCCTGAAAAGCTTCTCAGAGGTTTCTTATTAACTGGAACTTGAAGGACAAATAGGTGCTTACCAGAAATGTGGTATTTGAGGAAGAGCATTTCTTCCTAAGGAAAAGCATGTACAAGTCACAGGAGGTGAAAAAGATCATGATCAGGAACCTCTGAATAAAACAGAAATCAAAGGAAAAACAATAAAAAATTCCATTGTATGTGTGAGTCAGCCAAATCTTAAATAACAAATACCCTGAAAAGTTCATCTTGGAGGAGATGAATCATTTCTTCTCTGGGGTCATGGGGATAATAAGCATTCAGGGAAGGAGAGGAAACACAGTCACAAATGAGGTCAAGGATCACTGAGCCCTTTCCAGATAAGTTACTATGGACTTCTCTCATACCTCAACAATGTTGGAGCCTTACCAAGAAATGTTTTCTGTTTTCTGGGGGTTTTTGTTTTGTTTTGTTTTAAAGTAACAAATTACTTAGCTTTTCTCTGGGATATGAAGTGTGAATGGGACTACCCACACAGACCAGAAACAGGTTGGGTGTTTGTGAGGTAAGTAATGCAGGTATGTGTACTCAAAAAACCCACAAAGTCTTCTTTTTTGAGCATGTGTGTAATAGAGACATACTCTTGATAAGCCTCAACTTTGGTGCACACATGAAGTGTGTACATGTTTATTTAAAATTCAAGCCACGCTAAATTTCTAGGGCTATGTTCCAGATCAAGTGGATTTTTCCCTCTTATTGTAGTGAGCCCACATAAAGTATTGCGTAAGAGCCATGGCCTATGCTCAATGTGTTAATCAGTTTCCTTTTGCACACCAAAGATTAACTTTTACACTTTTGAGAAACAATGTGATAATGAGTAATCTAGATGTAAGGGAAAAAAGAGATGAAAACACAAAGCAGTAACAATCATTTTGGACTCAAATGTATATCATTTCTGGTACTGAAATACCTAATAGAAGCTCTGATGTCATCTAAATCATCCTCTCCACAGCCTTTCTATCTGCTAATTATTAAAGTACTATAACCTTGTGTTATCTTTATCTATTCAACAAGATTTTAAATGTGAAATACTCTGGCTACTATAGATAGATTTAATTTGTGTAAGACTCAATTAGTTTTTTTGTAGGTAGGATAAAATATTTATGCAATAGATATTTTGTGTTTATGAACACTAGCTAAGAGTCAAGATGTATTTTGAATTCTGTGAAGTTGGAGGAAGTACGTTAGCTGTTCTGGGACTCTGTTTTTGTTTTTCATATGTAAAGATGTATTTAAAGATCCTTTCAACTTGGTTTTGCTTAAACTGTGCTACATTTTCCTTGAGAGAAGTGAACAGTCATGTCACATTCATCATAATCATTAGTATTTGCTTCCCTTCCTCCACAATGTTAACAGTAGTTATATGAAATTGTAATATTATGAGAATTTTTTGCCTATCTGAATTTTCTAAGTTTTATATGGCTAACCTCTATTTTGTAAGATTTTTAAAAGTGATAAAATATACATACCATAAAATTTACCATTTAATCATTTTTAAGTGATTCAGTGACATTACGTGTACTCATATTGTTGTGCAACCATCACCACCATCTATCTCCAGAACTTTTCATCTTCCCACATTGAAACTTTGTATGCATTAAACAACAGCTCCCCATTCCCCTTCCCTATCCCTGGCATCTACCATTCAATTTTCTGTCTCTATGAATTTGCCTACTCTATGTATCTCATATATATGAAATCATATGATCTTTGTCCTTTTGTAACCAGCTTATTTCACTTAGCATAATTTCTTTAAAGTTCACTCATGTTGTCTCATGTGTCAGAATTTCATTCCTATTTAAGACTGAATAATTTTCCATTGAATGTATGTACCACATTTTTGTTTATCCAGTCATTTGCTGATGGATATTTGGGTTCTTTCTATCTTTTGGCTATTGTGAATTCTGTCATATGAACAATGCTGTATATTGGTGTATAAATATCTCTTCGTGTTTTTGTTTTCAACTCTCTTCTATATATCCAATTTTAGAAGTGGAATTAATGAACTATATGGTAATTCTAAACCTATTTTTTTAAGAACCCCCATACAGTATTAGTTTTGAGCATCAACATATACTACCAGATTTTACTCTTCAGAGAAGACTCTTGTTTGGCATAGGCTAAAAATTTCAAGGCAAGTTGAGGTGCTACCTTTTTTAGTAAGTTAGTGATGTATACTTATTACTAGAAAGGGTTTGCTCCAATGCTTTGAGCTTATTTTGATGTTGGCTTTACCACGATGTGTATTTCTTTCTTTCTTTCTTTCTTTCTTTCTTTCTTTCTTTCTTTCTTT
>NW_024412376.1:73718949-73747273 GCF_014898765.1 Herpailurus yagouaroundi
TTTCTTTCTTTCTTTCTTTCTTTCTTTCTTTCTTTCTTTCTTTCTTTCTTTCTATCTTTCTTTCATTTTATTTATTTATTTTGAGAGAAAGGGGGAGAGAGAGCACCCATGAGCATGCATGAGTGGGGAGGGGCAGAGAGAGAGGGAGAGAGAATCCCAAGCAAGTTCCATGCTGTCAGCACAGTGTCTGATGTGGGGCTCCACCTCACGAACTGTGAGATCATGACCTGAGCTGAGATCAAGAGTTGGATGCTTAATCACCTGAGCTACCCCAGGTGCCCCACCACAATGTGTCTTTAATGACACATCTATGCATACACCATAATTACAAACCTCATTTTTGACTTATATGCTGACTATAAAAAACATTAACAGTTCTTACCTCATTTTCCATTTCCTTAGCTATGCTTTTTTTTGTGCTAATAGCCACTTACGAACTCTTTAATTCCCTAAACGTTTACAATCTAAATATTTTGCTGAAGTATGTCTCCTTTTTTAGAGTTAGCATTGTTGCTAAATGTCATTAGGAAACCTTAGTAAATATCAGTCCTCTGGACATGAGACTTAACTCAGTGAGAACTTAACACAATGAAAACTTACTTATGAGGACTTAAAAAGAGGGTTCTGTCTTTTTTGCTTAGTAGCATTACTTTCAATACAAAAAAACATAATTGAACGCTTCCAGCTACATATGTTACCTAATTTTTTTCCCTTCAGGTTTACATTATTATCAGTTTAGAGCATCTTTCTACATGATGATGTCTCTAAGAAATAGAAATATCAGCTGAAACCTGAAACCTAAATTCTCAGGAATTTAACTTAAATTTTTCTATGAAAGGACTATTGGAGGACCAGCCACACCTACTACTTAGTATTCATAAAAGAAAAAAATAAATAGAGGAAGAGAGATACATTTCCTTTGATGGGAATTTCATTTTGGCAAACTTATATACAAAATTTTTAAAGTGTTGTTTTTTTATCCTTTATTTTAGAAAAATCCAAGGCAGACAATTTGATGGACAATGTATTCTAGGAGTAGAAGAGTATTAAAAAAGATAACTTTTTAAGTCTCTGTGGGAAAGAAACAAAATCATATCTTCTGGGAAAAGGAAACATGTAAAATCAATGCAAAATTAATAGATTATTAAAATTCCTCACTAAAAATGGACACTTATTATCATATTTTTATACCACATTCATCATCTTTTCATCAGAAGACTTTAGTGGTATCACAGTCCCAGTTTCAATGTGAGAGTGAAGTTGGGTTGGCTAAGTTTCTTCTGGTAAAGAAAACTTTTTCTGTGGCATATTAAAATAGTTATATTCAGTATTGAAGATCACTGTGGATATATGATCTATTACATAGTATATTGCTTTAAAACAAGTCAATAGGCTGAATTGACATTTGTTACATAGGTGCTCAAAAAATGGGAGAGATTTCAAAATATTTGTAGATATATAAAACAAAATTTTCAAAATTTCCTTCAAGGGATAGCCTATTACTTGCTTTAGTGGCCAATAATCTGAAAATGAGATGTTTCAGAAGAAGAAAGAAACTTCAAGAAATTCAGGTCTATTTCCCACTGTGGAGAGGGTCTCCACAGTGGCAGAGAATTGGCTTTCTATTTTCCATGGAACTGCCTTTTTTTTTTCTCTCTACACATGCTCTTTCTCTTTTAGCATTGCCAATATGAAGAAAAAACTAGGTGTTTTGTTTTAAACTGAAAGACTCATATTAGTTTTTCTGGATTAAAGAGCTACAATATGCCTTTCAAAGAGGGATCTATGAGAAGTAGTCAATGAACATATCCATTCATTTATAAACATTTATTGAACACCAAATACATTTTAGGATCTCTAGTATATTGGAGGGACAGTGTTTATCAAGATCAGACATGCGCCTCTTCTCTGAAAGTTTTAAGAGTGGTGAGGAGGAAAAATTTATAAATCAATCATACTAAATTATATATAATTGGCAATTGGGATAATTCTCTGAAGGAAAAGAACAGTTTATTGAAAATGTTTGACAAAGGAAGTGATCAGGCTTGGGCTGCAAGAATGATTTCTCCTAAGAAAATGATACATACTTTGATTTGTATTTCCCTGATGATGAGTGATGTTGAGCATTTTTTCATGTGTCAGTTGGTCATCTGGATGTCTTCCTTGGAGAAGTGTCTATTCATGTCTTTCGCCCATTTCTTCACTGGATTATTTGTTTCTTGGGTGTTGAGTTTGATAAGTTCTTTATAGATTTTGGATACTAACCCTTTATCTGATATGTCGTTTGCAAATATCTTCTCCCATTCTGTCAGTTGCCTTTTAGTTTTGCTGACTGTTTCCTTCGCTGTGCAGAAGCTTTTTATTTTGATGAGGTCCCAGGAGTTCATTTTTGCTTTTGTTTCCCTTGCCTCCAGAGACGTGTTGAGTAAGAAGTTGCTGCAGCCAAGATCAAAGCAGTTTTTGCCTCCTTTCTCCTCAAGGATTTTGATGGCTTCCTGTCTTACATTGAGGTCTTTCATCCATTTTGACTTTATTTTTGTGTCTGGTGTAACAAAGTGGTCCAGGTTCATTTTTCTGCATGTCGCTGTCCAGTTTTCCCAGCACCACTTGCTGAAGAGACTGTCTTTATTCCATTGGATATTCTTTCCTGCTTTGTCAAAGATTAGTTGGCCATACGTGTGTGGGTCCATTTCTGAGTTCTCTATTCTGTTCCATTGATCTGAGTGTCTGTTCTTGTGCCAGTACCATACTGTCTTGATGATTACAGCTTTGTAGTATAGCTTGAAGTCTGGAATTGTGATGCATCCTGCTTTGGTTTTCTTTTTCAAGATCGCTTTGGCTACTCGGGGTGTTTTCTGGTTCCATAAAAATTTTAGGATTATTTGTTCTAGCTCTCATGCACTATAATTTAAAGATGAGTTGGATTTAACTCTTGAAGATAAGTAGGATGAGGGTAAGTGGGGAAAATAAGATGTGAAATATAAACCCATGCATTAAGTAAGATAAAGGGTCAGTGACTATGGCATCAGAAGAAGGTATTTTTTGTTGTGTTGTTTTAGAAAATAGATGAAAGTTGGGCATGCTGTAATCTGAAAAGAGAGACCTAGTAGAGAGATAGAAAGAGAGATTGAACATACAGAAGAGATAGGTAGAAGTTGTTGGAGCAAGGTGTACAAAGAAGTGAAAGATTGGGAAGGCATGAGGTGATGATAAAAGTATAGAATTAACCATGAAGGAATGGAGGTATACCTCTTTCTCTGAACACGAACAAAAGGAAGAAGATGGTTGAGACTTAACCAAGTATGCAGTGGCATTTAAGGCAAGAACATCTGCTAAGAATGAGGAGGTTAGGGTTAGATGGAGAGCTCACATGAATGCTAAGTAAATACATGGGAGAGATGACAAAAGATCAGTAAAAAAATTGATAAATTGTGTTGAAGTTCCTATGAAATTAGACCCAAAATCTGGGGAGTTAAACTTGTTGATGAGAAATGGCCCATCATGAGGTAATCATAGTGTTCCATTTAGATGTGGAAGGATTTTAGGCCAGCAGGGTCAATGGACAAATCAGGGGCACATAGTTTAAGTCTAAAAGTGGAGTAGGAATGAGAGAGCTGGTATGATAGAAACCTATAGTCAGGGAGAGGTATTTTTGGGTTAAGTATTAGAGTTGGTTGAAGAGAAATTTCAAAGTGGGGCCATGGGAGAGATTTATTTAAGTGTATTGAAGCCACTGGAATTGAAGAGGTCAGATAGAGTTACTAAAGTATACTGAAGCCCTGGAATTGAAGACATCAAAGTTCATTGAAGCTAGGATTTTAAAAGGAATTGTTTCCCCCTAAAAGATAAAAAAGTAACCTAGAGACAAAGAATCAGATAATCATGTACTAATTAGATTAGGCATATTGATAGGATAATATTCCTCCAAAGTAGTAGATAGCAAAATTTTTCCTTTTATATTCATTTAATCTCAGTTTTCTTGTTATTGAACAGTCACACAAAACCATTTGTGTATTGCATACATTCATATATTAAAATTAAACCCACTGACATTATGGAACAGAATTATGAAATAATAATTAGACCATTAAAAATTTGAATGTTTTCACAGTGATTTATCCCTTATAAAACTAATATACTTTTTTGTTCCTCCTGTTTCCTTATTGCTATAGCCTAAGACAATGCCCAACACATGCTATATCATGATATATGCATAATGAAACCATAATAATGTCAATGTTGACATTACAACATTAGCAGAGCATTAAATTCAAATAATATAATTAGGAATCAAGGTCATAGTCAGATATGCTTCATATCAAACATGCTAAAATAATGTAGAGAAAAGGGAAAATGTGGTGAAGTTCACAGATATTTGCAATGGGATGTATATAGATGTAAAGAGAATGGAGGTGAGGCAAAGAAAGAAAATGAATTCCCTCTGCTTATTACCAGGCCCTGTTTAATTAAGAAGGAAAGTTGAGACTCTTCATTAGGTGGTAGCCTGTTTGGTTTAATATTTGTTTCTTGGTGATCTTCAGAAGACTTTGGCCAATATGATTTAATAACTTCTCATAGTAAAACATACCATGTAATGACTCTGGTCACCAATTGCAGTGTGTGTTGGGGGTTGGGTGGGATGTCCCACACCACCAAGCATCTGGATATCCTACAATTCAACTGAATCTGACACCACCTATCCAGAGATTGCATCAGATCCCATAGGTTAGTGGCTCAGTTTCATAAGACTGCCCTTCTCTTTAGATGCCAATTGCAAGCCCAGGTTGTTACCTGTACTTCTGACCCATTAGCTATAAATCATAGGTTCCCATGACCCCTTCCTGGAGTTCAATTAACTTTCTAGAGCAGCTCACAGAAACCAGGAAACCAGTTTACTTGCTAGATTACTAGTTTATTACATGGGATATGAAAAGATATGAGTTAAGGTGAAGAGATAAATAGGATGAGGCCCCGAATGAAGGAACTTTTGTCCTCATAGAGTTTGGGGTCCAGCAGGGTGGCATGTGGATGAGTTCTGGTTTGTCAGCCTGGAATCTCTTTGAACCTTGTCATTTTGAGTTTTTATGGAAGCTTCATTACATAGACACGATTGATTAAATCATTGGCCATTAGTATTGAACTCAATTTACAGCCTCTCTCTCCTTCCCAGAGATCTGGGGGTAGGACTGAAAGTTCCAGTCTTCTAATTGCATGGTTGTTTCTCCTTGTGATCAGCCCTCCCATCCTTAGGTACTTTACAAAAGTCACTTCATTAACATATACACAGATGTGGTCAAAAGAGGTTTGTTATGAGGGCACCTGGGTGGCTCTGTCGGTTGGGTGTCTGACTTCGGCTCAGGTCATGATCTCACGGTTCATGGTTCAAGCCATGCATTGGGCTCTGTGCTGACAGCTCAGAGCCTGGAGCCTCCTTCAGATTCTGTGTCTCCCACTCTCTTTGCCCTTCCCCAGCTCACACACGTTCTCTCTCTCAGAAATAAACATTAAAAAAAATTAAAAAAGAGTCAGGGGTTTGTTATGAATATCAAGACACCTTCATCATTCTTATCATGGAGGAAATTCCAAGAATTTAAGGAGCTCTGTGCCAGGAATGTGGATGAAGACCAAATATATATTTATTATAAATCACAATATCATACCATGTTTGCCTCTTTCACTTCTGATACTTGAAAAAAAATATGCATTTGTATTAGTTCTCTTTTGTACCAAATCTAGTTAAAAGTGAAGAGCAGTACTCATATCTGAATGAACACAAATGTGCTTGTGACATCCTTTCTTTTATTGAGATACCATTGATGTGGAAGTTGTCTATGTGTTTATCATTATTGTTGTTATTTTAACTTGCTAATGATTTAATGACTTTCCTCAGAAAGTTTGAATTTCTTAGAGCATTTTCTTTTCCTAACTGCAGTGCTTGGTGATATACAATCTATTATTATGTTTTTGGTAAGAAACTGCCAGACACCTGTATGCCTGGATAGATAGAGGAAATCACCTTCCTTGAAACAGACTTTCCTTGAGATATGAGTCACTTGAGTACACTACTAAGTTAGAAAACATAAAATGAGTAAGCATCCATGGCTTTAGAGGAAAAGTGTAACAGAACGTTTTGTGGCTAGACAAGGATACTTTTCTTCAGATTCAATGGTCTGCTGGCAGGGCTGGCTTCACAGGTATGGGGCCGGTACAATCACACAAGATCTGCTCAGAAGGGCTCCACATTTGGGGCTGGATGTTCTGTAGCTATTATGAAATTCTTAATAATTTTGTTTTAGAATTTGTATTTTGTAAGGGAAGTATGATGGTACATTGGAGCATGTGTTGGGTGATTGGAGCCTCAGCTCACTCCTGATCACTCCTACTATTTACCTAGGATGGGTTCTTGGCTGTCTGCTCCCTAGTGCCTCACACCCTGGCCATGCTTAGTCTTTCCTTCCCTGTCTGCATTCCATGACTGCTGCAGCCCTCTGTTTGAGGTGGCAACCAGGTTAGATTGACAAGAGGAGGTTGGGTGGTGCTGCCATCCCTCTTTGGCCCTAGTAGTAGCATGTAAATAAACATGGGAGGTTCATGGTCAGCATGTGCCTCATAGAATCTTGGAGTGCATCAAGGTAGTGGCCATCCCTTCCTTGGTTTGGCAACTCCATGGTGATTTGGTAGGTGACTTGGTAGGGGGGAGTCTTTTGCCCACCTCCCTCCCAGGTACCAAATTCATCCTGGTGTTGAAGTTATGGTCCCTTGGTGGCTGCCTATCCACCATGGATTGAGGCAGCAGAACTATGGGAAGGGGAGATGAATTGACTTCCCTGGCCATGGCTGTGCAGGCACCTGGCAACCACAGGGAGCTGAATCCCAGCTGCTGGTGGGTCATATGTACAGAATTGCATCTGGGATCCCTGGGCACCTGTGAAGGTCTGCACTTGT
Organism: Herpailurus yagouaroundi; assembly: GCF_014898765.1. NCBI lineage: Eukaryota > Metazoa > Chordata > Mammalia > Carnivora > Felidae > Herpailurus > Herpailurus yagouaroundi. Next base: position 73,725,895 of record NW_024412376.1, read on the forward strand.
CCTACAAGTATTCCCCTGTCTGAGGGAGCATTAAATGGCATTAAATTCATTAAATAGCAAATAAAACCCACCATGACACAGTGAGAGAGGGACAGTAGAAGAAAGAAAAATGTTTTATAGTGTAATATTTTTATTGACACTTTTTCCTGTCTTTTGAACAAGAGGTTCTTCATTTTCCTTTTGCACTGGACTTTACAAATTATGTAGCTGGCCTTGTCTATAGAGCTTGTTCCTAGATGGTTGGGGGTCAATGAGTCTTGTGGGAGGAAAGGCCTTGGAGACCTCTCTGATGGACAAAAGTGGCATTGACTGACATCTGATGGCTGGTAGGGACCCACAGGTTCACATAGGGAAACTTGTAAGAAAATAGGGTAATCTGGATTGTTGACCTTGGAGAACAATTAGGGCCTAGAACAGGCATCAAAAAAATCAGTGGTAGGTAACAGTCAATATCAAAGAATGAATGTGGAGTGGGCCAGACTGTAATGAAGTATTTGCCTCGTGTAATCTGGCACATAGGAGGCAGAAGGAGGTACCTGCAACTCACCTCCAAAAGGTTGTTGCCGTGTCAGGTAAGAGCTCAGTATTGCAGTATTATTTAAGAGACACTGGAAATTCTTCTCTTTTATGTGAAAAACTTTATGTAAATTTTCAAAGAATGTGGATTAACAAAATATATCAAGGAGACATATTTGAACTGGAGGCCCCGGATTTGCAGGTCACAAGCCTGCTAGTTGTGGCATCATGTGTAGCTGAGGCTATAAATCCCTCTTCAACTTAGCCACTCTGAGTTAATTTTCATACCCAGGGGAAAAACTGAGCATCTGAGTAGGATATTAAAGAGATATGAATTCACATTCAAGTGTGGGGCTATGCAAGGACTCAGATTGTAAAGGAGTTTGCTGCAGGCTGGAGGAGACATGTAGGCCTCAGAATGTGAAGACCTGGTTTTCAACAGTGTCAGTGAAAGAAACAACAGCTCTGTTGGGCTAAGGGGGCTTTCTTGTTTCTGGGCTTAAAGTGGGAAAGAGTAGGTCTTAAGGGAGAGGGATGATGGGCCTTCAATTAATGAAATCAGGTTGGTGGAGAGTGGAAAATACAAGAAGTAACCAAACGTACAATCCCAGTCAGTGATAAGGGCCATACTGGTTTCATTGCTAGAGAAACTTGATTAAATGCCCCAGATATTAAACCAGAGAGCTTACATTTAAATTTTCTTCTTATTTATGGAAATTCAATATTTCAGGAGAGATTAAAGTAGTATCAACTTAGAGTAAATGTTTTATGACTTTATGGCCAGGTATTGCCTCATAATGATATTATTCAATATTTATTAAGCAATAAATATTTATGGAGACTGACACTATCCTAGACTAAGTATGTGTATCAGGTGTTTTATTTGGCAACTACATTCATCATAAAAATTTCTTAAGTTTTAACTTAAGGGAATGTGAGGGAATGAAGATATAAAATTCCACTCATTCCTTCATTCATTTATTATGCACCATGTAGCAGGTTATATGCTGGGTACAACAGCAACTCAGATATTTATGCTTGTTGTTTTCATGGTGCTTACAGTCTAGTAGATGCAAGAAATATTAGACAAACACTTGCACAAACTTCAATTCTATTAGGTGCTATGAAGGAGAAGCGAAGAGTGCTTTGAGGCAATAATATGAGGATGTAACCTGGTTGCTGAGGAAGAGACACTTAAACTGAGACTTGAAGGATGAGAAAAAGGCATATAATAAAGAGTGGGGGATGGAAAGGAGCAGGGTGAAAAATACTTCTGTTTGAGGGAACAGTCTATTGATGGTTGAGTACAAAGAACTGGAAGGAGGTTTGGGAGCGAAGGATCAGTGATCAAAGGGGACAGAGTGGTCCACTAAGGCCAGAAAGAAAGTTCCTCAATATTGTGTATCTACTAAGAGGCCCATTTGGAATATATGAATATGTAATGATACCAATACATATAGTATGCATAAGAATTCACTGTTTTAAATATATATTCATTTACCTAATTTCCAAAGAAATAAAATTCCGTGTCAATTTTGTTACTTTAATTTCTTTTTTGGAAATAATACCTTATGGATATTAGTTTACTATCTCCTACTTTCTCTTAAAAAATTCTACTGTGAAATATAGTATACATTCAGAATTATGCATGGCTGAATAAACTATTTTAAAGCAAACATCTGTGTAACCACCACTCAAAGCAAGAAAGAAAATGGAGCCAGCTCCTTCAGCCCCGCCTGTGTGCCCCTTTACAATTACTATTCTCACCAAAGATACTGAGCGGCTTGACTTTTTTAAATAGAATTTGAAAAATTGAAATATATTTCACATAACATAAAATTCACCACTTTCAAGTATGCACTTTAGTTGTTTTTAGTATATTTACTATACTTTGTAGCCATCACCATGATCTAATTCCAGAACTTCTCCATCTGTGTCCCCCAAATCCTGTACTTATTAGCAGTTAGTTCTAATTCCTTCCATTGAACTTTTTCTGGCAACTACTAATCTACTATTTGTCCCTATGGATTTACCTATTCTGTATGTTTCATATAAATGTTATCAAACCATATTTGGTCTTCTATGTTTGGCTTCTTTTACCTAGCGTAATGTTTTCAAGATTCATCCATGTTGTAGCATGTGTCAGCACTTTTAACTAACTAATTGTACTAATTCATTGTGTCAAATACAATTTGTTTAGCCATTCAGCACATTTTATTTGGCCATTCATCAGGTGATGGACATTTGAGTTGTTTCCATGTTTTGACTGTTTTTTTTAATGTTTATTTTTGAGAGAGAGAGACACAGGGTATGGGTGGGAGAGGATCAGAGAGAGAGGGAGACACAGAATCTGAAGCAGGCTCCACACTCTGAGCTGTCAGCACAGAGCCCGACGTGGGGCTCAAACACATGGACCATGAGATCATGACCTGAGCTGAAGTCAGATGCTTAACCAACTGAGCTACCCAGGCACCCCATGTTTTGACTGTTTTTGAACAGTAATGCCACGAACAAATTTTTATGTAAGCATATGTTTTTAATTCTCTTAGGCAAATTCATAGGAATGGAATTGCTGGACTTTTTTTTTTTTTCTATCTCTGCTGTATTTAGTAGGGTTTGGGACATAGGAGCTATCAATAAAAAGTGATTTAACGGAATTAAAGTAGATGGCTGTCATGAGCTAGGTGTTGGAAGAGGACATCGAGAGGCTATGACCACCAGTTGACCCATGAGCTAGACCCAGGTGGTCAGAGGCTCCATACCCCATACCTTGTCCTTGGAATGTATGTTCCATCTACTATGAATCCATACTGGCTCAAAGGATGCGTCCTTGAGACAATAATGTATTGTTGAAGCTCTCTTGACTGTATTTATGACTGCACCACATTTAGGCTTTTAATATAAACTTTTAAGATTCTGGGACACTAGAATGGAGTGGAGATCTGTCTTGTCTTATGGCTATCTAAGACAAACCTTGTATGTAAGTTCCTTGCTTATTAAACTTGCCACCCACCAATCTGGAGTGGCCTGCCTGTTTAGTCTGGCAGGGACAGACTGTATATGGGGGCTAGTCTCAAATTTCACGTAGGAAACTCCCAAGGTTGAGAACCAATGCTATCCCTGCTCATAGAAACACACTAGGAGAGAATAATTGGAAACTTCTTATGTTCTACAACAAAGATGCAGGTATGGAAGGGTTGAAAAACCTAGAGCACAGAAAAGATACAACTACTGGTGCAGAAAAGATTTCAGGGCTCAGGTCTTAGATTCTGTCTTGATATCAAGACATTTGAGTAACAGAATTCTTGCCTTATAGGGAAGTGTCTGAACACAGACTTGGCCCTTCTGGCAAGATGAGGGTAAAATCCCAGGAGTACCTTCTTTATGGTCCTTGGATCTGGTGAATCTCATTCTTCTCAGGTTATAGATCATTAAGATCACTTTGGACACATCCCTATGACTAACAGAGGGTGACAACGGTAGAGTGAATGCTAATCTCTGCCCCCCCCCCGGGGGGTGGTGATATATTTTTTGATGTTTAGTATGACTTTCAAATAGAACTAATTTTTCCCCATTAGTTTTAATTTCACCATCAGTAAGTCCAACTCTTCTCCTACCAGGATCTGGGATAATTAACGGTTGAAGCAATGCAGGCAAAAATAACACATTCAGTAGATCGTCTCAATTTCCCAATTATAAAGTTGATCTTAATGTTATTTTTAGAGCAGAGCTTCTTAACCTGTGGCCCATAAACATGAATGACAGAGAGTCCAAGAAACCCTTGAAACTATATGCATAATATATGCATATTTGGGGAGGAAGAGTTCATTGTTTTTCTCAGGCTCTCAAAAGGTTTTTGTGAACATAAAGAGTAAATGACCATATCCCTAACATATCTTTGGAGGAGTCACATTTCTTCATTAATTCAATAAATATGTATTAAAAATATAATGTGAGACGGGCGCTGTTTTGAGGCCAGGATACAGCTGTGACCAGACAGATAGATTCTTTTTCATCGATCTTACATACCAAAGAGAGAAACATTTCACAAGAAATGTCATGGAAATCAGAGAAGATAATGAAGGAAAATGCTCAGATTCTAATCTCAGAAATACACATGTTATTCAAGAATATATAGTGGAAAGTTCAGTCCCAGAGTTCTTATTCATGTAGTCAAATATTTGGACAGCTAACCTAATTTTTCACTTTCCACTGGATTCTTTACACATTGTAGACATAACTGTGGTGTCTTGAATGATTTAGTTTTCTCACTTGAAATGGTCTTGCAGCTTTGAGACTCTTCCAAAACTCTGAAATAATGCATGTTGGTACAAGGCAGCCCTAGTGTGGTTGAGACCGGATCATTTGTGGAAGCTCTATTTCCACTGTGAGTGTCTTCTTCCCCTTGCTCTCTTAGTTGGCTAGAATCCTGATAGTCCAGGTTAGCATTAATTGCCACTGGATGGAGCTATAGCATCAGGCAAATAATCTTTCCATAGATTTTTGGAGTAATTTTACCCTGACTTCGAGCTATCAATTTGTTTAGCTATAGTAGGCAAAGTTTGTGATCTCCAGCAATATTTAGAGTTGCAGTATTTCATTACTTATTTTGTTATATTCCCCGAGTTCTTTTGCAGAGTCTTAAGACATATTTTTAAAAATTAAAAATGATAACTTGGCTTTGATAATTTTATGACACTCTTTAAGATAAGTAGAGAAATCCTGGAATGTTGCAAAACAAGACCAGTTTTTTAGGTATATTATATGTTGCTGATATGTGCTTTATACAACCTTAATCAGTAATGGCATGACTTACACTCTCCTCACACTGGGGACAATTCATTGGTTTCCTGTTGCCTTGAGATAAATTATAGAAATTGTATATTGAAGTACTTCTCAACTTTTACCAATATTTATATACTGGAAATTATATACAGGAATATAAGTGCTATTTTCAACACCATATCAGGAAGCTTTTAATTTATCTGAATATCTATCATCACATCTATCTATTTCTATCCATAAGCTATTTCTAATTGCTAGTTGTCTGTAATCATTATCAATGGAAGAATTTTTTCATGAAAAATATTATCTCTAAAATCACCTTAATTATTAATTCATTAATAATTCATTAATTACCAATGTTGGACTTAGAATCAGGCTCTTAATCAAGACTTTTATAAAATACCAAAATAAATGTCCTAAAACAGGTTAGACAAGCACACTACTTTACTGTGGTTGGTTTTTCTAGTCATTTGCTTAATTTATAGGAGATGAAAAGAAATGGCTTCTTTTTTTTTTTTTTTAATTTTTTTTTTCAACGTTTATTTATTTTTTGGGACAGAGAGAGACAGAGCATGAACGGGGGAGGGGCAGAGAGAGAGGGAGACACAGAATCGGAAACAGGCTCCAGGCTCCGAGCCATCAGCCCAGAGCCTGACGCGGGGCTCGAACTCACGGACCGCGAGATCGTGACCTGGCTGAAGTCGGATGCTTAACCGACTGCGCCACCCAGGCGCCCCAGAAATGGCTTCTTAATGTTAAAAGTTTCTATGGCACCTTCACAATGAAAAAGAGTAAATTCTCATTTGAAAAGCATGTTTAGGAAATTTAAAGATACACTTTGTGATTACAATATCAGTTCCCTGGATTGTAGAGTAAAATAAAAACACATCTGCCCAACTCACGAATTCTTTTTTAACTGATTCACACATTAGATGTCACAGGTAACACTTGTCAAAAAGACAGGGATATATGGGCAGATTATATATATATATTTGTTGTTGTTGTTGTTGGACAGACCTGACATTGAATTCTAATTTTAGATCTTACTTAAATAGCCTGATGGTAGACAAGAAGGGTCTGGAAAATTTGGGATATCGCCCCAAGAAATTTGTACTTAACAGAAAACACCTTAGTATTTTCATCAGTGATGAATTCTTGAGAGAAGAAGTCATGTGATCGAAATCTATTTCTGTTTGTCACTCCTCTAAGGTTCAAAGTGGAAGCATTCGATTGGCTGGGTGTAAGTTGTATGCCCACACCCACATCTTGGCTGCCATTGGGCAGAGACAGGTGATTTCTCCTCTTTTGCTCTTGTAATAAAAGACGAGGACTCTGCATCCTGCCAAGAATACATGTCTTGGGGAACTCCCCCCAGAGATGAAAGAGGTTTGGATGCTGGGCACTAAAATGATGAATTAATTTCTGCATCTTTGGGTTCAGTTCCTGTAGCTGATTCATTTTGTATCTGCCATTTTTTTTCAGCATACAGTGACCATTCATGTGCATGTATTCATTCAGTAACTGAGTGCCTGCTCTGTACAAGGCTAGCCCAATGCTCTTAGGGAGCTTAATTCTATTTGGAAGAAATTGATGATAAGCAGATAAACATAAAAACTAAATAATACAGTATTTTAAGGAGAGATAAGTGCTAAGAGAACGATGGAAGCGGTAGAGACAGAGAGGGATTGGCAGGAAGTCAAAGAATGCCTTTGTGATGTGTGACTTCAACTAAAAAAACAGTTCATGGGCTACAGGATTGACTGTAGAGGACAGCCAGGTCATTGCAATAATCTAGGTGAGGCATTCTGGATCTTTGAGCTTTCTGAATATAGTGTGCTGTTGTTTCTCTGTTTGCTTCTGGAGGTCCATTCTCTGCCCTTCTGAGTCCTGTGGAGTATGTCACCTTGGCTTCTTTGCCTCTGGCTTCCAAATGAGCTTGGCCAACTGGAGATGAGATCAGGAAACTGAAAGGTGAAAGGAGGAAAAGGCCTGAGTATTTATTCCTTACTGCGTATCCCCTATACCTCTGGACCATGGTGTTGGCAATTGCTGTCTTTTTCCTTGCAGCCACATTTCCTGTTAGGTGGCCCCTTTCTCAGAAGTACAGCTCTCTCTGGGTTTTGGTAACATGACTCCTGATCTTGCTCCTTCAGGCTGTGAGGTGATAATGGCTTCCAGCTATTTTAAGTCCCTGATGCTTCACTATCCCTTACATCTCTATAAACAGTCCCCTTCTTCAACTCTTTTCAGTTAATCCTTTGGATGTGTGCATGTAATTTTGGGGAGAACTCTGATACAGATAGTGTGAATGGAAAAGAAGGGATGGATGTGAGAGACACTGTGGTGGTAGCTACAGGGTTTGGCATCTGACTGGGTATGGTGAGGGAGATGGAGAAAGAATAACATAACAAAAGGTAAAACATGCTATCCTTCTGGAAAACTTGACTTGAAAAGTGTAGCTTCAATAGGGTAGAGAGGATAGAAGCTAAATGGCCTCTTTTCCAATTTTTCTTAGACTGTTTCTGCTTCAACAGATTCTCACATTATTGAGAATCTATAATTTAGAGTCAGTGTTAGGTTAACACTCACTGTTCTCTTTGTGTGTGTGTGTGTGTGTGTGTGTGTGTGTGTGTGTGTGTGATTGTGATGAAAGCACTTTTATTGTGTGTTAGCTCTACAGAATTAGGAATGTTGAAAATGAAATACAGAGACAGATTTTATAGTTGCTGGAGTACAAAATCAGTTGAATTTACATTTTTGCTGGGACTCTGTTCAATGTTCTTCGTATGTTAGTTTTCTTGTCTAAGCTAGAAAGATAGCAATTTTAATACAAGGACATTGTAAAGACCTCATGCTTCTTTGTATTTAGATTGTATTTAGATGACATTTGACAAATACCTTTAAACGGTTCTTGTTTGAGTGTAGTAGACATGCAGTTAAGGTCTTACCTCCACTGCATCTCAGACCTACTTGTGGCATGATGAGCTGTACAATTGTAATGGCCATTGTAACTATTTATGTAAATGTCTATTTCCCAACTAAGTTGTGAAATCTTTGAGAACATGATGGTATCTTATTCATTTTGAATATACAAGGCCTCAGATTCACAGTACATGCCACATATAACTGCATTTGAGTGTTCTTGTCTATCTCATGCTCTTCTGAAGCAATGCTCCTGGCAAGTTTGTTCTTCAGCCTTAGATGCTGGGGCATTGGACTCTGGGCTCCTGTTTCCTGCCTGAGTTTATTAGTGCTCAACATATCCTAGGGATTCGATACTGTTTATTGGACAAAGAAATAAAGATGGAGAGGCAATCCATCTTTTTATTTCCTCTTCCCTTTGGCTACAAATATTATTGAACAGCCATCAAACTGAAGATGAACCAGAGAGGGATATGTTTTTGCCCTCCATTGGCTATTAATTTGATAATTAAGAAATGAATTCTGAAAATTTGGCTCAGTAATATATAGTTACAATATGGCAATGCATAATTGATTCTATACTTTAATCTGAAAAAGGCCATTTAGAAGTAGGTATGGAATGCTTTCCATTTAAGGACACGCCTCTATAAAGATTCAAAGGATTAAGATTTAAAGATTTAAAACCCCTAACTAAGTTACACATGACTCATACTCTGAAATGTTCCCCATTAAGGAAAAATTGATCTTGTAGGACTTGAACTTCTCTTCTAGGTTGTTTTTTATGCTTTCAAAAACCATTAGGACTTTATTTTACTTTTTCATGTGTAACTTGGTGCTAATGAACTTAAAAATTTATCCCCACTATTACAAATGGCTAATATTCACTGAAGTGATGCTTTCAAACAAAGAAAAATTAGAAATAATTGCTTCTCAGTTCTTGCTGGTCCCAAATAGTAACAATAGGATTAGGTCTGAGTCTAGGGAAGGCTTAAGCCAAAAAAATACGGCCTCAACAAAACCAGAAGAAATAGGAAAAGAAAAGTTGATGCCTTCATTTAGAAGGAATTGCAGTCCTGTACCTCCACTGCTCTCTCTTGCCATCAGCCGGTTAGAAGCTGTCCTGAATCAGGGACTGGAGAAAATGCAATTGAATTAGACTGGTTGTTTTAATGCTTATAGGCACCAAGCTTTGTGACTTAGTCTAAAAAGGTGGAAATTGACTAATGAATTTGGTATGGTAATTAGGTTTTAACTGACTTTTCTAAATGTATCTATTTTTAACTGAAGATTTGTTGTCCCAGTCTATAAAACCCGAGAAGGTATAAGTGGAGTTCTTAATTATGTAAACATTTTATTTTCTCCCTCCATTTCTTTTTTTTTTTTTTTTCAACATTTACTTATTTTTAGGACAGAGAGAGACAGAGCATGAACGGGGGAGGGGTAGAGAGAGAGGGAAACACAGAATCGGAAACAGGCTCCAGGCTCTGAGCCATCAGCCCAGAGCCCGACGCGGGGCTCGAACTCACGGACCGCAAGATCGTGACCTGGCTGAAGTCGGACGCTCAACCGACTGCGCCACCCAGGCGCCCCTCTCCTTCCATTTCTTAAAAAGATTCTCATGGAGATTCATAAGACTTTGCATTAGGGAAAACTTTGCTGCCTTTTGGAAATGCTTCCCCCCTCCCCCAGTGTTTCTATATTTAATCCTTTCATAGCATGCTGTTTATCTTTAACTTTGCTTGTAAGAAGTCACTTATATTTTCCTTAAGATACTGAGACTTACCAGATCATAAAGATTCATAGAAAGCTATTTGTCAGCTTTTAAAGTCCTGGCTTTGATTTTGGAAACTCTGTTTTTTTTCTATTTCTCATTAACAGACTGATAAGGCAGATATTTTGTGATAACTGTGGTGGGAAATTTTCTTTTTTTTATTTTAAGATTTGAAATTGCACCAATATTCTTGTAAAAAAATTAATTGCTTTAGCGCCATCTTGTGGATCAATTATCTTAGGGATCAAGTCTATTGAATGTGATAAAGGATGCATGATACCTGTTTTTCTATCTTTTTTGTTATGATAAAGACCTTAAAGTTTTTTTTCAATAAAATGGTAAATTTTATTCTTATGGTCTACTGTATTACTCAAGAAATTCTAAATATTCCATAGTTATTTTTAGGAAGCAATCCAAAGGTTAACCTGATAAATCTGAGATTATTGTAATAAATAATTCAAACCAAGACCAGCCGGTAGAAACAGATGGTGCTTCTGGAAGAACTTGAAAATTTTCCACTCTTAAATGAACATAAACCTTCTGCCTGGAGATGTGCAACTACATGGATTTAGGAGCATGCCTGTAAATCTATGTGGTTACTTTTTTTCTTTCTTTCTTTCTTTCTTTCTTTTTTTTTTTTTTTTTTGTGGTCTCCAGTCACATTCTTTTAATTTGATGCTTCTCAAGGTATGGAAAGCAGAGGCTAACTCAAAACACAAGAGAACAAGTTCTGGTTATTCTCAGTTTATGGTGCTATCTTTCCTCTTCCTGTGATTGCTTCCTGCTTCTCTGTTTTGCAAGTGAGACTGTGTATTCCAGTAAAAGGACAAAAGACATTTTAGCAAGCTTTTATTATATCTAAGCCTGGGTTTAACTCCCTAAATAACTGAATAGGCATATAATCCCATGGATTTCTTAAGGTAGCAAGTTGAGTCTAGATGGATTATTACATTTTTTTTTTTTTCTGAGACTTTTCAAATGATTAGCAGCACTTCTGTGGACAATTGTATTTGAGAGTTAACAACTGGTTGAGATGAATAATCTGAAGGGAAAATAAATATCCACTCCAAAAAAAAAAAAAAAGACAGAGAGAAAAATAAAATAAAGTCAATGCATGTGATACTATTGTATTGACTGGATTTTGATAAAATCCTTGTGCGCGCGCGCGCACACACACACACACACACACACACACACACACACACACACCTATGAACTTAAAATGTGTCTGGTAAAGTTGAGCTTGTCCAAATAATTTTTTCCAGGGGAAAAATTGACTCATTGACTCATAAGAATTATATTACAGAACGATGTGAAGTAATACTGGACATGTAATTGTCACCTGATTTATTGGTTTCAATTTTATTCTTAATTTTTTGTAACTGACTATTTTTTTTTTTCAACGTTTATTTATTTTTGGGATAGAGAGAGACAGAGCATGAACGGGGGAGGGGCAGAGAGAGGGAGACACAGAATCGGAAACAGGCTCCAGGCTCTGAGCCATCAGCCCAGAGCCTGACGCGGGGCTCGAACTCACGGACCGCGAGATCGTGACCTGGCTGAAGTCGGACGCTTAACCGACTGCGCCACCCAGGCGCCCCTGTAACTGACTATTTTATTTATTTATATTTTAACTAATCATTTTATAAAGAGATGGAATTGCTTACACAAATACATTGTCTGAATATTTGTGTCCTGGCAACATGCTGACATTAAAAAATATAGTAGGGCACCAAATTTTGACCAAGATGTGCAGAAACTAAATCACTCATACACGGCAGGGGGGAATGTAAAATGATACAGTCATTTAGAAAAGAGTTTGGCAGTTTCCAAACAACCTAAACATCCAACTATAATACAACTTAGTGATTGCATTCCTGGGTGTTTATCCCAAAGAAATAAAAACTTATGTTCACACAAAAACCTGTACATGAATGTTTATAGCAGCTTTATGTGTAATGACCAAGCACTAGCAAAAACCCAGACGTCTGTCAACAGGTGAATGGTTAAACAAACTGTGGTATATCCATATTGTGGAATATTACTCAACAGTTAAAAGAACAAACTATTGATACATGCAACACCTAGCTGAGTCTTTAAACAATTATGCTGCATAAAAAAAGCCAGTTCCAAAAGGTTATATACAATGTGATTCCATGTATATGCATTCTTGAAATGACAAAATTTTAGAAACAAACAGATTAGTAGTTTCTGGGGGTTTAGCATGAGGGAAGGAGAGAGAAATGGGTGTGGCTATAAAAAAGCAATATGAGAAATCCTTGTGGTAATAGAAATGGCCTGTAACTTTATTATGTAAATGTCACTATCCTGGTTGTGATACTGTACTATAGTTTTGCAAGAAGTTACCAGTGGGAAACAGGATGTAAGCAGTATATGGGGTCTCTCTATATTATTTCTTTAAAATAAACTTTTTAAAAAATGTTTATTTATTTTTGAGAGAGATAGAAAGACAGAGTGTGAGCAGGGTGGGGCAGGGGGAGGGCAGAGAGAGGGAGACAGAATTTGAAACAAGCTCCAGGCTCTGAGCTGTCAGCACGGAACCTGATGCAGGGCTTAAACTCACAAGCTGTGAGATAATGACCTGAGCCAAAGTCTGATGCTTAACCGTCAGACTGAGCCACCCAGGTGCCCCTGTATATTATTTCTTACAACTGCATGTGATCTAGAATTATCTCCAAACTATTGTTTTGTTTAATTAAACTATTGTTTAATTAAAAATATATAGTAGGATTAAAAAAAAATAGCTCAGAGATGAACTGATGAATGTACACAGGTTGTATCCTAAAGTTTCCTACTTAAATTAAGTCTGTTATTAAAAATTTGAATCCTACTATATAGCATCCTTATTGAGAAACAGATACAATTTAATAACTTACTAGAATTATTTTTTTACTATATCATTTGTAATATTTCTATTGCAAAAATGGCTATATTACTATTTGTAAGGGAAAAAAAGAAATTAGTTTTCCTTAATGTCAAGAACTTAATTCACTAAGAAAATAAATATTGGTAAAATAATTTTATCTCCTGTGTGTTTTCAACACCACAGTTTAATATTATTTTCAACTTTTCAATATAACCAGATGCAACAGAAATGTCTTCTAATGAAATTTTAGTCAAAGTTAGCAGAACAACTTTTTTCTATGTTGGTGGTATCTACGATCCTAACTTTTCAAGTGATGTTACTATGCAGAAGGGCCACACACTGATCCTTTTTTCGATCAAAGTTATAGGAGGAATGGTTTTCTACATCTGCAGTCATTTTCTATATTGAGAGAACCACAGAGTTCAAATAAGCAGTTTGTTTATACCAAACGCACACATAGAATTTAAAAAGTGAACTATTCAATCCATTTTCAAACTACTTGATCATGCCATTCTGTGTATCTAGGGAATCTGATTTTGTTTTACCAAATAGTAGACTGGATATTTAAGTTGTCACAAACTAAAAACACAATCCTCAGTGAGTTTTTAATCTCAGAATTTAAAATGGATCAAAACATCTTCCTGACAACTCAAAGACTCTGCAGTGTTTACATATTTAATGGTGCCTTTCTTGGTGGAATGCATCCTTTCAACCATGAAACATTGATGACTGTTTCTTCTTATGACCCTACAAGGTCAGTTTAATTCCATTTGGGATATTAGCTGATTTAAGAAAATGTTATTTCAACATTATATTGGGATCTTAAATACAAAGAAATACATATTACATACAAATACTGAGGTAGATTCTTAAGGTCAGAGATGTCCAAAAGTGGGTGGATTAATTAGACAATCTGTATTAAAAAATATTCTGCTAAATTCACTCATTTATTTACAAAGCTTCCCAATTGGTTCCACCCTTAGCTGATGGACAGATTTGATCTCTTTAAAATTATCTAGTCTCTTCTTGATTTGTTGGCATCAACTCCTTGACAAGGTTTTTGTTTGTTTCTTTTGACCCTTGACTTTCAGAAGGGTACACCCCTGGGAGGAATGGTAGCTATTATATTCAGAGCTGTTTTTCTTGTGCCGTATATTTCTTCACAAATAGTATCCCTATGACTCAGCTTAGAAGAGAGGATATGCATTCAGGTATTTTTGGTTGATATGCTTTATAGGACTTGTAAGATTAAATGAGTTCATATACATGAAGTGATTGGGATTTTAGTGCCTAACACATAGTAAGTGCTATATGTCTTAGCTATTATTAATATTATATTTTTATCTTTACTATTATTTGCTTGGCTCAATTGCTGGTGAATATCCCCTGCAATGTCAATGTTTTTTTTACTAATTTTCAAGCACATCAATGCAGTATCAAATAACTATCAAAATAATATTTTGAGTTTTAATTTTAGTCCTAATGCAGAAGGTAATTTTTAAAAATACTTTTTAATTGTGAAGTGTAACACACATATAGAATAGTACACAAAATAAAATTATAGCTTAACGATTTATTGCAAAGTGAGCACCCATGTAATCCATTCAGGTCAAGACACAGTATGTTGTCACCTCCATAGAAACACCCTGCTATACCCGCCCTGGATCCATGCTCCCTCTACCCCTCCTAAAGTTAATATCCTAACTAATATTATAATCATTTACTTTTCTTTATAGATGAACTCAAGTACATGTCCATAATCCCCATAGTTTAGTTTTGTCTATTTGAAAAACTTTAGGTAAATTGAATTGACATAAATCCTTTTGTTTCTGACTCCATCTCAATAGATTCATTTGTAAAAATAGCTCATGTTAATTGTCTGAGTGTAGTTTATTTTCATTGTTGCATAGGATACCATTGAGTGATATACTGTAATATGTCATTTTCCATTGTGCTGGTTCCAGTTTTTTGATATTGTAAACAATGTTGCCATGAATGTTCTTGAAGCACACGTGCACATATTATTGTTGACTATATATCTAGTAGTGGAAATGGTGGGTCACAGGATCTACATATCTTCAGATTTAACAGCTAGTTCTAAATTGTCTTCCATGTTACTTCTACTACTATTACTCCTGCCATCAGTGTTGGAATTCCCAATGTTGAACGTACTTTCAAATACTGATATTTACTGGATGTTCTCATTCTGGTTAGATCATGAGGTATCTCATGGTGTCTTTAATTCCCATTCTTCTCATTACTTATGATGTTGAACACCTTTCATATTCATAGGTTATTTAGATTTCCTCTTTTGTGAAGCATTTGCTTAAGTCTCCTACCCATATTACTGTTGTGTTGACTTTTTTCATTGATTTGTGGTGGACCTGCATTTGTTGCTTGTTACATGTATTGTAGCTATCGTCCCCAGTTTGTGCCTCACTTTTTCACTCTCTTCATGGTGTCATTTGAAAAACAGAAGTTTTGAACTTTAATGGAGTCCAATTTATGAACCCTTTCTTTCATGATCTTTTACGATTAGATTAGATTTAATGTAGTCTAATTTATCAAATTTCTTTCATGACTTTTCTATTCCATCTCAGAGGTATTTCCCTACCCCAAGGTCATAAATATATTCTCTAATATTATCTTCTGGAAGCTATTATAATTTGCCTTTCATATTTTTGTATATGGTATAAGGTAAAGGTCAATTTAAATTTTTCTTCCATATGGGCATCCAGTTGTCTCAGCACAAATCGTTGAAAAGATCATCTTTTCCTTGCTGCTTTGCAGTGCCATCTTGTTATAAACCAGCTGTACATAAATGAGTGTTTCTTGGCTCTCTGTTCTGTTTCATAGGCCTATTTATCTATCCTTGTGCCAATACCACTTTGTTTTAGATAGTGTAGTTCTATATAAATCTTGATATTAGGATCATTTTTGCCTTCATTATTTTTATACACCTTTCGAATCAGCTTGTCAAATGCTATAAAACCAAATAAAACCAAATAAAGCCAAAGCCTGCCAGGATTTTTACTGGGGTTGAATTGAACCTGTAAACAGTTTGGGGCGTACGGGTTAAAGTCCAACATAGGGAGTTTTTCCTGCACATTTTTAAAATATATTTTACACTAGTTACTCAGAAACCACACTGTAGATTTGAACCCATTAAAATTTGTTGAAATTTGCTAAATTTATGGCTCAGAAGAGGGTTAATTTTTATACATGAGTTATATGTACTTAAAAAGGATGCCTATTTTGCACTTAATTGAATTCAGTGTTCTGCATCTGTGAATGAGGTCAAGTTTGTTAATTGTATTGTTCAAATTTTCTAAGTTCTTACTGATATTTTGTCTGTTTATTCTAATATTTACTAAGAGATATGTCAGAGTCTTCATTTATGATTTTACGTTTGTCTAGGTCTCCTTGTAGTACTGTCAGTTTTGGTTTTATATATCAGGAGGCTATGCTGTGATGTGTATACAAATTTAGAATTATTATATTTGCCTGGCATATTTCAATTTTGGAAAACACCAGGAGAAAACACAGTTGGATTTAAGTTTCATGATTTATCATTATAAAATGTGCTGTTTAATCTCTAGTAATGCTTCTTGCCTTCAAATATACTGTGTTTTGATTAATATAGTTACCTTGTGGTTTTGGGTTAGAGTTGCATGGCACAACATTATTTTTTTACTCTCAAATTTCTGTGTCTTCTTGCTTTAAAGATGTCTATTATGGCACATAATTAAAAAAATCAATTTGACAAACTTTATCTCTTAATTGGAATTAAGTTTATTTTTCAATTAATGTAAATATTAACCTATTTGCGTTTAAATCCAGATATGACGTACAAGTGTTAACCCAAGGAAAGTTAGCACCTCTGGACACTAATCCTTTCTTCTAGCTCCATAAAACTGTTGGAAGCACTGTTTAGCTTCTTAGCCACAGAATTGCTCCTTTTGATTTTGCCAAATCGCCCAGAAAATAAGTAGTTTCAAATGCCAGGCTCATTCCCTTTGTCCTCAATCCTCCCTAGATCTTGGCCTATATACATATATATGTAACCTATATATATGAAAACTTATATATATATATATACACACACACATACATATATATGTGTGTGTGTGTGTGTTTGTATACACACACACACACACACACATGCAGGTTTTCTAGCTGAGTGCTTGTCTAAATTACCTTATTTGTCATTCCTGGGTTGCTACAACCATGTTTTAAAAAGTCTTGTATAGAATGTATTTAATTTAATCATTAGAAACTCTCTGAATATCCGAGGAAAATGACATAAAATTGGAATTGTTTTTTAGAGTTTCAGTAATAATAAATTGCAATGATAAGTTGTCATGATTCTTTTGCAATCTTAGTACTATAGTAGCCCTACTCAAAGTTCTGAGATAGTCTATACTGGGTCAGCAATATATTTTAAGATTATAGTGTGATGACAAATACAGAAATCAATGTCATAACACAATCTCAGCAGCCTAGCAAAAACTGAAGTGCATTGTATTTATTCTCAGGATATAACCAACAAATTCCTTATAAATAAAATGTACACTGTGATGTCATATGTTTCACTGTGTGAATTATCACAAGTGGATCTTTTGAGTTCTTTAATTTGAAGCCCCATCTGCCTTTCCTAATTATTCTTGTAAAATTTACATTATGAGATTTCACAAGCATTTAATTTGTACATGTTTAATGTTATTTGAGTAACAGACCAATAACGATTTTGAATTGGATATACCAATTGTATTTTCCCCTGGTGCTTAGCAAAATTTAAATAGATGCATTTCGTCCCCTTCTAGGATATATCTTTATTAATATAGAGCTTTAATGAAGTATTAACATTTTATTCTGAAAAATGATACTTATGTGTGGACATCTCCAACATAAAAGAATTGTTCAAAATACTTAAGAGTGACAAAAATGTAGGCTGAATGGTATATATTCAACATTTTCTTAAAATACCCAATAGTTAACTGTTAATTACAGATGCATTTATCAAAACCCTTCAGCGTGAAAACCCTGTTGCAATAATCCTACTTTACCTCTGACAGGTGCTTATGTTATCAGTGTTATCTTATGGGCTCTAGCAAAGATAACTTTCCTTTGGTGGGATAAGTCCAAGTTCCTTTTTTAGCGTGGACTTTGGAGTTAGAGCAGTTTGGGTTTCAATCCAGATTCTGCCATTGGCCAGCTTGATTTGGGGTTTCTTAACAAAATTTATTTCCTTATTTGTTAAAATGGAGAAATTTTGGGGGCACCTGGGTGGCTCAGTCAGTTGGGCGTCTGACTTTGGCTCAGCTCACGATCTTGCGGTTTGTGGGTTCGAGCTCTGCATTGGGCTCTGTGGTGACAGCTCAGAGCCTGGAGCCTGGTTAGGATTCTGTCTCCTTCTCTCTACCCCTCCTCCAGTTGTGCTCTGTCTCTCTCTGTCTTTCAAAAATAAAAAAAAATGTAAGAAAAAATTTAAAAAAATAAAATGGAGAAATCTTTGTGTGAAGGGTCCAGAAAAAGAAAACACTGAGTCAGAACAAACTTCACAAATTCCAGAATATCGATTTGAGACAACCTGAGGTTTATGTACTCTCTCTTTTATAAAGTTTAAAATATAGATATGTGTAAAAGAGCTTTGGGGTTACCTTGCATTTTACTTGGATTAAAGATTTACATATGTTACACTATATATAGTATATAGTGTATAATATAGCATATGTATATTACAGAAATACTTTTTTCATAGTTTTCTCACTAACTTAATATTTATTTATTTATTTACTTGTTTGTTTATTTATTTATTTAATTTATTGTCAAGTTAGCTAACATACAGCATATACAGTGTGCTCTTGGTTGTGGGGTAGATTCCTGTGATTCATCACTTACATACAATGCTCAGGGCTCATCCCAACAAGTGCCCTCCTCAAAATGCCCATCACCCATTCCGCGCCCCCCCCCCCCCCCCGCCCCCATCAACCTTCAGTTTGTTCTCCGCATTCAAGAGTCTCTTATGGTTTGCCTCCCTCTCTGTTTGAAACTATTTTTTCCCTTTCCCTTCCCCCATGGTCTTCTGTTAAGTTTCTCAATTTCCAGGTATGAATGAAAACATATGATATCTATGTTTCTCTGACTGACTTATTTCACTTAGCATAATACTCTCCAGTTCCATCCACTTTGTTGCAAATGGCAGGGTTCATTCTTTCTCACTGCCAAGTAGTATTCCATTGTATAATCCATGCTCATGGATTGGAAGAACGAATATTGTTAAAATGTCAATACTACCCAAAACAATCTACACATTCAATGCGATCCCAATCAAAATTGCACTGACATTCTTCTCAAAGTTAGAACAAACAATCCTAAAATTTGTATGGAACCACAAAAGACCTCAAATAGCTAAAGTTATGCTGAAAAAGAAGACCAAAGTGGGAGGCATCACAATCCTGGACTTTAGTCTCTACTACAAAGCTGTAATTATCAAGACATTTTGGTACTGGCATAAGAACAGACACACAGACCAATGGAATAGAATAGAAAACCCACAAATGGACCCACAAATGTATGGCCAACTAATTTGACAAAGTAGGAAAGAGTATCCAGTGGAAAAAGACAGTCTCTTTAGCAAATAGTGCTGGGAGAACTGGACAGCAACATGCAGAAGAATGAAACTGGACCATTTCGTACACCATACACAAAAATAAACTCAAAATTCATGAAAGACCTAAATGTGAGACAGGAAACCATCAAAACCCTAGAGGAGAAAACAGGCAACAACCTGTTTGACATCAGCCGCAGCAATGTCTTGTTCAACACATCTCTGAAGGCAAGGGAAATAAAAGCAAAAATGAAGTATTGGGACCTCATCAAGATAAAAAGCTTCTGCACTGCAAAAGAAACAATCAACAAAACTAAAAGGCAACCAACGGAATGGGAGAAGATATTTGCAAATTACATATCAGATAAAGGGTTAGTATCCAAAATCTATAAAGAACTTATCAAACTCAACACCCAAAAACCAAATAATCCAGTGAAGAAATGGGCAGAAGACATGGATAGACACTTTTCCAAAGAAGACATCCAGATGGCCAACAGAAACATGAAAAGATGCTCAACATCACATATTATCAGGGAAATACAAATCAAAACTGCATTGAGATATCGCCTAACACCAGTCAGACTGGCTAAAATTAACAACTCAGGAAACAACAGATGCTGGTGAGTATGTAGAGAAACAGGAACCCTCTTGCACTATTGGTGGGAATGCAAACTGGTATAGCTGCTCAGGAATGTCCTAAGTTGGAAATCCACACAGGTATGTGTTGAGTCATCTGTTGAGTCATATGCTGAGCTTTTCTCAGTATTGTCCTTCAGCTGAAAAAAATATTGAGTGTTGTGTAGAGATGCAGCATGGTGTAGTAGAAAGAACATTGGATTTGATGTCTCAAACCTGGGTTCAAAATCAGATTCTCATCATTTATTAGCTAGCTTCATGACCTTGTGAAAATTACTCAACATCTATGTTTCAGTCAGCATACTGGAAAATAGGGGCAATAATATCTGTATCATATGATTATTTCTGAGGATTAAGTAAGTTGGCAAGTCAAAGTGTGCCCTAGATATTAATTAAACTGTAAATTGCATTTTATTCTGCTTTTAAGATCTTGATAAAGAGAGCACATACATATCAAATGGATTTGTGTTTGTAAATTACAAACTACATAACTCCTCATCTTTCTTGCATTACTTTATTTAAATACATATTTTACTTGGCAGTGTCATGCACACCTGTCAAAAAATGATAGCAATGAGGAAAACACAACCACTTCCAAGATCAGTTTTGCTCAGAGTACTAGTTAGATCTCAGGTTCCGTAATATCCGGATGGAAGCCTGTTACAAATATCTTTTTCTTTGCTTCTCACTGAAAATGAAGAAACCAGTCACTGCCTCGAGACAGTCATGTGTAATATTGTCTTTACCTCGTATGGAACTTGTATGACACAAATGGAAGCTATTTTAGATACATCACGTATTGGGTAGTTTTTATATCCAAAGAGATAAGGATTCTTTACAGACTTATTAAGTGCTTAATTGTCATCACAACCTCACGATATAATCAGAAAATATAATATTCTGTGTTGCAATTAAGTTGATAAATTTAAATGGTAAATTTACTCATAAGAAAACATTCTAGATGACCATACTACTTGATGTCTGTGTTGTGTGTGTTCATGTGTGTTTGGCTTAGTGAATAGCAGGAGATTAAGAATGATTTTATTTTGAACTATGGTTGTGAAAATATGGAAAGAAAATAAATGCCTAATGACCACAGATTTATGGGCTAAAGCCTTGAAATAAAATATTCTGAAGTGATATTCTCAAAATTGCCAACTCTGACATGCACTAATGAAGTGAAGTCATGGAGATCTCTCTCTCCCTCTCTCTCTCTCTCTCTCTCTCTCTCTCTCTCTCTCTCTCTCTCTCT
>NW_024412376.1:73747283-73781997 GCF_014898765.1 Herpailurus yagouaroundi
TCTCTCTCTCTCTCTCTCTCTCTCTCTCTCTCTCTCTCTCTCTCTCTTTTGTTTTTCTATATAATAACCAAAGAGTAAATTGAGGTTATAGGTACTCTTTCAGAAAGGAGCCTTTCTAGAATCCCTTGGAGCTCTGAAACTTTGCAGAACTTCTGCTGTTGTTAATTCATGAGGTTGCCATGAAAAAAAATAATGTCTGGTTGTTGATGCAGCAGTGCAACTTTACTTAAGAGAATCTTTGTTGTTTGACAGAAACAGGGCATTTGTCGCTAATGGTTTTCATAATGGCTTAAAATGCCAGTTGCAAGGTGTTACAAAGCTAAACAGGCCATATGAAGTTCCCTTGAGGGAGGGCTATGATTGTGTTTACAGCTAAAATCTCTACAAGAAACAGGTATGTCTCGGAGAGGCTAAAACATTAACCTTATCATCTTCTGTTGAGAGCTATGGTAATTTGTAAAATTTATCTTTTTCAGAAATTTGTTTGCATCCAAAAAATGGGGGGAGGGCTATGTGCTGTTGAACCCCCATCAGTCATTAAATTCCTTATAATCAGGAGATGAAGAAATCTGAAATGCCTCCTCTTAGAATTAGCCAAAATAATGAAAGTCTAATAGATAAAGTTCAGTGCTGTAATCTTTGCTTTAAGGATGGCTCCACATAAAATGAGATCATCTTGGCTCATGGTAGACTTAGTAATTCAATTCCCAGCCTTGTATATTTCAGATATTCTGTGTGTATTCTCTATTTTTATAGTAAAAAGTTTTTATTTATTTTATGATGTATATTGCTTTTGCAGGTATTCCTGCCAGGCTGTTCTTTGGCTTTCCGTAAATTTAAAGGGACCATATAACAGTTTAACAGACTGTATATGGAAATAATTTTATGATTTGCAGCAACTTAAAGTTTATCTTAAAAAGTTCTATTTTAGGTTTGCAAAGCAAACGAATCATTAGATGATTTAAGACCCCATGGTAATGGTGATTTAAATGAAAATAACGTGAACCCTCTGTTCCAATATTTGTTCACTTTTCCTTCAAGCTAAGAGAGGGAGATATGGCCTATGTACTGGGGACAGCGCTTAAATTAATAAGACAAAATTACTCTTTTTAAAATCATTTTGCTTACATTTGTAAAAGTGACAACTTAAGAGGATACTCCTCTAACTGACAAAGGAACAGAGGAATGGCAAGTCAAACAGCTTTTAATGGGCTGTGCCATCCTGGGTTTGCATTTGCAACTTACAGGTTCAGATTTGTTTG
This sequence comes from Herpailurus yagouaroundi, assembly GCF_014898765.1. NCBI lineage: Eukaryota > Metazoa > Chordata > Mammalia > Carnivora > Felidae > Herpailurus > Herpailurus yagouaroundi. The sequence goes on from NW_024412376.1 coordinate 73,748,546, forward strand.
GGTCCAGATGTTTGTATAACTTCTCAAGTCTATTTATAGAATTTGTTCCTCCTAGTGCCCGAGGTCATTTATTACACCTATTACCTTCTCTCTCTGCAGAGAGTCTGCCGGAATTCCTTAACAACTGTCCTCTGGTCTGTTTCTTCTCTCTTTAAATTGAAGATCAAGGATTTGCTGGCACAATGTGCTTTGAGCCCGTTTTGCTGCTGGCCTGATTCTTTTTCTGCGCAAAAATAGAGGTGCATGTAGTTCGCCAAGCTGTGTGTGTTGAGACACTTTTCAGAAATATAAAACTCTCAAAAATATTTTTTTTGTCTTACGTTCAGTGCTAGCTGGAACAGACTCTTAGTATTACATTGATTGATTTCTCTTCTAAGGATAGTTTTCCATTTTGTATAATTTATATGTTGCTCATGGGTTGAGACGAACATTCTTTTACTGTCATACTTTTGCTTTTCTTAAGAAAACATAGACTGGGAAATCTTCACTCTAACCCATCTTTGGCAATGAGGATCTGCAGCTTAATTATCAGAATCCCTGTTTGTTCAAATCTTTCTTTCCTAACACGATTTCAAAATCATTTATTCAGGTTGGTTAGAATAATTTCATTAAAATGTAATTTAAAACAAAATAAGACTGTATAGCAGACTCTATTAAATGTTGGAGGCATTTTAAAATTACATCTCTGTGACACCAAATTAACTGGTTGAAAAAAAGAAACACTCTTTAATGTTAAGTTACAATTGGAAATTATTTCACTAAATTTAATTGATGCTGTTTTGAGAAAGTTATGTCAAGGCATTTACAATAGTCAAGCCAATATGAATTTTTATAGACTCAGCCATGTTTTGAAACTTTTAAGTATTAAAATTTCAATTTGTTGGCCTTCAGCACAGTACCCTGAAAAGATCCTGTCTAAAAGGTCTATATATACTTTGTTTTTGAGGGAATTTAATAAAAAGCAACACTCCATTGTTGGAACCTAGTAAAGCAGCTATATGCTAGATAATTGGAGCTTCTTCAGCCAGGTATTCTGTGTAATTTGGGATTATTTGTATTGGATCTCCTTTCTTACAGAAAAAAAAATGTTCAGTTATCAGTGTAATCTGTGCTTTTGATAAGTGTTTCCCACAAATTTTCATTGATGTTTAAAAAGCTAATGACTAAAGATGAGAAACTTATAAAGATACACTGCAGCAATTTATTTATTTTTCATTTATTTTTAATGTTTGTTTGTTTTTGAGAGAGAGGAAGAGACAGAGCATGAGTGGGGGAGGGACTGAGAGAGAGAAGGAGACACAGAGTAAGAAGCAGGCTCCAGGCGCTGAGCTGTCAGTACAGAGCCTGACAGGGGGCTTGAACCCACAAACCATGAGATCATGACCTGAGCTGAAGTTGGATGCTCAGTCAATGAGCCACCCAGGTGCCCCTGCAGCAATTTATTTTATGTCCAAGTTCAGCTTCTTTTCTGTGAGGGATTCTTTTTTCAAAAAAATTTTTTAATGTTTATTCATTTCTGAGAGAGGAAGAGAGACAAAGCATGAGTGGAGAAGGGCAGAGAGAGAGAGGGAATCACAGAATCCGAAGCAGGCTCCAGGCTCTGCGCTGACAGCAGATGCAGGGCTCGAGCTCCATGAACCATAAGATCATAACCTGAGCTGAAGTCAGACACTTAACCGAGTGAGCCAGCCAGGTGCCCATGAGGGGTTCTTTTTGATGTTCTGGGCATTGATCCATATGCCTCACCCAGGGAATATACAATGGGTTTCTTCTAACTTAGAATTTCATGAATACAACAAAGCAATTTATTGAGGAAAAACTGAACTTGCAACTGTGGATTATATATACTACATACATAAAGATTGTAAGAATCATGTACATATATTAACTGTACTCTTTTCCAAACTTCTAGCTTTCTGGGATGGGTGGTTATAACAATGGGCATGTGAATAAAAACATAAAACTGAAAATAAAAGACTACTAGTTAATAGAGACTATTGATTGCCCACCAAAATTTGTTCTCTCCTTCTCTAATAATGGAATTGGAGCTAAGGTAAACTAAGGACCATATAACACTAGCTAAATTAAATGCTACATATCCTTTTTTCTCTAAGCTACACATGTTCATGTGTCTAAATTCTTATCCCAGGTATATGAGAGGTTAGGTGTGACACTTCTGGGCTTGGGTCTTAAGGCATTTCTAATAAGCTGAAAAACAGATGTGTCTGCAGCCCAGCTTCACCGAGGCGAAAGGGGAAAATGCCCTAGAGGATAGTGGAGTAACAGGGTGGGAGATACATGATTCATAGACCATGTGATTTAGAGACATGTGTCAACCTGAAATACTACAATCATAATCCTAGTTGTTATGCCAACAGAAGCCTCGATCTAACTAACCTTTGGCTATGACTACCAGCAGCTTAATTATTAGAATCCCCATGTATTCAAGTCTTTCTCTTTCCTGAGCAGATCGTGGGTTGGCTCACAAACTCTTCTCAGTAGGTGTTGTAATAGCTCCTCTACAGCTGCTTGAGCCAATCTTTTTGCTCTGGCTTTAGTTCTGATGTCCTGCTATGTCTCCCATTTATAGGCCCTTCATATAGCCTTGAAGCCTGTGGCTATTGCAGTGGTATCTCTCTTGCAAGCCAGAGTGGTCCTCATTTCTTTCTAAGCATCATTCTTTCTGCTTTGCTGAGTAGGCTCCTTTCCCAACACGGTTCCAATGATTTTAATAGACATCCCCACACTCATCTCTCCCTGAAAGGGAAGACTTGTTAGAAATCTTTTATTTGACACACACATTCTATTTTATAGTTAGCTTGGGACCTGGGGAAGACTGATGGTCCCACGTCCCTCCTCACCGTTAACTAATGCCCTAATGTGAAGCCTGAACAGAGTAGCTTCTCTGCGCTCCTCAGGATTTATGTAGATGAATAAACCCATAGAGGTGTTTTTTTGTTGTATTTATTTTTGTTTTTTATTACTTTAGTAATTAAACTCACTCAAGGGCATCAACAACTTTCTATGTAATGAATAATATTCCCAACCTACTAATATTATTTCTCTCTTGAAGAAATTATATGTTGTGTTCTTATATATTTTAAAATTAAACAAATAACTGACTCTCAATCACCTTGAATGATAAGCTTCTCTTCATAGTGTCTAGGAGGAATAAAGATGCAGCAAAAGGAAAATCAGACTTCAAAGTCAAGATCTAGATACTAGTCCCTGTCTTCCATTTACCTACTGTTTGAAGTCGATTAATATTTATTAGTCTCTGTTTCTTCACCTGTAAAATTGCTATTATTAATACCTGTTACCCAGAATGGGTGTACATCATGAAATAACAACCTAAATTCTGACCTGGATTTAGAATTAGATCTCTTCAGTCACACATCTTTTCCTTCCCTTCCCTTTCCTTCCTTTCTTGATTTTGATTTTTTAAAGTACTCTCTACATCCAACGTGGGGCTCAAACCCACAGCCCTGACACCAAAAGTCGGACATTCCACCAATTGAGCCAGCCAGGCGCCCCCACGCATCTATTTCTAGATCACTTGTTTTAAAGACTAAGTGATTTTTTTATGTGTAGGATAAAATCATGTTTATTAAATAGTCATTATGTTGCAGTTGAAACTTTGTCTAAATTAGAATAAATAACTTTTTAATTAAATTAACATTTCTTTTTTTTTTTTCAGTTTTTTAAAGTTTATTCAGTTTTGAGAGACAGAGAACAAGCAGGGGTGGGGCATAGATAGAGAGAGGGAGACAGAATCCAAGCAGGCTCCAGGCTCCGAGCTGTCAGCACAGAGCCCGACATGGGGCTTGGGCTCACGAACTGTGAGATCATGACCTGAGCCGAAGTCGGACGCTTAACCGACTGAGCCACTCAGGCGCCCCTATAATTAACATTTCTATTCTTATTAATCCCTGTTGAATTATGTAAAGTTTCCTGAAAAGGAGATAGTTTTTAATTTTAGGAATGTTTTACTTTCACATTTATTTGCCATTTTAATTTCTCTCTCTCTCTCTCTCTGTGTGTGTGTGTGTGTGTAGTGCATATTTTCACAGAAAACATTGATGACATTTGAGAACATTCTATCTGGATTTTTATTGAGTTTATTGTAGCATGTTCTGTTTTTACTTGATATATGATTTCTGATTCCTTATCCTACATCAAGAGCTTTATAGGTTACATTAGGTTCAGTAGAAATGAGGGGATGGTTCAAGGTACAGGATTTCCCATTTTGCAACATAGACTTTTTTTCAGAAGCCATATAGCTGAGCTACTGACCAAGATGAGTTGATTTAGCTCTCTTAATTTGAATCTACCCTGCTGTTCTCTTGGGAGGATATATTCTAAGAATATACTATACTAAGAGGTTTAGCAGGGAGAGAGCTGGCATTAAACACTTCTGTGAAGATCACGTTGGAATCAATGATCTAATCCTGGTAGAAGTGAGTTATTGACTTCTTAATGTATAAGGGAGGCATTGGCTCTTGAAGTTTGGTGCACTTTGCTTCTTCTCCAGGGAACAAGAATCTGCTAAAGCCTTAAGGAATGTAAGGAGTTACCTCTTATGGGAGGAGGAAGTTGGCTCTTTGAAAGTCACAGAGCAGGTCAGCATTTCTTCCTTCTGTGTTTTCACCTTAATATTTACGGTGTCATTGATAAAGGAAGCATTCATTTTACATATATTGGCCCTTATTTGAAGGCCCACAAGTATGGCAGTAATCCAGCAGATGAAAGAAGAGAAATCTGGTCATAAGGCGTCTATAAACTTAGATGGCCTGTGGGGAAACAAAGATTGTTTGTCTTCCTCAGCTTAATAATAATATGTCAAACCTATTAATTCTTTTTCCAGATGAAAAATAACTTTATTTTCTGATTTGATAGCAAATATTTGATTTGATAGAAAATTCAAACAACCCATTCAGATTTATTTTTTGTCAAACATGCACATACAGAGTGATATAATTATTTATAAAAATATATATGTATTTATATATAATATAAATTATGTTATGTTATAATATAAATATGTTATGTTTATGTTTATGTATATGCTCATACTATACATCAGTGGTTTGTAACTGGGGACTGTACTCCTCTCACCTAATGAACTGAGCATTGTTGACTCAGTGAGCCACTTTTAATTGTGGACTGTGTAAAATCTCTCATGACATATGACAGCAAAAAGTTGGAAAGCATTTTCTCTATCTTGCTTTGTTATTAGAATTTATACTCAATGATCTTCAGAATTCTCCATGTCAGCAAATAGATCACCCTTTTAAGGCTGTTCATTGTATGGCTATACTTTAATCTATTTACTATTCCACTGATAACATTGTGGTTGTTTCCATTTCCTTCTTGTTCCTATTATCAATGATGTTTTGAAGAACATTTTTGTTTAGACATGCGTTTGATTCTTTATTTCCTTGGGATATGCTATTACAGGAAGGGCATCAAGGACACAAAGATGACATTTAATGTTGATGTATATTGCTAGAGTGTTTTCCAGAAAGATCGTATCAACTGACACTCTCATCAACAATTTGTGAGTGTCTACAGAGTACTGAAAATCTTTAAGATCGTTGTTAATTGACTAGGTATAAAGTAGTAAATCATGGTTTGCTTTTGCATTTTGGATTAGTAATGAAGCTGTACAGTTGGTTAGGATCCCAGGCTCTGGAGTCTGACTATGTGAGTTCAAATCCTCGCTTTATCACTTAACAGAGTTTTGACCTTGTGCCAATTATTTAATCTTTCAATGTCTTGGGTTACTCATCTGCAAAATTGTGATAATAATAATAATACTAAACTTGTAGAATTGTTGTGAGGATTAAATGATTTAGTACACAATAAGCCATTTCAACATTTCCTGGTAAACTAACTCTCACATGTTAGCTACTGATACGTTTTCATGTCATCTATATTTTACTTTTCTATTCTTTAATTGTATATTCTTGTTATTTGCTATACTGTTATGATGTTCATTATTTATTTATTTATTTATTTATTTTTTGTTAGAGCTCTTTTAATATTACAGATATTAACTACGTGTCTGTCATACGTACTATAAGTATTTTGTTTGCCATTTCTTTGTACCATATAATGCTTTACCATTTAAGTAAGGAAATTTACTCATCTTTTAAGATTTCTGTCTGAAAAAGCCTTCCTCATCCTAAAGATTATTTAAAAAATTCACCTATGTTGTCTTTGAGGAATTTATTTATGATTTTACTTATTTTTACATTTAAGTTTTTAATTTATCTTGAGTTGAATTTGGTAACAGTAATGGAGAAGGTATCCAACAAAAGCTTAATTTTGTGAGGATGATAAAGTGATCAGTTTGAGCACTACAAGGACACACAAAGTAGTAGAACGACCAATCTTTCTTTGTCAGGCAAAATCTAAATTTATCTTTTGGGAAATCTTTTTCATTATTTGAGGGAGAATTTTAATTTTCTTCTATTTCTCACTCTCACTTTCTTTTAAGCTTCTCTTCTTTTTGGAAAACATCTGCTCTTGGGACTTCTATGAAAGCTTAACAGAGTTTCTTCCCAGGAGTCAGGATTCCCAGCATATCAGAATTTCATGTTGAGAAAATTGATTTAAATGTTGGCTTTTTATAAGATTAAAATATTTCCACATAACAATTCCTACTAGGAATACTATTTGGACTAACACTGCTAAAATGATTGCCAATGAAGATGAATGGATTTTACTACTAATTCAAGATCTCTTTGTAATTTGACTCCTGCTATGCATTAGCCAGAGTGATGATTACATGAATTCATAAGCATAGTTAGTAATGTCCACAAAATATAAAGGTATTCCATATCAGTGAATCGGAATGGCCTATTTATTATAACACAGATGTCATATATATATATGCATTGGACATCTCTTGTGTACCACTTGAGGTCCACTTAGCCTCATCTTTTATTCCAGTTATGGATGCACAGATCAGTTCTGCACAGACTTTGACCTGCTTTGTATATTTGTGACCAGAAGTGCCTTGCCTCGGCCCATATGAACCTTCTCTATGAACCTGCATCGTGGGATGCTTGAACACACATGAGCAACCTGGAAGTGTGGGGGTTTGTGATATATGAGGCGGACCTTGACCAATGTGGGATGTGTATTGACAGATAAATGCTTCACCCTTTCATCCGTCCACCAGGTGCTTTGGAGATACTGTACATTCCATAAGTCTTTTCAGAAGGTCCCAGAGATCTAGCCTCTGGTTGTACCCGCTAGTGGTTGACTCGTGTTGCAACTTTGTATTGACTGTCCCTCCTGTTCTATGCACTTTTGTCCCTTCTTGCCCTTCTTGTCCCTCACTCCTGCTCCTGTAATCTTTCATAAACCACTCATGCACCAGACTTCTTTCAGACTCTGCTTTAGGCATTCCTTAGGCTGAGAAATTACATTAAAAAGAATATTTAAAAAAATTCTTTCTGATCATTTGTATATGGCGGTTTCCATGAATTATTTTATTTTAGCTTAAGCTACAGAAAACTTAATTACTAGACAATATAACTTTGAAATTAAAAAAAATTGCTGGAAATGGTCACAGAGAGTTCATTTTTAGTTGTTTTCTTTTAAAAACAATATCTAGTCTTCTATTTCTTCATATGGTGGTATTAACTATATTTTAATTGGACAAATACACCCTTCAATTAATTCAGCAAAAGGCACTGAGAATAGACCTGTATGTTAATCATTTAATTTATTAGCGATAATACAAATTTATTACTTGTTTATGTAGACTCTCAAAATTTAAGTTTGATTTAAAGATTGATATTTAATCTAAAAAATTATTGCTCTTGGGCACCTGGGTGGCTCAGTTGGTTAAGTGTCTGACATCAGTTCAGGTCATGATCTCCGGGTTTGTGAGCTCGAGCCCCACATCAAACTCTGTGCTGAAGACTTGGAGCCTGGAGTCTGCTTTGGATTCTGTGTCTCCCTCTCTCTCTAACCTCCCCCTCTCACACTCTGTCTCTCTCTCTCTCAAAAATAAATAAACATTAAAAAAATTCTTTATACAAAATTATTGCTCTTGTAGAAGTGAAAACACAAAGAATCAAATCCTATTATTCATTCCTGTACTCAGAATAAACCATGGCTTTAGTATAATAATTATAGTAAGTTTTTAAAATTTTAAATATAGGAAACACATTGCATTTAAGTCCTCAAACGAATAATTGGTACGACAGTGAGTTGAAAGTTGTGAAGAACTGTATTAATTTAAAATTTTACTAGCTCTGTAAGGTTGTAAATATGTTTCTAAATTAGAACTCCCACATTCTTTATGGATTAAGAATATCTCCCCTAATCTTTGGCCACTAGATGTCATGGCAGCTCCATATAAGAAGCTAAGGGTGGGGGAGGGGTTGGCGGGTGAATTACCCATTTTAAGACCAGCTGCTTTGTTGCTCTGTTGTCATTCTGTAGCTTGTAAAACCAGTCATTTTACAAAATGCAGGATCATCTTCAGCCAATATAAAAATCCAGCTAGTTTTGGATCTTTTATGAGTGTGTTGATAAAGAAAGTGGTTGAAATTCAACCATTTAGCGCAAATTCTGCTTTTGGATAATGTCATTATTCTGTTCTCACTCTCACTCCATTAAAAAAAGAAACAAAACAACATTGTGAGCATTGAAAATGGAAAGCAAAAAGGAAGTTTCTAAAAACCAGCTGGTTACAGCAAGACATGGGGAAGGTTGGCTATGACATGGGCAAAAACTGGGCATAGCTCTTGGGGAATAAATGCATGAGTGCAGAAGCAAATAGAGCGCGCGGTGTTAGTTGAAAACATGGATTTTGGAGTCCCCAAAGTCTGGGTTTTGAAATGGATCTTCTCTTAATATTTGTGTGATGTTTTATCTCTTCATCTATAAAAGAGGGGTTGATAACCTCAAAAGGTTGTTTTACGTTTCAAATGGGACTGTGACTATAAAGGTCTTAGCACAGTGTTCTACACATTGTAAACATTTAACAAATGGACACTTTCATTATGAAGATGGAATTTCATACCTAATATTTTAAAATGAAAAGCCCAATACTTCAAATGCAAAGAGAGGATAAACTTCAGTCAGTTTTCTAGGCAAGGGATAGCTCTTAAATGGAGTGCAATATAAACAACTCCTCTTAAAGTAAAGCTATCAAGGATGTGAAATAGAATCTACTTGTGACTATGGCCATGGAAAGGAGTTTCTCGCTGGGGTGATCCTCACTAATATCTGCAGTGGCACGTTCCCCCTTTTTATTATTTATTTATTTATTTATTTATTTATTTATTTATTTATTAAATGTTTATTTTTTTGAGAGAGAGAACGTGTGCTTCACGCACAAACGGTGGAGGGGCAGAGAGAGACAGACAGAGGATCTCAAGCTGGCTCTGCACTGACAGCAGAGAGCCCAGGGCTTGAATTTATGAATCATGAGATCAAGATCTGTGCCAAAGTTGGATGCTTAAGCGGGTAGAGCATTTGACTGCAAAGTTGGATGCTTAAGCAATTGAGCCACTCTGGTGCCCCAAGTTACCCCTTTTAAATGATGTTTTCTCATAGTGATGTTTTCCCGTCTCTTTACATTCCACCTGGGGGTTGGCAGTCCGAGTCAGATGGTCTTCTTTGTGCTGGTTCCACCTGTTTCCATTCATCCTGATAGTGGAGCATTTAATGTGGAAAGGGCAGCAGGGCATAATCCCAAGACCAAGCGTTACATTCCAGAGGATCTGAACCAGAGATGATCCCATGACACCTTTTTAATATGCATAGAATAATGTGTTATTGGAAGTGCCAGGGTAACAGACATCTGTCTTTAAATGTGGCTCTTCCAAAATGCTGATGTATATGATACCTAGAAAATACCTTGTGCATATTTGGATAATGATCAGACATAATAATAATAATAATAATAATAATAATAATAATAATAGTAATAATAATAAAGACAAGCATTTCAGCACATAATATTAACATGGAAGTATTTCAGAGAGATGGAAGGAAAAAAATAAGAAGGCTGGTATGGTGTGACTCTGGAAGGAAAGGCAAGATCAAGAAAAAGTGGAGAGAGAGGCTTCACTATCCATTTGTATGGCTTTGCTGGCTTCAGTAGGATTTAATGGTTTGTTCTTCCACTTGCTACAGCTTTCAACAAACTTTGGTGTAAAATCTGAACAAAGGGACTGAAGATGAGATTAAAAAAAATAAAAAGGAAAGTCTAGTGAATAAAAGGATTTACTTCAATAACTCCCCAAATCCTACCACAAGTGAAATGATCATTTCAAATACTATAAGGCAGAAAATGAATCAGCCATAGTACTAACGATTACAGTATGAGACAGTGATTCATATGAAAAGCAGCATAATTACTGTGAATATCAGATTGGATTTCAAGATGAGGAAAGAAGATTTTAGTACTTTCTTGGCTAAGGATAAACATAACTGATTTATGAATAATATCAGGGTCCAGCTTATCTGGCAAATATATTGTATTTCATGTAGAAATGAGCTTAAAGGCATTTTTTGCATTTCTATGGGAAACCCAATATTCACATGCCAAGGAAGTGAGGAGGGATCGTGGCAGGAGCCATTGATAGATGGCAGTTCAGCGGCAGGCATGCCCGAGCGCAGCCCATCTGTGGCAGCGGCAAGATCAATTGGACACCCCGGCTTGAAAAAATGATAGGCAATGGTTTGTTTACTCATTTATCTAGTTATTTAAAATAAAATTTGGATTTATTAGGAAGACTGAGCGCCTCCCTCCCCAGGCTATTCTGAGAACCTTGCTTCAGTCCCGCTTCACAGGGACTGCGAACAGTACATCCTATCTGGTTCAGAGCATGCTGCAAGTGCTCTTTTAAAATCACTGTTGCACTAAGAGCTTCCCGCCAATTTGGAGTTTAAAGGGTTGGAAGAAATCACGTCTAGAAATATTTTATAAATAAGATTGACAGGTCCTGTTAGGTTCTTTGAGTCATTTGTACTCGAGTAACTCTCTTGGTTAAGTAGAACTTACTTACTGATCTGTTTATTTGAAGCAGGATGGGCTCTTGTTCAGATCAGAGACCTAGTCAGACTTCCTGGGTTTGAGTCCATTCTCTGCCAAATATAAGCTGTTATTTAACCTGTCTATACCTCCGTTTTCTTATGTGTAAAATGGGTAGCACCTACCTAATAGGTTTGCTCTGATGATTAAATTAACAGCTGCAAAGTGCCTGGCAGAGTGCTATGTATTTGTTAAATAATGATTATATATTTGATCTTTTCAATAATCCCGTGATGAATGCAAGACAGATAGGAGAAGAGAAGTTTTTGCAGTTGAAAAGGATCTTAGAGTTCTTATAGTTAAAATCCCTCATTTTAAGATTTAGAAAAGGGCCTAAAGTTTTATTATTTAATAAAATAATATAACTAGTATCTAAATACGGGTTTCTTCATTTTCCGGCTGATTTTTTCCCACTTCATTACTTTCTCCTACAAAGAAATGTGAGGAAGAAGAGTTCTTAAATAATTTTTTTAGTTTAAGAAAACACTGTGGTAAATGGGAGTAGTGATATTAGGAATTGGAGTTATATAAATGATACAAAGGTATTGATTTTTTATTTTTTTATAAATTTTTAAGAAATTGTTTATTTTTGAGAGAGAGAGGGAGAGAGATCATGCGCACAAGTGGGAGAGGGGCAGAGAGAGAGAGGAAGACACAGAGCCCAACGTAAGGACCAAACCCACGAACAGCAAGATCATGACCTGAGCTGAAGTCCGAGGCTTAACTGACTGAGATCCCCAGGCCCCCCAGGTATATTGATTTTTTAAAGTATCTGCTACAATCAGGTCTAACTGTATATAATAGCAAACCCTGTACTTCTTAAATAAGTTAGAAGCTTGTTTGTTCTCCATATAAAAATGAAACACAGAAAAGAGTTTCAGGGCTTTGATGGTGACTGTATGGTCATTAGAGACCTGGGTTCTTTCTGCCATCCTATTCCACCATCCTGTGGATAGCTTTTGGTCTCAACGTCGCCTCTTGGTTCAAGATGGCTGCTGGAACTCCTGCCCTCGTGGCAGCTTCCCAGAATGCAGGGAGGAGGATGGGCGAAAGGACAAAAGGATATCTTCTAAATGAGTTAGTGTTCTTTCAGCAGTCTTCTAGGAAGTTCCACATCATCTTCCACTTATATCTCATCATCCAGAACTTGGTCACATGTCATGCCTGGCTACACGGGAGACTGCAAAGGTGCTTTCAACCAATTACTAATTAAAGTGTGTCTTTTATTTTCTTTTTTCTTTTCCTTTCTTTGTTTTCTTTTCATTTTTTTTTTGAAGTCTATTTATTTATTTTGAGAGAGAGAAAGTGTGCATGCACACTTGGGGAGGGGCAGAGAGAGAGAGGGACAGAGAGAGAATCCCAAGCAGACTCCACACTGTCAGTGCAGAGCCTGACAGGGGGCTCTGACTCACAAAGCAAGAAATCATGACCTGAGCTGAAATCAAGGGTCAGAGGCTTAACTGACTGAGCCACCCAGGTGCCCCTGTGTTTTCTTATTGAGGGAAGAAGGGTAATGCATATGGGGTAATAACTAAGCATCTCTGCTATAAGTTAGGGTTAGTTTTTCCTACCCCCTTTCCTCCTCACATTTTCTTTTCCCTTGCCTTGAATCCAAAAGGCACTAAGACAAACCACATATCCATGTAGGAGAAAATAAAATTTCTCTCTCTAAAAGGATATTGTATCTGTGTATTAGGATCTTATTGTTGCAAGGGACATATCAGTTTACTCTGGACTAAGAGGAAAAGGGTAATCTATTACAATGCTGTTTCACAGAACTCCAAGGTAAGAATGAAGGAATTCTGAAGAAAACCAGTAACTGAAAACATGTTGGAAATACAGTCTTTTCTTTCAATTTCCTGCCATTGCTTCTTGCTGTGTATGATTCTCCTTGTTCTTTGAAAATCTGTTTCCTCTGTGACCACAGTCAATTGGCCAGTAAAGGACACACCTAGGATTTGCACCCAGATCTTCTAATTCATACTTTATTATAATAATTATTTTAAAGTTCTGTTTCTCCTAAAACATGAAGTAGCAGACTTTGTTCTTTCTGATTCACTGCCAGCTCCAGATTACACTGACTTTTGATGTATTTGAATACAATAACTACCTGTGTGGACCAGAACCTTGAAATCTGACTTTTAGAAATGCTTTACAGGGTCTCCTACACTACTTGGCATTGCATACCAAGCAACCTTCCATTTCTTCTCAAGCTATATATTTTCATCGATTGATAACAAATGTGTCAACCACCATATCACACTGATGACTCTCAAATTACACATTTCCAGTTTAGATCCCCCCGTTGAACTCCAAATCCTTACTTTTAAAAATGACTATTGGTCACTTTAATTTAGATATTTCTTAGTATCCATAGTACCTTCAAACTCAACATATCATAACCTTGTTTTGATTCTCTATCTTATGCTGCATCCACCCAGGCATCCAGTAATCTTCCTGCCTCTTCACTTCTACTGCCAATTAATTGCCAAGTCCTACAGAATCCATCTAAAGGTCCTATTTCTTATAGTTGTTGCCATAAGTTTTACTCTTATAACTTGTTTTTGTACAATTGCAGTTGCCTCTTAGAACTTATTCCTGTTCTACAGGCTCATTTATTCTCTGCATTGTCTTAAGAACAATCTTTTAATGGGGCGCCTGGGTGGCGCAGTCGGTTAAGCGTCCGACTTCAGCCAGGTCACGATCTCGCGGTCCGTGAGTTCGAGCCCCGCGTCGGGCTCTGGGCTGATGGCTCAGAGCCTGGAGCCTGCTTCTGATTCTGTGTCTCCCTCTCTCTCTGCCCCTCCTCTGTTCATGCTCTGTCTCTCTCTGTCCCAAAAATAAATAAACGTTGAAAAAAAAAAAAAGAACAATCTTTTAAATATATAAATATGATTATGTCACTTCCTTACTTAGAATTCATCAGCATTTCCCTTTTACCTGCAGAACAATAGCCAAATTCTTTCTTGGCCATAGAGGACTGTTTATTATCTGATTTCTTCATATCTAGCCAATGTCATCTCTATTGATTTTTCCATATGCTTTGACCTCATAGAACTATTTGCAATTCCCTAAATGTAACTGCAAAGTTCACACTTCTGTGATGTTGCATATGTTCTTATTTTCCTTCACTCTAAATGCTCTCATTCTGCTCAGTCCTCTTAGTGAACTTCTACTCACCTTATGAGATTCAGTTCAAGCATCAGTTCTTCTCTGAAGGCCTCCCTGATAGACATGTTTCCTCTCCCTCTGTACTTTCTCTACTTTTCCTTCAGAAGTTAGTGTCTTTCCCTTGCTGGATCACATATCATGCATATCTGAGAAGCCAGAGAAGCAGACTAAAGCAAATGGTATAGTTGTCTCCTGATTCCTGATCTGCCATATGTAGTACAAGGATTTAATTAGGCATATAGATGCTCAATGAGAACTACATTTCCCAGCCTTTGTTTTAGTACGTGTGGCCATGTGACTGAATTCTTTGCCAGTACTTTGTGCACAGAATTGTGTGTGCAACTTCCGAACTGTGCTCTTTAATTTTTTTTTTTAACATTTATTTATTATTGAGAGACAGAGAGAGGCAGAGCATGAGCATGGGGCGGGGGTTGGCAGAAAGAGGGGGAGATGCAGAATCCAAAGCAGGCTCCAGGCTCTGAGCTGTCATTACAGAGCCTGACGCAGGGCTCAAACTCACAAACTGCAAGATCATGACCTGAACTGAGCTGAAGTTGGATGCTAAACCTACTGAGTCACCCAGGTGACCCAAGAGCTATGCTCTTTGAAGTTAAAGCTCTTCCCTTACTCTTTTTTTTTCTTCCTTAGTGACTGGAATATGGGTATGGTGAGTCACTTTTGACGATGCAGATATGAGCAACACCCCAGGATGGCAGAGCAACAAGGCAGAAGAGGCCTATGTCCCCGACACTGTGGGGCTACTATATCTATTCAAGGCTGCTTACAGTTAGACCACTGTGTGATCAAGATAAACCTTATTGCTTAAGCCCATATATAGGATATTTGTATTCTAATATAAATATTCGGATACAGTGGGTCCTGTAGCCTAGCTAACTTACTCACTCCACCATAAGACTATAACAGGAGTTAAGCACTTAGAGTTACTAATCTTTGTATACTTAACACCTAGCACAGGGCCTAAAATACAATACACCATCAAAAAAAAATATTGACGAGAAGAGAAGAAAGTTGTAAACTTATAACTTAAGTGAGCAAAAAAAAAAATGTTCTTTGTTTTCCTATAATTAACATGAGTTTACTCAAGTCCCCAAGTTTTTTGTTAATGAGGGCAACTCATTGCCAATTTAAGGCAAATAGCACTTTCAGTTAAACTTCAAGTCTCTTTTGGGTAACAACTTAGTTAATTATGACTGTGTAATTCTGGCCCTTGGGAGGTGATGATGGTGGTTATCTTGTGTTTCCTTTTGGCATTTGGAGCTGGCCAGCTGGCCTGCTGGACTTTCTATATTTTGGCTTCCATTGAGGTGTCACTCATTTCTCCTGGTCTAGGATGCTGGCCTCTGTCTCTGATACTAAATTCACACCTCATGATGGCCTCCAGTTCTTATTCCCACTGCAAGGCCTTTTTTGGACTTTTGAATCTCAGTCTTGTCTGCACTCTGCTAAGGTTGCTAGGGAACTCTTGGCTGCTGCATCTACACCTTTCTGGAGTGCTGAGAATATTATGAGGAAGCGCTCAAGCCTATTCATCGAGGCACCCCCCTTAACCATTTCTATTTCAAATGTAGTGTTGGATGGAGGACTTCTCTATCCAGCTTCTGGGTTATACTCTTGATAGCCAGGCAAAGATCCTTTTGTTCTGGGATCTCTTCACGCTTATCTCAGATTTCTATTAGTATATTCAGAGATGCCTCCTTCCCTCCTGTCATTCTTCCCAACTAGAGAGATGGAGCATAGATCTTTTCTCAAGTAGCTCTCAATTTTTAAACTCCACTAAGTCACCTTTAATTCTTCCTTTTCTACCCACTGGTTGACACAACCTCCTTTTGAGTAGAGGTAACTTCTCTTTCTTCATGATTAAGTTTTACTTACTCTAAGGCTATGGCACAAACTCCATATTAGTCCTCCAAGCTGTGCCCTTTGTATGAAAAACCAAGCTTTTTGTAATTCAAGATACCTTTTCACTCTTAAAACTCCTCCCTTGGTTTTCAAGGCAATTGACTCTGAAACTAATTGCAAAAATTTAAGGGCTCAGAACCTCAGTTGATTTCTTTATTCTGATCTCCTCTTTTTCTTATGATAAGGAATGTCAGTGCCAAAAAAAGTATTGCCAAGGAAAACTTTTGTTATTATCTGAGAATGCCTCCATCCCTATTAAATGGTTGTGACAGATTGATTCATCTAAAGAGTTCTGTTTTGTATAGAAAATAGCCTGATATTCTACTTTTCTACTTGTATATTATATATATAGACTTTATACCCACAGTAGCTTGAACAGGGTGGAGAAGGAAAAGAAGACCAGAGATGATATTGTGTGTTTACTGAACTATTTAATTTTTCTTCTGGACACAGAGGAAGACTATATTTCCCAGTAGCCCTTGGAGTCTGAGTGGACTGTGTCATTGAACTCTTTGAATGGACAATGAGTTGAAGTGATGTATGTCACTTCCAAGCCTGACCATAAAAGTCTCCATGTGATCTTGTTTGCTCTTTCCCCCTGAACCACACAGCAGGAAGGGAAAGACTTTGAGACAGTGGAACACACAATGGAAAGAACCCGAAACCTGAAACCTGATTACCTGGAGATCTCCTGGCCAGGAACTTCAGCTCTGGATTTTATATGAATTAGAATTTTGAATTAAGCCGCTGTGATATTGGGGTTGTTTGTTACAAGTTAATATTGAACAGCACATTTGGAAGAATTAGTAACAGGAATCCAAGGATTAAGATCTACACTTAGAGGAAAGCAATTGAGAAGATCAAGGAAGGGAGATTGGAGCCAAGTAACCTGGTCTTCTACTGAGTCCCACGGAACAGATGGAGAAGTTGGATGGAGGATGGAGAAGTTCCTGGAGGCGTTAATAGCTGTTGGAATTTTAAGAAACAAGGTGGCTAATATTTAGCTAAAATGTTTTTAGGATACATATGAAATAATACATATGAAATATGATACATATGAAATAATCTATAATGACATTTAATTTTTGAACATAATAAAACAAACATTTGTGAACTTACCACCCACCCTAAGAATGAGAACATTATCATTATTGTTGAAGCTGACACTGTATGGATAAGTTTTAAAAACATGATGAAGAAAGGCAAATTTCAGAAGATTATAATAACTGATAACTTTTTTATAAAGCCAGAAAGAACCCCCCAAATAATAAGATATTTAATGGTGTATCCATGTTAAGTTTTTAAGTTCCTATATAGTGTTCTTTTGCTCTAGACCTTCAGTAAAATTTTGACTTCTGTTGGTACCCTAGGATTAGTACCAGGGTAGTCTCAAAAGAGCAACATAATAGAGAACAGTTACAACATACATTAAAGTCAGAGAATAATGACAGAGCAGTAACTGGGAGCCAGAGGTGTTTAGAATTTACCTAATCTACCCCCTCATCCTGGGGTACAAATACAAAAAAAACAAAACAAAACAAAACAAAACAGAGAACTGAACTCTGGATTTCCTACAATAAGTGGAAGAAAGATTCAAACAAAGGGCAGGATGACTTAATAGATTAGAAGACTCACAGGCATCCAGGGAGCTGGCCTCTGGATTACATGTGAATGAACTTTAGTTATTTTTGGTTTCATGTTGTTGCCACAATTAAAACACAGTTTTGTTGTGTTTTGTGTTTTTTTTTTTTTTTTCGCTTTTGATCTGTATTCTCGAGAACCCCACCTAGATTTGTAAGGGTAAAAGAACAGTGTTAGTAAAAGCAGCTTTTGAAAAACCCGTATTTGGCAAAGTTGATAATTATTTAAATAATTAGCATAATATTCATTGTGTGTCTACTAGATTGCAGTGATTGTGAAAATATTTTACCTCTTTCTTCTCTTCATTGCTGCCTTAGATTTAAGGTTTTGACAAACAACTATAGTCTTTTTTTTCTTTGCTTTTTTTCCCTTTTTTTTTAAAGTTTATTCATTTATTTTGAGAGAGACAGAGACAGTGCCATTCCGGGAGGGACAGAGAGAGTGGGAGATAAGAATCCCAAGCAGGCTCTGTACTGCCAACTCAGAGCCTGATGTGGGGCTCGAACCCACAAAGCTGTGAGATCATAACCTCAGCCGAAACCAAGAGTCAAATGCTTAACTGACTGGGCCACCAAGGAGCCCCTATAGTCTTTCTTTTTAGATTGACAATGTGCTGATGAGGTGCTGGGGTAATGTGAACTACCACAGTGAGGTCTTTGTCAGGATCTTTAGAACAGAGGGAAAGCATTCTTCCCATTACAGAGTGGCTTCACACAGGATAGCAGGGGTGCTGAAAGACTTTCCAGAAAATTGGTGGCCTTGGTGTTGCTCAAGGTTGCTTGGCTCACCCTGTCCTTACCTGCAAGGGGTGATTTTATAATCCAAGAGAAGGCTCGGGCTAGCATGAAATAGTATAGGTGGTCTTTATCATATGGGTACCTAAAGCGATGCCAAATATATGAAACTGCAGTTAATAGAACAGAATGATTGGTTATCTTCTGACTGTGTTATCTTGGGCACATCACTTCACTTTTTGGAGTTTGTTTTTCCTTCTGTTAAGTTGAAGGTATTAGTACTTATCATAGAGCATTTTGTCAAGAATAAAATAAAATACAGGTATATAATAATAAACTATCAACTCTAATGTACTCTACAAATATAAGGGACTCAAGATTAGGAAGCTGTGGGAACATTACACTGACTGAAACATGAACTGGATTGTGTGAACTTTGGAATTATTCCAAGTTCTAATTTTTTGTTCATTCACTAAACTAGTATTTGTTGAGCGTCTACTATTTGAAGTATTGCTTTAGGTACTTGAGATACATCTATTAAAAAAAAAAGTAGCTACAGATCCATTTCTATGAGTCTTCTCAATATAATTCTGGAAAAGGTTATGGAGTTCTAAAACTTTGACATAAACCTATTCTTTATAGGAATTTATAGAGAGAAACTATATAGTTTGAACCACTAGAATTATTCTTTTGGAAAAATAACTGCCTAAATTGGTTGATTTCACATTGATGTTGCCTTTCCAAAGTGTTCTAGTATGAAAAATGTCCAAATCTCTTAGCAAGGAAGTTAAATAAAAGGTAACTAGGATCAGGTGCCTCACTGAGATATACATTTCATGTATATGTCTTCCTAAGGATGAATGATGAGATTACTCTCATGCACAGGCTTGAGATAGGCCAAAAAAATTCATATTGGGACTTGACTATACCTAGTTCCACTTTAGGATGATATTTTAGTCGAAACAATCTCTTTGTCTTTCTGCTTAATTTACTTGACAGATTTCCTGATTGAAAACTTTGAATTATGTGTGCAGCTTGACTGGATAACACTTTAGTGACTGAGTCTCCACTTTGATTTTTCCTCTGAATTACCCCCAAATCTTTTCTTAGCAGATGTTTTTGTCTTTGAGTTTAACCCAGACTTTCATGGAATCCTCTTCTCTACAGTTATGAAGAATCATGGTCCCCTGCTTTTGGCCAAATTTTCTGGAAGAGGATATCTGGAATTATGCCTCTGTAAGGCACAGATGGTGACATGCTACACTCTGTCCTAAGTCTTTTTTTTTTTTTTATATATAATGGCCTTTAATTTTAATATTTTTAAGGCAATTAATTTTTAAAGATAATATTTTGTATATTGACGAAAATATGTATAATGCATAAAATGGGGGAGAGAAAATGACAATAATTAATAATTCTAGATTGCAAAGATGATCACTGATGTAATTTCCTCTAAAATTATGTACATGCATACGTATATATGCGTAATACACTTTTTTATAATCTGTAATTTATTTCATAATGCATCATGACCAAATATGTTGAGAAAATACTTTGTTATATGATTTCTTTATGATTTATTTTTTTTTGTATTTAATGTTTGGTTGTATTTTTTAAAATTTATTTATTGTTTAATTTACATCCAAGTTAGTTAGTGTATGGTGCAACAATGATTTCAGGACTAGATTCCTTAATGCCCCTTACTATTTAGACCATCCCTCCTCCCACAACCCCTCCAGCAACCCTCTGTTTGTCCTCCATACTTAAGAGTCTCTTTTGTCCCCCTCCCTGTTTTTATATTATTTTTGCTTCCCTTTCCTTGTGTTCACTTGTGTTCATCTGTTGAATAAGAAGTTGCTGCGGCCAAGATCAAAGAGGTTTTTGCCTGCTTTCTCCTAGAGGATTTTGATGGCTTCCTGTCTTACAATTAAGTCTTTCATCCATTTTGGCTTTTATTTTTATGTTTGGTGTAAGAAAGTGGTCCAGGTTCATTTTTCTCCATGTTGCTGTCCAGTTTTCCCAGCACCATTTGCTGAAGAGACTGTCTTTATTCCATTGGATATTCTTTCCTGCTTTATCAAAGATTAGTTGGCCGTACATTTGTGGGTCCATTTGTGGGTTCTCTATTCTGTTCCATTGATCTGAGTGTCCATTTTTTTTGCCAGTACCATACCATACCATACTATTTTGATGATTACAGCTTTGTAATACAGCTTGAAGTCTGGGATTATGATGCCTCTAGCTTGGTTTTCTTTTTCAAGATTGCTTTGGCTGTTTAGGGTCTTTTCTGGTTCCATACAAATTTTAGGATTGTTTGTTCTAGCTCTGGGAAGAATGCTGGTGTTAGTTTGATAGGTATTGCATTGAATATATAGATTGCTTTGGGTAGTATTGACATTTTAACAGTGTTTTTTCTTCCAATCCATTAGCATGGAATATTTTTCCATTTTTTTGTTTCTTCTTCAATTTCTTTCATAAACTTTCTATAGTTTTCAGTGTATAGATTTTTACCTCTTTAGTTATGTTTATTCCTAAGTATTTAATGGTTTCTGGTGCAAATGTAAATGGGATCGATTCCTTGATTTCTCTTTCTGTTGCTTCATTATTGGTGTATAGGAATGCAACCGATTTCCGTGCATTGATTTTATTTTTTTTAATTTTTTTATTTTTTTTAACCTTTATTTATTTTTTTGGGACAGAGAGAGACAGAGCATGAACGGGGGAGGGGCAGAGAGAGAGGGAGACACAGAATCAGAAACAGGCTCCAGGCTCTGAGCCATCAGCCCAGAGCCCGACGCAGGGCTCGAACTCACGGACCACGAGATCGTGACCTGGCTGAAGTCGGACGCTTAACCGACTGCGTCACCCAGGCGCCCCCGTGCATTGATTTTATATCCTACGACTGTGCTGTTTTCATGGATCCATTCTAGCAATTTTTGGTGGAATCTTTTGGGTTTTCCACACAGTGTATCATGTCATCTGCAAAGAGTGAAAGTTTGACCTCTTCCTGGCCGATTTGGATGCCTTTTATTTCTTTGTGTTGTCTGATTGCAGAGGCTAAGACTTCCAATGCTATGTTGAATAACAGTGGCGAGAGTGGACATCCCTGTCTTGTTCCTGACCATAGGGGGAAGGCTCTCAGTTTTTCCCCATTGAGGATGATATTAGCATTGGGTATTTCATATAGAGCTTTTATGATCTCGAGGTATGCTCCTTCTATCCCTACTTTCTTGAGGGTTTTTATCAAGAAAGGATGCTGTATTTTGTCAAATGCTTTCTCTGAATCTGTTGAGAGGATCATATGGTTCTTGTGCTTTCTTTTATTGATGTGATGAGTCATGTTAATTGTTTTGTGGATATTGAACCAGCCCTGCATCCCAGGTATAAATCCTGCTTGGTCGTGGTGAATAATTTTTTTTTTTTTAATTTTTTTTTTCAACATTTATTTATTTTTGGGACAGAGAGAGACAGAGCATGAACGGGGGAGGGGCAGAGAGAGAGGGAGACACAGAATCGGAAACAGGCTCCAGGCTCTGAGCCATCAGCCCAGAGCCCGATGCGGGGCTCGAACTCACGGACCGTGAGATCGTGACCTGGCTGAAGTCGGACGCTCAACCAACTGCGCCACCCAGGCGCCCCGTGAATAATTTTTTTAATGTATTTTTGGATCCGGTTGGCTAATATCTTGTTGAGGATTTTTGCATCCATGTTCATCAGGGAAATTGGTCTATAGTTCTCCTTTTTAGTGGGGTCTCTGTCTGGTTTTGGAATCAAGGTAATACTGGTTTTATAGAAAGAGTTTGGAAGTTTTCCTTCCATTTCTATTTTTTGGAACAGCTTCAAGAAAACAGGTGTTAACTCTTCCTTAAATGTTTGGTAGAATTCCCCTGGAAAGCCATCTGGCCCTGGACTCTTGTTTTTTTGGGAGATTTTTAATTAGTAATTAGATTTCCTTACTGGTTAGGGGTCTGTTCAAATTTTCTATTTCTTCTTATTTCAGTTTGGTAGCTTATGTTTCTAGGAACTTGTCCATTTCTTCCAGATAGCCCATTTTATTGATGTATAATTGCTCATAATGTTCTCTTACTATTATTTTTATTTCTACAGTGTTGGTTGTGATCTTTCCTCTTTCATTCTTGATTTTATTTATTTGGGTCCTTTCCTTTTTCTTTTTGATCAAAGTGACTAGGGGTTTATCGATTTGGTTAATTTTTTCAAAGAACCAGCTTCTGGTTTCATTAATCTGTTCTACTGGTTTTCTGGTTTTGATAGCATTGATTTCTGCTCTAATCTTTATTATTTCCTGTCTTCTGTTGGTTTGGGGTTTTATTTGCTGTTTTTTTTTTCCAGCTCTTTGAGGTGTAAGGTTAGGTTGTGTTTCTGAAACCTTTATCCCTCCTTTAGGAAGGCCTGGATTGCTATATACTTCCTTCTTATGACTGCCTTTGCTGCATTCCAGAGGTTTTGAGCTTTGGTGTTATCATTTTCATTGGTTTCCATCTACTTTTTATTTTTGTCTTTAATTCATTGGTTAGCCCATTCATTCTTTAGTAGGATGTTCTTTAGTCTCCAAGTATTTGTTATTTTCCCAAATTTTTTCTTGTGGTTGATTTCGAGTTTCATAGCATTGTGGTCTGAAAATATGCACGGTATGATCTGGATCTTTTTGTACTTGTTGAGGGCTGATTTGTGTCCAGTATGTGATTTATTGTGGAGAATGTTCCATGTGCACTGGAGCAGAATGTGTATTCTGCTGCTTTAAGATGAAATGTTCTGTATATATCTATTAACTGTATTGGGTCCAGTGTGTCCTTCAAAGCCATTACTTCCTTGTGGATTTTCTGTTTAGATGATCTGTCCATTGCTATAAGTGGGATGTTGAAATCATTTACTATTAATGTATTATTATCAATGAGTTTCTTTATGTTTGTGATTAATTTATTTACAGATTTGGGTGTACCACATTTGGAGCATTTAGAGCGTTTACAATTATTAGGTCTTCGTGGTGGCTAAACCCCTTAATTATGATATAATGCCCTTCTTCATCTCTTGTTATTGTCTTTATTTTAAAATCTAGATTGTCTGACATAAGTATGGCTGCTCTGGCTTTCTTTTGGCGACCATTAACATGATAGATGGTTTTCCGTTCCCTTATTTTCAGTCTGAAGGTGTTTAGGTCTAAAATGGGTCTCTTGTAAACAGCATATAGATGGATCTTGTTTTCTTATCCATTCTGTTACCCTGTGTCTTTTGATTGGAGCATTTAGACCATTGACGTTTAGAGTGAGTACTGAAAGATATGAATTTATTGCCATTATGTTGCCTGTAGATTTGGAGTTTCTGATGGTGTTCTCTAGTCCTTTCTAGTCTTTGTTGCTTTTGGTCTTTTTTTTTTTTTTTTTTTTTTTTTGCCTTTTCTCCCCTCAGAGAGTTCCCCTTAAAATTTCTTGCAGGGCTGGTTTAGTGGTCACGAACACCTTTAATTTTTGTTTGTCTGGGGAACTTTTAATCTCTCCTATTTTGAATGACAGCCTTGCTGGATAAAGAATTCTTGGCTGCATGTTTTTCCAATTCAGTGCATTGAATATATCTTGCCACTCCTTTCTGGCCTGCCAAGTTTCTATGGATAGGTCTGCTGCCAACCTGACCTGTCTTCCCTTATAGGTAAAGGACTTTTTCCCCTTGCTGTTTTCATGATTCTTTCCTTGCCTGAGTATTTTGTGCATTTGACTATGATATACCTTGTTGATAGTCGGTTTTTGTTGACTCTAATGGGAATTCTCTGTGCTTCCTGGATTTTGATGTCTGTGTCTTTCCCCAGGTTAGGTAAGTTTTTTTCTATGATTTGCTCACATAAGTTTTCTGCCCATTTTTGTCTCTCTTCATCTCCTGGACCCCTATGATTCTGATGTTATTCCTTGTAATGAGTCACTGAGTTCTCTAATTTTTATTTCGTGCTCTTTTGCCATAATTTCCTCTTTTGTTCTGTTTCATTATTCCCCATAAGTTTGTCCTCTATATCACTGATTCACTGCTCTGTCTCCTCCATCCTTGCCGCTGTGACGTCCATTCAAGATTTCAGCTCAGTTATAGTATTTGTTATTTCATCCTGCTAGCTTTTACTTCTTTTATCTCTGCAGACAGGGATTCCAGCCTATTTTCAACCCCAGCTAGTATTCTTATTATCATGATTTTAAATTCTGGTTCAGACATCTTGCTTGTATCTGTGTTGATTAAGTCCCTGGCTTTCATTTCTTCTTGTTCTTTCTTTTGGGGTGAATTCTTTCGTTTCATCATTTTGGAGGAAGAAAAGGAATTAATAAAGTAAAAAAAAAATTAAATTAAAAAATTAAAACCAACACAAAGAAATCAAATAAAGGATGCTAGATCCTAGGTGTGTTTTGGTTTGGTTGTTGAAAGAAGCTTGGTAGATTAGAGAAAAAAGGGAAAGGTAAGAAAAGAAAAAAGAAAGAGAAAAGAAAATAAAGGGTAAAAAAAGAAAACGTTCAAAAATTTGAGAAAATCAATGTTGAAAGTATATGTTGAAAGTAAAATCGAATGTTGAAAGTAAAATCTAATTTAAAAATTTACAAAAAAGTGAAAAATATAGTAGAAAAATAGAATAGAAAAATCTTTTTAATAAAAATGGGATATAAAAATAGATTTTTTCTCTTTCTGTATTAAGAATAAGAAAATAAAAAGAAATTGAATAAAAGGACCAGTGAACAGAATGAAGTACAATTGAAATTGCGTCTGGTTTCCCACAGAAGTCAATCTATGAAGTACTTTATAGTCCATAAACTAAGCAAATGGAGAGACTTGTGTTTGTCAAGAGCACTGTTGGACCAGTTGGGCAGGGTTTAGTGTAATGGCTTTCTCCACTAGATGGCACTACTCAGTTTACTGGGGTGGATTGCTGTGACCTGTGTAGGCATGTATGTGCATGGGCAGGAGGAGTAAAAATGGTGTCACCCAGCTACTCAGTCTCTAGTATCAGAACTCTGTGCTCTCCATGACTGACAATCAAGCACTCTTCCTTTGTTTACAGCTTCTGTCCACTCCCTACTTCTATGCTGTCTGTGACCAAGCTGTCAGGCTGCCGGCGGCACCTCCCTGCTGAGTTTTATGTCAGGTGGGGCTGTGTTT
The DNA here is from genome assembly GCF_014898765.1 of Herpailurus yagouaroundi. Classification (NCBI taxonomy): domain Eukaryota; kingdom Metazoa; phylum Chordata; class Mammalia; order Carnivora; family Felidae; genus Herpailurus; species Herpailurus yagouaroundi. The sequence continues at coordinate 73,774,220 of NW_024412376.1, forward strand.
CCTGATCACTCACTTCTGAGGGACTGCAGCTTTGACCTGCTCAGACCTTCTGGGGGAGGGTCTCACTGAGCAATGACTGGGTGCCCACGTGCCCCCAGGAACATTCATGAGACCGCACTGCTCCCAATGCCCATTGACTGCCGCTGGGTGCCAGCCCACCCCAGAAAATATTCATGCGATCTTGTAGTAGCAGTGTTTCAGGGTTTATGGAAAATCACAACACACATCTGGTACCAGTCTTCCCCCTTAATGTCCTTGTTCAAGCACCAGTGAATGTGGTTGTTCTCCGGGGTCTGTTTGGACCTTTGCCTGTGGGGTGGCTGCACAGCCTCTTCCAAATGTCCTCCCAGCAGGGGAACTGCCTCTCCCCATGTGACCCAAGGACCCCGAGGACCTCACTCTCTGCTCCTGGGGATTCACCCTTCCCACCAGAGCACTGCCAAGTATTGAGCTATGGAGTTTCAGACTCTGTGCTCCACCTGTTTATAGAGTCTTAATGGAATTTAAACCCTCTCCTTTCTCCTTTCTCCCTTTTTTTGTTCAGTCCCTGTGGCTGTTTCCACTTTTCTACTTTTTCTCCAGCTGCTTTTGCGGGGAGGTGCTTTTCCCATACTTTCCCCCTGTGTCCATCCTCTCTCTGTAAGCAAAAACAGCTCCCTGCCCTCCAGGGCTTCTCTGTCCCTCAGTTCACCTCCTCAGCTGTGTACCTGCTGAGTTGTGGTTCAGGTTCTGCATATTGTTGTGTTTATCCTTAACTCAGTTTTCTAGGTTTGCAAGATGGTTTAGTGTTGATCTGGCTGCATTTCAGGGATGAGAGATGAAAAAAACCAAAAACCAAAAAACAAAACCTTTCATGCTGTTCCACCATCTTGGCCCCTCCCTGTGTTCCAAGTCTTTTCCTAACCCAGTTATCTTGGTAAGTAGCATTAATGGAATTCACCATTTCCAATTCTTTAGGTTTTTTTTCCTTAACCAGACTTCTGGAAGAGCAAAGTCAAATTTGTCTTTTTAATTTTGGCCAGATATTTGATACATGTACTAAAAAAATTTTCCTTCCGTGTCCTAACTCTACCTATTTATAAAGCTATTTACCATATTTCAACGTGTGTGCACCTTTTACTAATGTGTGTGCAGATTTTTCAGATGTCTGGAACGAACTTGAAAGTCTTCTTGACTTCATATAATTGTAAGCATCCTTTCACTGATATAGTAATTTTAGCAGAATGGCAGACAGACTTGTGGCTTCCATGACCCCTGTTTCCTGGTAGTCATGCCTTTTTGTAAATCTTTCCCCTTGAGTGTGGGTAGGACCTGTGACTTGCTTCTAGGTCTTAGACTATAGCAAAGGTGACAGTATGTACATGATTTATGTTTATGTGATTATGTTACATCAGATTATAATGTCTGTCTGGCAAGGAGACATTCTCTCCTTCGTTGGCTTTGATGAAGAAAGCTGCCATGTTGTGAGCTGCCTATGTAGAAGGACATGTGGCAGGAAACTAGGGTGGCCTTTGGCTGAAAGCCAGCAGGAAAGAGGGGTTCTTGGTCCAACAACCTGCAAGGAGCTGAATACTGACAACATCCATATGATTTTAGAAACAGATTTATTTATTTATTTATTTATTTATTTATTTATTTATATTTATTTATTTTTTTAATTTTTTTTTAAGTTTATTTATTTTTGAGACAGAGAGAGACAGAGCATGAACGGGGGAGGGTCAGAGAGAGAGGGAGACACAGAATCGGAAGAAGGCTCCAGGCTCTGAGCCATCAGCCCAGAGCACGATGCGGGGCTTGAACTCACGGACCGCGAGATCGTGACCTGAGCCGAAGTCGGACGCTCAACCGACTGAGCCACCCAGGCGCCCCAGAAACAGATTCTTTTAGAATGTTTGCGTAGAAGTGATTTAACCGGAGGATATTTATAAATCAATGTAGAAAGCTTAAACTATATAAAAAGCTTCCTTAATATAATTACCTCACGATGCTAAGTGGCAGTTCATGCTATAAGCTTAGGAGAGAATTTTCACTATTTCTCGTGGCTTTCGGGCAGGTAGGGAAGCAGGCAGAAATTTACTAGGCCTCAAATAATGGTTAAAAATTACATAAGTGGTCAAAGTGTTGGGAGGAGGGTTATTTCAGGTAGGATAAATAGCATAAACAAAGGTGGCAGAGGTAGCATTGTTTAGAGTGTATTTGAGAGAAAATTATTATGTTTGGATGATCCAGAAGTTTAAGGAATGGAGACAGTGTGAGAGATAGTGGTAAGGAGTACAGAGGTTATTTTGTGGAACACCTTCGATGCAAGGTAAGAAGTCTAAACATTATCCATTGAACCCATAGATCCTTTGCTGTCCCTTCCCTACCTTAACCCAAATAACTTTGCCTTCATCTGTTTTGTGTACTGGGATTTTTCGTATATTTTCTTTAAACAAAGGTCTCCCTAGCTAAAAACAATATGTGAACTTTCTTTAGAAAAGTGAAGCTTTTGTGTTTTTATTCAACAAAGTTATTAAATTTCTATTCTATAATTCATCTGGTTGTAGTTTTCAGGTGGAATTAGAGAGAGATAATTTGATGTGCTAGGGACCATTTAAAATGTTATTTTCATTATTTACCCTGTGAAATGGATTCATTGATGTAGACAAAACAGGATTTTGCAATAGGATTCAGGGATTTAATAGTGCTTACTCCAATCCAAAGTTTTGCATACTTGAGAATCTCAATAAATATATGTTGAATTGTAGGGATTTAACAATTGGATTCATATCCAGAAAAAACAAAAAAAATTTGGAGAAAATATGTGGGTTAACTATGTTAAAAAATACTTACAGGGGGAGAGGTGGATAGAGATATTTTATAAAGATAATAAGAGATAATTCTCAATCATTCTGTTTAAAAAATATCATTAGAAGTTTGATATTATAGTATCAACTCTGGAGAAGGAACAAACCATTTTGCTATATAAATTTTTAAATGGGGTTTTTACAATGGACCATAAACTCTTTGATTTGCTTGACTAAGTAAAATCTGCAAAAATCTATAGGATGAATTGTTATTTTGAAAGTTAAAGGGAACTACATTATGTTTATTTGAGAATTTTCTCTATACTTGGTACTTGTCTCAAAATCAAGGTTAGAAAGATTTATTTTTTTTAGAAACACAAAAATTGCAGAATCAATAACTCTCACTAAATGATTTTCTTTCTTTCTTTCTTTCTTTCTTTCTTTCTTTCTTTCTTTCATAAAAGGAATGGATTTTTATGGATTTTACAACTTTTAAAAGGTAGTCCCTTAATAATATTTTTTGGGAATTAAAAAAAAATTTAACGTTTATTTATTTATTTATTTTTTTTGAGAGAGAGAGAGAGAGAGAGAGAGAGAGAGAGAGGCAGAGAGACAGGCAGAGTGAGAATGGGGGAGGAGCAGAGGGAGAGGGATACACAGAATCTGAAGCAGGCTCCAGGCTCTGACCTGTCAGCACAGAGCCCCATGTGGAGCTAGAACTCACCATGAGGTCATGACCTCAACCGAAGTCGGAAGCTTAACCGACTGAGCCACCCAGGTGCCCTCTGGGAATTTTTAATATGAATAATGAATATTTTAAATAAGAATCTCTTTAATCTTCTTAATTATCCTAGTTCTATTCAAAGAAATTTACAATACATAGAATTATAATTTCTTATTTTTTTTTAGCTTTTTTTAGCTTCTAACAACAACATTAACTTTGCAAAGTAAATATGTAAATATCAGCTTCTTGAACATTATTTTTCATGGAACTTAGAATAGTGGGCAGATCATAATGAGAGCTCAATGTATTAGACTGACTGATGTTGGAAAACAGAAATAGATGTTAATTATAGTTGGAGTAATTTCATTTCTCTTGAGTGAGAACATCAGCATCTAATATAATGCTTCATTGTAATCTTTCATTTATAATTCTATTTCTCAAATAAGCATTTTATAAAATGTACTTCAGAAATAATCAGAGGACTATTGAATATACTTACATTTAATTTTCTCCTGTATTATTTTCTTATATGGTGTCTTCAGAAAATGTCTATAAACACATAGCCGTATCCAATTAAATTATGCAGTGGTTATTGAATCTGGGTCACCCCTGGCTTCTTTCTTTTCTTTTTTTTAATGTTTATTTATTTATTTTGAGACAGAGAGAAGCCTAAGCAGGCTCCACACTGTCCGTGCAGAGCTGGATAAAGAGCTTGAGCTCACTAACAGTGAGATCATTACCTGAGCCCAAATCGAGAGTCGGATGCTGAATTGACTGAGCCATCCAGGCATTCCACTCTTGGCTTATTTCTACATTTAATAGTGATTGCTTCTCCAAGGAGGGTGAGAATTTTAAAATCCCATTGATTGGTACATGGAAAAGTGCTAAATATACAAAGAGACATTCTGAATCCTACTATGTGAAAGAAAAAATCCACATAAAATATGTGACATTTTCTTTTAAAATAATAATTTTAAAAATATGTTTATTCCTCTCTTTCCTAAAAACAAAACACACTAGCAGTTAATAATAAAGGAAGATAATAAAATTCTGGAAAGACTGATGAAGATAAGGAATGCCAAATATTTGAATCAAATTATGTGTTATTTTTGATGGCTAAATTTATGTGACTAAAATAATTACCTTTCACAACTCTTAAACATGTGTGCACACATACACATACAATTATTGCAGTTGAGTTTTATTCTTGTTCTTACTAAACTTTCTTTTCCTCACAGCCCCTTTTAGTCTTATAGAACTGAGAGTTTATTTACCAGTATTTTGCTTGAAATGTGGGAAATTGATCTGCGATTTAGGAAGTCAGTAGGAAAGAACAATCTGGAAGCCAAAAATACTATAGAACCCCCAGTGTGACTGAGAAAAAAAAAATTAGATAAAGTCTGGCGGTGATGGCTGAGAATACAGAACTATTTTTGGGTTTTGCATCAGGAGAGCAGGGAACAGATCACTTCCATCCATAGGGTCATGGAGAGATCATACCTGGAATTCAATTTACTGTTTTGTGAACTCTGAGAAAAGAAACTAAGTCAACTATAGAGAGTGAAATGATGGTTACCAGAGGTGAGATGGGTGGGGGATGGGCGAAATAGGTGGTGAGGATTAAGGAGGAGCACTGGGTGATGTATGGAATTGTTGAATCACTATAGTGTACACCTGAAAGTCATGTAACATGGCATTTTAACTAACTAGAATTAAAATAGAAAGTAAAAGAAAAAAAAAAGAAAAGAAACACTGGAGGAGATCCAGAAATGAGAAATAATAGTGATAAAGAGAACTGAAGAATTGATTTGTGAGGAGAGATTAAGGCAGCTAAATGTGTCCAGTTAAGTGAAGATTAAGTGGGCACTGATAACATGCTGTTCGTATTTCTGAAGTCTAAATGAAGAGAGGACATATTTAGCATAATATGCTCAGACATAAGAAGGAAAAAATAAAGGAGATGGCTTTCAAGGAAATAGTTTCCAAAAAACTTATTTTAAAATACCTCTTACTTTTTTTCACAGAAATACTATCTTTGATAAGGCAGTTACTGTAAAAATGATTTTATAAAATAAATATGGGATTATAGACTTCTTAAAGTTATGATGCAGTTCATATAAGAATTTACAGCTATCTTTTAAATCTTTATTCCTGTTAACCAGGAACTGCTAGAAATTATAAGACAGCATTTAATTATGGTTTAAAAAAATAAAGAGAAGAGTTTCTAAGACAGCAGTGCTCAAACTTTATGTTTCAGGACCCCTTTACACTTTAAAAAAGCATTTAAGTTTCCAAAGAGCATTGTTTACATTGTTCATTGTTATAGAGATTGATATTTACCATATTAGAAATTAAAATGAAGATAATTTTGACATATTTATCACTTTAAAAATTATGATAGCTTATTACATGTAGAACATATAGAACATATAGAAGACATTTTTATTTTTATTTATTTATTTTTTCAATATATGAAATTTATTGTCAAATTGGTTTCCATACAACACCAAGTGCTCATCCCAAAAGGTGCCCTCCTCAATATCCATCCCCCACCCTCCCCTCCCTCCCACCCCCCATCAACCCTCAGTTTGTAGAACACGTTTTTAATGGAAAGTAGCTATAGAGGAGAAAAATGGCATTGTTTTACATTTTTGCAGGTCTCTTTAATGTCTGGTTTACTGGAAGACAGCTTGATTTTTACACTTAATATTGCAATGTGTTGTTTTAGTTGAAATATATGTAAAAAGTCCAGAGTCACACAGATATGTAGTTGGGAAAAAGAGAGTATTTTAATAATTTTTTCAAATAATTGTGAATATCCTTTTTGATAACCACTAAAACTTAACAAGTTGTAGTTTTTTGCAGGTTAGTTGCAATGTGGAATCTATACTATAACAGTAAACTTTTAATACTTTCTTACTTTAAAGTCCATTGGTCTGCCATCAACAAAACAAAAAGGCAACCTACTCAATTAGATAAGATATTTGCAAATCACAAATCCGATAAGGGATTAATATTCAGAATATATAAAGAATTTACACAGTTTAATATTAAAAAACCAACCCAATTAAAAAATGGGCTGAGGACTTAAATAGACATTTTCCAGAGAAGATATACATCTGCCAACAGGCACATGAAAAGATGCTCAACATCACTAATCATCAGGGAAATGCAAGTTAAAACCAAAATGAGATATCATCTCACACCTATCAGATTGGCTATTATCAAGAAAACAAAAAAATAGTGTTGGTGAGAATGTGGAGAAAAGGGAATCCTTCTACGCTGTTGGATGGGAATGTAAATCAGTGCAACCACTGTGGAAAACAGTATGAAGATTTCTCAAAAAATTAAAAATAGAAATACCATATAATCCAGTAATCCACTTCTGGGTATTTATCTGAAGAAAACAGACTACCAATTTGAAGAGATACATGCACCCTTATGTTCATTGCAGCATTATTTGCAATAGCTAAGATATGGAAACAACCTCAGTATCCATTTATAGATGAATGGGCCGTATATATGTATGTATTATATTCATATATATGTATATATGAATATATAATAGTCCATTCATCTATAGATGGATATAGTCCATTTATCTGTAGATGGATACTGAGGTTGCTTCCATATCTTGGCTATTGCTATTGGTACAATTTGGTGCTAGTGCTCTGGCTTATCTACCATCAGTGCAAAAGTCAAATAATGTCATAGCATAATTACGAAAATAGTTTGACCTCACACACCTGCTGGACATGTCTCAGGGACCTCTACGTAGTGAGAAGCAAAAATTTTGATAATTAATTATTGGGATTTAGAGTGAAGGCTGCCATTTCTCTTTTTATCTTTTGGTCCCTGAGCCCATGTATGTGAGAAATAGTATCATATATTAGATGCTGGTTCAGAATGCACACTACATGCTAGAATATTCCATATCTTGTGAGGTATTTCTTCACAATAGAGGCTGAAACTAAGTCTCAACACATGTCCTGTTTTAGCACTAAGCTACTAAATAAGTCCTGGGATGGGTGGGAATGTGTAAATGATTCCAATTCCCTTTAGAAGAAGGTAGAGGGGAGATATACAGTAGTAGCTGGTGGTGCTCTCATAGGCTTCTTTCTTTCTTCTTTCTGCCAATAACACACATCCCTTTCATTCAAGAGGCTCTGGGTTTGGAAACTGAATTGGACCTGATAACTGGATGAAGAGCCAAGGTTTTGCACTATGATCATGCAGTCAGTTCTCTGTCAGATTTAGAAATTCTGCCT
>NW_024412376.1:73782097-73795513 GCF_014898765.1 Herpailurus yagouaroundi
CCCCCCCCCCCCCCCCCCCGCCAATTTTACAGATACTATGCGGTTGCTCATCTATTTCAGATTTCAGTCCTGGCGTCCAAGAAGGTTTAGAAGTGACTATTTTCACCCCAAATTTGAGAAATGCATTGTTAAAGAATATAGTACAGCATCCCAAAGTACTATAATAGTTGTTCTATCTAGGCTGGAGATGAAAATGCACTTCCTAATTCCGTGAGGATCACAGGATCTGGGTGTGGCAAGGCCCAGATGTACCACTTAATCAACAGAAGAAAATATTGTGGTTGTCATAATTAGGTGGTTACCAGATTTTTAAACATTTTAGAATTCATTTATTTAGATTAAAACAAAGCAAAACAAAGCAAAAACAGCAGCCTATCCATTTCTTTCACCCCCTAATCCCTGCCTCTTGCAACCACCAATCTGTTCTCTGTTTCTGTGAGCTTCTTTTTTTTTTTTAAGTTTCACCTAAAAAAAAAAAAATAAAGATCATACAATATTTGTCTTTCTCTGTCTGATTTATTTGACATAGCATAATGCCCTCAAGGTCCATCCATATTGTCACAAATGGCAAGATTTCATTCTTTTTTTACGGATGAATAGTGTTCCACTGTATGTATGTGTGTGTGTATCTCACAATTTCTTTACCCATTTGTCCACTGATGGATATATAGGTTGTTGCCATATGTTGGCTATTGTAAACAATGCTGCAATGCTGCAAAGAACATGAGGGTACTGGAAATTTTGACTATAGAGGTCTTTGACAATACCTACTCATTCTCTAGTTTCCTTCAGAATGTTTCCCATTTCTAAAATATCACTAAAGACCTCTTCTTCTTCTTCATCCTTCTCAAATGCTTTGATAGTACTCCAGTTTTTGTTTGGAAAATGTTACCATTGCAATGTACAAAGAAATATTGCTCTTCAATATTTTGCAACAGTAGACAAGGAAAGGTATACTTTATCTAAGTAGCTTTATATATGAAAAATTACATAAGTAATCTAGAAAATATTTATCTAAATTTACCACTTCAACTAAATGGTAAAATTAAGATCACTAAAATATAGCGTAAAGTGTGAAATAATTTGAGGTGTGAGCATACCATATGAATTCAATCAGCCTTTTTCCTCGAAATTTGGTCATTAGATTTTTAAAGTCTAAGAGTTTTCTGGATTTTTGTTTTGAAATAAAGGGCCAGATAATAAGTATTTTAGAGTTTATAGGCCATATTATTTCTTTTTTTTTTAAGTTTATTTATTTATTTTGAGAGAGAGACAGAGAGAGAGAGTGAGCAAGCAGGGGAGGGGGAGAGAGAGGGAGAGAGAAAATCTCAAGCAGCCACTACATTATTAACACAAAGCCTGACATGGGGCTCAAACTCACAAACCATGAGATCATGACCTGAGCCCAAATCAAGAGTAAGATGCTTAATCGGCTGAGCCACCCAGGTCAGTTTCCTTAGACCATATGGTTTCTATTGTGACTACTCAACTTATGCTTATAGTACAAAAACAGCCATAGATAATATGCACATGAATTGGTAAAGCAGTATTTTAATAAAAGTTATTTATGAAAGCAGGCAGTAGGCCATAGTTTGCTGATCTAAGCTTATGCTTTACTTTTTAGTGTGTAGCAACTTTTATACCATGTCTTTTTGCAAATTTGTTTGAATAATATACCCACATCCTCTAGTTATTCACTCCTTGCTCTCTTATTTGTATCTAAACTTTTGATTCTTTTTTTTTTTTTTCAACGTTTATTTATTTTTGGGACAGAGAGAGACAGAGCATGAACGGGGGAGGGGCAGAGAGAGAGGGAGACACAGAATCGGAAACAGGCTCCAGGCTCCGAGCCATCAGCCCAGAGCCTGACGCGGGGCTTGTACTCACGGACCGCGAGATCGTGACCTGGCTGAAGTCGGACGCTTAACCGACTGCGCCACCCAGGTGCCCCTAAACTTTTGATTCTTTATACCTCACCCCTGAAATTTTTATTAATAGCCATTAATTATTTCTTATATCATTAGTATTTTATAGGTCAGATTCAATAACCTTGTTTGGGTTTGGAATCCTAGCTTGCCTACATATTTTAGCAGGGAATATTGTTAGAGTCAAGATTTGGATAAGCCATTTAACAACACATGCTGGCCTATTTAAAAGAGGATATTAGAGAAGTTAATGGATGTATTCTGAACTGCAAGCAGCTGGTCTGATTATTATGTGACTCATTGGTCTCTATCCTTCTAGGGTTAACTAGTGAGAAATCAATATTACCCAGGACCTATAACTAATGATGCCCAGGAGATATTCAGGTTACTCTGAGAATATCCCTGAAGATCTCTAAGTAAAATATGAGCAGGGGCATTAGACTGGCAAGATGGAACTCTCCTTAGAGGGTAGGAAAGAAGATGATGCTGAGTGACCAAGCCAATACATTTTTAGAAGTGGAGAGTGAAAAGGTGAGAAAGGTGACAAAATCTAGTAGTATAAACATGCTAATAAATCTCATTCCAATCCACAGTGAAATACAGCTTACTTAAATGAAAGCTTCTATAAAGCACTACCTTAATTCCCATGTAAAATTTGGCTACTTATTTAACAAAATTTAAAAGATAAAATTCACTGTAGGTGTGATAATGTATTAAATTATTCAAAAGGTAATTCAGCTAACACTCTCAACACTGAATCTAATGTGATTTTGCCAACTTCATTTCCTTTTTTTTTTTTTAACATGTGAAATCTTACAGTTTAGCATGATTTGGATAGCTTAGTTCAATTTTAAAGGAAAATAATTTAGTATGTATTTTTTTGTTTCCCTTTCCCACTTGAATAGTTTTCCCGACACACTGCCCATCTTTAATGTACATAATGCATGATGTGGTAAAAGGAACTGTCGAGAACAATTCAATCACATTAAAAATATCCCGCAGAAAGTATCCATCACATGGTTTGCAAAGTTTGTGGCTTCATCCAAAGTAAGTGTAAAACTAAAACAGAAGTCGTTGGTCTTTTACTATTGAGTCCCTACCACATGACTATATAGATTTCTGAAGCTGGTTGTTTGGTGTTCTACCTTCCATGCATATTGAATTAATTTTCTTGGCATTTTGCTGATTATTCCACTGCCTTTTCATTTGAACTCAGAAAATGTCATTTGCTTCTCTTTTCAGGCTAGATTTTAGCATTTCTTCCATTTTGTGATAATCCCCCTTGCTGCTATTTTCCTTACAGTTGACCATTCTTATGAGATTACCCTGGAGATGTTTCCAGAGAATTATCATGGTTGTGGTGTATTCATGCATTGGGATCTAAGTGTATAAGAAGAGCACAATCCTAGGTAATTCTTTGGTTATTAGACTATGGTGTTTAGATGTAAAACAAAGTTTATGTGTTCATTTGTTTGTTTCTTCACTGACAAATATCATTACATATTTACTATAGGGAACGTGTTATGTTGAGATGAGGTGGGGAAGAGATAAAAAGATATATATGATACTATCCTCGTCTTCTGAAAAACCATAAAATTTTAGAACATGAAACCATGCCTTAGATAACATATTTCAATTTTCCAGGATATTTACCATCTTTTATCTTTTTCCCTCTCCCACTACAATACTATTCCTCACCCACCACTACCCATATTTAATGCAAAAAATGCATGATGTAGTAAAAGGAAATAGTTCAAATAGAAACCTACTTCCATCTTTTCATCAGACATGTGAGAAATCAGAGATAAAAGTTTCTAAATGGGATGTTTAACATCATGTGACTTCAACTGACTGAATCTAGGAACTCACATTCTAATTTTTAGGAATTTTTAATTTCTTTAAAAAATTATACAGTAATTGGAATTTAAGATTTGGTATTATATCAAATCATTTAATAGGCTCAAAGAATCAGATTAAGGAATTTTGAACTTCTTATTTCTTTCCAAAGGCATTGGTGACATGCATTGTTTCTTTTGCACAGAGAGGTAAGGAATGTTAACATTGTATTTGATCTGTTGGTAGTCCCTTCATGTTAACTGAATCTTGAAAATCATAAATGGGACCTGCAAACTATTTCCAAAATGCCTACTTAGAATGCTTTGTTTGCATGTGATAAAGGTAGATAATCTAATTCAAATACCACCCCTCTCTCTTTATCTGCAGTTACTTTGATTCAGAATGGTTTTACTGGTAATTCAGACTGATTAGAAGCTTAAAATTAATAGTTACCAATTACTGATTATTTACCATGTGCCAAGTGCTTTATGTACATTCTCTTTTAAGCATCATAAGAGAAAGCATTATTATCCATTTTTATCCAGATGAGAAGATTCTGGTTCAGAAAGGTTAAGTTGCTCAGAGAGGCTAAGCAACTTTCTCAGTTTCACTCAATATCATGGCAAAAAGTGGCATTCAGTGCCAAGATCAGTCTAATTATAAAGCCTGCACATATTCGACTATTCATTCAACCATTAATTCATTTTTTATTACTTTTTCAGAAAGAATTCAAGGCACTTTGATAAGAAGAATCTCACAAAACATGGTGTTAGTGGGGGAGAATGATAAATGATAAAAAGGTCCTTGAAAACCTCAGTACTAGTAGCTCTAGAATATTTTAGACAAACTTTTAACAGAGCTTGCCAACAAGTTCAGTTTGATCTCAGTTCTTGCCAGGTGGATAGGAAAGAATGTTAATTTCCCTTGTTCCTTGTGGCAGCTTCTTTTGTCTCCTAGTGGCATTCAGGCTGATAATCTTTATGGACTGATTTATTTTTGTGTTCTTTACAATCTTGCTCTTGAGTATACTCAAAACATGGAAATATGCAGACAGCTGATCTGAAATAGGAAGGACCAAGATAAAGGGTCAAAAGATAGCACTCCTTTAAAGTTGATGACATTATAAAATGTTTACCGACCTCCATGATTATGTGGGAATGACAAGGTGGTTCCTTGATCAAGCATAAACCTAGGAAAACTTGAAGGTTTAATCCAGCTCAGTAACTGACTTGCTCTGTTGTCTCTCTTAATACTGTCAACAGTAGCCTCCTAACTGTGAAGGACAATAATAGATCTAACATCTGTTTTGGTGCCTCAGTTTCCTTGTCTGTAAACTAGAAATCATATTAGAAGTCATTCAAATCAAAAGAACGTATGTGATGCCCAGAAATATAAAGTGTTAAAGAATATAAAGTGGTAGCATATACATGTTTTAGAATCTCTAGACATAGCGAGGTTAAATTATATATTCCTTTATAGTCTCTTGTTCAAGCTGTATGTATTTATATGTGAAAGTGGGCCATGATTTGGACAATAAAAACCTTGAAAACAAACTAGTCAAATAGGCCTGATCTTTCTTATATATCGCATCAGATGAAATTTGGTCTTGATTGATATTGGGCAAGTTACCCAATTATCGGTGGTCAAAAAGAAAAGTTTTCTCTAGAAAATTGCCTAGTAAAGGAATTACTGCCTACAAGGCAAAGATGTAAGATAAATAAATATAGTCTCTGTAAGTGGATGCTAGTGAGTCCTGTTTCTGTGTGGCCTTCATTAGGCCATCATGATCTGTGTCGTTTAGTGTATTTTACTGGGGAGGAGAATGAGAAGAAGCTTTGCAGAATGAAGAAAGAAATACCTAAATTATTAATGTTAGCAATTTATAGATTTTAAACCTTAAAACTATAACGTGTTTTTGTTTACATATTTTTAATGGTCAGAAAACATCTTAAATGTATAAAACTAACTGTCGAGTTCATTGGGGAGACTGAAACAGAAGCTGTGACTCTGTTTACTTTATTGGCACTCACTTTTTGTGGGAAAAAAAGTGGGTAGGGGGGATAATTTCTTGCCTGAGTTCATAATTATAGAAATTAAACCTCACTACTCAGTCCCACGTGCTTTGTGTCTGGATCAGCTGAGTTCACATCATAATATTGCTATTCAGTGAAGCAATAGACCTTCAGCTGGGTGTGGGAGAGCTGATGTGGTTTCTCCTTCCCTGCTTCCTTAATCTCCAAGGTTCGGTGGTGGATAGTGACCTCAGAGTGACCTCTTCACTGATGAGATTTTTCTTGTCACTTTTTTAATCCTCTTCAAAAATAGCTGTATCACCTTGTATTTTGAACTGGTTCAGAACTGGGGTGACTGGCAGCATCTTAAAGACATCAGAGGCCCAGTTCACAGTAAGAGCTTCTGGACTCCTCCCTCTATTTCTTACTGTTTTGCCTGCTGAGTTTAGACTTGGGTCTTTTATCTCAGTTTGCTTCCTTGTTTTCTGAAAAGGAGCTTAATAAAACCTTGTACTTGCAAAGCACTTTAGACATATTAAGTGGTGCTACTGTATTGCAAAGTACTAAATTCTATATCTGAGTTTCAGTTATGATTTTTTTCCTGTTCCTTTTACAAGATTTGAGTTGGAGTATTGCCCAGGACAAAGGCATATCTTCAGGGGAATCTGGATTTCTTATATGGTCAGGTAAAAGAGTGTGGGCAGATGGAGGCCAGTGTTTCTGTAAGGTGAGGTCTTCTGGGATGTACTAATGTTCTGTGAATTTTTCTCCTGAAACGAGTTGCCTGCATCTCTCATTTTATTACAAGATTTTTGCATTTTTGGTAGACTTGTATCTGTCCACTATCCAGCCAAACTGGGTGGAGATGGGGGGTGGTGGAATCTATTTGTGACACATACCTTCCTTGTCTCCACTCATCCTGTATATAAGAAATGAGCTGAGAAAACAAAGTCCCTTTTGATTGTAGGATCTGAGTTGCTTTATTATTCCTCAGTATTCTATTCATAGGAGATATACTAGTCTTTAAGACTAGTTTTTTTTTTTTGTTTTTTGTTTTTGAGGGGAAGAGCATATTTTCTTAGTGACATAACAGTGAGAGAAGATAAAATTGTAATGAGAAGAAAGAAGAATGAATGAAAAGGGGAATGAAACCCTCACTTAAGTGAAGTTTTCAGTACCTGAAACCTGTGGGTTTAAGTTGGTTCTGTATTACAGTTAAATGAACAGATTCGTGATGAGGATGGGACATATAACCAGTTACAGAGTTCTTGCCACCACTGGGTACTGTGGCAGTGATTGGAGTCTGTAATTAGGAAAGCAATCAAGACTACAGGATTAGACCTTCCACTTTAGAAAAGAAGAGCCTTGGTTTTATTTACCATGAGCTCAGCTTGCAGATGATCATTTTGCTGTGGTTTTTAGAGAAGACCACCTTGGGAGAAAGGCATGTAAATCACATTTCACTGCTAGTTAAACAAATCAGTGAAAGTTGCAGGGGCAAACACTCTGCAGAGTGAAGCCTTGCAGTAATTACCAACCATCTCCTGAAAGGAGATGGTGACACACACAGAGAGTATGAGTCCTGGCTTGCTCTTTGGAGTAAAAGAACGTGCATTTGAAAAACTGGTTCTCTTGTTATTGTGTCAGAAAGAGAGATTTCTAACAGAGGGATTTGACGGGCTCGACAAAAGGCCTGGTTAAGTAATCAAATGTTCACGCAGGTGTTCTCATTTCCCCGGCAGCGCTTGTACATACCAGATGAACTCTGCTTGGGCCTAATGTACATTCTCTTTGGGTTAAGATCTCTGTGTGTAAACATTGTTCATTGGTGACATATTTTTATGTAGACATTTTGATGCTAGAATATAAGCGTTTGTTTAATTCAGAGGATGAATGGTTTCTTTCCTATTTCATCAAGCAGGAGATGAGCATTCCTTATGCTATACCACCGTCATTGAGGCTTATTTGTGAGCTTGCTGAATTTGCCATTGGCAACTGGACTATTTGACTTAACTGTTGGGCTCCGAAGCAAGGAACTGTAATTTCTCCCCTGTTCCCCTTCCTATCAACGTGCTCCCTTTATTGGTACTGGGCACCATGTGCTCTGCTCTGGTCCAAGACCCAGTTTTAATTAGCGTTCAGACCAACTTAAGTGATAAAAAGACTTGCTGAGAAAATATAGTGACTTTTCTCAGAAATAAAATATAGACAGTAGAACCCAGCTCAAAGGAACCACAAGATTGTCATCTTGTTACTTTTGTTTCTTGTCCCCCTGCAGGTGTAATCTCTATATAAATAGACTTATAGTCTATTCTGCTTTTCTCTGCAGCCTTTCCATGTGTACTCATCAGCATGTTTGTGACCATCCTCAATGACATGTTATCTTTCAGTTGAGCACCTATTGTCATATAGTTATTATTACTATTATTAAATGCTTATTTATTTATTTTGAGAGAGAGAGAGAGAGAGAGAGAGAGAGAGCACATCCATGTGGGTGGGGGAGGGGCAGAGAGAGTGGGAGAGAGAGAATCCAAAGCAGGATCCATGCTCAGTGTGGGGGCGGGGGTGGGGGCATGCAGGGCTCCATCTCACGGCTGTGAGGTCATGACCTGAGCCGAAATCAAGAGGAGGATGCTTAACCAACTGAGACACCTAGGTGCCCCCCAATGTCATTATTTACTTTAGACCAAATAGGAAAGAGAAGGGAGGATGTAGGAGAGAGAGAGAGAGAGAGAGATCAGGAATCTGACAGGTTGCTGGCCAATGAATCGTTTTCCCTTATTTATTTGTTCAGTTAGGCTAGTGACAAGCTCAAAATTGAGAGCAAATTTTTTTTTGATAGGAAAATTGTTTAAACAACAAGATGCTTGACTTGAAGGGAAAACTAGGGTTTGTTCCTTTTAGCCTAATTTATACCTACTTAAAGACAGATTGCCCTACACGTAACAGCTATGTACAAAAAAGTTATAAAATTGGCCTTTTATATACGTATGTATAATTTATATATATATTTGTATATGTCCATTGTTTTATAATGACAAATGAAAAGCATTAAATTTCTCCAATTATAAAAGATGTACAATAAATTTTATGTTGTTCTTTTTTGTTAAACAGCAAGAGCAACATAACTTACTGGAATATAAATATAAGTGCTGAATGAGAAAAGAGGTATTTTCATAAAACTAGTATTTTTCCCCATCCCATCTCCCTTTGATGTTTATTAAAACATACCATCAGCCATTTAGTAAAAAAATGCAATATGCTTGTACACATAAGAGGGGTGGGGAAGGGAAAAATAAAAGAATAGAGGAAACTATACATAGTAGTCAGGATGTGGCAGAACAAAAATTGTGGTTTTCTAATTGAGAATGCCTTGTTGGTCTGGAGGAAGAGTTCTGCAGTCAAGTATTAGTTTCTCTTTTCAGCAGACATCTCCTATCTGATGCTGGAGCATATCAATTGTATCTTTAGCGTCCATGTCCCACTATGCAGGTGTAACTGTTTCATTGATTGGCTGCCTATCAAATCGCAATCTGATCTACCTCATTGACAAATCCTGTGGTTCACAATGGGCTTTTGTTGGTTTAATAAGTGATGCACGCCTCTTAATATTAAACTGTACCACAGAACCATCTTGCTCCACCTTGAAATTGCTATGATCATTGATCTCAGTTCTGACTCCTTCTTTGGGCTTTTTGTTTGCCATGGTGAGTGACTGAGTCTCCTTAGCATCTCAGCCACTTCACAAAAGACGTACCAGGTCCACACCTAACAAGCACACAAGCAGCACCAGAAGGGGCAGAAGAAGCTCTAGGGCAAGTTTTCTTGCTTACACTTCATGTCAATTATGGGTCATCAGGGAGGCTCTGTGCATCGTAATCATCCAGGACCAGGTCTGAGAGAATGGTCACCGTTTTGGACATTGCTGGTCTCCATGGCAGATGGAAAAGAGAGCTTTGCAAATAAATACTTGGCCCGTACAAGTGCACTGCTTCCTGCTAACAAAACATGGGCCCAAACTATTTTATGACCCTCTTTTTCCAATTGTATACTTAGAAGGGGCCCAAATGGCAAATATTTGATAAATAGTACTAATTGCTCCCATACCTTAGGACAAAGGTCTTGTCCTTGTCTATCTCTTGGCATTAATGTAGCCATAAAAACAGCACCTTCTATTCCTCACTAGTGCTCCTTATTTGTGAAACTTTAGAGAAACAGTGTATGTAGTTTAAGCTATTTAGACTGACTGCGGTGTAAGTATTATGGGAATAATGATAAAAAGGGCAATTACTATGTATCTATTATATGCCAGACTGTTCACATAGATGAATCCTTTAATTGCTACAAGGATTCTTCGAGATTGGTAGTATTAGTGCAATTGACTAATGTGACTAATATGAAAGTTGGTAATACTGACTCCAAATCCCATATTCTTTGTGTCAGTTACCTGGATGCTAACAGGTAGTTTGATGCTAAAATGTTTCTGAACTTACAAGTGAAACCTCTCCCATTACTTTTTGTAAATCTCTTGCCTTAGATGTTTATCAGAATATAATGAAAGAAGGGTCATTACTAAAAACATCCCTAGGAAAGCCTGCTGATAATTCTAATGCTCCATGAAGCATAAGTAAAGATAGATCTGTTTTGTCCTGAATACTTTTGAACGATCTTTCCTTTGTTAACATATAGCTGGAATAACTATTTATAACTAGTTAAGAAACATACACATCTGAAAACACATTCTTCAACATTTTTTTATTGAGGTATAAAAGACATATAACATTAGTTTCAGGTGTACAACATAATGATTCAATACTTGCATGTATAGCAAAATGATCACCACAGTGTCTGGATATCATCTGTCACCGTACATAGTTACAAATTTCTTTTTCTTGTGATAAGAGCTTTTAAGATGTACTCTCAATAACTTTTGAAAATACAATACAATGTTATTAGCTATAGTCACCATACTGCACATTACATCCCCATAACTTCTTTGTTTTATAGCTAGGAGTTTGTACCTTTTGACCTTCTTTACCCATTTCACCCATTCCCCACAGCCAACTTCTGGCAACCTCCAGTCTTTTCTCCGTATCTATGAGCTCAGTTTTTGTTTTAGATTTCACATATAAATGAGACTGTAGGATATTTGTCTTTCTCTGTTTGACTTATTTCACTTAGCATAATGTCCTCTAGGTGCATCCATGTTGTCACTGGTGGCAAGATTTCACTCTTTTTTATGGCTGAATCATATTCCATTATATATGTATATACCATGTTTTCCTTATCCATTCATCCATCAATGGACACTTAAGTTGCTTCCATATATTAACTATTGTAAATAAGGCTGCAAAGAACATGAGGATGTATATATCTTTTTCAGAGAGTGTTTTTGGTTTTTTTTTTTTTTCTGATGAATGCCCTGAAGTGGAGTTGTTAGATCATATGGTGATCTATTTTTAGATTGTTAGATCATATGGTTCTATTTTTAACTTTTTGAGGAACCTCCATACTGTTGTTCATGGTGGCTGGACCAATTTACATTCCCACCAACAGTGTGTGAGAGTGCCTTCCCTTTTCTCCACAGCCTCACCAACACTTGTTATTTCTTGTTTTATTGATAATAGACTTGCTAACAGGTGTGAGGTAATATCTTGCTGTAGTTTTGATTTGCATTTCTCTGATGATTAGTGATGTTGAACACCTTTTCATATTTCTGTTGACTCTTTGTATGTTTTACTAAAAAAATGCCTATTAAGATTCAGTGCCCATTTTTTAATTCATTTATTTTTTTGGTGCTATTTAGTTATATTCATTCTTTATATATTTTGGATATTAATCCCTTATCAGCTACATAATTTGCAAATATTTTCTCCCACTGGGTAGGTAGCCTTTCATTTTGTTGATTGTTTCCTTTGCTGTGCAGAAGCTTTTTAATCTGATATAGTGCCATTTGTTTACTTTTTTTTTGCTGCCTTTGCTTTTGGTGTCATACCTAAAAAAGAATATTGCCAAGACAAATGTTGAGGTACTTACCATCTATGTTTCCTTGTATGATTTTTTATGGTTTCATCTCTTACATTCAGATCTTTAATCCATTTTGAGTTAATCTTTGTGTAAGGTGGAAGAGAGTGGTCCAGTTTAATTCTTTTACATGCGGCTGTCTGGTTTTTCCAACACTGTTTATTGGAGACTCTTCTTTCCCCATTGTATATTCTTGGCTTCTTTTTCATAGATTAATTGACCATTTGTGTGTGGATTAAGAGCATTTCTGATAAATAACAAAGAATAGGAATATTTAAGTTGTTTTTCTAGTCCCTCCAGTTGGACATTGGAAAGAATGACTCTTCCACCCCTTTACTTGTGACTAGCTGCTTCTCTGCTTCTGATTACCTTGACGCTGGCCCTTTCCAGGTGGCTTTTACCTTTGGGAGCACAGTAAAAGCCCTTTACCACCAAGTTATCTTTTGCAAAAGAGTTGTGGGGACTTCATTGATTTTTGCATTCAGTTTTCTATAAAAATAATAAGTCAATAGGTATTCAACCCTTTCCATGTATAAGGAAGGGCCAAAGTCCATTATAATATTGTATAATGTATCCAATTTGAAACACAGTTAAGGCACTCTAGCCAGAGATGGAAATTATCCTATTGGTGTTACATTGTTTTTTGCTTTATGTGACTTCTAGCTGGTGACCTTTTGGGGTTTCCTTTTCTTTGTGGGTTAAGTGATCTCCTATTAGACCCACATGTGGAGTTCTGATTAGTCTGCACTGTTCAGTTGGTTTCTTTACTCTTGTAAAGTATAACTGTGTACTTTATTGCTGATTATTTTTTAACATAAATTTCAATCTCTATAAAAGTAATATATATGTATACACAGAGTATATAACATTTTGTGTCGTATATATATATATATATATATATATATATATGTATATATATATATATACATACGTATATATATGTATGACATTTGAAGTAATACAATCAAGCTTATAATAACAAAAATTTCTGGCCAGTTCCTATCCCACTCTTCTCTAATTCCCACTCTTCAAAGGCACTCACTTGTAATTCTTTTAGGTAATTGTTCTGCTATTTACCTCTCTATTTTAAAACAACATTCTTACTCTCAGCACAGAGCCCGACGTGGGGCTGCAACTCACAGACCGCGAGATCATGAGCTGAGCCCAAGTCAGACGCTCAACCGACTGAGCTACCCAGGTTCCCCAAGATTTGTCAATTTTAGATTAATTATTGTGAAAGATGAAGATTTAGTTCTTTTAACCTGAAACATACGCTTCCCTCTTGCCAGCCATAGTCCATCCACCTGCCTTCACCCAGTCTCCCAGTATAGTTCTATCCCACTTTTTTTGTTAAAGCAATATTCAGTGTTACTGAGTATTTTTCACAGCTGAGCCATGCATACTCTAATTACATTATTTCTTGGAGTTAACAATGCCTCTTTTTGTGATTTTTTAGAGACTTTCACTTATCAGTTCTCCAACTTTCTGATAATTTTAAATGTTCTTTCAGTTTAGTCAAATATATCCTTCTTCCCTGCTTTACCCGCTCCTTCTTTTATTCCTTCCTTCCTTCCTTCCTTCCTTCCTTCCTTCCTTCCTTCCTTCCTTCCTTCCTTCCT
>NW_024412376.1:73795613-73922867 GCF_014898765.1 Herpailurus yagouaroundi
TTCTTTCTTTCTTTCTTTCTTTCTTTCTTTCTTTCTTTCTTCATACATCCTTTATGGAGCTTTCTGTCCTCTTGCTTCACTCTTGATTATTTGCTTTCTAGGCTCAAATTTTCCTATGTCAGAACCCTAGAGAGGCCTTAATTCTTTCTCCTGTGTCAGGTATTCTATTTTCTCGATCTTATATCTTGATTTTTACTCTCATTTTCTTGCATCATATCTTCTAGTAGCTTCCTGAAAAAAGGTGATAGGAATTAAATTCACATATTATAATTTTACCCTCTCAAGTGGTTACTAATTTGATTTGTCTGAGAATTCTTGGTAGGAAAACCTTTCCGTCAGAACTGTGAGGACATTTCTCCATTGCCCAGTTTTGCTTCTGAGAAGATATTTTGATTCCCAGGCATTTTGATGTAACTTGCCTTTTCTCTGTGGAAACTTTTATCCTATCACATTTTGTTTTGCAATCATGTTTCATCTTCAATGTTTTTTTTTTCATATTAGAATATTTCTTTTGTTACAACATCCCTTTTTTGTTTCATAGACTCTTTATCTTTTTATGTCTCTTTGAAGCATTTTCCAGTTTAAATTTTCATATATTTAAATGTTTATGTTTCAAATGTTCATGTATTTATTATTTTTAATAGGTAATGCATGTACATGGTAAATCATTCAAACAATAAAAAAAATATTCAGTGGTAAGTGAGCCTTCCTTCCTCCCTTGACACCTGCCATCCAATTTCCTAATACCAAGGTGTTCTCTTTTGGACCAGTAAGAATCCTAGTCTCCTGCTGGGAGGTGTGTAAACTAGGTCCCAGGTGGACAAAAGGCTAAGAGTTTCCAGTGTTAGTAGGTTGACTACCATAACTCCTTCTTTTCATTTTGACACTTTGCTTCCATTATGAACTTTGCTCCCACTTTTGACTGTGTGTGACTGTGCGGTTCATTGGTTCCAGGGAGGGCTATTACTACAGTCTTCTGCTGGGATCCTAGAGAAGAATAGTCACATAACTGGGATAGGAAGTACAAAGGGAATCTGGAGGTCTGGCTGCTTTTTATAGAGACTTTTAATACCACTACCTGTTTTCAGCCCCAATCTTCATCTTACATTTTAGAGGAAACTGGTTCCTCCAATTTCTGAATCTTTTCTGTGGTTATGCAGTCTTCCGCATAGTCAATTTCAGACTATGGTCTCACCCAGTCTTACTTTTAGGTATTAAATGGCCCATTACAATCCAAAGGAAAATCTTTCTCATTCCCTCATCTAAATCAAAGCTTCTCTGCTATCTCTGCTGAGTTGACTGGGTGGCCACTAGTTGGCTAGCAAGATCTGGTAAGATGTCCCAGTTGCTTCTGCTTCTTTTCCCCCTGGTTCAAGTTCCTTCAAGTTTGGAGAAGAAAAAGAGGGAAGTAGAGAATGAAAGAAAAAGCCCTTTTAACTTAATGTAGACTGTTAGTAATTCTGTCTTGGTTCTTGTACCCTTTATCATGGCAGGCATTCAAGCACTTGCTCTATCTTATGGACCACTTTTTTGGGGGTGTTCTGGAGTTCCTCCTGCAGAGATCTTGACACTGCATCACCCCTCTTCTGTGCCTGCATCCCTTACCTTCCCACCCCCATCCTGTGGTCTACCCACAGAGCCTCTTTCTGCTGGTATTCATGGCCCTGAAGAGTAGCCTCCTTGGGTAATGTTTTCCTACTTATTTTGTATCTATCTGTTCCTCAGTGTCAGCCTAGTCCATGGAAACTTCGGATGACCCCACCAATTTACTCTCTTTTCACCCAGCCACCATGGATCTTCTCTAGCCAGAAGCCTGTCCTCATTTTTCCAAATGCAGTCAGATATCATGATCCATGCTTCCAAACTCTGAAGGACAGAAGCTAAGAAACCTCTCTTGCTTTGTGCCAGTAGTAATAAAGGGTTGACCTATGAGCTTCTGTCCCATTTGGAGAGCATCTTTTCAATCTTTTTAAGAAGTTCTCTGGGAGACCCTTGTTTCTTTTCTTGCACGCAAATGCGTTACAAAGTTTTCATCAGGAGAACTCTTAATGGTTGTCTTATTTAGACCACTGGGGATAAACATTGCTGGGCCAGTTTGCTAACTTGCTAATGAGTTCTGTTTGGATATGTCTTCTTCTTTTTTTTTTTTTTAACATGTTTGTTTCAATCCAAGTTTATTTGTTGCCCTTCCTTACTCTGTGTATACTTCCGGGAGGCTATTCCCTACACCTAAAGTCTCTTGGAGCTGATTTCCAACATCCAGTTAAATTTGGCCAATAGGAAATCAATGAGAGAATGGGAAGAGAGAAAGGTAAGAATATACTCTTTCTCATTCTCCTGTAATGTCTCCTACATTACAGCTCCCACAGCGTGGTCTCTCCTCCTCAGTGTCAATTCTCCCTGGCATCCCTGGAACACTATTGAGGAATACTACTGGTTCAACACTACTGGTTGTAATGGCTTCCCACTACTGAAGTCTCTAGGTGCCTCACCATTCTTGCTTATTACCTTAACCTTGCCTAAAACTTATGTAAGTTCTTGCTTCATTAGAGTCTTTTCACGTAAATGGTTTGGAGTGAATTTGTTTCCTACCATGATCCTGAAAGACACAATAGGAGATCTTAGTATAATGGAAAATAAAACCGTAGTCTTAGAATTTGAAATAAGATTTGTCACCAATTGAGAATGAACCGCATTGCAGGAAGGAAGGATGGTAATAATCAACAGCCAGATGCTGGGAACCACCACATCCTAGTCCCTTAGCATATTAAAACAAAAGCTTTCTTTATACACACATGCAGCCTAAGTGCTGCTCCAGGCCTTGCTTTGGTGAGGGAAAGGCAGAATATATTATTACAAATTAAGATTTTCTTAACTTTCAAAGGGAAATGGTCACAGTGTTCAGTAACCCATTTAGTATCCTTCATTTTGTTGAGGTGGATTTCTTTTTCTCTATTGACCTATCATGTTATGGAAGGACTGATATCTTTATAGTCCTCACCCATTTTTCTCAGCTTTGAGAAAAGGAAAAGATCCATCCATCTCTTATTTCACAAGCAAAGCTCTTGTTCCATGTAGGTTCATGAAGTTAATCTTCTGGATTAAATTCTGTCTGCTCCTGAGAATGTCCCCACTACTTTGGATATTTGCATAAGAAAAAAAGAAAAGGAATTAAAAAAAGAAATCTAGGATATTATTTTTGGGGAAGGAGGGGAGGAGAAGCAGTACCAGCCACCTGTTAAATGGCTCAGGTTGTACAGCAGCAAGTCTATGAGGTTCCTGGTGAATCTTGAGAAATATGCAGTGTGTGAGGGAGCTGATCTCTCCTATTGCCCCCAAAGGACTGAACAGTAATGACTTTAACAGGTGTTCAGAAGCTTTTGCCAAAAGGAAAAATAATTAGATGCTGCAGGGTAAAATTTTAGAGGCTATATACAAATCATCTTGTCTATTTGATGGATGTTATGAGCATGTGCTCTTGGAGAAATTGGTTTATTTTAAAAGACTAAATTAATCATAAAGTTGTGATACAACCTGGCATGCTTAATTTATCTCAAATACATCAGTACGTATCAGTTGCAAAGGAAATAAATGCACATATTTATTTTTAATAATGACCTTTCCTAGATTCAAAAGTAAGTGTACATAAACTACAAATAAATGTCATTAATTCAGGAATTTGGTGGAGGGAAGTCAGTGGATGGAAAAAATTCTCTATTATTTATGTCACTTATCCTGTGAACCTATTTAGAAGAAGGGCTGTGTTTCATCTTTCTTTGAATCTGCTTCTGTACCTAATATATAGCAGGTACAAATGTTCATTAGATGTATTTTTTTCATGCAGTTCTGATGGCTATTCTCCATCACTCTTCCAATAAAAGTAACTTCTATTCAAGGAGCTACTAAAATAGCTGGGCTTGGGAAAGGAATAAATTTTGTAAAAATTGCTTGAGGGCATATTATTTATATTGCTTTCTTCAGCTTACTACTTCAAAGATCTATATAAATATGCCTTTATTTATTGTCAAATTACTTTATTTAGAATACTCTTTGCAAGTAGTCATTGAACTTAATGGTTCAGTAATTATAAAATGCTTCTGATTAGTAGATACTTTATAATTCAGCCTGGCACATAGGGTTTGTAAAACTTCTTAACATTTGCTAATTGTCTTTTATTTATTTAAAAGGACATTTATTAGGAACTTAGTATGTACCAGTTATACTTTGACTACATGTTTGGGTTAGAAATGAAGGCCAAAAAGAGATTTATGTTTTCATGGAGCTTAAAATTGTGTGTGTGTGTGTGTGTGTGTGTGTGTGTGTGTGTGTGTGTGTGATATAAGGGGGAATATAGATCAATAAGATAAACACGGAATTTCAGTGAAATGGGATCACAACAGTATAGGGGAAGAGCAGGTTGTTAGGTACGAATCCCATCCTTCAGAGTGAGAGCAGGCTGACTTCTAGAAGGAGGCCATCTTTTAGCTGAGAGTGGGGGATGAGTGGGAGTTGGCCAGGTAAAGAGAGCATGAAGGAGGCAGGGACTGGGATCCAGGCAGAGGAAATCATACATGCAAGATCAGGGACCTCAGGGTGTTTGAGATACAGTGCACAAGAAAACAAGTAAGAAATGTTGTCTTCTGTCTTAATAAAATTCCTCCGCTCACTGACAACAATATTGGTAATAACATTAGCAATGCCATTGACAATAAGTGTGGTGACTTTTAGAACTAGTGACAGCACTTACTAAGTGTTATGTTTCAGGTACTATAGTAAGTACTTCTTATGTATTCTTTTGTTGAATCCTCACAATAGCCATATGAGGCAGTTACTGAGGTTGTCATCTTATAGATGGGGAGATTCCTGATCAGCGAGTTTAGGAAACAGGCTAACATGGCAATAAACTATGGAGTCTGGACCCAGGCAGCCCTCTCTCACTCTAAGCCCATGCTTTTAATTGCTATGCTTGTCTTCCTAGGTTAATAAATTAATAAAGCAACTTTGAGCACAAAATTCACTCTCAGTTAACAGTATGCGGTTCAAGAATTTGAATTTTAAAAATCAGAAAATATAGATTATTTTCAACTCTGCTTTTCTTTAAGTCACACAATTCTTTAATGTTATAATAAATAAATAATGAATTGGTTTCAAATACCAAATGTAAACATGTTAAATAATATAAAACATACATGGACACAATACATAGTTTTCAAGTGTGAGGAGAACTAACGAGGCTATATAAATCGAGTATGCCTGATTATTGCTGTGTATTACAGCTAAAGAAAAACTAGTATCTTGTCTTAGGTTTTTAGAGAAGTCTCTCTGAACTGCAGTTATTTGAAACAAGCCCAATACTAAAAGCCATGCATGGTGCTATTTTCAACCTTACAGGCAAACCTTGGCTTCTGTGTGTTTGACATCTTAAATCCCCTATAAGTTCCTCACTGTGATCCAGCTTGGTCTGTTTACCAAATCTAAATCTCTGGAAAATTTGTTCCTGCAGAAGATCTAGAAAAGATGATTTATTTTGATGCTGCATATTTGTCATTCACCTCCACCTTCCCTTCCCAGGGTCTCACTAAGGTTTCCATCATCAGTTCTGACACCACTGGGAATATCCTTTCTCCTTTGGTTGCCTGTTCACTTTCTTTCTGTCCTTCCTATTAAATCCTTTATCTCTCTATATAATTCTGGTTTATCGTTTGTTCTTTTATATACATATCTTTGGAATCTGTCCTCCCAATTCTATCCCTTCCACTTCATTTTCCTCTTGTCTCCCCTTCATTTCCACCTTTTACTTTCTGCTTCACTTTTGGAAAATAATGGTAAATACCGATATAGAGCCTGGTGTTATCTAATTCCTTACCTCTTCCTTCTTCCTTTTGCATAGTCTAAGTTGGACTGATTCACAGCTCTGTCCTTCCCTCTTTTGTCCCCTCCCCCCTACATTATTTCTTGCATGATACTGCTCTTGGAGGAGGCTGAGAGATTGCCAAATGACCCGGGGAGCCTGACTGGTAGTCTTTTGTTTCTTAGCACTTGAGGGACATTATTTAAATTTTATGGAGGGTGAGGTCTTATTTTGGATACTGTATATCTCCTTTGACCTAGAAACTTCTTTGGGGAAGTGGACATTGAGATCCTCAAGCTGTGTAAGGCTAAATGTTTCCTCTCTGTACATTGCAAACAAATCTGTCAATTAAAAAAATGTGGTTAGTTAAAATGATGCTAGCATTTCTATGTTAGAACATTAAAAATTTCCTTCATTAAATAATGTATGTTCATTAAAAAGAGTGAAAGAAGGGACGCCTGGGTGGCTCCGTTGAGTGTCCAACTTCAGCTCAGGTCATGATCCCATGGTTTGTGAGTTCGAGCCCCAAGTCGGGCTCTGTGCTGACAGCTCAGGGTCAGGAGCCTGCTTTGGATTCTGTGTCTCCCTCTCTCTCTGCTCCTCTCCTGCTCACACTCTGTCTCTCTCTCAAAAATAAATAAAGATTTTAAAAAAAATTTAAAAAAGAAAGAAAAGAACAGGAAAAATTTCTATAGTCCCCAGGGCAACCATTGTTAGTATATTTTTCATGTTTGTTTTGTTTACTTTTTATGTGCTTCAGGGTTTTAAAAATTATGTTTTAGGGGCACCTGGATGGCTGAGTTGTTTAAGCATCCGAAGTTTGGCTCAGGTCATGATCTCACATGACCTACATCGGGCTTGCACTGAGGGTCCGAAGCCTGCTTGGGATTTTCTGTCTCTCCTTCTCTCTCTGCCGCTTTCCATGCTCATGGGTGTGCTCTCTCTCTCAAAATAAATAAATAAACTTAAATGATATTTTGTTTTGTTTTAGTTTGGTTTGGTTTGTGACTATTATATAAATTATGACTATTGTGTATACAATTTTGTATGTTTTTGCTCCATTTAGTTTAATAACTTTTCCTTCACATTTAACCATAGTCTCTAGAGTCATAATAAAAAAAAAAAAAACTGTGTAACTATACAAAATTTCTTGAAGTGCCTAGAATATAATTTATTCAACCATTTACCAATTGTTCCAAAATCCCTTTTTTTTTTTAATGTGTGAGATTTCACTGCTGTAAGTGCTCAGTTCAATCAATATTATTTCATCCTTCAGTGACTTTCCATGTACCCACAGTCATCACATCCGAGTCCTATGTGAAGAGTGACTCAGGGAGTATAAGGAATAAAACACTGAAAACAATCTTGAGGCTCTTTTGAGCTTCCTTCCACTAATCTCTGTTATGATGTAGTACCCAGGAACAAACTGTGAAAAAGCCTGCGAGTAAATATGATGAGAAATAGTGAGGTAAGGCAGTTAACAACATTTCTGGAAATGAAAAATACAGACGTACAGCCACAAATCTTGGAGAAAAGTTATTAATGTCCCACTTCACGTGAATAAGGAATGTTATACTGGTACCAAGAGGGTGTTTTGTACAGATGTTTGTTGAAAGGATGGAGCAATATAAAATCACTAGAGGGAGTCTGATTTTACGTTTGTGTAAGTTAGGACTGCAAGTAACAGAAAACAAAATTAAACTAGCTTAAACAAACATAAATATTATTAGCTCCCATGCTCGAAAATTCAGAGGAGGCGAGCTTCAGGCTGGCTTAATCCAGTAGTTCTGGCTGTTTCTCCACAGTTTGCTCAGCTGTACCCTCCCCTGTGTATTGGCTTCATCTTCAGGCTGGCTTCCTTCATGGAGGTAAAATGATTGCAGTTATTTTAAGCTTCATAGTTCTATTTCATGACTTTCAGAGGAAGTGAGGATTTTTTTCCCGTTTTTATATATTATTATTAATAGTGAGAAAAATGATTTCCCAGGAGTTTTCTGTAAATCTTTCTCTGCATTTCATTGATCTAAATTAGGTAACTTGTCCATTCCTGAGCTAATCCTTGTGGCTAGGTCAGTGACCTATGCTACTTGGTTTATGTCTGTATTCCTGACCCAATCACTGTGGCAGAGGTGATTTAAACCAGTCAGGTTTACTCCTAGAGTTCACAGTGTGATAATTGTCCTTTATGCATATGGCTTGTATGGGAGAAGAGATGAATGCATGAAGGAAAATTGTTAGGCCATTGTTAGGAAAAGGAAAAATGTGAATGGATGCTCTATGAATTTAATCCATGGTAAGTGTCATTCTGGAGCTTGCATTTAGTTTAGGGCTTGATCACTGGAAAAATGCTGAAAACTTAAATGTTCATAGAGAATAGATAAATCATGTGTAAAATATAATTATGATAAAAATGGAGTTATTAAATCTTTGGTGAGGTATAATTTACATATATTAGTTATAGGTGTACAATGTAACGATTTAACACTTGTATACACTGCAAAGTGTTCACCACAGTAAGTCTAGTTATCATTTGTCACCATAAAAAGTTACAATTTGTTTTTTATGATGAGAACTTTTAAGATCCACTGTCCCAGCAACCTTCAAATATGTACCACAATACCATTGGCTATACTAACCGTGTTGCACAACATATCCCCTAACCTATTCATCTTACAACTGAAAGTCCTCCCCACTCCCTTCACCCATTTTATCCACTCCCCAAACCTCCTTCCCACTGGTGACCACCACTCTATTGTCCATTTCCATGAATTGGCTTTTTATGACTTTTAGATTCCACCTATAAGTGAGATCATAGAATATATGCCTTTTTCTGTCTGGCTTATTTCACTTAATACTCCCTAGGTTCATCCATGTTGTTGCAAATGGCAAGATTTCGTTCCTTTTTATGGTTGAGTTGTATTCCACTGTGTGTGTGTATATCTATATACGTATATATAGATATATATATACAGAGAGAGATATAGATATAGATAGATCGATCCGTTCATCCATTGATGGCCACTTAGGTTGTTTCCATATCTTGACTATTGTGAATAATACTGCACTGAACATAGGGGTGCATTTATCTTTTTGAATTTATGTTTTCATTTTCTTCAAATAAATACCCAGAATTGTAATTGCTAGATCGTATGGTAGTTCTGTTTTTAATTGTTTGAGGAAACTCTAAGTTATTTTCCACAGTGGCTGTACCAATTTACATTCCCACATCAACAGTGCATGATGAATCCCTTTTCTCCATATCCTCACCTGTATTTTTTATTTTGTTTTTAATGATAGCCATCCCAATAGGTCTGAGGTAATAGCTCATTGTGGTTTTGATTAGCATTTCCCTGGTGGTTAGTGATGCTGAGGATCTTTTCATGTGCCTGTTTGCCATCTGTATGTCTTCTTTAGAAAAGTGTCTATTCAGAACCTCTGCCCACTTTTTTTTTTATTAGAACTACCCTCTGCCCATTTTAAAAATTGGATTGTTATTATCTTTTTGCTATTCGATTATGTGAATTCTTTATATATTTTGGATATTAACTTCTTATCAGCTACATGATTTGCAAATGTATTCTCCTATTCAATAGGTTGCCTTTTCATTTTGTTGATGTTTTCTTTGCTGTGCACAGGCTTTTAGTTTGATGTAGCCCCACTTATTTATTTTGGCTTTTGTTGCCCTTGTTCTTAGAGTTAAATCCCAAAAAACATCACCAAGACCGATGTCAAGGAGATTGTCAGTTATGTTTTCTCCCAGGAGTTTTATGATTCAGGTCTTATGGTCAAGTCTTTAATTTATTTTGAGTTAATTTTTGTGTATGACATAAGATAGCATTTTAGTTTCAATGTTTTGCATGTGACTGTCCAGTTTTTCCAGCACCATTAATTAAAGAGATTATTCTTTTTTCATTGTAATTATTTTTCTCTTTTGTCTTAGATTAATTGACTATTGTCTGGTTTCACTACTCTATTCTACTGATCTGTGTCTGCTTTTATGGAAACATACTGTTTGGGTTACTTTAGCTTTGTAGTATAGTTTGAAATCAGGGAGCATGATACCACCTGCACTGTGCTTTCTCAAATTTGATTTGGCTATGTGGGATCTTTTGTGGTTTCATACAAATTTTAGAATTATGTGTGCTAGTTCTGTGAAAAATGCCATTGGAATTTTGGTAGAGATTTCATTGAATCTGTAGATTGCTTTGACTAATATGAACATTTGAACAGTATTAATTCTTCTAAGTTGTGAACACAGAATATCTTTCCATTTAATTGTGCCTTCTTTGATTTCTTTCATCAGTGTTTCATTATAGTGTTTGGTGGATATGGTTAAATTTATTCCTAGGAATTTTATTGTTTTTGGTGAAATTTTAAATGGGATTGTGTTCTTTTTAAATTTTATTTAAATTTTAGTTAACATACAGTCTAATATTGGTTTCAGGAGTAGAATTCAGTGATTCATCACTAACATACAACACCCAGTGCTCATCACAATAAATGCCCTCTTTAAAATTTTTTTTTTTTCAACGTTTATTTATTTTTGGGACAGAGAGAGACAGAGCATGAACGGGCGAGGGGCAGAGAGAGAGGGAGACACAGAATTGGAAACAGGCTCCAGGCTCTGAGCCATCAGCCCAGAGCCCGACGCGGGGCTCGAACTCACGGACCGCAAGATCATGACCTGGCTGAAGTCGGACGCCTAACCGACTGCGCCACCCAGGCGCCCCAATAAATGCCCTCTTTAATACCCATTACCCATCTAGCCCATCTCCCATTCACCTCCTTCTATTAACCCTCAGTTTTTTCTGTATCGTTAAGAGTCTCTTGTGGTTTGTTTCCCTCTCTTCTCTCCGCCTTTGCCATATGTTCATCTGTTTTGTTTCTTAAATTGTACATATGAGTGAATC
The DNA here is from genome assembly GCF_014898765.1 of Herpailurus yagouaroundi. Classification (NCBI taxonomy): domain Eukaryota; kingdom Metazoa; phylum Chordata; class Mammalia; order Carnivora; family Felidae; genus Herpailurus; species Herpailurus yagouaroundi. Next base: position 73,806,375 of record NW_024412376.1, read on the forward strand.
GTATGGTATTTGTCTTACTCTGATTGACTTATTTCACTTAGCATAACACATTCTAGCTCCATCCACATCATTGCAAATGGCAAGATTTCATTCCTTTTGATGGCTAAGTAATATTCCATTATTATATCCCCTCTTCTTTATCCCTTCATCAGTTGATGGACATTTGGGCTCTCCATAGTTTGGCTATTGTTGATAATGCTTCTATAAGCATTTTTGTATCCTTTGGCTAAATACCTCATAGTGCAATTGTTGGGTCATAGGGCAGTTCTATTTTTAGTTTTTTGGGGAACCTCCATACTGTTTTCCAGAGTGACTGCACCAGTTTGCATTTCTACCAACAGTTCAAGAGGGTTTCCCTTTCTTTACATCCTCATCAACACCTGTTATTTCTTGTGTTATTAATTTTAGCCATTCTGACAGGTGTGAGGTGGTATCTCATTGTGGTTTTGATTTGTATTTATCTGACAATGAGTGATGTTGAGCATCTTTTCACGTGTCTGTTAACCATATGATGTCTTCTTTAGAAAAGTTTCTATTCATGTCTTCTGCCCATTTCTTAGCTGGGTTATTTAGTCTTTGGGTGTTGAGTTTGATAAGTTCTTTATAGATTTTGGGTACTAATTAAATGGGATTGTATTCTTAATTTTTTGTCCTGGTAGTTTATTCTTAGTGTATAGAAATAGAACAGATTTTTGTATGTTGATTTTATACCCTACAACTTTAGAGAATTTGTTTATTTAAACAGTTGTTTTTCATGTAATCTTTAAAGTTTTCTATATACAAAAGTCACGTTGTCCACAAAAATAGTGACAATTTTACTACTTCCTTCCAAATTTGGATGCCTTTTTTTAATTTTTCTTGCCTAATAGCTCTGACTAGGACTTCCAATACTATGTTGAATGAAAGTGTCAAGAGTGAGAATCCTTGAGTTGTTCCTGATCTTAGAAGAAAAGCTTTTAGCTTTTCACCACTGAGTATGATGTTAGCTGTAGGCTTGTATATGGCCTTTATTATGCTGAAGTACATTCTGTATATACCCATTTTTTTAGTACCCACAGAGTTTTTATATAAATGGATGTTGAATTTCATCAAATGCTTTTTCTGCATCTATTGAGATGGTCATAGGATTTTTTTTTTAACTTTTGTTAATGTGGTGTATCACTTTGATTGATTTGTGGATATACAACCATTCTTGCATCCCTGGAGTAAGTCCCACATGATCATACTATATGATCCTTTTACTGTATTGTTGAATTCAGTTTGCTAATATTTTATGGAGGATTTTTGCATCTATATTCATCTGGGATATTGGCCTACAATTTTCTTTTTTGTGGTGTCCTTGTCTGATTTTGGTGTAGGGTAGTGCTGTCCTCATAAAATGAATTTGGAAGAACACACTTTTCAAATTTTTGAAAGATTTTGAAAAAGATGGGTATTAAGTCTTGTTTAAATGTTCAGTAGAATTTACCAGTGAAACCATCTGGTCCTAGGCTTTTGTTTGTTGGTAAGTTTTTGATTACTCCTTAGTAGTAATTGGTCCATTCATATTGTCTATTTATTCATGATTCAGTCTTGGAACAGTGTATGTTTCTAGGAATTTATACATTTCTTCTAGGTTGTCCAGTTTGTTGGCTTATAATTGTTCCTAGTAGTCTCTTATAATACTTTGTATTTTTGTGGTATCACTTGTAACTTCTTTCATCTCTGATTTTATTTATTTGAATCTCTTTTCTTGATGAATCTAGCTGATGGTTAATCAGTTTTATTTTTTTCAAAGAACTGGCTTATTTCATTGACCATTTCTATTGTCTTTTTAGTCTCTATTTTATATATTTTTGTATGTATGTATTTATTTATTTATTTATTTATTTATTTATTTATTTTTAAATGTTTATTTATTTGAGAGACAGAGAGACAAAGCACAAGTGGGGGAGGGACAAAGAGAGCCGGAGACAGAATCTGAAGCAGGCTGCAGGCTCCGAGCTGTCAGCACAGAGCCTGACGTGGGGCTCAAACCCACGAACTATGAGATCATGACCTGAGCTGAAGTCAGAGACTCAACTTACTGAGCCACCCAGGCGCCCCTATTTTATATATTTTTAGTCTGATCTTACTTCATTCTACTAATTTGGGGCTTCATTTGTTCTTTTTCTAGTTTAAGTGTAAAGTTAAATTTTTTATTTGAGATTTTTCTTGTTTCTTGAGGTAGGCCTGTATTGTTATGAACTTCTCTCTTAAAACCACTTAAAAAAAATTTTTTTTTTTAACGTTTATTTATTTTTGAGACAGAGAGAGACAGAGCATGAACGGGGGAGGGTCAGAGAGAGGGAGACACAGAATCTGAAACAGGCTCCAGGCTCTGAGCTATCAGCACAGAGCCCGATGCAGGGCTCGAACTCAACAGACCATGAGATCGTGACCTGAGCTGAAGTTGTCCGCTTAACCAACTGAGCCACCCAGGCACCCCATCTTAAAACCACTTTTATTGCATCCCGTAGATTTTAGTAAGTTGTATTTCCATTTTTATTTGTATCAAAGTATTATTTTGATTTCTCCTTTGATTGCTTCATTGAATGAAGCATTGATTGATGCATTGATTGTTCAGTAGCATGTTATTTTATCTTCACATATTTGTGATTCTTCTGAGTTTTTTCCTTGAAATTGATTTCTAGTTTTATACCATTGTGGTCAGAAAGGACACTTGATATGATTCAAAATTTCCTAAATTTATTAAGACTTGTTTTGTGGCCTAACATATGATTTATCCTGGAGAATACTCCATGTGCACTTGAAAAGAATGTGTTTTATGTGGCTTTTGGATGGAATGTTCTCTGTATATCTATTAAGTCCATCTGGTATAATGTGTTGTTTAAGGTTGATGTTTCCTTATTGATATTTAGTATGGATGATCTATCCATTGGTGTAAGTGGAATATTAATGTCCCCTACTATCATTGTATTGCTATCAATTTCTTCCTTTAGATCTGTTAATATTTACTTTATATATTAGGTGTTCCTATGTTGGATGCATAAATATTTACAAATGTTTATCCCTTTATGGGATTGACCCCCTTTATTATTATGTAATGCTCTTCTTTATCTTTTATTACAGTCTTTGTTTTAAAGTCTACTTTATTTGATGTAAGTATAGCTACCCTGGCTTTCTTTTGATTTCCATTTCTGTGAAACATCTTTTTCCATCCCTTTGCTTCCCATGTGTGTGTCTATTTACATTGGAAGTGAGTCTCTTGTAGGCATCATATAGATGGTCTTGGTTTTTGTTGTGGTGGTGGTTTGTTGGTTGTTTTATCCACTCAGCTGTTCTGTGTCTTTCGGTTGGAGAATTTTGTCCATTTAAATGTAAAGTTATTATTGATAGGTATGTACTTATTGTCATTTTGTTAGTTGTTTTCTGACTGTTTTATAGTTTCTCTCTGCTCCTTTGTTCTTCTTTTGCTCTTTTCTGTTATGGTTTGATGACTTTGTAGTGTTATGCTTAGATTCCTTCCTTCCTCCTCCTCCTTCTTCTTCCTCTGCCTCTTTTATCTCCTATAAGTTTTTGTTTTGTGGGTATTGTGAGCTCTCATATAATAGCCTAGTCAGTCTATTTTAAGTTGCTAGAAACTTAAGTTGAAATATATTCTAAAACTATACACTTTCATAGATCCCCACACCCATGTTTTATGTTTTGATGAGACATTTCACATTTAAAAATTTTGTGCATCCCTTAAATGATTATAGTAATTACAGTTATTTTCAATACTTTTGTTTTTTAATGTTTATACTAGCTTTACAACTGATTAATTCATTACCTTTACTATATATTTATCTTTACCAATGAGATTTATATTTTCATGTGTTTTCTTGTTATTAATTAATGCTCTTTCTTTTCAGCTTAAGAAGGCCCTTTAACATTTTTTTAAGGTAGAATTAGTGGTGATGAACTCCTTTAGCTTTTGCTTGTTTGGGAAGCTCCTTCAAATCTGAATGATAACCTTGTTGGGTAAAGTATTCTTGGTTGGAAGCTTTTTTCCTTTCAGAACTTTGAATATATCATTTCATTCCTTTATGGTCTGCAAAGTTTCTGGTAAAAAATCTACTCATTCTTCTTGTGGAGGTCTTGTGGAAATTGTTTTCCTCTTGCTGCTTTAAATATTTTTTCCTCTATCTTCAATTTTTGACTTTTTTTTTCTTTTTTTAAGTAGGCTCCATGCCCAGTGTGGAGCCCAATGTGAGGCCAAAACTCATGACTGTGAGATCAAGATTTGAGCTGGGATCAAGAATTAGATGCTTAATTGACTGAGCCACCCGGGCACCACTTGAAATTTTAATTATAATGTGTCTTAGTATGGATCTTGGGGGCTCATCTTATTTGTAATTCTTGGGTTTCCTGGATCTGGATGTCTTTTTAATTTTTCAAGGTAGGAAAGTTTTCAGCCATTATTTCTTCAAATAAGTTCTGCTGCTTTCTCTCTCTCTTGTCCTTCTGGGACCCTTATAATGCAAATGTTATTTTGTTTGATATTGTTCTATAGATCCCTTAAGGTATCTTCACATTTAATTTTTTTTTTTTTCTGTTCTGTTTGTGTGAGTTCCACTGTTCTATCTTCTAGATTGCTGACCCTTTCTTCTACTTCATCTAATTTGCTGTTGAACCCTAGTTTTTGACAGCTAAAGACAGCTCTGTGACTTGTTTGGTATTTTCTTATATTTTCTCTTTGTTGAAGTTCTCCTTATGTTTATTCATTCTTCTCCCAAGTTCCATGTGCATCTTTATGACCATTACTTGGAACTCTTTATCAGATAAATTATTTATTTCTGTTTCATTAAGTTTTTTTTCCCCTGTAGTTTTAGCTTGTTCTTTTGTTTAGAACATATTCCTCTGTTTTCTTATTTTGCTTGATTCTCTGTTTCTATGTATTAGGAAATAGCTATCTCTTCCAATCTTCAATAAATAGCCTTGTGTAGGAGATGGACCTTATCTTTCAACTTTGCCCTAGCTCTTGGTTCTCTTTCAAATCCTTGTAATTGTCTAAGCAGCCTGATTATTCATGATAGTTCCCAGTTGTTGAGGGTGTGCCAAGCCCTGTCAGTGTTCCAAAGAGAAGACTCTCAGTCAGCACCTAGTTTCAGCCTAATTAGAAGCCAAGCCCCTCAGGCAGGAGCTTTTTTTTTTTTTTTTTTTTTTTTTTGCATCCCAGTTAGTTAGCATATAGTGCAACAGTGATTTCAGGATTCCAGTGATTCATCACCTATGTATAACACCCAGTGCTCATCCCAACGAGTGTCTTCCTTAATGCCTCTTACCCATTTCACCCATCCCCCCTCCCACAACCCCTCTAACAACCCTCTGTTTGTTCTCTATATTTAAGAGTCTCTTATGTTTCATCCGCCTCCCTGTTCTTATATTATATTTGCTTCCCTTTCCTTATGTTCTTCTGTTTTATATCTTAAATTCCTCATGTGAGAGAAGTCATATGATATTTGTCTTTCTCTGACTGACTAATTTCTCTTAGCATAGTACCCTCTAGTTCCATCCACATAGTTGCAAATGGCAAGATTTAATTCTTTTTGATTGCCAAGTAATACTCCATTATATATATATATACCATTCATCATTCTTTATCAATTCATCCATCGATGGGCATTTGGGCTCTTTCCATACTTTGACTATTGTCAATAGTACTGCTATAAACATTAGGGTGCATGTGCCCCTTTGAAACAGCACACCAGTATCCGTTGGGTAAATACCTAGTCATGCAATTGCTGGGTCATAGGGTAGTTCTATTTTTAATTTTTTGAGGAACCTCCATACTGTTTTCCAGAGTCACTGCACCAGTTTGCATTCTCACCAGCAGTGCAAAAGAGTTCCCCTTTCTCTGCATCCTTGCAACATCTGTTGTTCAGGCAGGAGCATTTAAGTATACAAATATATCAGTTCCTTGGTACCACGATGAAACTCTGTTATCTTCCAGACCAGAAAATCTAGAGATGTTCCCTGGGTGACAGTTGAAAAAACTGGAGATACAGACAAGTGTATAAGCTCCTTTCTGGGAGACACCACTGAGCTGTAGTAAGGCCTAGAGAGAGCACGAAGAGGTGTCCCTCTGCCTACATTTCCTGAAAGCACTTTGTAGCCTACAGATATGTGGCAAACCTGAAGTCTGCCCTTTAGGCAAAAGCTCTAGTACAAGTAAATATGCCTTTTCAACGAAAGGTCTGGGAGTGTGTTTCAGTTTGCTGTCTGTGTGGTGCCCTGGGGTGGTAGTCTGCCAAAACGCAACCTTCTTTCTGGCCACCAGAGCTAGGTGATCAAGGGGCATCACTTATTGTGGACTGCACATGCTCCCTGGCCTTAGCAAGGCAGCTGGAGAGTGCAGGGCAGGGGCATGCCTGCCTGTTTTCACAGGGAGATAGGAAAATGCAATGCTGGGGTACAACTATTTTCTTTAGCAAGCAGTGGGAGAACACAGGGTCTGAACATGTCCATCAAAATTATCATGGTAGAGGGAGAGCACAAAAATAGTGCCTGTCAGTGGCTCAACTTCGGAGAGTGTTCCAACAGGCTCCTGCCCCTTTGGAAGATGCCGAAAGATTACCAAATTAATCATCTTCACATATAGTCTAAGTGCTTTTCAAACTGCTAATTTTGCACTGGTCCCTGGGGTGACTGAGTCTGTATACAAGCTCTTTAAGGCAAGTTTCTCAGTTTCCTATTGCCCTTTGGGTCTCCTGGATGTTTTCAAAGCCAGATATTTTGGGGTCTCATATTTATGTTGTAGGTCCTAGGTGTTGGAGTGCCCATGGGGCACAAATCCCTCACTCCTCAGAGAGAAGCTCTCTGGTTTTTGAGATCCTTCCTGTTCCAGGGATGGGATTTTTGGCAAGACTACCTCTCTGTCTCTCCTAACCATCTTGATCTGGCCCTTTTACTGTTTGTTGTGAAGAAGTATTCAGCTAGTTTTAACATCTTTTTCAAGGGGAATTTATTCCATATGTAACTGTAGATTCAGTGTGTCTGTGGGTGGAAGTGAGTTTAGGATCTTCATACACCATCATCTTGAATCATCCTTTAATAATCAGTGTTATTAAATTTTATAGAGAAGGTGGTTAAGGAGATATTTTATGATATGTGATTCTGGAAGCATGTTTTCTGGTTTTTCAAATCTCACATCTTCCACTTACTAACTTTATGATCTTGAGCAAGTTACTTAATCTCCTTGGGATGTAGTTTCCTCATCTGTCAAATGAGATCCTAAAAATATCTACTGCATAGGGTTGTTATGAGGGCTAAAGGAGTTAATACATATGAAACTTTTTATGCTAGAGATTAGTTCACAATAGCACTTGATAAATGTTTACTTTTATACTTTTGTTTTCACAATATACTCTGATCAAAATTTCCTCACTGTCCATTTTGTCAGTTATTCATACTATATAATATTTCCACAGATTATTTGAAAAAATAGTTTAATTTCTTCCATGAACTGATATAAAATTATTGTTACAAAATATCTGGGAAATATGCATTGAAAAGTTACATATATTTTATCTTGTGTGTGTGTGTGTGTGTGTGTTAGTGTGTATGTAAATGCATGTGTGTGTATGAGAGACATGGTGTAAGCTGATAAGATTCACCAATACCTTTACACTCCATTCATTTTTATGAGCTTTATTTATTTATTTATTTATTTATTTATTTATTTATAGTAGGCTTCACCCCCAGCATGGAGCCCAGTACAGGGCTTGAACTCACAACCCTGAGATTAAGACCTGAGCTGAGATCAAGAGTCAGACACTTAACTGACTGAGCCTCTCAGGTACCTCCATGTGCTTTTTAAAGAATAAAAATAATATACATTGGCCGTTGTCACCCACTCTGTAGAGGTAGATGAACTCTAATCCAAAATTTGATTTTGATGCTGTAAGTGATGATATCACACATGCACCGAGTGGGTATGAAAAGGTTTATTACTTGAAAATGAGCTTTCTGTGAAATGCAAGTTAGTGTCCTAAGCAGGTCCAGAGATAGGGTGAAATAGTAGGGAAAGGAGGTTGGTTTAGCTTTTACTGTAGTTAGGGGATGGGTCAAGGGCATGGGTTCTGGCACATGGCCCAGGGATTATGTGGTTTGAACTTCCCACTGGCACCAAAGGAGGCAGCATCCGGGGCTTTTCATTAGCTTGGCCATTTGAGGGACAGAAAGGGAAGGGTGGTGATGGACGTTAAAAGCTGTTGGCAGTCAAACATTATAAATGGAATTGGATTCTTTATTACAACTGTAGAAAACATGAAATATTTAAAAGTCATAATGCAGAAATTAAAATCTTTGGTAATCATCCAATCCGGATACATATATATGTATATTTTCTGTCTGCATCATTCTCTATTTGGATTATTCTTGGCGATTTAAAAATCCCAGAACTTGATTTTTCTAGCTATCCTTTAGCGTTTATGAATTATCATAAGCCTCACATTGATTGTGCTGAACCAAAGAAAAAATAATTTGGGTTGTGAATCTTATGGAAAAATCAAATTGTCTTATGGGCTTTCCTCTTTTAAATTCCAAGCCATTTAAGATTATCCATAGTAATGTGTAATAGATAATATCAGTTTCAATATCAATATATTAAACAAATGACAGTATAATTTCTGTTTATATCATATTAGTCTGGAGCCAGAGAATCAACATCAGTCATCCAGACAAAACCCATACTTAAATGATCTGAAGTGTTTGTATTTTTTTAACCTTACTCATTACCCATTTTTAGAATTATCGTGTTTCATATTTCTATCTTTTTTTTGTACATTTTCTTTTTTGACTGGGCTAAATGTGGGTCACATTGACTCTAGAGAACTCTAAATATAGTTGTTTTAAGAAATACCTTTTTTTTCCTTTTCATGGAAAAGATTACTCAAAGAATAGAAATTTGAAACTTTCCCTCTCTAGAATAATATAAAGTATTTAACAAAAACCATGAGGTTGTTGATGGCACAGATACAAGGTGCATGAATCAAATATTCTGAAAGTGTTGTTTTGTTCATATTTTAAAGGGTATAATACATTAATCAGGCCAGGAAACTTTCTAAAACTATTCTGTTATAAAGTTTAAAAAGTTTAAAGTAAAAACTCTGTACATATATTCTAGAAATAACTCTAGCAGGCTTGCAATGACTCAGATGAAGCTAATAAATATGCTATTTAAGGAAAATTCTGCCGTAAAATTATATTTATTCATTTATTTATTTATTCACAACATGGTTGTTAATTGCCTGGATCACAATGGTGACTGATGTATAGTCCCCAATTCAGGGAACTTTCACTCTAGTAGGGTAGCAGACAAGCAGTCAAATACAATGAAGTGTGATATACATTAGGATAGAACAAACCAGAACCATACTATTAAGTTTGTTGAAGAATTCATTGTTGTATAATGTTCACTTTTCTTTTAGTTGTGTGACCTTGAGATTTTTAAAAATCTATTTGCATCTTAGTTTTCTCATTTGTTATGTATATCTGTTATACGTGATTTATATATATTTTTTGGTAAAGATTTAGAAAAATGCACAGTACTGAACACAATGCTTGTGTATTTTAAGTGCTTGGTGAATAGTAGTATTAATTAGCAGTACCCAAATTCCTGATTGTTGATATTATAGATTATTGATATCTAAGATATTAGAAATATCTTAAAATTGGTAAGAGTGAAACACAATTTAATTATGGTTTGGTTATGTCACTTATTCCTTTACTCCAAATTCTTGAGTGGTTTTTTGTTACTTTTCTAATAAAGGCCATTTACTTTTCTTGTATTTTGAGGCCCTCAATAATCTATTTCTCAAGGTTCCTTTTTCAATAAGCCCTGCACATGCCTCTTCGGCTATTCTATACTTCCCTACTCCTCTTCCTCCACTCTTACTCTATAATAATAAAAGAAACTAATATTTATTGAGCACTATATAACAGGCACTCTGTAAAAGATTTTACATGAATCATATTAATTTAATATTTATAGCATCTTTATGATATATTTTTACATTGTCCCTGTTCACAAATGAGAAACCAGACCAAGTTTTATAGGTAGTAGGAAAGATTGCCAGAATTCTGTCACTTAACCGTTCTTAACCATTATACCCTTCTGCCCTTACCCAATCTGCTTGATGAGCTTAATTCATTCTTCATGGCATTTTTGCAATTTCAGCTGCTGTAGAGATCTTTTCCAGTTGTCTTAGCTAAAGTTAAACTTTTGTTTCCCCATATACCTGGAGCATAAATTTAAACCTATGTTACAGTGTACACCTTATTCTAATTTCTATTCCTGTTCTTCATGTAAATATCTCCTGAATGCTACTCAAACAGCCTGAGTAGGCACCATATCTTAATTGGTTTTGTGCTTCTTTCGGGGCCACACGTTATGCTTTACACTTAAAGACCATTAATAGGTGTTTTTGGAGTTAAATTAAGTTACACTGAACTGTTACCTGAACTCTGAAAATATTTTATTATCCATGTTAAGGTGTCTTTAATGAGTGTAGACTCAGTCAGCAGAAGAAAACTTGTTAAAATTTACAGATTGTACAGATTGGTATGGTTAATTTTGTGTTAAAGATAAACACTTCCACTCAGTAAATATGTGTTTAAAAGGTAGCAGATGATGTAAGTATGATAAAGGTATCAATAGTACTGTTCTAGTTTCAGTAGTTCATACTGGGACAATTACATTCCTCATGGTCAACCAGACCATAATGTTAGAAGGAAACTTTAAGAGGCAAAGCCATAGTTGTCTTGATTGCTAAGAGTCCCAATTCCTAGAACTGTGCCTGGATGCATAAATCCATATTTATGTGTTTGACATTAATTAAATGTTGAGCCAACTTAAATCTTTGAGAAACAAATGGACTATCAGTTAGTCAAATGATGAGTCAAACAAAGATTTAATTCCAAAGACTTCATTGCTTAAAATGTGCCATTTAACTCATAACTTTCTTTTCTTTTTATATTGTTATTCCAAGCTGGTAGTTATATGTATTATAATTCTCAAGGTGTATATTCAGTTTTGTTTCTGTGCCAATGTCAAATGTGTAGTAAACCAAAATGGAATGTATTCATTTTTCCATAAGATTGCATTAACTCTAATTTTATGATTGCACCTTTCTCTTTGCCTGTCTCATATCTATAATCTTTTGTGCAGTTTCTGGAGCTGGGCTCTCAGTGTAAATCCTTATCTGAAGCCTACACTTCACCACTAGCTTCCTTTGGAGTGAGCCTGGCAGCACCATTTCTAGTTGTGGAACTGACAAAATTCTGAGAGATAACCAGATGCATCAGTTACTTTTCATCATTTATAAAAATAGGCTTTTGAGCAGAACTGTGCCTGTAGCCCAGAATTACAGTGTGAGGGGGCAGGCAATGGGGCATTTTAATGATTTTCCCTAATGGAAAATCTCTTTGTGGGATATGAGTAGCATGCTTTTTTTTCCTCTGACAAAGCAATAACTCTGTGATTCAAGATTACATCCTCCTGATGGAGTGACCACTGTTATCTGCTGGCTGGGGAAGGTTTCACCACCTTGTCTCAAGTGAAAGTGGGAGGGGAAAAGATAGGATAGTGAATAAAAAGGAGTGGAAAGATAGATTTCTGGTCTAAGAATCCTGTTTTCTTTTTCCTTGTTATCTTGAGGTTTTTGTGAATGTTCACAAATAAGGACATTTACTAAAACATTTCATAAAGAAGACTAATGCAATTGGGGTGCCTGCGTGGCTCAGTCATTTAAATGACTGACTTCGGCTCAGGTCATGATCTCACAGTTTGTGGGTTTGAGCCCCACTTCGGGGTCTATGCTGACAGCTTGGTGCCTGGAGCCTACTTCGGATTCTGTGTCTCCCTCTATCTCTGCCCCTCCCCAACTTGTGCTCTGCCTTTTTCTCTCTCAAAAAAAGTAAACATTAAAACATTAAAAAAAAAAAAAAAAAAAAGAAGACTAACCCAATGAGTTCATTGGAAATCCCAGGAAACATGAAATAGCGAAGGATTTCTCTCCTCGCCCTTTTAATTTGGTATGTGCTTCCCTGGCAGGTAGCCACATACTGCCTGGAGCACAGACTCTTTGAAACTGTCTTGTGGGAGCTTGTGGGTCCTCATTTATCATCTGGATGTGGTCACAGGAGCCAGCAGAAGTGAAAATAGAACTCTTTCCAAGTCACTGGAAGCCCCGCAGGAGTCCTTGGTAACAAATGGGAAACAGCAGTGCTAGAAAATGGATTTCTTTTAAAGGCAAGCACTCCAGGAGTCATTAAAAAGTTTCCATTTTCAAGCTCTTTCATAAAATGACTTTCCCCCCCTCCAGAACATATACAAATTATCCACATTGTCATCAGGTATATTAAAGTTAAGTTAGATGTTTGCATTTTGTAATATTTGGAAAAATCATTTCTTTTACTAAATTCTGTGCAAACAAAGCTACTTCCCATGCCACTAAATATGTTATGAAAAGCTACTTCTAACATTTTAGGACTTAATTGTTTAATCAAGAAGACTCAGATAGTCTATATAGGCCAGAGTTACTGGCCTTATAGATTTCCTGGTATCTTAAGTATTCTTGTTTGTTTAGCTCATTCTTTTCTTTTCTCTTCTTTTCCTCTGTGCTTACAGAATACCCATGTGAATAGGCAATTTATTGAGAGAAGATGATTGTATGAAAAATGATTCTGAACATTAATCTTTACATTATCATTCTTTGGTCATGAACCTTAAATATCTTTGGGTTTTATTCTTTTCCATTGAGAATATTTTGGTGTTGTGTTGCCTTTAATAGAGAAACGTTCCACTGTCCTTGGCCTACTTATCCCTCCACCCCCACTCCATCCCTTGACACCTCCTTCACCCCATGGAGTCTGCTGCCTCTATCATCTTTCTGTGGTGCTGAATGTATATAGCTTCTGAAACACTTTGGAATGAAAGGTGCTATGAAATTGTAAAGTGTTTTTATCACAGAGTTCTGCCAATATGTCTCGATCCTGACATGCAACACCTCTGCTATTTCAGTGTTGTGACGGGGACACAGCTGGTCCTGAGAAGGCATCATATTCAGACAAGCATGTCAGATTGCATTCATTACTGTGGGTGAGTCTGAAACTTTAGAGCATCTACCACATTAAACATAGGTGGGCAATGCATAGAAAAAGAAGGTTAGTGCTTTGTTATTCAAAGTGTGGACTGTGACATCACCTAGGAACTTTTTAGATATATACGACCTCAGGCTTTGCCTCAGGCCTTCTGAATCATAATCTGCATTTTAACAGGGTCTCTAGATTATTTGTATACACATCATTGGTGTAGTAGATATCTGCTACTTTTGTCTGTCCTGCATTCCTGATTCTTGTAACCATGCCTCCTACCCCGTCTTATAAGAACTGTTCCTTTCTCCCTCAAATTGTGTGATTCTGGTGGGGTTACCAATCACAAGGCCCCAACTTTTTGTCTATGGAGGAGGCCACAAAATTCAAGTCTGGACATTCAAGCCACAGTGATTGGTCCAAGGGTGGCCACACAAGATCCAGGCTGGGCCAGCTAAGGTCCTACCCTGTTTCTTCACATTGAAGTTGGGTAACATTCTCAAATAATTTTTATTTCACTAGCTAGAAACCTCAGAGTATTTTTCTAGAATGCTGCTCACAAAGAAGTTCTTCTTAATTACTGGGTTGTGAGTTTCAAAGCAATAACTTTTTTGAGGACATTGTTCAGAGCCCTCTTTGCCTTGGGCAAATAAGCATTATGACACCATGCTTCTGATTGTCACAATTTCTATGTTTCCTTGATAGGAGCATAAACATGTTGACTCTTTGGCTTAAAGAGTCACCTTCCTAACGGTGACCTTTCAGCCTGCTGTAGGGTAGCCTTTATCATTGACTTCAGCCAGTCTGAGTTCAATATTTGAGCACTTGCTAGTATCCTCAAATGCCTCTTTATGTGTTATTCATAGGACAGTAGTGACAACTTGGTAAATCAACTTACTAGTTTTTTAGAGGAGATATTAAATTTGAAGTTTTTTTGTGCTACGCTTCCATCTGTTACAGAATAAAAATGTTTTAAAATTAATGATTCTAGAGAAAGTAGAAAAACGTCTTCTAAATCAGTGAAGACTAATTAAAATTTGCTTAAAATTGTTTTATTATTGTGTGTATTTGATTATGTGATTGATAACCTCAGTATGGTAATGGAAATTCCATTTTCTATTTAATTTTTGACTGACTAGTTTATATGATGTGCTGTGCTATAGGAGATACAAAATTGAATGATTTGATTTTTGCCTCCAGATATTTAAAACTTTGAAATAATTTCACATTTAGCCATGTCATATCAGAGAAAGCTTCCTCTAGTATTTATTTTGAAGGAGCTCATCAAGTGGACATAACCACCAGTTGACCCTCAAGTTGGGCCCAGGCAATTGGAGACTCCTAACCTTCTCCTATATACTTGAAACGTGTTCTGATTGTCTTTGCCACATTACAGACTGCCTCAAGGACACAGCCTTGAGAAAGTAATGTGTTGTTGAGACCATCAGGATGGAATAGGTGATTGAACCCAGTTCAGGCCTTTGTATAAACTTTTAAGATTCTGGTGGGTGGGTATGGAGATCTACTCACCTTGTGGCCACCCAAGATAAGCCTTGTAAGTAAATTCCCATGCTAAACCTGTCACCTACCAATCTGGTGTGGTCTCCCTTTTTCTCTGATCTCTCCTTGCCCTTCACATACTGGGCCAGTTTCAGATTTCACCCAGGAAATTTCCAAGTTTTTGAAACAACAACCTACTGGTATAATGCTAGAGTAGCAATATAATAGATATTCATGAAGACTTTTAGATAATACTCTTTGGACTTACTACTTCCTATCCTATCATTACTATCTTGGGGACCTATAACATATATAGTTTTGTTTATACTGTGGTTCTTTTCAAATATAAGTGCAACTTGGGAATTATAAAATTGAGGAGAGGGGTGCCTGGGTGGCTCAGTTGGTTAAGCATCCAACTCTTGGTTTTGGCTCAGGTCAAGATCTCATGGTTTGTGGGATTGAGCCCTGTGTTGAGCTCTGTGCTTAACAGTGCAGAGCCTGCTTGGGATTCTCTCTCTCTCCACTCTCTCTGTCCGTCCCCTGCTCTCTCTCTCTTTCTCTCTCAAAATAAACAAACATTAAAAGAATTAAAAATAAAATAAAATAAAATTGAAGGTAGAGCCATTTTCTCTACATGTATTCTATATAATGTATATATGTAGACAATATGTAGATAATATGTATGTGGCATGTGAGTAGTGTACATGTTAACTCATTATTAACCAAAATGGTTGGAGGCAGAGTATGGTATAGTGCACTGTTTCTCAACTTTTTTTTTCTCACAATTATCCTCCTAAGTAGAAAAATAAAATTAAATTTAAATTTTCTTCAATAAGAGAAATAAAATATTAAAGAAAAAGATTTCATCAGCAAAATTGAACTTTGGAGGGCCACAACCCATTGTATTATCTAAGAATTTTTTGATGTCTACTTCCTTTAATTTTTATTTCCTTGGAGGTGGTATAACCTCTACTGAAAATGTATGACATAGTGTAAAGAACGGGTCTTTTAGTGTCAAACAGACATGGATTCAAATACCAGCCCTACCGTTTATTAGTTGATGGCATTGGGTAAACAACCTAAACTTTCAGACCTCTAGTTCCCCTATCTACTATGTGAGAATAATAAGACCTATCGTGTAGGAATGTTGTGAGGATTAGATAAAATGTTGGTAAAATGCTTGGCATTTTACTATGTAGTAGCAATTACTGGTAAGGTTAATTAGTCTGAATATCATTCTCTGACTCTGTCAGATAGCAATGAGATGATAGTAAATATTGCCTAATATCCACATGGTGGTAAGTTAATCAATATTCCTGTACACCAGTGGTTTCCAAACTTGGTTGTACATTAGAATCATCTCAGGATATATTAAAAAATTTTAAGCTCAGGTCACACTGGGACAAATGAACTTGCAGTCTTTGGGGTGGAAATATAGGTATTGGTATGTTTTTGAATCTCCTAGATAGTTTGGATGTGAAAACAAGTTTGAGAACCACTGCTTCAGACATTCAGTCTAAAGTTTGAAGACAGCCAGATAACTGTAACAATTCACCTCAAGGACATGTTACCTGAGATTTAAAATAAAATAGCATAGAGTAGTTGAAAGAACAGCAGTTGCTTGGGCTTATTATAGCACTAAATAAATTGCTATCAGAGGAATGCCTTTTTTAAAAAATTAATATATTAGTTACATATATTAATAACATATGACTTAAAAACAGGTATTTTCAGTTTCAGAAAACCGTGAGTAAATAACCCTGCAGAGTTCACAGTCTTTGTGGCATGTGCTATTTCTCTTTGTGAAGGGAAAAGCATATTTTCCAATTTGAGGCATACCAGAGCCTGGACAGCATGTCACAGCTAAGAAGTAGGCCTATGATATGCTTTTCCTTTTATTGAGAGACATGTCACATGTCACAAAAGACTGTGGCTTAACTATAACTAATTGACATTGACCAGGTAAAGGAAAATATTCCATTTTAATAAGAGTAAGACAAATGGTGTATTTTATATGTCATATACAGCATGTGAAACAATTCTTACTATATTTATTCTTGGTGTTCCATGGTTTGGTTTCTAGAGTTTCAGTTAGTGATGGTTGTCCACGGAGTGATAACCTAATTTTCATCAGGGAGTTGGTGCTTTGTCAACACAGGAATGTCAGGAAGACCTATAACAGAACAGACATCTAAGATGGGGTGTGTGGTAGACAAAAATGTCTGTGACAACTCCCTACAGAGTCTTCATTACAGATGACTTGTTTGTCCATATAGGGAGGAAAACAGGTTTAAAATCAGCCCCATGGAGATGAATGGACCAAATAAACTGAATAAAATACAATTCAGACATATAAGAATATTTAAGAGATACAAGTAGCATGTTAGGCAAACAATTGCCTATGATAGAAAATGATTCACCTTTGAACAAAATCTGATGTGTTGAATAATTTTCTGGTACATATCACCGCCTAATTCTGATTTTGGTTGAAATTTAGGGATTGCTAATGGGTTTGAAATGGAAGGAACCCTTTAGAACTGACTAGCAGAGCTGGTGTGAGAATTGACCGACAGGAGGTCTTGACCCAGGATTCTGCAGAAACGGCCAAAGAGAAGAGTAGAAATCATTTTCTATTTAGATCTATCACAATGCTATCATTGTCTTCCAGGTAGTGACTCAGTCTTAAAAATTAGTCAGTTAAGGTCTCTGGTGTAATAAAAACATATATTTGTAATCCAAATCTAAGAAAGTCCTTAGCAGAGGTGAAAATTAGTTTTGATAATGGAGAAGATTTCCTAGTACTTGAGAAATTATGATATCACAAAATTAAAAATCTGATTTTAGTGCATGAGGAATGGGCAGTTTAGATACAGGTCAATTTTCTATAGATCAACTTTTTTTTCTGGTAAATATAAAATATGAGATAAATATAGAGTATGAGATTATATAAAGTATGAGATATATAAACTATTTACTTTGGGTTTAGGGACAAAAATTAAACATAGTCAATATAAACATCTATTACAATTTCTTAATTGATTCTCTCTCTACTTGTTTTGTGATTACTTCATTATTTTAATTTATGTTTCTAACATTTGCATGGAACTTTATATATGAGTAATTACTTTCTCTCTTCTAATTTTTGTTAGCAATATTTTTTAGATTTTAAAGTACTTCTCTTTGCTGGATGGATAGCTAAAGGCCATGTCATTTGAAATTGAGCATTTGCAATTTCTGGGCACTTGCATACCTTTCATTAATTGCTAATTGTTTTGAAAGATCTTTCCATGAAAAAAAAGCTTTTATTATTTACAATGAACAGTTGTCCATTGCCTTTTTGGGATGAAATTTCCTGAAACAGTAGGACAGAAATTATTAATTACAATTGCCAGAGAAATTAATTACCCTTAATCATAGAAATTGCCACATGTGGGAAATAAAATAGCTTACATTTTATCACATGTGAAGGTAACTTGGGTTTAACCCAACACTCAGTCATTCTCATCATTTAAAAATGATATATATCATCTCTATTTCATTATAATTCTATTTGCAGTTCAGTGGATAGTAACATTTTCCCATAATTATAGAGGACCCTTAATTACTCATAATCAAAATGAAGTGTTAGCAGACTAATTTCTCAATTAGGCAGTTTTTTTTTTTTAAACATAATTTATTCTGCCAGGAGTTAAAACACATCAAATATGTTAATACCTTCATGGAAAAGCATGATACCAATTCAAGTGATTAATGTATTTATTGAAATGACAAGATGGTGTGAATTTTCAGGAATAGTTTTTGGTGATGCAAGTTGTCTCTAAGTTTTATTTCAAATTTTATAGAACTTGTTAGTCACTGGTCATTCATTTAACACATACTTAGGAGCATCTCCTATTCTTTTCCAGCCTCAGTTTTGAGGTGGTCAGTAAATGTCTTACTCCGTTCATTTGGGATAAAACAAACACCTACACACACAAGAACACAAATTCACGGAAATATTTTTAAACAGGCACCCACACACATATTCTCCTGAGGTGAGAAGTGACTGGAGAAAAGACAACCTACTTAGGGACAAGGTCTTGAGAATGTATGGTGGGTTTGAATGCTTGGTGTGGAAAAGAGAAATAACTGGAATATAATTTAATTTGATATGCCATTCTATTTTATTCTGAGTTTTATAAAAATGTCTTGGCAGTAGTAACAAACACTGAGAACAGAAGAAATGATAGAAAATGCTTTTCTGATAATCTGGGATAGCTGATGTTCAGTTACTGAAAAGTTCCTCCTTTGCCCCCAAAAGAGGGTTTTCCCTAATCAGTTGCCCATATATATATATTTTTTTAATGTATTAACTATATCAAAGGACTATGTCTTCTAGCACCTGAAAGAGGGTAGTTCTGGACTCACTCATCCTATTCAGTTAACTTCTCAAATGAAGATGAAGTCCATCTTTCTTTTGGCTTTGACAGGAATAGAAAGAAGACATATACTACAGCTATGCTACAGCTGAGGGCTACTGTGTCTGATGAAAGAAATGAATCTAGCAAGGATATGAGAGTCAATTTTAGGAGTGTTTAGAAAGAAGTATTTGGGAAAAATGTGTTTCTATTAATAATTTTGTTTGGAGTTTTAGGTTACAAACTTAAGTTCTAAAATTCCTCTTCTGTCCCCTCAGCTAAGTGCTAGAGGTGGGGTAGTTGGAGCTGTGAAAGATGCTTCATTTATCTAAGGTTTACTCAGAAGTAAGGTGATCTTAACAAGAACTGACTCAGTAGCAGAAAGAAGAGTGGTGTGGGGATGTTACCAGTGTGAATTAGGACTAAGGCACCTAAGTCAGAAGCAAGGAGGTTTGGGAAATATGAGACCTTGAGTGACTGTAATGAATGTTTTCACACATGCACCAGAACCTCATAAACAGAGATGCCATTTCTGAGCCTCTTTTAATGAAACAGTGCTTCTTTTCTTGAGTATGTAGGTGAGCGAAGCAAGCTTTGTGGTAGTGTGAATCAGTCTGAACCAGCTGATGTCAGGCATGAGGCTGACAAGTAGAGCATATCTTAAAATGAAAACTGATAACTTTCAATGTAGAAATGCATCTCAAGGTAAAAAAGAGAAAAACAAAAATTCAATCTCCTTCCCCTTTGGACTAGACACTACTAACTTAGTGGTATATAGCTTTCCAGTTTTCTTCCTATGTGTAAATGAACCCATGTTCCTGTATATATAGAGCTTTATTTATTTTTTTACAAAATGAGCTCATATAACTGCTTTGAAGCATGCCTATCCCATTTAAAAATATAAATATTTTTTACATCAATAAATTAGTGTCTGTGTACTAGTCTAATGTATATCTTATGTAAAATGGAATTTTCACTTAATTCTTTGTTTTTGTACATTTGAATCATACATTCTTCAGAAAACTTGTTTATTTGTTTGATTTATTGCAGAGCTTCTCAGTCGCAGCACTATTTGCATTTTGGGCCATATAGTTAGTGTTGTGGGTGTGTTCTATGCATTATAGGATATTTTGCAGCATCCCTGACCTCTACCCACTGGATGCTAGCTGTACCTCACAGTTTTAACAACCAAAATTATCTTCACATGTTGCTCAAAGTCTTGTGTGTGTGTGTGTGTGTGTGTGTGTGTGTGTGTGTGTGTGTGTCTAAAATTGCCCCCTGTTGAGAACCACGGATTCAAAGGAAGAATGAAAATAGACATTAATAGATACATCTGTGGTATGAAAAATATGTGAGGTTTGAAAATAGCCAGATTTGATTTCAAATTTTGGCTTTGTCATTTACTAGCTGTGTAAATTTGGTTATGTGAATGACAGAGCTAAGATTTGGAAACATATTTGGTGGAATTTAAGGGGCATTAATGATAATTCTCTGTATGCCCAAATATCTCCTTTATAGGATTATCATGGTTCTGTAGGTTATGAAATCCCCCTGCAGTAAATTCTCTGGATTCCAACATTGTATCTCTACAAGTTCCCCCAAACTATTACCTCTCTGGAGGGTAGGTAACATACTAAGCTTTATGGGTAATTAATCTTTCAACAAGTTTTTGATCAGAGAGAAATACAGTTACACCGGGTATAGGAGTTGGATGACTATGTGGACAAGAGACACGTATGAATGTTTCTTGGCCTATAAGCATACAATTTGACTCTGGTCAGCCTAAGGAGTTGGAAGGAAATTAGGAAAGTTCTTAGAGAATTGAAAGGAGGACAACAAGTAACATGTGGAAAGAGTAGAAGCAGGGTGCCTCTCCTGTGGATCAGGAATTTGTTGTCATTCTTTATAGGGCTTTGCCATTAATGTGATTCACCTCCAAGTCACTGTACATCTTAGTTTAGAATTTCAATTCTAATGAGAGATAACCGAATGGTCCAGTTTTGGTCAGATGTCTACTTCTGGACAATCAGCTGTTTCTATAGGATTTGGGTTGTATAAAGATGTGGCCTTTCATATCTTATACCTATGTTTGTGGCCATTCCCAAAGAGGAGAGAGTTTTGTGCTAAGAAGTTGTTTCTTCAAGTATCTGCCACAGAAGAACAAAAGAGTGTATGTTGGTGAAGATGTGAGTCCTGGTTAGAAGGGAGAAGGATCAAGGGCATCAAAATAGTTCACTGACTTCCCATTTGCCTTTGAGATTAGTTAATGGATCTGCCCTTCACATTGAACTGTTAACTCACTTATGTCAGGCACCATGCTGACTTTTTAACAGCTATCTGTGGCTAGAAGCACCCAGGATAGTTACTGACAGTGGATAGCTGCTCAAAGTACTATCTCTAACAAAGCTTTCTCTAATCATTCCCTTGTTGATTCAGTTATTTTCCTTGAACGCATAACATACTGTGTTCATGTTTACCATTTTATTCAACCATGCTACATTGAAATTGTTTTTTCTGTTGCAACCACTAGACTTTGGTATCCCAGAGGGCCAGAACTCTCCCTGTTCATCTTTCCTCCCAGAACTGTACCTGGTAAAGAGCAGGATCTCATTTCATATTGGTTGATTGAAATATGCCAGGTATCTGTATTTATAATCTATTATAATAGATTATTATATATCAGTGGTTCTCATCATGTGAGTTTCATATGTTGAGAATAACTGAACTAATGAATGAATTAATGAGTGTCTTGGCCAACTCTGAATTTAAGGCTTTGAAGTACAGCAACATATGTTGTGAACAAAAATCAATTTCAAAAACACAATTCTTGAAGTAACCTTGTGGTTGATTAAAAGCATTGTTAACAGTATTGTTGCTATGATCAATATTAGTGTAGACTTCTATATTTCAGGAAAATTTTGTTCTTGGGAAGTAGTATGAAACAGTACTACTCAATCATGGTGTTGTGACATGTTAGAAGTGAGGCTGTATTTGTTACCAAATACAGTTGAAGTACTGAAGCTTGAAAATAATTTACATTTGAAAATATATTTAGAACAGCCTCAAGGTTATCTCTGTGATAACATCACTCTCACTCTCTCCGATGCTGATATGCCTTTTAGGAGGAGTGAAGTGCACTATATCTAGTGTCAGAAGTTGTGTTGGAGAATATGTCTCACATGTGAGGCTCACATGTTGAGAACCACTGCCTGAGGTCATGGGTCACAGATACAGTCATTTGATGAATCTTATAAATTGTCTTTATATATATATATATATATATATATATATATATATATTTCCTATTTTTCTAGATCTTAAGAACAGGGACCTGATAACTTTAATTCAGGGGCCAGAGTAGAAAATATTTCCTGGAAAGAATGGCTGAAGAGATTGTGGATGGTACTTTCTTCATTGGCCCCTTTGAGAACCTTGGGGGATTCAACAGCCATGTAAATGTGGCTCTGTCTTTTCTCTTTTCCCCTCAGAATAGCAGCAGCATGTACTCAGGCATTTCATTTCAAATATAATGCTACTTTTGGAAGTGAGGTTTCTATTATTTCTACTAAGACAATCACATGTGTACTGAATAGATGTAATCCAAGATTTACTTACCTTGAAAAGGGTTATACTACTCCCTTACCTAGTCCAAATAAATCCAGCCATACTTCCCTGATTTTGGTCATGATATTTTTGCTTGAATCTATGTAAAGTCTATATTTTTCCACTTAAGCTCACCTCTTGGTGAGTGATTAAGAAGTCTATCCACCTAGGGGTGCCTGGGTGGCTCAGTCGACTTTGGCTCAGGTCATGATCTCACTGTGGGTTCAAGCCCTGCGTTGGGTTCTGTGCTAACAGCTTGGAGCCCAAGCCTGCTTTGGATTCTGTGTCTTCCTCTCTGTCTGCCCCTCGCCACTCACACTCTGTCCATCTCTCTCTCAAAGTGAACAAATATTTTTAAAAAATTAAAAAAATAAAAGAAGTCTGTCCTAGTCCTAATTTTTATCTTTTCACTTTTCTTCTCCATTTTCTGTCTTTCTGACAATCATACCCTCTGTTGCAGACTAGAAATGTGACCCTTTTTTGTCCTTTAAAATCAAACTTTTAATCCTTATCTCCTAACCCTTATAACCACCCTGTGTGGTGGTATTCATATGGCCCCCATGTAAGTAACTCACTTAGGCTGTGATGGGTGGAGAAAACACTCACACTCTGCTCTGTGGGGATCCGTAGCCCACACCTTTCATCACATTGCCTCTTCTCAGCTTGCTTCCTACTTCTCTTTTCCAGAATAATGATAAAGCACTGGTAGTGCTCCTGTGGGAAGAGAGTTCTAAAAGGGAAAGAGGTTACTTTGCTTTGTCTTTAGTAAGGGGAAGAATAAAAGTAATATTCTACAATAGGGGTTGGTCAACTTTCTCTAAAGGGCCAGATGGTAGATATTTAGGCTTTGCAGCTATATGGTCTCTGTTGCAACTATTCAGTTGTGCTGCTGTAATGTGAAAATGGTCACAGACAAACAAGTGGCTCTGTTCCAGTGACACTGATACTTGAATTTCATATAATTTTTACTTTCCATGAAATATTCTTCTTCTTTCATTCCCCTCCCCCCCAACCATTTAAAGATGAAAAAAACATTCTTTGCTTGTGGGATGTACAAAAACAGGTGGTGGGCCAGATTTAAGGTTCCCAGATTTGACATTTATTATATATTTGGGATTTATTTATACTAAAAAAATTTTTGCTAATCTGAAATTCAAATTTTACTGGGTATTTTGTGTTTTATCTCTCAATCCTGTCTGGCTTTGTTCTCCAGGCCATCGTTTGCAGATCCCTATTTTTTTTTAAATGTATTAATTTTTAATTTATATCCAAGTTAGTTAGCATATAGTGCAACAGTGATTTCGGGAGCAGATTCCTTAATGTCCCTTACCCATTTATCCCATTCCCCTTCCACAATACCTCCAGCACCCTCTGTTTGTTCTCCCTATTTAAGAGTCTCTTATGTTTTTTTTCCCCTCCCTGTTCTTATATTATTTTTGCTTCCCGTCCCTTATGTTCATCTGTTTTGTATCTTAAACTCCTCGTATGAGTGAAGTCATATGATATTTGCCTTTCTCTAACTGACTAATTCCTCTTAACATAAAACCCTCTAGTTCCATCCACATAGTTGCAAATGGCAAGATTTCATTCTTTTTGATTGCTGAGTAATACTCCATTGTATATATATACCACATCTTCTTTATCCATTGATCCATCGATGGACATTTTGGCTCTTTCCCTACTTTGGCTGTTGTCGATAATGCTGCTATAAACATTAGGGTGCATGTGTCCCTTCAAAACAGCACACCTTTATCCCTTGGATAAATACCTAGTAGTGCAACTGGTGGGACATAGGATAGTTCTATTTTTAATTTTTTGAGGAACCTCCATACTGTTTTCCAGAATGGCTGCACCAGTTTGCATTCCCACCAGCAGTGCAAAAGAGATCTTCTTTTCTGCATCGTCGCCAACACCTGTTGTTGCCTCAGTTGTTAATGTTAGCCATTCTGACAAGTGTGAGGTGATATCTCATTGTGGTTTTGATTTGTATTTCCCTGATGATGAGTGATGTTGAGCATTTTTCCATGTGTCGGTTGGCCACCTGGATGTCTTCTTTGGAGAAGTGTCTATTCATGTCTTTTGCCCATTTCTTCTCTGAATTATTTGGTTTTGGGGTGTTGAGTTTTATCTTCTTCAATTCCATCAGTTGCCTTTTGGTTTTGCTGATTGTTTCCTTCGCTGTGAAGAAGCTTTTTATTTTGATGAGGTCCCAGTAGTTCATTTTTGTTTTTGTTTCCCTTGCCTCCGGAGACGTTTTGAGTAAGAAGTTGCTGCGGCTGAGGTCAAAGAGGTTTTGCCTGCTTTCTCCTCTAGGATTTTGATGGCTTCCTGTCTTACATTGAGGTCTTTCATCCATTTTGAGTTTATTTTTGTGTCTGGTGTAAGAAAGTCGTCCAGGTTCATTCTTCTGCATGTCGCTGTCCAGTTTTCCCAGCACCACTTGCTGAAGAGACTGTCTATTCCATTGGATATTCTTTCCTGCTTTGTCAAAGATTAGTTGGCCATACTTTTGTGGGTCCATTTGTGGGTTCTCTATTCCTTTACTTTGATCTGAGGGTCTGTTCTTGTGCCAGTACCATACTGTCTTGATGGTTACAGCTTTGTAATACAGCTTGAAGTCCGGGATTGTGATGCCTCTAGCTTTGGTTTTGGTTTTTGTTTTCCAGCATTGCTTTGGCTATTTGGGGTCTCTTCTGGTTCCATATAAATTTTAGGATTGTTTGTTCTAGCTCTGTGAAGAAAGCTAGCGTTATTTTGATAGGGATTGCTGCAGATCCCTATTCTATAATTCATTCTATAATTCTGCATTCAATTCATGCAAAATATTTCTTTGGTTGCATTTGGTGGAGGGGTGAGGGAGATTAAACCCACACATACTTTGTCCATCTAATTAAAAAAATTTTTTTTCAACGTTTATTTATTTTTGCGACAGAGAGAGACAGAGCATGAATGGGGGAGGGGCAGAGAGAGAGGGAGACACAGAATCGGAAACAGGCTCCAGGCTCTGAGCCATCAGCCAAGAGCCTGACGCGGGGCTCGAACTCACGGACCGCGAGATCGTGACCTGGCTGAAGTCGGACGCTTAACCGACTGCGCCACCCAGGCGCCCCTGTCCATCTAATTTTAAATAGTGATATGATTGTCAGTTCTAATGGGGTTTTCAGATGTGGGAGGATATTGATGTATTCAGAAACCAGTGTTTCCAGAAAAATAGTCGTGACATTAGAGCTTAGGTTTGCTTCAGAAATTTATAAGGCCAAGGTGAAAAAGAGTTTTGACACTTAACTACATGATAAAAAATGTTTGTTGTAAGGAGGAATGAATAATATTGTCTTAATCTTTCATTGTACTAGCTAAGATAGTGACTAATTATTGAAATATTGATAATAAAATATTTGTGCTAACAGTTGTCCAATTTATTAATATTCATACATTCAATGAATATTTATTGTGTGCTTCCTATTTTCCAAGCAGATTCTGAGAGCTGACTATATAGTAGTAAAAAAAATGGACAGAACCTCTTGTCTTCAGGAAGTTTATATTCCAGTGGAGGAAAATAAACAGAAAACAAGCAAAATATTTATGCTGTAGATGAAAAGGGCTATGGAGACAAGTCACAAAAAGGAGAATAGTATTGCTGAAGAGGGTAGGGATTGTACTTTCCATAAAGGAGTCCCTGAGGGGGTTACAGTACAGCAAGGACTTCAGGGAAGTAAGGGAATGAGCTATGTGGCAACTGGGTCAAAAGCATCCCAGACAATGGATGGGCTACTACTAAGACCCTGATTGTTTGAGGAACAATAAAGGGTCCAGAGCAACTCAAGCAGAGTGAACAATGGAGAGAATAGTAGAATGTGAGTTAGAGAGGCA
Organism: Herpailurus yagouaroundi; assembly: GCF_014898765.1. Taxonomy (NCBI): domain Eukaryota; kingdom Metazoa; phylum Chordata; class Mammalia; order Carnivora; family Felidae; genus Herpailurus; species Herpailurus yagouaroundi. The sequence goes on from NW_024412376.1 coordinate 73,832,861, forward strand.
ACAGGGTGGAGGAAGTGGAGGGTGTGATGTGAAGATTACGTAGGACCTTATAGAATTGGCTTTTAGTTTGCTGAAATGAGGTGCAATTTTGGGGTTTTGATGACATGCTTTTCTTAATCACTTATGTGGTACTCAATCACTCTGAATGGCTGTGTATCTAAAAGGTAGAGAGAGAAAGGGCAGAGGCAGGAGGCAAGTAAGGAGACTACTGAGCAATCCAGATGAGAGATGATGGTGACTTGGATAAGCACAGTGGCAGGGGATATAGTGTGAAGCCAGATTATGAGTGATATGGAATGTAGAATTGACAGAATATGCTGATGGATTCAGAGTCAGGTGTGAAAGAAAGAGAGGAGTTAAAGATAACTCCCAATTTTTGACTTCAGTAACTGGGAGGCTACGGTTCCTATTTACTGAGAAGGAGAAGACAGTGGGAGGAGAAGGTTTGGGAGAAAAGATCAGAAGTTTGGTTTAGGACAAGATAAGTGTAAAATGCATGTAAGACTTCTAAATGGAGATGTCAAGTAGGCAGCTGGATATATTAGTCTGGAGTTCAGAGGAGCTGTCTGGCTCTAGCTATAAATTTGGGAATCATCAGTGTATAGATGATGTTTAAAGCCAAATAACTGGATGAGATCATCATGGGAGTGAGAGTAGCTAGAGGGAACATGAAGTTCAAAGAGCATGTTTTGTATGAATTAGTAGAAATGGTTTCATAGCTACTGTATTAATCATAGCCACAAATATAATTAATATTGGGTACATTCAAATTATATGAAAACATTAAATGCTTTATGGTAGTAAAGATCTTTCACTTAGAATACTGTTCAACTGAATCTTTTCTGTAAATGAAATAAAAGTGTTTAAAAATTTTTATACTTCTCTATTGAAACATCTAAACTCTAGGTGTGAGATTTGACCACTTTCATTGTTGGAGGCATTGTAAAGCCTACGAAAACATGTGTCTTGTTTTGACACTGCTGATAGAGGAAAGAGTTTAAAAGAAATGGAAAAAAAATTCTAATTAGTTGGTGCTTTTATGTTTATGTTTCGCAAAATATATTTTATTGCTAAATTAAAAAGACTTGTACTTATATGAATTTAACTAAATGTGTGTGTTTCTATATATCTTTTAATAGATTTATCAATAGATAGATACTCTCAAGTGTCTTGGTAGGAATTTCTAGAGGCCTAGAACCCTCCAAGCCAAAAACTACTTTGAAACGAGACTTCTTTTCCCTCTGGTCATTAAACTATTCCCTAAAGGTAAAATCTAGGGTTTAGATATAAAACTAGCTGAGGAATTCTTCATCAAGCAGAAGTTTGAATTTAGACCCCAATATTATCTGTAAATGTGGAAGTATCATTGACATTTTAATTGTGATTTAAAGGGCATGGTGGGTTATTGTTAACCTGGGAACTCCAGGCCCTGAATATCTGGCCATCAGTGATGAGTGGGCAGCCTAACCCCTAACCACTTGGTCAGCTTGCCGTGTGATGCTACCTGCTTCTGGTTTGCATGGCCACTCCCATAAGAATTTGTACAAGTTTGCTGGCTCCATAAGAAAGTGGCAGCAGATGTGTAAATCCTTCCTAATTATCTACTGGATGTTGATCTTGTGATCTGTCATTTCATTCATTCATTTATTGTATTATGTTTATCATTGTAACAAATCACCCCACAATCTAGTGTTTTAAAGCAATAAGAGATTTTTAACTCATAGTTTCTATGGGTCAGAAATTTGGAATCTACTTAGTTGGGTGGTTTTGGATCAGAATATATCAGGAGATTACATTCAGGTGTTGGCCAGGGCTCCAGCTGTCTGTAGGCTTGGCTAGACTGTATTAGTGAGAGGAAATATCTAGTACATAAGTATAAGGATTGATTTTTTTTTTTTGTTAGGAACATTGGACAATTCAACAAATGGTGGCAGGCAGGAAGGCAAAGATGTTTGCTGATGCAGGCATGTGGGAAGATGTGTTGTTGGAAGTATGTGGACATTGTTTTTTTTTTTTTTTTAATTAAAAAAAAATTTTTTTTAAGTGAAAGGGAGAGAGAACAAATGGGGGAGGGGCAGAGAGAGAGGTAGACACAGAATCCAAAGCAGGCTCTAGGCTCTAAGCTGTCACCACAGAGCCCGATGTGGGGCTCGTACTCACAAACTGTGAGATCATGACCTGAATTGAAGTCGGAGGCTTAACCAACTGAGCCACCCAGGTGCCCCGTTTTTTTTTTTTTTTTTTTAAATTGTGTCCATTTTTTTATTTAGTAAAATAGGAAGTAAGGTTATGAACTGAGGATAACAGTGGGAGAAGGGGTATTGAGAATTTAAGAGAGTATAAAATGGCAGCTTACATGATTCAAAGAGTGCATGGATTAGAGATAACATGGTATGAATGGTAGGGCACTCGAGGTTTACAGTCAAGTGTTTAAAGCAAGACCATTCATCCTGGTTTTTATTTTATCCACTATGTTTAGCACAGAGGAAGGTTTGGAGCAGGCAGAAATTTGATTTAAATAAGATTATAGTTTGGGAAAGCAAGAACAGCAAAGCTGTAGAGAGGCAAGGGAGCCAGTAGAGTTTAAATTGGAAAAGGGGGGAAATAAGAAGGGATTGTTGAAGAGATGAGAAACAGTGAAAACATGTTAGGATCAATGGCTTAGCAACACCAGTGGTGTAGAAGAATTGGGGTACAGAATGGAGACAGAATAGTATGAAAGGGTAGGAGGTGATGTCAGAGAGCAGGATGCATGCAACTGACACTGAAGAGAAGATGTAGTTATTAATAGAAACAAAGTCTAGAGTAATGGCCATGGGAGTAGCTAGGTTGTTGTGACAACAACGATGAGGATTCATGGGTGATATAATCTGCTCACAGAGATCCTAAATGGGCAGTTTTTAGGAATGAGGGGGGATTGGAAAATTGCAAGCAGCAATAAGGAGCAATGAGGACATGTTCTCTACTTCTAGGCCTAGTCCTGCGAGAACCACGGGAGACAAAATTAACTCCACTAAGGGAACGGGAGCAGTAGCAGTTTCCTCAATGGAGAGCCAGGGTTCTCTTAAAGCATGAAGGGGAGAAAAGCATTCAGACAGTACTTGCAGCATTAACATAGGGGATTTTGCTGGTGGCTGACTGAGTTTTAGAGGATAGAGTGGAAGGATGTAAGAACGTGGGGAGAGATGGGAAAGGCAGACAGAATACGTTCACAGAGGCTAACAGGGATCCAACTGCAGGAGTTAAGAGGCAGCGCAGCAGTCTAGGGGTGGCCTACATGGAGTAGGATAAAAGGCAGGGATGAGGTCAGTCCCGGTCGATTAAGGCTGATGATGGTGGTGAGGCTGTGAATGTTGTAGGGGGAGAGAGGAGGGCTCTGGTGGAGGGGTGGGCTCTCTCAGGTTCTCATTGTCGGGAACCAATCAAGATGGATTTCAATCCAGATCTCCCCAGCTCCAGAAACAATGCCCTTTCCTCTCCACTGCATTTAAAGTGCAGACTAAGGTCTAGCCTGAGAACTTGTTAGGGATGTGGACTCTCAGGCCTCATTCCAGATCTACTGAATCTGAATCTGCAGTTCCTCATGGTCTCCAGGTGATTCATATTCATGGTGGAGTTCGAGCAGCACTGCCCTACACCACATATTTTTCACCCTCTTAAAAATTACTTGTTTCGTGTCCACTCAATGAGATTTCATGGATTAAAAAAGGAATATAACTTTTTGCAATGTAGACTTTCTGAAATTTTCAAGACTTTATAGAAAATTTCAAAATAAAGGTGTGCAAAAATTGGAAAAAGTTGAGTACAAGATGAAAAAAAAATACGTCATGTAGTTGTTTGGTAGATAACTAATCCAGTAAAATGCATTATTTTCCAAAGTTTTAGGGGTATGTGAGGAGAGAAACCCCTAAGCATTCGAGGTTAAATTCTTCCTTGTTAGATTCTGGTGTGGTCACCAGTCTGATTAATAAGTAAACCAGAACTATTAGGAAAAGGAAAGGGGAGGGGTAAAATGAGTGTTTATTTTCTTCAGTTATTATGAATCTAAGCTCTGGTGTTTGTACCAAAGAAAGGAATTACTTGTATTTATTCTTATGGCTAAGTTGCTAGCAATAAATTATGAAAAGAAAAAAATAACCATGTGGGATAATTGACTGAAAAACAAATGTCAGTAAAAGTAAACAGTCTGGATTCCACTAAACCTATTTGCAAAAATGTCAGAGGAGTTGAGTTGTTTTCCCTCACAATATTTGTGCTGGAATAAAGGGACTGAAGTTTAATTAAATTTCTCCATAGAGACTGGGTATTCCAGTAGATGTCACTTTGAGATTTTGCTCAATGAAGGACTGAATTCTGATTAAGTGATGCTACATTTGTCCTCAATAGTAGAGCGCTGATGATCGACACCTCTTTTCTCCAACTTTTCCATGCTAACCCAGCGGCAGCAAATGAGAAACACTGGCCACTGAAACAGGACTCCAGAGGCTGGGCCTAGTCTTGCTTTATTCACTAACCAGCTGTATGACCTTGAGCAAGTCCCTTAAGACTTCTAGCATATTAAGGATTGGAGACATTGCTTTTTTGCCTGTGACATAAGTTCAGCAGTTGGTTCTAAAAGGCTTCTGTCTCTAAAAGCCTCTAGTTCTGTTGTATCATGTTATATGTTACACAAATATACAGTCAGTGAAATTTAGCAAAAGGAAGAGGAATTTGGGGAGTTTTGGAAACTAACAAACTTTTTACTGGGCTGGAGTCATCAGGTAATGGCATATTATTTCAGCATGAGAAATTCAAATGAATAGTATGTCTTAGACTTTCTTTACCTTCAGTATTTAATTTACCAGACTTATAATGCAGGTAGTACTGACCTTTCTTGATTTTGGCCATATTTCCAAGCCATTTGAGAACAGCAGACAAAAGGATAACTATCTTATGTATGTATTGCATTTTCTTCTTTTTCCAGGGTGTCTAAGGTGTGGGGGAAAATGTTAGACATAATCAGTATTTTTTCCTTAAGGACCTCAAACTCAGATATAGAATTGGAGGGAACAATAGGCATCTAGGTATTTGTTTACTAAATATATGACAACAATTAAAAACAGATTAACCACACAGGTACCAAAGAAATGTGTTTGGTAATGTGTTTGGTAAATGAGTTGGGTAAATCCGGCTTTGCTAAACCCACCTACGTTTATCCTAAGGTGGCATACCATTTTGGCTTCTACTGCTGTGAGATACAGTGGGCCATAGATTTTAGGAAAAGTGATAATTAGTCATGTATTAAATAAATCATATTCCAATTGCTCAAGTATAGTACATGTGGGTAGGTGAAATGATAATTGGCCTCACAGCCCAAATATCTGCTGTTCCTTTGTGTTTTTGCCTGTTGTATTTCCTGTATTCCTGCAGGAACTTTTATCTGAGGTCAAAATCAAATTTTCCTCAGTTGTAGCTTTTACTTCTGGGTAGATGCTATCTTAGCAGGGAAGATATCTAAGGGTATTTCTCTTGACTCTGATTGTGGTGAAGATAGATAGTAGGCATGCCTTGGTATGTTTGGTGAAGCTTGGTAAATTTATCTAGAGTGACTTTATTAACTGGATACTTTACTATTACTCTTGCAATAAGAACTTTGGACATATTTTCTGCTTATCCATCTCTTTTTATTTCACCTGCTGGTAATTTATAAATTTGACTTAAAGTGAAAATTCAGCAAAGTTGACCAAATGGCACCGTCACTAAAGCATGGACAAGTTTGTGGAAAACATTGTAACAACAGTAGGAAAATCTTTCTTTGTAACTGGTCACTGACTTACAGGAAAACTATTTTAAGGATTCACAAATTAAAAACAGACAAACTAAGACCCCCCCCCAAACTAATTATTTTTATTAGTTTATTTTTTTTATTTTTTTTTATTTTAAGGAGAAAAACTTAAGATGTCCCTCATAGTCACTTTTAGGAGTCAGGCCAGGAAAGAGGGAAAATTGGAGGGGAATTTTATTGTAGGACAAGGTCAGAGGGAATCTGGAGGATCAGCAATGATATTGCTCATTACTACTGCTCTTTGAAAGGCTGGCTTAGAATTCTTTCTTCCTTGCTAAGTAGTATGGATTCTTATTCAAAGTTTGAAGTGTTTCTTTGAAGAAGAATTTCCCCCAAGGAGTTCTGGAAGTTTCTCCTATCCATAACTAAATAGCTAAAGTTATAAAATTATATTTTGAAAGAAAGTGACTTTTTCCATACTTATCAGTTATTCATTCCTTTACCATATATTTGTTGGGCTAGTCACCAAAGAAATTGAAGATATAATAATAAAGGAGGCATGAACTTACCTTTAGGAGGCTTCAAGGAGTAGATAGCACTGGAACACTCAGGGGATTTATTGGCATATGCTGAAAAATAGAGTCTATTTTAAGCCAGTATTTCTCATCTTGTATCTAATCACAGTACACATAGATAATGATAATGTTTGCAATGTACATTGGAATAATCTGCAGGAAATTATGGTGATAATAATACAGAGAAGAATGAGAGAAAATCAATGCTTAATTTACTAAAAATGCAGTATTTAATTTGCATAAAGATCAAGATAAAAGGAAGCTTCTTTATGAGATTTTTAAATTATGATCCCTTCAAGTTCTGATGAGAGGTGCTTGAATGGCTCAGTTGGTTGAGGTTCTGACGTCAGCTCAGGTCATGGTTGTGCGATCTGTGAGTTTGAGCCCTGGGTCAGGCTCTGTGCTGATAGATCAGAGCCTGGAGCCTGCTTCAGATTCTCTCTCTCTGCCCCTCCCCTGCTTGAGTTCTGTCTCTCTCTCAAAAATCAATAAACATTAAAAAAATTAAAAAAAATCACTGATGAGAAATTATTTGCATAAACAGCAGAGAATATTGTTAAAACATTTTTTACCATGTAAAAATTTATGCCAGTTGAAATTATTATTTAAGAATCCAAAAGCCTTTAAATGTCTTTGAGTAAAAGATGTAATGTTAAAATATCTTGTGATGATGTACACAAATAGGGAATGTAATCCTTTTTCATATCAAGTATTTTTAAAATAAGAAATCTGTAATCAATAGAAATGCATAGATAGGTAGAACAGTCGCCCTCCAACTCACTTGTGCACTGCTACCAGAGCATATAACCAACATCAAAGAAAAGAATCCAGCAAAGGTGAAGATTGCTTGCCAGCCTCCCTTTCAGCTGATCAGTCAGCCCTTTACAGCTATAACCTTAGGCTGTATGCTATGCTTGATGAGTGCCTTCAGTTGCTCCTTGGGCCCTGGATCCATGGTGAGCATCAGTGGGCCGACTATTGAAGTAGAGATATTCAGGTAATATAGCATATGTGGCTTATACTTAGCATGTCATGGTAGAACAGTGAATAGCTGGGTGTTACTCTTGGTTTTGCTGGCCATTGTGACCAGGAGACACACAGTCAATCTTCATTCTACTAGAGCAGTCCTTTGAGGAGCTCTAGAAAAAGACGTTCCTGGATGGAGGTGGTTGGCCCTGGAACTCTGACCACCCAAACTGTCCCCAGCCTATCTAAGAGTGGATGGGAACAAGAGTCACAGCACACCTGTAATTCATTTGTAGCACATTGGATGCATACTTGCCACCAAATGAATTGTTCACTGATACAGGAGACAACCTGAAGAAAAAAATGTAGTGCTATGCAGTTGAAATTTAAGAAGCTGCCTCTTTGGTATTTTGTAATTGTATGAAAATTTGTGCGTTTATGAAGTGAAAATTAGAGTGCAGGAAGTTCTTCCAAAATTTCATAGTTTTGTAATGTATTGAGAGCTCATGCTTTTTGAAAAGAGACAGAATTAAAGTATATCTTCACATTGTTTTCCGTGAATCCAATGCTGTTTTTTTGTAAATTCACCAAACTACTCTCAGTGCTGGGCGAGCTGTCACTATATGGCGGCCCACCAGCTGGGCAGTCCCTGACCTTTCACAAAAGCAATTACAAAACATGTGTCATCTAATATCCACTCAAGGGAAATTGAAGAAGACATGAGTGACTCTCCCTCTGGACCTAGTATAGGTTGTTAGCATTCAGGAATCTACTTTTAGAAGCACAGTGTATTAGTCAGGCTTCTCCAGAGAAACAGAATCAATAGGATGTATCTGTCTCTATCTCTATCTCTGTATCATCTGTCAAGAGATTTATTTTAAGAAATTGACTGACGTGATTGTGAAGGTTCACAAGTCCAAAATAGGCAGAGTAAGCCAGGAGGCTGGGTGCCCAGGAAGAGCTGATGGTTGCAGTTTGAGCCTGAAGGTAGTCCAGCTGATAGGATTTCTTCTTCCTCAGAGGAGATCAGTCATTTTCTTAAGGCCTTCCACTGTTTGGATGAGGCCCACCCCCCATTATGGAGGATTATCTGCTTTACTCAGTCTACTGATTGAAATGTTAATCTCATCTAAGAAGTACTTTCATGACACTATACAGAAACATTTGGCCAAATATCTTGGTGCTGTGTCCTAGCCAGGTTAACACATAAAATTAACCATTACACTAGGCCAGGTTGAGTTTCAGGGACACAGAGAAAGGCCAGGTTTAATCCAAACTTTAACAGCTTTCTCCTAAAGATAAGCACCTAGGCTCTCATAGGCTCCTCCAGAAGAAATGAGGAGGGTTTTACTTTTTCCTCATCTCTTCCCTATGGTGAGCATATGCATAAATTTGGAATTTAGTTAAGCCTTCTTAATGATAAAATCACTTAACTAGTTAAGTGAGAAACATCCACTTTTCCAGTTATAGGAATCAGTGCCACCACTTGGGTATTTGCATTCAGATATTTGCTTTTAAATTAGTTGGACAGCAGATGAAGCTAGGCAGAATAAAAGTAGGTAACATTTATAAAATATTCACCCTATGCCAAAATCAGTTTCAAGTACTTTACCTGAGTGAAGCAATTTAATCCCCACAGAACCTTAGGAATGAGTTCAGTTATCCCCATAGTATATAGATGGGGAATCTGAAGCAGAAAACGGCTCAGTAGGTCTCTTAAGGCCACACAGCTAGTTAGTGACAGAGCTAGGACTCAGGTCAAGATGGAGAGAGCCTGGCTTTAGGGTCTGTTCCTAATAGTAACCATCCTGGATGCTGAATAAAAGAAGCAAGTTGCAAAGTACTCAGCAAAGCCCTGACACAGGCTGGTCCCAGGTCATGGAGCCACATTAATAGAGACTGAACATTGGTGACTTCTCCCCCCCCCCCCCCACTCCCTCCAGAGCAGAATGAAAAGTGCAAACCTGAATAGGGATCTACTGATAGTAATTGTACTAGAAATACACACTGACAAACTTCATTAGCAGAGTCTTAGATGATGGTTCTAATATAAAAAAGCACTTTTTGGTTTCTTGCATATGGCATGAGAAGGACTGAAGTACATAGAAGAGGTCAGAGAAATGAGCATTGCAAAGAGATAAGGGAGGCTGATGCCCTGGAACAGAGACCACACGTTTGGTCATTTGGCTAAGAATTTTTACCAACTCTTAGAGAGGAGATAATTGGAAATTTATATTAGAGCCTTACTGCATAGGAGTTATAGTTTTGGTATATACAATTGACCTTTGAACAACAGGGAGATTAGTGGTACTGACCACCCTCACTTCTCACTACACAGTCAAAAATCCATGCGTAAATTTTGATTACCCAAATTATAATTAGGTTTATTACATATATGTACTTCATTCAATACTGTAGATTTAGTAATTACTCAATGATTTTCTTTGTTTTCTTCATGAAGCCTGAATTAAAGAATACTTTGAGCTATTGTGCCTTGAGCTGCCCACCTGGACCGGGTAGACCAGATCCTACCTTGACTATCATGGCCAAGATTCTGATGGTGACTGTGGTTAATCTGCCAAACTTGCTCCCTTTCATGATAACACCTGGGTATGCTATATCAAGTCTGTGTTTGTTACAGAAATTCACAGTGATTGTCTTCTCTCAGATAAAAGCAGTAAGTGGCCCTCCACAGTGCCTAGCTCTTGGACATTGTGTCTTAACTCTATTTGGGTGGAAATACAAATTCATATGCTCTTGAACAAACCACTGATGTTTGAAGTATGAGGAAGGCTGATTAGAACGAGGAGTAACAGCAAGAGCTGTTGAGCTGTTTGAATACATTGGTGGAAAAGATTAAAAAAAGAAAACTTATCTGCAAAACTAATTATGTGGATAGTCTTCAGAATGATTTAGAGGCTTTGGAGTGATCAGGCCATCACAAGCTTGGCTGTGGTTATAAGATGTTCACTCTTTTCTTTTACATTCCTGGCTGATGTTCAAAATTCTGAGAGGTGGCAGTGAAGGCTCCCCACAGCTGTCAGCATTTTTGTGGGCATCTGAGAGGGCAAGGTGCCTACATATGGCAGTGAGTCAGGCATGGGTCTTCCTTTCCACACTAGGGCTATGGGTGACATGTTGGCAAGGCCAGCCTTAGTATTGCAAGGGCTTGCACTGAGGGAATGTCTTGACTTCCACCTAGTGGTAATTGCAAATGGGTCAATCATTCTTTCCTGGTGAGGGACATTTCAGACTAACAGCCGTTCCAAATATGGGACTTGGGGCCTTCCTAACTGCTTCCTTTAAAGGCAGGCCCATTCTGATTGCTACCAAAAAATATCAACTTGTTGGGTGCACCTTCACAGAGAAACTTTTAATTTCACAGCAAGTATCATTTTGTATGTTCTCAGTAGAGGGAAAATGAAAACTTAACTTTTAGTTGTAAAGCTAATTTAATCTTACAAGTTAAAACTTCATGTTTTTCAATAATTATGAGAAAGCAAATATATGGTTAAATTCATCTTTGCTCTCAAAATTACTGTTTTATTTGACACAGATAATAATGGAATCTTCTAGATTAATTTATTCCATTTTAAACCACTTGCATTCATGTACTTATGTAACTTCACTTGGAAAACTAAGAAAATTAGAATATTGATATATGGGAACTCTTCCTTATCTTCCATTATATTTATTTCTAAAGATTTATATGTAAAACATGCTCTTCAGCAGTAATTAATGACAGTTCAAGATATATTTACTTCTTAAAAATTGTTTCAAGATTCTCTTTTTTTTAACTTAGAAAATCAAACTTTTATTCTTCCTTTTGCTCATTACTTAGCAACCAATTTAACATCCTCAAAATTTGGTTTCCATTATGCAATTTAATTCTCTGATTTGATTCTGAATATAAAGATCCAGTATAGCATTAAAATACCATAAAACTATTAATGTTTGATTAAATTCTGTATGTATGAAATTCCATTGTAATGATAAATCAATAAAATATTATTCCATAAAAATAAAACTTTGATGTATTTCTAGTGTTAAGTGTGTTGTTATGAGTACAAGCATTTAGAATTGTGAAAATTAAATTCAACTTTGGACACATGTATCAATATGATTGTTAAGGCATAGGGTGTGGCCTTTTAAAAGTGGTGTGTTAAAGGCAGGGAGGCAAGATTGACCATCATCAGTTTTGGGTTAGACCGATTGGCCTAGGGCAGAGAATGTGGCATGTCATTCTTTTAAGCAGATCTCATAAATTGGGGAAGAATACTCATTGTTGATAGGTGTTTTCGATGACTAATGCAGAAATCACAATGACTTTTTCATTTTGAAAAAATATATTTATACAGTGTTGTTAGGCTACATGAAAGATGGTATTTGTTTACTCTGTTTTTGTCCTTAACAGCATCATTAGGAACACAGCCCCCATTCCTGTTGCAGAATGGTTATTCAGGGAGCTCTGCCCCAACAGACAATGTGCTGTTGGGCTGCCACCCTTCACTCCCTAGCTTTCTCCTTTTTTAGGAGTATGAAGCACACTTCATGTAGTCCCTGTATTACTGGAGGTGGAGGCCCAGAAATCTGTTTATTTCACAAATAACAGAAGGTAATGAGGTTCTTTCTGCTATTTGGCTCTGGGCCCAAATAATTCTAGCTTCATAAATGACCTTAGTGTCAGAAGACACTGAATTATCATCTACTACATCTTGAAAAGACTAGATAGAGATATAGAGATAGAGATAGAGATAGAGATAGAGATAGAGATAGAGGTAGATGTGAATGTAGATTTAGATGTAGAGATTGGTTTTGATAGTAGCAAAACTCATCTAAATGCAGTAAGGGAAAATACTCTGGGGTTCTAGCATATAAAGTATAAAAGGAAAAGTAAAGATACCACGTGGGCCACCTTTTTCACTTTCATGTTTTATGTTTTGCTTGCTTGCCTTATAACCTATTTCTAAAGTATTATGAAGAAATATTATATATATATGTATATGCATGAATATACATATGTATTCTGATATACGTATCTCTATTCATACCTATATAACCCATATCTATGTATATGTATTTATATATAGGATTTTATTGACTTTGTAAGTTGAATGTAAGATTACACTTGGTTTGAATTTATGCTATTACTGATAAATGAAAAAAATGACTAGTTTGGTTGCATTATTCATTTTCAATAATAAAGCAGAGATATCCTAAGTTATTTCTTCCAACTTAGTTTTATGGTTTTGATGCAGTCATAAATTAGGCCAACTTCTTTCATTTCAAGAGTTTCATTTTACATATAAATCTTTAGAAAACATTAACTCTTTTTTGTGCAAAATAAATGAGAATGTTTTATTGTATTTTTCCTATAAATTACATAAAATCCTGTAAAAACTTCTCATAGAGGTTAGGAGCTCAGCATATATATAGTCATATATATATATATATGACTATATATATATATGACTGTATATTTATGACTATATATATACATGACTATATATATATATATATATAGTCCTACATATATATACATGAGCTCCTAACCTCAGCATATATATTTGTCCTTCTGAGTAATATATTTATATCTTTATACACTTAGTTTTCTAGGGAGTCTATTTATTATTGTAGTTTTCTTTATAGGAACAACAATTATGGAGAAAAGAAAGAATAGAAAATATGCACACTTAGTTAGCAAGCAATAAGCTTTTGGTGTCCTACTCTTTTCAGTTCCTCCAACCCTGATTAAAATGAATTTAATTAAAGTAACTTATATTAATAAAAATTCATCCCCTGCCACACACAGGTATTAGATGACCCCACCCAACTCTGTAAAGTAACTTCCAGAGGATTGTATTCAGTCCTGGGTATCACACTTTCAAGAATATAACAGATTATACTTTTTCTGGGGGAAAAGAGCAGGAAGACAAGGGACTTAAAGCCATTCCAAATAGGAAGAGTAAATAGAACTGTGACCACTTCAGAGGGAAAGGAAAGGCTCAGGGGAATTTCTGGGAGCTCTCTTCAACTATCTCAGGACTCTTTCCTGGAGAAGAGTTGAATTTGTTCTACACAGCCCTAAAATGGACACAGAACTACTAGCTGACACTGTAATGGAAGGATTTAGTCTAAATATAAGGATGAATTTCCCTGTGGTCAGGTATGCTCAAGAAAGAATTGACAACTTGAGATGTAGTGAAGGGTTTGAGCATAGCCTGGATAACCTCTTGACCAGGGGTGGCTCTATCTTTAGGGTGTGGTAGGATTAAATTGTCTTTAATAGTCTTTCCAAACCTGAGATTCTATGATTTATTTTAATCTTGTGTCAGATTTGTTCTAAAGAGCTGAGGTCTGGAACAGCTGTTGTCTTTACTTTTTTTTTTTTTTTTTTTTAAAGAGATTGGTATACTTCTCCTACATTGTAATGCAACAATCCCTTAATTGTCTACATGAGGAGTATATTTAATATTTCATGCCAGATATGATTACTGTTGTCAAGCATCAGAATAATCTTGTTTTACTTATGTAATCTGTATATGGAAATATCTTCATGGAAGCCATTACAGTATGTTCATAAAACTTCATTTGAAATTTTAATGGTCGAAATTTGTAGTCAGTGGTGGACTTGTATGCTTAACTGTATAAATATTTAATATTGGTTGCCTAAATCACTCTTTGTTTCTCTCTTTGGTATGAAGAGTAGTACGTTGGAGGGCCCATTTCTTTTCTTTTACACCCTCCTTCCAGGGTGATTTTATTTTAGTTGGTTGGCTTAATGAATAAATATGGTAATTTTTGGACATGTGAGATCTGAAATCAGGTCTGTCTGAGGATGTGTCTCATTTTTTGAGATAGGAAGTCAAATTACTTGCCTAGGGCTTTAGAGATTAAAAAAAAAAAAAGTCCGGATTTAGAGATATATTGAATTTGTTTGCTCCATACAATTCCTTTTGTATTCTCATTATCTCTGACTTTAGTAATAGTCGGGGAAGGAAAAATGGAGAAAGAAATGAATACTTTTTGCCAGGGAAAAAGGGAATATCTGGCTTAAGTAATCCCTAATTTGCTTCAGTTGCAAATTTATAAGTCTATCTAAGAGCTTAAACTCTAATAAGGAGTTTGACAAATTGGAAAATGAAAGAAATATATAATAATTACATTGCTTCTAAAATTAGAAAATGAAAAATAGAATGTAAAGAGTCTTTTCTCCTTTAGCTCTCCTTTAGAGTTAATCTCAGGGGATAACTTCTGGAGCTAATGGTCTTCCATTGGTAGGTCCTCATGCATAGACATGTTTGAACATTACCCTAATCTGTGAAGAAATATTATAGTGCTAGAGGGAAAGTTGTGAAATTTTGTGTCTTATTCAATGGATTTACTGAATCTAACATCTTCTGTGCTAAAACAGAACAAATAGAAGATAATAAGCAAGGGAGGAACTGTATAGGTAAAGTGGGAATAGACACCTTTATAACTGAACATGGCATATTATGAATGGCCTGAAGATGGAGCTCTTTGCAAAGTTTTCATGTAGAGTATGAAGACAGCATCTGGATATTTGTGCTTGTTTACAGCCTTCTAAAACTTACCTTTTTCCTTAGACTTTGTTTCATGATCTGCTTGGAATATAAGCTTAGACACCGTGTTTTTAAAAAGCCAAAGAATTAAGGAAAAATTATGCAAAAGCTATAATCTTGGGATCATATTTCTACAGATGGTAGCCTAATTTATATCTTAAAAGAACCCTTAACAGTTGTCCTTATTTTGTTTTCCTGTAACTCCTCCATGGCCTCATTTTTGGTCATAGCGATCATAGTTCATTTTGTAATGTTCATGGTGGACATCCTACGTTAATTGTGCTTGATACCTCTTTTTCCATGGCTATCATGTTTATCTTTTCTATTTATTTTCCTTTCAGATATGAAATACCACATGCAGAAAAAAAAAAACCACATATCTTTCAGATATATGTTAGCAATATTTTAGAGCTGTTTTGTGATCCAAAGGAAATATTTTCTGTAGCAATCTGTTATCTAGTTTTATTTTTAAAATGAATGAGTGCCCATATTCCCTCTCTTAACCTCTCCCTTCATATATTTATTGAGAGGAATTTACTGTTACTCATTTTTCTTAGTACATAGTTGCTAAATCTTCTTGATGTTTTATATTTCCTCATTTTTCACATTTATGCATGTATGCTTTATAGCCCTAGGATTATTTTAGGAATGGAGTTTTATTTATGTAATATTTTAGGATGGATAGGGGCACATTCACTTTTTAAAATCTTGCTTATTTAGGATTCAGTGTGAAGTCTTTATGAGGAAAACATTTTTACTATTTTCTCTATTTCCCTGTGTTTTAGTCAAGCTTCACACTGAGCATTGCCTGAGGTAACTCAATTAATTATAATTGTGTCTGGTGAACGAAGGCAATTATTTTTAATTCTAAAATTTTAGGTCACAAGATTTAAAGTCCTTCTAAACCACAGCTGAGATAGTCTCCAATGTGTATAAGACACATCCTGTTATATCAATTCCTTAATTCATTGTTACGTGATGGTTTAATTAAGATATTTAATCAAGCTTCAGAGATGATATGGTAAGAATTAATCTTGTCAACCTTTCTTTTTATGAACAAGTTGCTTGCTCATTTTTTTTTTTTAATTTAAGTTATAAAGAGCACTACATAAATACTGGAAAATATCGTCTTTACTCTGTTTAAATATAAACCAAAATCCTAAAGCTTTACTGTCTCAAAACAAAAATTAAAATGTATGCAAATCTCAGGTGGTATATTTTGGTGTAGTTAATAACCAATATTTTGTTATATTTGTTTATATGTTTTTAACTACACACACGTATGTATACATATATTATGGATGAAGTTTGGTTAGATATTGGGGTGGCTTAAAAAATTAAAGAACAATGAATGTCTGATTATAGTGTACTGAAAAAATGTTAAAAATACCTGCAAATGGTAGTAAATAATTTGTTTTTCTTTTTTTAAATAAATGAAAAACAAATGGTTACAGTTGTATAATAAGTATTTTGAAATATGGAATTTTTGTAGGTTGATGCACAGTATTGAACAGCCATTTAAAAATTATAATAATTATTGGTCTTTTATTATATAGAAACGTCACTAGATTAACAGTTTTCTTTGTATTGAGCTGGATCTTTAGGGAAGATGCACTCACCGCCTTTTCTAGAAAAAGATGCAGTTGTACTAAACTCTGATGGCCTTCCTTATACTAGTACTTTCACATAATATGCTAACCTGGCATTAACAATTTAAATCCAGATTGAGTCCATTTGTTTTAATTTGAATGTGACAGGCAGGAGATGTGGACCTCTGTAAGTATACTCCCTCTTTCTTCTAGCAGGAACCCTTGTAGGAAGCCTTGCTGAACTTCCAATATCTCCCCATCCCTAACCATTCTGGACCAGGCACTTCTCAATTGCTCCTACGGTACCCTGTACTTAACTCTTCCATAACACATGTAGTACTGTATTGTCATTACCTGTTTATTGCTCTCTTCCCTTTCTCCTAATAGATTAAGAACAAGAATATGTCTTATATTATTACAAAGATTAACGCAGTGAATAGATATTTTAGCATGCAATAATTATTAATGAACACATCAGGATATTATAGTATCTGGCTGCATGCACATGGTCTCCTTCAAAACAACAAGCCCACTAATGGTATAGTTATTCTTGCAACTACCATTTCTATACACTCCCATTTACATATGTAAATTTAGAAACTTGAATCTTTTTTTCCCTCTGAAACTAGTCATAGTATCAGTTTGAAAGTTTTTTATTGGTAATTTGGCTTTCAACAACTTGAAATGTATAGTTATTTTCTTCCATGGTGATATACTTTTACATTTCTTTGATATTCCTTTTAGAATATGATTTAACAAATTATAAATGTTTTAAAAAGGTCAATAACTTGTATTAATTTGTCAACTTAATATTGTCATGAGTGATTATTTCTATATGAGATTTGGAGGGATACAATGAGTGGCATTGGGATAATAGTTTATGAATGAATGGAAATATACTGTAAAACTGTCCATTTGGTTTTATGCTTTAAGTAATGTGGATTGGTTTCTCAGCACTGTAATGAAATCATCTGAAATCCATTAAAATCCACTTGGAGCCCATGAAATTCAGAAGACAGAGAAATCATTTAATCCCTCTATGGCATAATGGAACAAAATAAAATCTTACATGGTACCAGTGATTAAAATCCCAGCTCAGTAGTCTTCTCAGTCATTTGGTCTCTTCTTCGTTTACTCCTACCTTTGTAGATGAGACCCTTGAGATTTCGGTTTAATTCTCACCAGCTTTAACATGATCCCAGATGCCACGGAAGAATGCCCCATCCATTGCTAAATTGATTTTTCTCTTAGTCACTTATTTGCAAGTTTAAGAGATTATCCAAGGAATTTAGAAAGGTGTTTTTCCCTCCCCTCCCCCTCTCAAAATCTGCTATTCAAGAGCCTTATGAACATCTTAAATTACTTCCTTTACCACCTTGCCACATCCTCTTCCAAACCTTTTTTGTCTTGAGTTCTGCGGTCAGTTATCCTGTTTGGGACTGATGAATAAGAACTATTCATAGATCTCTCAGTAACCCAGCAGATTAAGAGTCTCTTTGGGTATTTCCAGTGCTGAAAAGTTAGACCGCATAAAATAATACTTAACTGAAATTTTTTGAATAAAAATTTATATATATGATAAATATGATATGATATAGACACCCAGAAAGCTATGATGTCTTTGAACATTGTATTTTCTCTTTTGAAAAAGTGTTAAAAGCAAAATTTACTTTATTTTGGTATGATTTAGGTTAACATTGGAGGAAGCAACTTTAGGAAAGCATGAACTACAAAGATGCAAACTAAAAAAGATTGACTTAGGTATTGTTATGTAGAAAAAAGGTTGGTAAGGAGCAGTGACTATAATTAGAATTTAAGTGAACACTCTTGTTACTAAAATGATCTATACACATTTTTACAGGAAAAGAGGGTTGGATTTTTTAAATAATCTAAATCAGAGTTAACTCACGGTGGATTGTGGTCAGCCAAAGAAAAACAGCACAACTAATTAAACAAAACAGGAAAACAATGAAATGCTTTAACTCTTTGGGTTCTTTGAATGTTACTGTGTGAGGAGAGACTGTTTGGTAAGTGGAGCATGGTGCTGTTGATGGCAACTTGAGGCAATTTTGAGCACTTTAGATACTGATGGTATTTTTTAAAATCAAAATTCTGTACTAAAGATGCTTTCTCCTTGTGGCAATTTACTATTAGTTAACCAACACCTTTCAACAAGAATTAGAGTCCTCCCCACAACTTACAAATAAAAGAAACTCTAAAATAAAATGGGAAATTGATTTTCCTAAGGTAAATTAACAAGAGTAGGAAGAGAGAAGTGAAACGGAGGTTAACATATATATACTTTTAAAGGATATATATGTATATGCATATACTATATATCCTTAAAATATACACACATATACTTTTTATTGGTAATTTAGCTATCAACAACTTAAATGCATATTTTCTTTCTCAGTAATATATTTTCACATTTCTTTAGTAGTCTATTTAGAATCTGATTAAATAAAAATTGTGCTTGATTTTAAGAGGTTATGTTTTGGATTATTAATTTGTTAATGTATGGCTATCATCAATATTTTTATATGAGATTGTATATATGTAATATACATATATATGTATATTATACATATATATATGTAGTTGCCAGTAGTGAAAGGAAATTAAATGGGGAACATACTGTGTGTGTGCCTAATCATGCAGAAGTAGAAAGGAAGCATTAGGAAAAAAAAAAAAAAAAAGAAGCTGGAGGAAAGAGAAAGTGGGTGAGCCAAGGGCAACTTGGTTCGTTGAATGAATGAAGGGTGGGAGAAGGCACTATGCAATGAAGTTACCTTCTTATTATTTAATAGGTCATTCACATGAATAAATATTTGTTTATAGCTAATCAAATCCTGTTTCAGGACTGGCAACTTCTTAGAAAGACATTCTTATCTGTACTGTACCAGGCTGTTGGCATGGATCTGTACATGCTCAGTGGGCAGCTGAGTCTGAAGAATGGGAGCCCGGAACTCTGGGTTAGAGCACCTCTTCAAAACTTTGCTACAAAACTATTTTTTAACTACAAAACTCTGCTGGTAATTGTTCTACACAGACTTTTATCAGAATGGTAAAGCCAACACGAATCCTTTTTTGTTTACTTTAATACTTTATTTTATTTTATCATGTCATTTCATTTCACTTTATTTTATTTTGAGAAAG
Organism: Herpailurus yagouaroundi; assembly: GCF_014898765.1. Classification (NCBI taxonomy): domain Eukaryota; kingdom Metazoa; phylum Chordata; class Mammalia; order Carnivora; family Felidae; genus Herpailurus; species Herpailurus yagouaroundi. Next base: position 73,852,497 of record NW_024412376.1, read on the forward strand.
AGAGTGTGAGCAGGGGAGAGGGGCAAAGGGAGAGAGAGAGAGAGAGAATCTTAAATAGGCTCAATTCTTAGTGCAGAGACCGACATGGGGCTTGGTCCCATGACTAGCCTCATAAGCTGAGCCAAAATCAAGAGTCAGACCCTCAACTGACTGAGCTACCCAGGTGCCCAAACACTGGTTTTTTTAAGAGCAGTTTTAAGTTCACAACAAAATTGAGAGGAAGGTACAGTGATTTCCCATATACTCCTGTTCCCACATGTGTATAGCCTCCCCCACCATTAAAATCTCCCACCAGGAGGGTACATTTGTTACAACTGATAAACCTACACTGATGCATCATTATGACCCAAAGTCTATAATTTACATTAGTGTTCACTCTTCACCATACATTCTATGGGTTTGGACAAATGTATAACAGCATGTATCCATCATTATACTACTATACAGAGTGTTTTCATTACCCTAAAAGTCCTCTGTCCTCTTCCTATTCATCCCTCTCTTGCCCCTAACCCTTGGCAACCATTGATCTTTTTACTGTAAATGTAGTTCTCCTTTTCCAGAATGTCATATAGTTGGAATCATATAGTATATGGCCTTTTCAGATTGACTTCTCTGACTTAGCAATAGGCACTTAAGTTTCCTCTGTGTCTTCTTTATGGTTGTTTGGTAGCTCATTTCTTTTTAGTGCTGAGTAACATTCCATTGTCTGTATGTACCAGAGTTTGGTTATTCATTCACCTACTGAAGGTCATCTTGGTTGCTTCTAAGTTTTGGCAATTATGAATAAAGATGCAATAAACACCACTTGTGTGGACACAGGTGTTCAACTCCTTTGGGTAAATATCAGTGAATTTGATTAATGGATTACCTGGTAAGATCGTGTTTAATTTTGTAAGAAACTGCCAAACTGTCTTTCAGAGTGGCTACACCATTTTCTATTTCCACCAGCGATGAATGAGCATTCTTGTTGCTCCACATCCTCGCCAGCATTTGGTGTTGTCAGTGTTCTGGATCTTAACTATTGTAATAGGTGTGTGGGGGTATTTAATTTTTTTTTATTGGTATTTCTTGGATGATGTAAGATGTGGAGCAACTTTTTTGTGTGCTTATCACAAATTCTTAGTTGCTCCAATGAAATAGAAATAAACTCTGACAAGTACTTCAGAAAGAGTTCATTTATACCAGTTATTGTTTATTCACCATCTTACAGGTGTTAACAACTAAATACATGTGATAAGCATTCGAGATATACAGACATCTTTTTGAAGTCAGTCACAGAATTCTTTTCTTTTTGTTTTGGTTGGTACATATCTCTGAAATTATAATGAGAATAATGAAAAGCATTCCATTAGATATCCAAATGTTATTTTATATGTGCTAAAAGCTACTTATATGAAGCTGTCTATACAAAGCTTTGGAATGTAGCTTTCTATTTTATATTTTACATGTATAGATATGTGATAAAATAATAGCAATTTAGAAGTACTATGGACTTAAGTTTATCTTTCTAGAAGAACTCTTTATCAACCCAGATAGAGAGCACAGCAGCTCATCGGAAGGTAATCCATTCCATTCTTTCTCATCTCTAATTATTAAAATAATTAGTCTAATATTGAGTTACAAGTGGCTTTGCTGTATCTTATTCCTCTTCTGTAGCATTGGAATCCACATTTAAAGGCTTATTGTGTCCCATCTTGTCTTTCCCTAACTCCTTTAATGATACATGCTTGATTAATTTATAGGCTTCAGTGCCATATTTTCCCCTTCTGAGTCCATTTCGTCAAATTTCTTAGGACTTGAGATGATGAGGACAGAATAAATCAGGATCACTCATCCCTTGTCTGTACTTTATCTGTACCAACATAACCGAAGATTGCATTAGGCTTTGAAACTACCTCACCCTTCTGGATCATAGTAAACCTACTATAAATTCCAGTTATTAGGATGTTTTTTAATTGGTTGTTCTAATCCTGGACTTTGAATATTGACGTGTAGAATTCAAATAATTAATCAATAAATAAATGTTTATTGAGCACCTATTAAATGGCAGATTCTGCATAATGTTCTGAGGATATACAATGGTATATAAACAGCCCTTGCTCTCACAGAGCTTAGATTCTCAGAGAAGAGCACCACTATAAGGAATGAGCATGGAATTAATGCTACTTAGTTCAATGATTAGAAGTAAAGTGGGGAGGCATCCATGGTTTATAAAAATAATTCAATGTTACCTCTTTTCCGGCTACATTTTTTTTCTTCTCAAAATATCAGTTTCTTTCAGAAATCCCTTATTAATTAATTTATATCATAACATAGTAAAATTTCATTCAATTGGAGCAAAGTTTATTCATTGCATTATTATTTTTATTATCAATACTTTGCACAAGATACTGTTGTAAATATTTTAAAATGAATTACGTTTTCGGGGCGCCTGGGTACTCAGTCGGTTGAGCATCTGACTTCAGCTTAGGTCATGATCTCATGGCTCATGAGTTTGGGCCCGTGGTGGGCTCTGTGCTGATAGCTCAGAGCCTGGAGCCTGCTTCGGATTCTGTGTCTCCCTCTCTTTCTGCCCGTCCCCCGCTCTCACTCTGTCTCTCTCTGTCTCTCAAAAATAAATAAATATCAAAAATAAATAAATAAATAAATAAATAAATAAATAAATAAATATGAATTACATTTTCAAACTGTGTAAAGAAACATTTCAGCATGCCCAGTGGCTTCATGTATTTCTTTTAGGTTATCCACTGTCCTTTTCTCTAATTCTTCATTTATTTTCACTTTATAGTGATTTTTTTCTAGAAAAAAAATCACTAAACCGAAAAGTTAGATAAATATTTATTATTATTTTTTTGGGTTTATTTACTTAGGTGATAATGAGAGTTTGAAGACTATAAAAAGAATAAACTAGGAGGATGGCAAGACAAACAAAAAATCCTTTGTGGAAGGAAAATATTTGACTTACAGAATCTGGAAACATTTTTACCCCTGCATTAGCATGTCCTTCCAGAACAAAACAAAACAAAACAAAACAGGAATGGAACAAGTTTGATGTGTTATATATGTTTACGTTGTCACTGAAGGGGTTTGTTGGGTATTTACATGTCCATAGATTCTACAAATAAAAATAAAAGATGTGTCTAAATAAATCTGAAAAATATTAAGTGACCAGTTATGGTATCAAACTAATGAAAACCATAATCCATTTGAATTTACTATAAGGTCCCAATGTTTGCATAAAGTGTTAAAATATGTTTGAAACTGAATGCAATTAGTGATATTTGATTTATTTTGGAGATTAATACATTACAATGAAATGCAACTATGATTTTGCAAAAAAATACTGGCCTAGCTGGCCTTTAAAATGCATGTAGGATAGTGCATAACCATTAATTCTTTCCTGTATTATTGAAATAGAGAAGAAAGGATAGGTAGCGGTGACCCTATATCCTAGATGTGCTGGAATGTCCTGGTTTACACCTGTTATAGATTAGTCAATGCCTATTAATTATTTCAGCCCCCCTTTCATTCTCAATGGTGTCCCTATTTGCATAGAAATATGTCCTCACTTTATTAATAGATTCAAGGGTTTAATTTTATCTAGACAACTAAATTAAAGAAAAAAATGATGATTTTTTTTCCCACAGAAATTTAAACCTAAAGTAAAACATTTTGAAAAAATGGCAAGATCACAAAATCAACCTATAGTTTTCAGAGATATATCCTGACTCGACTAGTAATTGGTTCCTAGGACAATATGAATATTTCACTTTTAATTTCTTTTCTTTAAAAGTCTATATTTGAGAGAGAGAGAGTGAGAGAGTGCATGTGCACATGAGCAGAGGAGGGGCAGAGATGGACGGAAAGCAAAAATCTCAAGCAGGGTCTGCATTGTCAGCACAGAGCCCGGCACAGGGCTCGATCCCACCAATGGTGAGATCATGACCTGAGCCAGAATCAAGAGTCCGAGGCTTAACCAAGTAAACTACCTGGTGCCCCCACTTTTAATTTCTTAAGCCAAAATATGTTTTTCAATTTGCTGTGCTCTATAAAGCTTTGAAGGACCACCTTAGAGCTTCTAAATATGGATTATCAATATTTTCAAAATATTGTTGACAGTCAACTTTTTAATCAGTGTATACCACGAGCAACCACTAAGAATTTTTTATGTGATTTTATTTAATCTTCAAAGCAACAAGATGAGGGTGACTATTATTAGCCCTATTTTACGGCTGAAGAGATTAAGGCTTAGAGTGTAAGTGATTTGTGTCCTTTCTGTCTTTCACCTTGCTGAAGAATTAAATAAATAGATACATTCTAAATCAGCAATATAACACAGGTACATCTCTGCTTCTTACCAGTGAACATAATATTAGTATTTGCTTCCTGACTCTCATTTAAATGCTTAATTACATCTGAGAGATTATTTTGTTATATATGGGGATATTGCACACAGAAGATGTAGTCTGGGCATTACTTGATATATTTTATCTTATTCTGGAATCAAGTCACACCACAGGGCATACATATATGGATAATATTGCTCTGGAGCATTAAAAATGTACTTTTTTGAGCTAGGTTCTGTGTTATTCCCTAGGTTTGACTTTAAGGGAAATATGAGAAGGTGATATGTTTTTGTCGTTCATTTGTTTTTGTTTTTTAGACTACTTTTTGTTCTTTCTCATAATGTCCATCAGAGGAGAAGCCATGGTTTTTGTTGTTGTTGCTACTGGTATACCTTTTATTTTATGGGCAGTATAAATTTTGTTTCTGATTGTGTTGTTTTCTGTCTTTGGTTCCAAGAAAATCAGAGCCAAACTTATGATTCACATTTTGTATTAGACAAGATTTTCAATGCACATTTCTTGGGCTGACTTTAACTCTGACTTTGTTTTCTTTCTCTATCCTTACTGTCAAGAGCATGGATCTAGAGTCAGATCGCCTGGATTCAAATCCCAATCCCAGCCGCTCCTGCTCCTCAACTGGGGGCAAGTTCTTTAGCCTCTCTTAGTCTCAATGTCTCATCTGTAACAAATGAGGATTGTACTAATAGACTAATAGACTGGCTTCATAAGGCTGTTACAAGAAATAAACAAGATAATGCATGTGAAATTCCAACACTATCTGACATGTAATATAGTGTGTGTGTGTGTGTGTGTTATTATGCCATTACATTGCTCAATATTTGTGAATCTACTCAACTATTTTTTGAGATTTGAGGCTTTTAAAGTAAATAAATGTTAAAATGTTGCCTCTTTCTCTATATTTAGCATGAAACAGAAACTTATAAATACTCTCACCAGATTGAACTGTTTCTCAAAGTATATGTTATACTGAACCTACAATCACAAAATATAATATAGATTTTGTTTAGTTTATTTTGTTTATTTTCATAAAATATTTACAGAATTTAGGCAAAACCAGAGAACTTGAGTGAATGAGTAGCTTTGAATGACATGTAATAGATACCCTGCAAACTTAGAGAAACTGATTACATAAATATAAACTTCTGATTCTGCTAGGATAGAAAAGAAATCTATTAAATAGGCAAATACGTCTTATAAAAAGAAAACCATGTATCAAATAAATATGGAATTTTTCAGATACTTAACCTTTTCAAAGACATGAAAGTATTTTCTGTTATGTTGTGTAGGAGGAAGAATTTGAGTTTCAACCACAAAATCAAGCATGTTCAGACAACTGAATATATGCAGGAGTGGTTGGACAGGCTCCATTTCTGCAACATGTTCATGAAAGATGGGTTAATTAGGTTAATACTCTGGCCTATGAAAAAAACATTGAGGATAATTAGCTCTTGTGTGGACATTGCATCTAACATTTCCTTTTATTTCTTCAAAGTTCTACCAAGTTATAAAATAAGAAAACATTTTTGGCTGAAGCCTAGAACTAGTGTTAAATTACAAGGGATAAAAATTGTTTTCATTTTTAATTTGCCTGAGCTTTATTATGAAGAACATTTGCATTATGCTTACAGATAGTTTTGTTTGTTTTTGAATTGTTAAGATTTATCCTGGCCTATATTTTTTTCACTTGGCTGACCATTATACCAGAATTATAATTGTCAGCCTCTCTATTCTGGATACCACCCAGGTCATGGCTTGGACTGTAGGACATGTCAATGGGAAAATCAAGGGGAAGAAATTTTAAGAGAAGAATCCTTCAAAGTGAGGTCTTCAATTTACTGAAATATAGAAACAGACGACCAAGTTGCATAATATATGTTTGAGGTCACTTGTTGTAGGGTATGGAAGGAGGAGGGAGTGGATTGGCAGGATTAGAGAGGTAGGATCCATCTACCATTATATCAGAGGATAAAATTAGAGTGGATGGAGAAGGAGATTGGAAAGAAAAAAAGTATTTATTACTTCATGTAAATGAGAGACAAGCTGGGGACTAGTTTGGAATAAGACCAAATCCTCTTCCTAGTAGTCCAGGTCAAAAAGGTTAGCGAGGGAGGGAGCCAAAACATAAGAGACTCTTAAAAACTGAGAACAAACTGAGGGTTGATGGGGGGTGGGAGAGAGGGGAGGATGGGTGATGGGTATTGAGGAGGGCACCTGTTGGGATGAGCACTGGGTGTTGTATGGAAACCAATTTGACAATAAATTTCATATTAAAAAAAATAAAATCACTACTTTCTCTTAAAAAAAATCCGATAATCACCCTCTAATATCTTGGCTCAGTTAATTCATTCAGAAGTTGCATTCACTGATTTTAAATTAATTAAAGTCATCACTATGGATCTTGTGCATAATCCTGAAATTCCTAGTTTGGTATCTGCCTGTAGAGTCAAATACATAAATAAGATGCCAGAAATCCAATGGATTTACCTGGGCTACTACATAGTGGGAAGGAAGGAAGAAGACAACTCAAGAATACTTGTGATTTCAATGCCTGGATTTAAAAGTGGTGTCACAATGCTGCTTTTCTTCTTCCCCTGAAATACTTTATTTTCTTAGTTATAATGATAAAGGCAAATATTTACTGAGAATTTATTTTTTATTAGGCACCTTAATATCTTGTTTAATCTATGGAAAAATGATGTGATTTACCTTTTCCAATTAACAGATAAGGAAAGAGAGGGTCAGAGTTATTGCAAGACTTTTTCAGGTACTGCAGCTACTCCATGAAAGGATTTCATAAGATTTTTCATAACTACATTTATGGAACTGGAGATATGGAATAGATTGTAATGTAAATCTTATAACTTGACCAACTGTTTTCTTGAAACTAAATGAGTCTATCAAACCAGTACACACTTGCCTTGTAGAGGTATTTCACTTAAGAATGCTTTGTAATTCAAATAATTGCAGATAATATAATTGAGATTTTCACATTTAGTTGTTACATTCAAATTTCCAGTAATGACTGAATACTCATGGAGGATGGAGACCTAATCTTTGCTTTTACACTTGATGACTATCTTACATAAAAAAAAAATCTTATATCGTGGTCCGTATTTGCACACTTATCCATAAAAAATAGGAATGCATGCCTGTGTATTTTACCGTTGCAATTTGAAAAACAAACAAACAAACAATAAACAGAATTGTCTACTCTCTAAAAGATTAAACCAAATAAAGAAAAACTTTAACACTTTAAAGATGGGTTATCAGAAAATTTCAAGAGGTAATTAAGAGAATAAATGAACCAATGAACCACAGTAAATATTGAGAATTTTTATGTTTATGGAATAGTATATAAAGCAACAGAGCAGGTCTGACCTGGGGATACATATATGTATATTTTGGTCCATGGATGATTACTCATTTTAATTATCCATTATTTTCTTAAGATTTAGGAAATATCAATGTGGTCTTCTGCAATCTTTCCCAAATGAGTTATAAAACATATATTTGAAGAATGAAAAAAGATTATTTGAAGGGAGATTAAACTTTAGTAGTGACTTGCCTTTCCATAAAGTTTTGATAACATATTTTAGAGAATGTTTTTTTCTTAGTTCAAATTTTGGTTCTGATGGTATTGTGTATCACAAATTATTGAATAATACAAAAAATACTTTTCCCCCCCAAAATGCTTTTGCAAACAGTGCATAGCTTAATAAGTTAAAATTGTCTTCTCAATGGGTCCTTATTCAGTGTCTGATATTCTGTTTGTGAACTAAGCAGTTTTGTCACTTTTCTTTTATCTCCTGTTATCTCTTTGGGATACATTTCACTGACTGTCCGTTGATGTAATAAATTTAAGCCATTGTGGTCAATAAGGCAGTAAATAATATCTGTTGATTTTGATATTAGATGGCATGGGACGTAGAAAGTAAGTTTTTAAGGCAAAAAGTGAATGAACATAAAGTTGAAGGGAGAATTATCAGTAATCAGTATATATTCTTGAAGTGGTAGTAAACATAAATTTGCTTACACAATTTATTATGGATTTCAGTTCCTGCTTCTCGACTTTCCCATCTCTGTGACCCAGGTGAATTATTTAGTTTCCTAAAGCCTCAGGTTCTTTAAAGGAAGTACTTAATTCATCATGTGTTATGACTAAACTAGATAATGTAGGTTTAGTGCTTAGTCCAGTACCCCTTAATATCTGCTTAGTAAGTGTGGTCATTACATTTTTCCTAGCTATTGTTTTCTCCCTCCTGGCATACATTTCTTGTATCCCTCCACCTAGCCTAACTGGTCTACTTTTAAAGTTCTGCAGAAAGCCCTCATCCCTGTGAAGCCTTAACTAACTCACAGTCATTCAGGTCACAGACCATGGCCTGGCCTTTGCCTCATTTTTCTCTTATTGGCTATAGCTAGTCACAAAGTTGTGTGGTATACTTCTTGATTGTTAGCACCACTACCTAAGTGGTGATATTTCTCTTGATTGTTTAAATTTTTATCCTTTATTCCCTGATGTACAGATATATTAAATTTTTAACTGATGTACAGGTATCTCAAATGCATTACTGCCTCTGTGCTTTAGTGATTCTTTCTTTTCTTGTCCTTCTTTCTTGAACTTGTCTAGAATCTTATAATTAACAACTTTAAGATGAGATCTCTTTGGATTAAAGATAGAATTATTAATTCAATTCAGTTCAACGAGCTTTGTTGAGCACCAGCTATTTGCCAGGCATTGTGCCAGTTGCTGAGATATGGGGTACAATGATTTACTCATTAATTCAACAAATATTTTCGAATTCTTAAAATATGCCAAGTCCTGTCTTACCTACTAGTTCCTGCCCTCACAGAGCTTACAAGCCCGTTGAGATAAGTATTTCCACTGATGTTTCTTCATGCATGCTAACAGTATGCATGCTAAAGGTAAATCGCAAACCCTTAACAAGGAGGAAACTGATTGGCCTTCTTTATTTCTTGAATGTCTCCTCATTTTTCTTAGGCACCCTTATTTCTGGAAACTCCTTCACCTAAATCCTCTGCTTCACTCCTCAGCTCTCTTTCCATGTTCTTCAGCAGCAAATTCAGTGCCCTTGCTTCTAATCACCTTCCAAAATCTGAAAACGAGTCCTCATGTCCAAGTTCCTACTCATCAGTTATTAAGATCCAACGTGCCTAAACATAAACTCATGTTCTCTCACCACAGTTTCCTCGTTCAGTTTTATTCATCATGGCGCCATCTCTTCTTGAAACCATCCAGTCATCTTTGAGTCATCATTTCTCTGCTTCAGTCCTTACATCTAATTAGTCATGAAATTATGTTGATTCTTCCTTCTAATTGTTTTTTATATCCTTTTCTTTGAATGATTCATGATCATGTTGACCACTCTGGATTAAACATCCATCATGTCATACTTGAGCCATTAGATTAATTTTCTAACTGGCCCTTTATCTTCATCTTTTACTCCCTCCATCTTCCTGCCATAGGAACATTCTTTGAATACTTCCCTTTATTGCCTTTCTTCCTGTTCAAAGATCTATAAAGAAGTCCCATTCCTTATTAAATCGAATCTAAGTTTTCTTGAATTTTCAGGTACTCTATAACTTGGTTCTTATCTGTTTATTCAACTTTTTTTTTTTTTTTTTTCTACTCTCAACATGATTCTTTTCTAGTTAGGCTATTTTCATTATGCTATGCTCCTTCTCATGCCCTTGTTCCAGAAGTAGTAGTAGAATAAATGTTAAGAGCTTGGCCTTAGGCATCAAACAGACCAGGGCTGAAATTCAGTTCCTGCTTGTGAACTTTCCTATCTCTGTGACCCAGGTGAACTACTTAGTTTCCTAAGCCTCAGGTTCCTTAAAGGAAGTACTTAATTCGTTGTGTGTTATGACTAAACTAGATAATGTAGGTTTAGTGCTCAGTACAGTACCCCTTAATAGCTGCTTAGTAAGTGTGGTTATTACATTTTTTTCCCTAGATATTGTTTTATCCCTCCTGGCATACGTTTCTTTTATCCCTCCACCTAGCTTAACTGGTCTAGTTTTTTTTTTTTTTTTTAATTTTTTTTTTTAACGTTTATTTATTTTTGAGACAGAGAGAGACAGAGCATGAACAGGGGAGGGTCAGAGAGAGAGAGAGAGACACGGAATCTGAAACAGGCTCCAGGCTCTGAGCTATCAGCACGGAGCCCAACGTGGGACTCGAACTCACGGACTGCGAGATCATGACCTGAGCCAAAGTCAGACGTTTAACTGACTGAGCCACCCAGGCGCCCCAATAACTGGTCTACTTTTAAAGTTCTGCACAAAGCCCTCATCCCTATGAAGCCTTAACTAACTTACTTGTGCTTTGTCTGAATTTCTAAATAACAGATAGATTACATAGAAAGTTGGAGGTGAAATTACATATGTAGAGGGTGAATACAAACGGGTATTTGGGGATCCAAGAGGCCTGGAATCTAAGCTATTTTTCCAATAACTAGCGTGAGGCCATAGACATACTCATTCTGAATCTCAGTTTCCTCATCTTAAAAATGAGAAAATTACTACTTTTTTCCACTTTATAATGTTGTCAGAGGATCAAATGAACTTACCTCAGAAATTGTCCTGGATTGTTACATGTACATGTTTTTTACCACATGTTGATAGATTGATTGTTAAGATTTTTTTTTCAGCTTTATTGAGGTATAATTGACAAATAAAATGGTAAGATATTTAAAATGTAGACCATGATGATTTGATATATGTATGCATTGTGAAAGGATCTCACCATCTAGTTAATTAACACATACATCCCTTCATGTATTTATCTTCTTGTGTGTGTGTGAGGACATTTAAATTCTACTCTCTTAGCAAATTTCAGTTAGACATTATAGTATGCAGTATCAACTATAGTCACTGTGTTATACATTAGATCCTCAAACCTTATTTATCTTAAAACTGAAAAGTCTGTACCCTTTTACCACCCTCTCCCTATTTCTTCCACACCTCAAGACCCTGGCAACCACTTTTCTACTCTGTTTCTATGAGTTTGACTTTTTTTTTTTGATTCCACATATAAGTGATATCATATGGTATTTTTCTTTCTCTGTATAGTTTATTTCCCTTAGCATAATGCCCTCAAGGTCCAACCATGTTGTTGCAAATGGTAGGATTTTCTTCTTTCTCATGGCTGACTAATATTCCATTGTATATATGATTGTTAGGATATTTTGGTTAAGGTTACACATTGATTTGTGTAGCATTTATACAACTTTGGGAAAATAACTATATAAAAATTATACTTATTATAGGTATTATTTAACAAATACATTTCTTTAGGGCAGTACTAAAATAACTTGTTATGAAGAAATTTAGTTTTCTAAATTTATTTTGTATTCATTATTGTTTTGTCTAGGACCTTGAGAATTACACTTCTCGAAAGGATGGGATTTAAAACAAACTTTTAAACAAAATTTTGGCATTCTTAGTGCTTAGTGATAATTCTAGAAATTATGATGCTTTCTTGATTTATTTTAAGGCATAAGGAATAAAGGAGACGTTAAGAATAAACACTAATTAGTAAAGCTTATTTTTTGCTAGCTTTAAAGTCTAACTTTTCCCTATTTTTAAACTGTTTAGTTTTATTTTTAGTTAGTCTGAAGCCCACCAATTTTTGTCCAAAGGGCAAAATTATTGCAAAAATGGTCCAGTATGTAAGATTACCCCTGTGTTGGCCCCACCCAGGCTAATTGGCATTATTGAAGGTGGGTAGAAGGAATGCTAGCCACAGGGAGTTGCCCATTTTCTGTGATTCATATCTTGGAGACACTGGGGTAAAATTTAGAGGGAATCCACTCCTATTTAAATGCCAGGTTCTCACTCCTAGACAATTATTTTTCAGTACACAACTCCCCTCCCCACCCCCCCCCCCACTTTTTTAAATCTGGCCACACCTCTTAGGAAAACAGAAAACACCTCAAGCCATCACAAGTTGCTTCTTCAGTCTTATTCATTCATAGTTTTGTTAACTGCAAACACAAGAAATAAGATGTACAATTCAAAGTGGTGTTAGCTGTGTTTCTTTTTTGTTTTGTTTTGTTTTTTGTTTTGTTTTGCTTAGCTTCAGCTCTGGAGATTTTGTAAATAAAAATGCATGCAGTAGAGGTGAAAATGATGGTTTTCAAAGACGCAATTTGGAGTTTCTAGGAGTTCCTTCCTGCCCCTGCCCCCCCCCCCACCCCGACCCCCACCCTGTGTTAATGCTTTCAGAAGAAACAATATTGCAAAATTAATGTAATCTGTGAAGGAACCTTTTTGAGGCTATAGAGCTTTCCAAACTGACAATGCAAAGCACATATGATATGTTAGCTTCTTTGGTGATTTAGAAGAACCTGTGGCAATAACAGTAATAGGCCAAACTTTCCACTAGGGTCTCTGAGTAGAATCCTTGAACAAAAAAAGTGAAAGTAGTGAGCATAAAGTCAGAAAATAATTAGACTTAACAGATGTCATTTATATAGAATTTAAAGCAGTTTAGCTGTCATCTTCCTATGGAAATGTTTCCATTTGTTTCTGTACTGAAGTATGCAGCTAAGAAAATCTTTAAATACTTTCTTCCATCCTTCCTTCCTTCCTTCTTTTCTTCTCTTTCTTTCTTTCTTTCTTTCTTTCTTTCTTTTCTTTCTCCTGGAGATTTGGATTTGAGTGGAATTTGAAATGAAAATTACCATAAAGTAATATGCTTACATTCTTCCTTTAGGGTCAATATTTAAAGCTTGCTAATGTAAGAATCTTTGAAAAGTAAGACTTTCATTTTCAAAAGTTTTTTTCTTTTTCTTTCCCTCCTGAGTAATTCTTCCTTAGTGGAGCTCCAGCCCTGTTTTCCAAAAGAGGATGATGGCTATATCATTTTTCTGGTTTGTCTGTTTTTAAATTAGTCTTTGGTTCTCATATTATTTCCATCAGCTTATTTCAAAGTCCAATTTTTAAATGAGGTTCTTTGACTTAATGAATTCTACTGGAATTAATTATATTACTAGCCAAAATTCATTAATTCAACTAAATTTAATAATTTGCTAGGAAACATGACTGAATTTTTTTTTAAATGGCAATATGCTCCTGTGAATTGTGACAGGCCAAGCAGGAAAAGGAAAACAAAAAACCTCTGTAAGCTTCTATTATCAAAACTATTTCTGTGTACGGTTCTCTTCTTTTTTTCTACCTCCACTCAAAATCCATAGGTAAATATGTTCTTCTTTTGACAACAAAGGGACTAATATAGTCTTTTTTGGGTTTTTGTTGTTGTTGTTTTAAGAATAGGAAGTTTGAGGAGTGGAGGAATTTGGGAGTAAATGTGGGTTGTAGGGTTAGCATGGGTAATAAAGACAGTATTTTTCAACATAGCCTCTGGGGTGAAGAGTGGAAATTTCTTGGACCTACAGAGGAAAGTGAGAGTCTAGAGATTAGATAAATCGAGGTTCAGCTATATAAATGAATTGACAAATTTTAGCTACCTCCCATAGAACACTTCAGAAATTTGTTTCTAATGTGGCCCATTGCAGAAAAAATATAAGCATTGTTGATTTAGATCACTGCTCTTACACAAATTGTCTACATTTCATGCAGTTTTAAGTAAAGTGATATTACAACATTTTTGTGTGGTGTTGGTTCATTCTCATTTTTTCTGATGGGTATGTTGTTCCTCCTCAGTCCAGGTTCCCACTAAGTTTTCCTCTCACATGTCTACGACTCAGAGCATATAACCAAAGAGAAAATGGGAGGACAACCCCAATATGAGGGGTGGAAAAGATTAAAACGCAAATGAAGGATATCAATTTTTTTTTTCAGTCTAGGCTGCAAATCTAGATTGTATTTCATAAAACAGGAGAAGGAGTTGCAGGAAGGTTTTCCCCTGTTGCTGTGACAGGTCACCAATTCTAATCTGAGGGTCACAGCCAAGTTCCCTGTTTAGTAATTGCTTGATTTGACATCTATCTTGACCTTTATTTACTTTGGCCTTTCTGGCTAGAGGTCACAAAAGCACAAGAAGATAGGAGTCTTATAAATGCCTTGATGATGAAAAATGAGAATAGTATCCCTTTGGCCCTATGTATGAATATATGTATAATGTGTTGGGGTATTTTAACTCTTTGGTGCAATCCACAGTGGTAACACTTACACATTTCCATCTGATTTTAGAGATGTATTTTGTAATGACTTTGGGATGAAGATAATACATATTAAAAATGGCAAAATCTTGTTCAATCTAAATCTTGACCATAGGAAGTAGAGGCAGATTGTCATGGATTAATTATATTTTTTATCTGATCAGAATTCACAAGCACATAATTGAAGTGTCCCAAATAGAAGTGTTACTTTCCAAATCCTCTAAAACAGGATTTTGATATTTTTAACTGAATGCACATTATGGATAGGGATGCGAATGGGAAATGTGGTATCATGAACAGATGATAAATTTCTCTTTCATGTATTGTCAGATATAGATCAGGCAAAAATCTTAGCCTTTTCCAAGAACAAAATATTTTTTCCCTAAAATAATGCTAGCAAATAGAATTCAGATACTTTCTTTTTATAATCAGCCCAGGAATACAAATTTGAACGTGAAATGCTGTGTTTTCTTTGCCAAAACTTAAAAAAAATTTTTTAATTAACATTTATTTATTTTTTGAGAGTCGGAGAGAGACAGAGCACAAGCCGGGGAGGTGCAGAGAGAGGGAGACACAGAATTGGAAGCAGGCTCCAGGCTCTGAGCGGTCAGCACAGAGCTGGATGCGGGGCTCAAACCCATGAACCGTGAAATCATGACCCGAGCTGAGGTCAGTCGCTTAACCGACTGAGCCACCCAGGCGCCCCTCTTTGCCAAAACTTTTGTCCTAACCAGAGAATTTTACTAATATTCAATACAATTCCTTAGAAAAACTGAATGCTATAGCTGAGTTTATTATAAAATAACTTTATGCTTCTTATATGAGATACTCTTTTAAAAAAATTTTTAAAATGTTTATTTATTTTTGAAAGAAACAGAGACAGAAAGCGAGTGGGTTAGGGACAGAGAGAGAGGGAGACACAGAATCCGAAGCAGGCTCCAGGCTCTGAGCTGTCAGCACTAGAGCCTGATGCGGTGCTTGAACTCACCAACCTGAGATCATGACCTGAACAGAAGTTGGACGCTCAACCAACTGAGCCACCCAGGAGCCCCTTATATGAGATATTCTTTACATTAGTAGTAATAGTGGCATGAGGAAGAAAATTCTGATTTTCTTTTTTTAAAAAAATTTTTTTTAACGTTTATTTATTTTTCAGACAGAGAGAGACAGAGCATGAACAGGGGAGGGGCAGAGAGAGGGAGACACAGAATCTGAAATAGGCTCCAGGCTCTGAGCTGTCAGCACAGAGCTGGACGCGGGGCTCGAACCCACGGACCGTGAGATCATGACCTGAGCCGAAGTCGGACGTTTAACCGACCAAGCCACCCAGGCGCCCCTTGAAAATTCTGATTTTCAATACTATTCAAATTTCTCTGTGTCTGTATCTTTGTAATGGTATAGCAGATGAATATAATGATTTATAAATGGAAAATGATTGCCAAGGGACATGTATGGACATTTTTAGAAAAAAATATATCACTATTTAGCTGGGTTTTTCATAATAATAGATAAGATAAAATTTCTTAAAAATCATTATAATTGGCTTTCTATGAAACTATTATTATTTTAATTCTTAGTGTCTAATGACATTGGTGTTTTATTTTATATGATTTAAGTGATCTAGAAGGTTGAAACATCAAACATATTAAGTATCTTTTATTCTCTATTCTTTCTTCATAAAATTATCACCATTTGTGATTTTACATTTATTTCATGATTGAAACATTTTTTTTGAATGTTTATTTATTTTTGAAGGAGAAAGAGACAGACTGTGAGCAGGGGAGGAGCAGAGAATCCAAAGTGGGCTGCAGGCTCTAAGTGGTCAGCACAGAGCCGGACCCAGGGTTTGAACTCATGAACTGTGAGATCATGACCTGAGCTGAAGTTGGACGCGTAACTGACTGAGCCACCCAGGCGTCCCTATTTCATAATTTTTTAAACTAATATTTGTATCTCAAATATAAACTAAGAATAGGAACTAGGTCTATTGTTTGCCAACTGTAGAATACTCACACTTAGTTTTTGACACATAGTAAGCCTTCAGTACATATTCTTGAATACATGTGAAAACAAAATACTTATCATGAATAAATTATCCTTTGAGACAGCTGCAATTTACCAAGGCAGAAATGAGGTCAGTGGCAGGAGAAGAGAAGGAAAGGTAAGAGTCTTTACTTCTTTCGCTATAAACAGATGGGACTTATTGGCCTATGACCTGTCCCATTTTGAGCAGGTTGTAGAATGCTGTCTTACCTAGGGCTTTTACTCATGATGATTTAAATCTGTGTTTATGAACACAGGAAGGAAAATGGTGAAGTTTCATGCTGTATAGAAAAATGTATCTCTGATTTGTAACTTTTGACAATTTTTGTAGTACAAATACTTTCACCAAGAATGATTTCAAATACCAAAGTGATGTTACCAAATGCAAAGTTGGAAAGAGATATGCATGATGAGCTTTCTCCTGCAGAACTAGCACATCAATGTGAGAACATGTCTTTGAAAATCTACTTTTTCAACTTATTTTTCTTCTACTCCCACATGAAAGTTTATTCTAATAATACTGGACATCTGCTAGATTTATATTTGTGGTGAATGGGGGACCTGGTCTGCCTAGTCCCCTTCCAGAAAGGACCTGTGCCCAGTTGCCTCCAGGTCTTAGCTTTTTTTTCTGACTACCTCAGCTTCCTAGTGTTGCCTCACCCAAGGTCACATCCTTCTGGACATTCTATGACAGAGCCAGGCAAGGATGTAAGGTCTGGCTCCAGAGCTCCCCATGGTGCTGGCAGACTTTCAAGTTTCCCCCTCTGCCTGATCCTCCTTCCTCTTGTTCCTTTCCACAGATATTTATCCTAATAATATCCTGCATTTAGTGTCTACTTCAGAGAACCAGATTTGACCACCCTTCTGTACTATACTTCATTTTGCTCCATTGCCCTGGGAGAACCTTCCCATCTTCCCTGCTGACCAGGTGCTTATCCATCTTTTCCAAAGTTAGCACAGGTTCATCTTTT
The DNA here is from genome assembly GCF_014898765.1 of Herpailurus yagouaroundi. Classification (NCBI taxonomy): domain Eukaryota; kingdom Metazoa; phylum Chordata; class Mammalia; order Carnivora; family Felidae; genus Herpailurus; species Herpailurus yagouaroundi. The sequence continues at coordinate 73,870,026 of NW_024412376.1, forward strand.
CCAGGAAATATGTGAACAACTATAGGATAGGCCAAGTGGTTTCATAGCACCCTTCTCTGGGTTTCATAGAATCTTGGGCAGATCGCTATCTCTTTTCTTACCACCTGTGTCAATATCTGCTTACTTATCTTGCTCTAGATTGTGAATTCCTCAAGAGGTCTCTTCTATACTGTTACCCCCATGCCTGACACAATGATGACACATAGTAAGCTCTCAATAAATAGTATTTGTTGAAGTTAATTAAGTCAAATGACTTGTCTAAACTCATCCATTTCCCCTCGTGAGTTGACTATATAATAATAGGAGGAGTCTGAACCCCTGTGCTACTGAGGTGGAGTCCTGTAGGAAAACAATTACAAACCTAATTCTTGAAGACTTGAAAAGATCATCACCTGGACCATAGTGTTGGTCATCTTCTGTTGGTATGAAGGCAGTGACACTGACATATTTATAACATAGGCCAGAAGTAAAAACTTAAATGAAAACGTGTATGTCTCTTGAAAAGATACAAACAGCCAACTTCCAAATGATAGGGTAAGAGTCTTCTTCCCTGGTTCATATATTTGTACAAGAAAGAAAAATGAATACTCAAATGTCATTTCTATTTATAAAGGATTTAATTTCATTGTCTGATTAAAATATAAATATCTTCTGTAGAGTATATGTGAAGTTTATAAAATAAGTACTGTTTACTATTTTTTTTTAGGGCTCACTAATTTTGAAAGAAAGTAGAAATCAGTGGTAAGGACATATTTAATAGTTGTCAGAGAACTGATTTCATGTTAGTAAAATCCAGTTGTATGATTTTATGACATGTTAATTGATAAAATCTGAGTTTGTTTTAACATTTGGTTTGACAGTAGTCTATTAATAGACAGCTAAATTTGTGGAAATTAGACAAAGTGTTTACCTTTGTGATCACTGTTTGACCTGAAACGAGCCTTTAAAAATATTTAACATAATTTTTGCAAGGGTTATTATAGAGGCCAACTTTTTTGTATAAAATCATACAGAAGAAGAGAGACCAGAGAGTAGTATAAAGTAGGGAGTAGAGGAAATCTTATGTTGGAACATTTCTACCTTTGTTCAAATATTATGGTCTATAGTTAGAAATAACGTTTTTAAATGTGGCAATTAGATCATGATAAAATGGGGTGAAAATATATGTGAGGTCAGTAGGGTTTTGTGTCCAGTTAAATGAAGCTTAATTATAATACAGCAGTATGACTGGGCTCTAGATATAATTGGTTTTTGTAGCACAGTGCCCTGTCTGTGTTTTTATGATTCTGTATTCTGTATTCAATTCATCCTCTAGTTATAATGCTATTTTACGTATTTTTTTCTGGATCAAGTTCCAGCAACTAGAACATTTAAGTAAAGAGATCTAACTTTTGGCATGTGACTTACTCAATTAGATGATGGAGAAAAATTCCCCTTGAGTGAAGCTAAAGATCTAGAATTGTATTAGTTTGTAACAACTGCTGAAACAAAATGTCGACGATCGAGGGGCTTAAACAACGGAAATGTATTGCCTTAGTTCTGGAGGCAAGAAATCTGAGATTGAGGGGTGTCAGCAGAGCTATGCTTCTCTGAGCGTATGAGGGAAGAATCTTTCTTTCCCAGAGCCTGTTAATTCCTTGGTTTGTGGAAGCATAACACCAATTTCCACATTGCATTCTTCCTATATCTCCAAATTTCCCCTTTTTGTAAAGACACTAGTCATGTTGGTGTAGGTTCACTCTTTTCCAGTGTGGGGCCTCATCTTAACTAATAGCATGTGCAATGACCCTATTTCCAAATAAGGCTTTATTCTGAGGTATTAAGAGTTAAGACTTCAACACATGACTTTGGAATTCAACCCGTAACAAGAGCCAATACAATTTATGGCCAGTTTTCACAAAGATGCCTCCCATTGTTGCCTGGTACTCTAATTCTTTCTCTAAAATACTGTTTATTCAGAGATCACATGTTTATGGGATTCTATCAAATTAAAGTTATAATTATTTTTTATTGACTCTTATGGGGAATAAATCCATAAGACACCATGCTGAACACTTGACAGAATGAAACATTTAGTGTACCTGGCAGCCTGCAGTGTGCAGTGTCTGGTCAAGTGTTATCAGCATCACAGGCAATGTGCTTTGTAAGACAAAGTCACTCTAATGCTTCTTTGGTGTCCACATTTTCTAGTACTACTGTTTTATCTAGGGTGTAGGAATCTTTTTCTGGTGCTCCCAGAGCTAAGCTGTTTTTCTCTTAGAAGCAGTGTGAAACCAGGTTTAGAACGTAGGCCTAGGAGCCAGAGACTCATGCCCAGCCTTACATCACTTGGTGCTCTTGGGAATATCACTGCCTTTTCAAGGTTCCAACTTCCTTTTTATCACATGAGATTTTGAACTAGATCAGAGCTTGTATAGCGGTGCTGCTTAGACCTTTAGAATCTCTAGAGGCCCAGTGAAAGGAGCATAGAAGTAGAAGAACCAAGACCCTTCATACCCTGGCAGTTTCTATACCTTTAACTCTCAGACAATAGCTGTAGAGTAAATCATTTATTTACTGGGGATCTGAGTATGATTTTGATCTAATGCTACATGATGGATTGAAAATCACTAGACTAGATTCCATGTTGCCTTCATGTTTTGAAATTCTATGTCATTATCATTTGAATAGAAATTGTTATAAATTAAGGCTCCTTATCATGGCTTTCAAAAGAAAAGAAATATATAATTTCATTATGGAAGATATCTTTATTCTAAGAGATTTTCCAATGTGTATTACAAGAATCCTAAGTATATTAAACCTTATAAATTGCCTTTCTTCAGCATTATCATTATCTTTCATTTAACCCTACTGAATAAACAAATATTCTATTATTATTAGCAATAAAAATCTATGTATACTTATTATGTGCCAGATCCAGTTATAAATATTGGAATTAAAAGATGAAAGCTCAGGGCTCCTAGGTGGCTCAGTTGGTTGAGTGGCGACTCTTGATTTTGGCTTGGGTCATGATCTCATGGTTTGTGGGTTCGAGCTCTGTGTCATGCTCTACATGGACAGCATGGAGCCTGCTTGGGATTCACTCTCTCCTCTCTCTCTTACCCTCCTCCACTTTTGTTCTCTCTGTCTCTTTCCCTCCCAAAATGAATAAATAAACATTAAAAAAAAGATGAAAACTCTACCTCAAACAGCCTCTAGCCTACTCAGTGAGGCAGACAAATAACCAGAACATCACACTATCATGTGGTTATGTACTGAGCTACAAGGAAAGCATTTCACTCAAACTGAGTAGGAGTTGGGAAATAATCAAAAAGGTGTTTTGAAAGAGTTTAATTTCAATTGGAGAAACATTATAGGCAATGGGGAAAAGGACATGGGAATACTGTAAAAGAGAAGAGGCAAATTGTTACTGCATCATTTCTTACCCATGGAGATGATATTAGGAGATGAGAAATGGGCAGAATTAGAGGGACCTCAAAGCTCAGCTTGATAATGACAATATATTCCTTGAGTGTTTTGAGTCTAGTGCTGTGCCAAGCAAGAGTTTATTTAGGAGATAATCAGAGGAAGGGATGCTACAACTGCATCCTGAAGATGTGACAATTAGGAGAGATAGGGATAGAGGAAAAAGTAGGGAAGCAATCTCTGCCAAAGCATAAAGACAAAACACAAGCCAGCATATTTTGGTAACTATAGAACATTTGCTGGGGCTGGATGTAATCAGCTATGAGAAGAGTAGTGAGAGATTAGGATGGATAGGTAAACAAGGGAGAATTAACTAAGAGCCTTGAGAGTGCTGAGAAGGCTTTGGAGTTTATCCTGAACACTTTAAGGAACCATTTAGGGATTCTCAATTGGGATGACTGTATGATAAGATGTGCCCTCTTGAAAGCTCATACTAATATGAGCTTGTGATATAGATCTGCGTTAGAGATAGGTTACACTGTAAGTACAAATATCAGTTGAGCACTTTTATAACAGTCCAAGAAAGACATTATGAAGCTCAGAACTAAGATAGTGGAAGTATAGCTGGAGAAAACCTGGATTTAGTTATATATATATACATATATATTATTATATAGTATCTATTATATATACAGTATATATTATATATATACAGTATTTAGTTACAGTATATTAGCAGTATACAGTATATTAGCTAATATTTAATATATATTATTATGTAGTATATATTATATATATACATAGTATTTAGTTACAGATTAGTTATATAGTTATAGATTTAGTTATATATATAGTATTTAGTTATAGCATTTAATTATAGGTATATATTAACTTAAAGATAGGGTCATAAACTATTGTCTGACTAGGACGCTTTTATAAATGAATGTAATATTTAAGCCATATAACTGTTAATATTTAAGCCATATAAGAATTATACAAGATGGATGTGTGATCGCTCTAGTTTAAGGTGGAACAGTTCAATGGAGAGTTGGATATATGGCAAGAAGCACTGTATGATGGCAGAGTCCAAGGTTTAGATTTACTTAGATCTGCATTTGAATTTGGTTTCTGTTTTTAGACACTATGTGTTTTGAGAATATAGTTTAGCTTCTATGAACCTCAAATTTTTCATTGTTAGTATGGGGGGTAAACTACCAGTCTCAAAGGATTTCTGGAACATCGAATGAAGAAACTTGGGTGAGCACATACTTGACCTTCAGTAAATAGTAGTTATTATTATATAAGGTCACAAGACAGCTGAGGACTGGAAACTTCTGAATGACCAGTGTGTTTACAGCAGATACACCAAAGGAAATAGGGTAAGCAATCTCAGCTGTGCTTATCATGTTCATGTTCTAAACCTTACACGGTCCTTGGAAGCCAAGGATTGTTTTTTATTTTTATTGAAAATATTATTCGACATATAGGTATAACAATGAGAATTGCTCAAAATATACTATACTGCTGTTCAACTTTGAAGTCAAAATTTTAATCCTGGGAATGTTAGCAGATTCAAGGAATGACGCAAAATATACTGATAAAGAACTTATTTTGGATGAAATTCTTTAGCCAATAAATTTACTTCCAAGAGTTAATTTCATGTTTCCCTAAAACTGTGTGCTGCTGAGACTTTGTCTCTGAAGTAAAACTTGGCATAGGGAAGTGAAAACTTGGATGCTGTTTAACCACTTCTTGAGGTATTTTTCCATCTTTGCTGTGTCATCTTTTAATTTTACTGTCATATAAAATTAGACAATTTTAGTAATAATACTACCTTTCAGTGAATAAAGCTTTCTTCTTTTTTATCACATCATATAATTAAGAACCATTAACTACTGTTAGGGGATTTGGTTAAGTCATCTTTAAGTTCGTGAAAACAAAATGAATGGCCTTTCATAATCTTAAAAAAGAGTCATAGACTTTGGCAGGCAGTACGATGCTACTGTCGACAATTCACCTAGAGTATTATTGCATTGTGGGATCTTAATCACAGATGTTTTGAAGGCCTTATCAGTGTTTTTATGTAAACTTTCTAAAAGGTTTTGGGTTTACAGCAACATTAGCTAGTTATAACAGGCTATTCATTGTTAAAAATCACTTTCTAGGGAGCTTTGTATTTTTAGTAGTGACAATTTGTGTATTTTAAGAATGAATGCATTGTTAAATAAGCAGAAATTAAAATCTAAATAAAACTTTTAAAGACAGTGTTTAGGACTATGCTTAATTTTGCTTTGTTGTTTTTGTTGTTGTTAGAAAAGGGATAAAGGAGGACTTTGTTGTTTCATGAGGCATGATAGACCTTTTACCTGCAATTGCAAAAAAATATTTTCTAAAAATTCTTCCTACTTCTCCACCACCAGTATCTCCTCAACTTTATTAAAGGAGATAATTTCTTTCTCATTGTACCACAGTATTGTGATAATATACTTAATTTTAGGTTGTTGAAGATAGTAATTATTGAGATAATGTATTTTGCTTTAGCCTGACTTAATGGGAAGAAGAGTTGGTCAAATGTTGAAATGGGTCCAGAGAATATCTCTGATGATGTCAGACCACTGGGTACAATTTTGAAGACATCCAATCATTGCTGTCTCCTCTACTAGTCTTTAGAAATGTAAAGCAGTTCGGGTTACTTCATAAGTCATGGGCAAGTCCGATCTTGGTGGGAAGCAAAATTAGGAAGGAGACACATGCTTTCAGTAGAAGGAAGCAATCAGATGCCAAATCAAGGGGTGGGGGTACTATTATTTGTCACTTAAAAGAATAAAAGGTATAACCTGGCATATGGACCCTACTTAGTTCACGGAATTAGAGATTTGTCCAATTTTCCTGCTGCGACAAACATATTCCATACACAAGTATTCAAACAGCTTCAAGGTACAATTTGTAAGAAGGTATTTTTATCTTGTGAAACGATGATTCCTTTCAAAGTATCTGTTAGGGGGAAAGAAACTTTTAAACAGAAATGGTTGGGATCCTGAAAAATGCCAGCTTCTTTCCTATAGATGCTTGGATGTATAATGGGTCCCTCATGAGTAACAAATTCCAAACTGGATTCATTGGCTTTCTCCCTCATCCTCCTGGGCTCCTGTCTTTCTTAATCAGGCTTGACTTTTCCATCAAAACCTATATCTGATAAATACCTGAGCCTTGTAAATTCTACCTCGATGTATTGTTTTAGACTTTCTCTTTATACTCACTACTCTTGCCCTTGTTGGGACCTTTAAAAAAATCTCTCTTTCCTGGGTTTTAAAAATATCTCCTGATATTTTCCCTCCAGCCCAGTCTTTTCTCATGCATCCTTCATATCCCGGTCAAAATTCTTTTTCCAAAAAAATATGTATTATGTGTTTGTTTCTTTGTTTTTCTTTTCATTAAGACCCTTCACTGATGCTCCATTGACAACAGGATAATCTAAACACCTTAGCGAGGCACATGAAGCCCTCCTTGAAGTGGCTCCTGCCCATGACCTTTGATGACCTCATCTACAGCCCCCTAGCAATATATAACTATCTGCATGATACTAATTGCAGTTTCAGTAATGTACTATGTTATTTTGTGCCTCCATGCTTTTGCCTATAATATTCCTTCTGCCTGGAATGTCTTCTCTCTCTTTTCCATCTTTTCCTGTTCTAGGTAGTCCCCATTGCTCATCTGGCAGAGTCACTTTCATTCTTTAAAATTGATTCTCTGGGGGCGCCTGGGTGGCGCAGTCGGTTAAGCGTCCGGCTTCAGCCAGGTCACGATCTCGCGGTCCGTGAGTTCGAGCCCCGCATCAGGCTCTGGGCTGATGGCTCTGGGCTGATGGCTCTGGGCTGATGGCTCGGAGCCTGGAGCCTGTTTCCGATTCTGTGTCTCCCTCTCTCTCTGCCCCTCCCCCGTTCATGCTCTGTCTCTCTCTGTCCCAAAAATAAATAAAAACGTTGAAAAAAAATTTTTTTTTTAAAAATTAAAAAAAAATAAATAAATAAAATTGATTCTCTGGGGGCGCCTGGGTGGCTCAGTCGGTTAAGTGGCCGACTTCGGCTCAGGTCATGATCTTGCGGTCCGTGAGTTCGAGCCCCGCGTCGGGCTCTGTGCTGACAGCTCAGAGCCTGGAGCCTGTTTCGGATTCTGTGTCTCCCTCTCTCTGACCCTCCCCCATTCATGCTCTGTCTCTCTCTGTCTCAAAAATAAATAAACGTTAAAAAAAAATTTTTTTTAATAAAATTCATTCTCTGAAGTTTAAACTTCTTTGGGAAGTTTTCCCTGAACTTGTCCTCCTCTTGTCATTGTATCATCAGCACCTAGCACATGATAATATTCACTAAGTGTTAGGTGATAGTGATGGTGATGTCAATACACACCATTAGGTCAGACATAATTCTTTCACTTCAGTTTGGTTAGTTGATTTGTCTGTTGATTGAGAAGACTGTAGGGGTATTTTATTCTTGCTCGTTGCTCTTTTATCAGAATTAAAAGATTCCTTTCTGGTTATGCCCAAAGACAGAAGAGATCTATGTAACCTGCATTTAACTGAACCTGGTGTTAAATCCTGAGGTAATCCTAGGGCTTGGACATTGGGAAACTTTGATCTTGAAGGTCCTTTATTGATTGATTGGTATGTTGGAATTTAAGAGAGATACAAGAGGACTGGGGATATTATCTTAAAATATTACTTAATTAAGTTCCTAAAACATGCCCTATTACTTAGAAATAGTAAATTTTTGTAGGTTAACTGTAATGTGTGAATTTACCAACCTGCATACTAAAAAATGCTTAAAGGATGACCAGTATAATTAGCAAAGAACTGGAAAGATAAATAAAATATATTTAAAATATTACAGACTTTTTGAATGTAGTATGGTTACTGTTCTTTATTTTTGAGGAGACCTGTTTTAAGTAAATTATGTTTCCTGAATTGTGATTGGATTCCTTTTCTATATTACTTTTTTACTTACTTAAATTATGTTAAAGCATTGTATATAATTGTATTTGTCAATTATAATTGTATATAATTACATATATATGTCATATACATGTCAATACATATATATATGTCAATACATATATATGTCATATATAATTGTATTTGTTCAATAATAATCATGTGTTCAATTTTAGAACAATGGTATATTTAGACCTGGATAGCTGTGATAAATTTTTGTTGTAGATGAGCCATTGTTTTTAAAAATTATCTTTTTGGTGGATGGGTTATAATATGGTGATTTTCTTTTTTTTTTTTTAATTTTTTTTTTTTCAACGTTTATTTATTTTTGGGACAGAGAGAGACAGAGCATGAACGGGGGAGGGGCAGAGAGAGAGGGAGGCACAGAATCGGAAACAGGCTCCAGGCTGTGAGCCATCAGCCCAGAGCCTGACGCGGGGCTCGAACTCACAGACCGCGAGATCGTGACCTGGCTGAAGTCGGACGCTTAACCGACTGGGCCACCCAGGCGCCCCAAATATGGTGATTTTCTAATCATGGTATAGAGAGACACTGTGCTATGTCAAATAAAGTATTAGAATTTCTTTCTCCAGCATCTATAGGAACATTTTAGATAGTCTTTCTTGGATACCACTATAAATTAAATAATTAATTAAATTAAATTAAATTAAATTAAATTAAATAATTTCTCTCTTTCTCTTCTACCCCATATATAAACTTCACGCTTGTTATAAATTTTAATATAGCAAAGTCAAATGGGTGGGAAGAAATAAATATAAGAACATAAAAATAGCAAAATCTAAAAGATGAAAAATAGTGCAGATCATATTATTTTTTGTTTTTCAAAGGTAAAAATTATTTACTAAACCATGATTTTCATTTAGAATTACATTTAAATGTATTAGTAACCATGTGGATAATAACCATCGTGTAGATATCAATGCATTGAATGCACACAGCTTCAAATTATTATTGTAAAAAAACAGATGCCATGGTGTTACTGTAAAATTAAAGAAGCATAGAATTGAAAATCATCTTGATACAGACTTCTAGTCTTCACATTTGTTTTTATGGAGTCTACAAAATTCAAAAATTTTTCTTCTATTTTGTTCTTATTTAATTACAGATCACTGAATAGTAGACAAAGAGGAAATTTGTGGTAAATGATATGATTGTCAAAATATTTTGTAGTTTTCTGTACTGGACCCTTCTTTACTTGGCCCATATCTACTCAGGGGCTTGACAATGTCAAATTTAGCCAAGTTACATATTTTGAGCAATTAAATAAGTTACAATGAAATAAGTAAGGGCACAGGTGATACAGGCCACTTCCACGCTGAAGTTTTATTTATTCCACGCTGAAGCCAATGTTTCTTTCTCATCTCTTTTTTCCCTCTGCGACAAGGTCTCCACGTTCCACAAAAGGGCTGCTTATTTAGATTTTCCTTCCTAAATGAAGAGGACATTGAGCATAGATGTAGCTCACCTTGAATAGACATAAATGTGAGCAAGAAATAAACTTTTACTGCAGCATGTTACTGCAGCATGACTTAACCTAAGCTGGCTAACACAGATGAAAATTTTAATAATAAAATGACAAAAGATGTAAATAAAAGCACATGCAAATTCTTTTTTCAATGACTTCAAAGTATAATTCAATGACTTAATATAAAAAATAAATATATCTTCTAAAGTTGATTTTTAAGACAGGGTTGTTCCAAAAAAGGAGATAGCTTAACCCAATAGGATTTCTGTTGTGTTTCAATATCCCCTGGAAACGCAATTGGTTTCAAGCTAAAGGAAAAGTAATTTAATTTTGTGGGAAGGTTAAAGAAGATTTTAAAAGATGTTATTAGCTGGAAATTGGAATTGTATTTTATATTTGGAATTTACTGTAAAGAAAGCATAATTTATTGGTTGGAATTAGATATAATATACTTGATCTTAGCCAAATGGCTGAGAAGCAATGGAATTAGATATAACAAACAGGTAAGATGAGTGTTAATGAAAGTTTGTACCAGAAGTTTCTTATTAGAAAGATATCTGAGTTTGTGTGCAGAGAATAAAAAATGAGTATAATTAAATTAAATAAAGATACCTCATGTAATAGAATATAACACAACCTTGAAAACAGATGTGACAATGAAGGTGCAACTCTCTGATGAATGTAATAAAAGCCTGGAAGAGACTGATAATCTTTTTGTAAATAGTATGCCCTGTTCCACAAAGGCAACATATGTATTAATCACTCAAGTACCTACCCACTTTTTTAGTACGCCTTCTTAATTGCCCAAGAAACTCTGTCAACCGTTAATGGGAAACTAGTTTTACTTCCAGTACTAGACATAGAGAGAACAGGAAAGTTTTTGCAGTTCACTGATGACTTTGACTCCGTTGGCCAAATAGTTGCAGTGCCAGGCTTGATTCTTTCTGCTGGATGCCTGTCCACTCTGTAAGATTGAGTCACTATGTATATATGCTTATATAAGATTCACTATCACTATAGCACAACCACTGGGCCAGGGTGACTGAGTCTGAAAGTCTTCCTATGTCAGTCTCACTTACTGCCTAACATATTACTCTCAGTTTTTGTTCAAACTTCAGCTAACAGTCTAGACTCCCCCTTCACTTAGGGACTCCTTGTTCTTTACTCTTATCAGGCCCTAGTTGGAGCTACCATGGTCCTGGACTTCCTATGAAAATGATTTACCATCTCCTTAGTAATAGCTCTACTTATAAAAGAATGGGGAGTATTTCACTAATGTAGTCAAAAAGCACAGGCTATTTTTTATATCAATCTCCTTGGACCCCAGGTGCCTCCTTATTTTATATTCGCAACTTATACCCAAACTAGCTAGTATTCAACTACCCAGAGGGCAACTATATTTTGGATCTATGTACTAGTAGAGAAGAAAATGTTAGGTTTCTTGTGGTCTTTGAAGTGATGCCTATTGACCTAAATTATCATAATGCACCTGGCTTGCTAAAGGGGTTGGGCTGAAATGCCCAGGCATACTGGCCTTTCCATACATGGTTTGGTCAAAAGAGGTAAACCCTTTCCTCAAATACCCTTCGTTTACTGTCATATTTTGGCCATCTGCATTGATGACACATTTCTGTGAATTTTTAGAGCATTTCCTCTACCTTTGTTCTTTGCGATTTTTAACCCACTGAGGAAAACTAGCCCAGGTTATTATTTTTTGCTGAATAATGTGGTGATGATCAGTATATATAATTGGTAAGGCTGACACATTTGAGGGCTGTGCTGCTAGGGATCCTGTCTTGCTACTTGACTTCTAAGTGTGATTCAGAGCAGGCATTTCTGAGACTATGTGAGAACAAGGTGTGTCTTTTGTGATGGTGACCAGGACCTTGAAAAGTTAGATACCATCACCATTTCATGGAACTTAAACTTGGACTTTTTATCATCTTTCCAAAGGATATTGCCATTTCTCATTCTGTTCTCTACTTTTTTTTTTCTGCACTTATAGGAGTAAGTCTTTATCTTTGAACATCCTCCCACCCCTTTTTAGTCTGAAGACCAATGTTCACATTTGAAATTATTCTCAAATCCTTCTTAGTCCTTGAGGTTTAAAAGCTTAACAGTTAAGTATCTGTTTGGGGAAATGCTTTTGAAAGGAATCTGGTCTGTGTGAATATAAGTTGGAATTATTTATTTTTGAATACTTTTATTCATGAGTGTTTTCTTTAATTATTGCATGTTTCCACTGGTCTACTTTTTGCAAGTTGGAGCTCCTGGGTTTTTTTGCCTTTTTTTTTTTTTTCTATTTGGGCTTTTAATTTCCTTAGCATTATAATTTGTTAGTACATTTTAGCTATGATTTTGGTTTGCTACGTTATGTTTTATTCTAAATTATTGATTCTTAATTCTGTTATACCATTCTTTTTTTCTAGTCTCCATGCATGTTTCCTCTTCAACATCAACAGTGTTCACAAATACAACAAATTTATTTTGATTCATCACTCACTGTGACCTCCTGAATTTTAGCCTCCACTTCTGTACCTATTTGGGAGATGTCATTTATTAGTCACCTGCCTTTCAGTCATTTGTTGCTGGCAAGGCATTCAGGACTGTTAGTTCTGTTCTGGAGCCCATTCAGATATTTTCAAGGCAGATGGCCATGGTCTTGACATCCTACCCCTTTGAAAGTAAGGGTTTTACAAAAACATACATTGCAGAACCTCAGTAGTCACCTATGCAAAATACTGACTATTCAACATAAAAGGCCTAAAATAACATGCTGTGACATAAATTTGATAATCTTTCACAAGGAGCAGAATATAAAAAGCAGTTTAAATGTAGCATTTACTTTAATTTTAATAAAGTTCTATATTTAACTTTAATAAAGCTCTATATTTCATTAAAAATGGTAAAGATTCAGCAGACTTAAATAGGGAATTAAAGTATATATATTTATTTATAAGGAATTTCCAATGTCTTCCTGCACTCAAACTTCATCATGTAATTTGGCCAGGTTAAATAGTCCATCTGTGGTTTGCCATTTCTTGAAATATTGCAGAGAAGGCCCTTTGGCCTAGTAATCCCAGAGTCGTCTTGGATTATTTTAAAATTTTGGCAATATCCTGAAGTGACACTTTGACCTTGTGATCCCTGGAGCCTCCCAAGAGTTGATTTGAATCCACCGGCCATTGTGCCTTTAAAGAATCTATCTCACATAAAAATAACTTTTTGTTCATGATATTGTCCAGTAGGAAAAAACTCCCTAAGGTTTATATAGTTTTCTATTATGACTGTCATTCAAAAATTCTGGACAGATTTTCCCACTAATACATCTGAAGATGCAATCAATTATCTAGTTTCATTACCCTTCCTTAAAAATTGGATACATTATTTTCCTTCTTAACCGCTTCTAAGTACCAGTATATTCTAATCCTAATACTAATATTCAAGTAATATATTAAACATACATGTAGTTATTGTCCTCATGGAATCATATAAATCTTCCTGATTACTTTGATTATTCTGGTGCTCAGTACAAATGCATTTTCAGTGAAAATATAATCAGCAGAGAAGATTTTATTATCACCAAACCAGTTCTGTCCCAATCTATTGACCCTTAGTTTAAGTAACAAGTTAGAAATGAAGTTAGACTAAATGACTATTGATTGATATTGGTCTCTAGTTTCTAGGATTCAAAGTAAAAGAAGGCGCTGCAAAAATCACTACACACTAACACATTTATCCAAAATGGATTTATAAATTAGTGTCTAAATATTTATGTGAAAATAGTAGATAGTAAATGGTTGTGTTTTATGAGTATTGGACATCAAGTTATGCTCCTTCTCTTTCTATTTCAATCCAGTTTAAAAATCTCTTCACTTAAAAAAGTGATTGCCTAGAGACCTTTGAAACCAGGGAAGATGATGTGGGGGCAAGAGGTTTATTCCCAGGGTCACACTTCATTTGCATAAGCTAGTAACCATAGGGCACCGTGGAATGTCTGTAAATAGATTTCATTACAGGAGTTCAGCTTAAAGGGACTAAAATAAATCCTCAAGCAAACATTTTATATTGCTTCAGGTTCTGCTCTAATAAAAATATTTTAGTAACACAACATTCTATGAAGACAGGAAATGAAACAGGAGGGTCTCCATATCTTTCTTTTGGTGTACTGTTATGAAATGTTTTAAAAAAGACAAACACAATATTCTTATTATTTTAACAAAATGGTTCTACAAAAACAGGATTATGTCATTCTATATGGCTGTCATGAGGCAGTAAGGCAAATACAAGTCTCTCTCTCTCTTATTTTTCTCTTCTCTCACTCCCTCCATCCTCCTCTTCTCTCTCCCTGTCCCTGTCCCTGACTTTCTCCTTCTCCTTTTCTCCTCTTTTTCTATTTTGGTTTTGTCTCTTCTGAACTCTTACTCTACCATCCTTTGGACTTTCAGGTTCATTGTTGTAGCATCTGCCCCAAAACAGGAAATGATGGACACTGCAGTCTGCTCTTTAAAGGAGTTTTGGCCAGAAAAATATGATTTAAAACCCAAATATCAGATTTAAACGTTGGCATTTCTGAAAAAGGAATGAAGGTAAAACACATTGTTTTAATTCCGACACAGAAAAAAGAGAATGTTCCATTAATAACTCCTAATTAAGTTTGAACTTGAGTGAAAACAGTGGAAGGCATTGATATTCCCAATTCCTCAGATTATAATCTGAAATTAAATATGAAAGACCATATATTATGGTACTTTAAAATGCATCAGTTCTTCCAACAGAAAGTGCTACTATAAATGAGATTTTAATGAAATTTATTCTAATAATACATATTGTCATAATTTTGCATATTGGCTTTAAGAAATAGATTAGTCAGTACATTTCAAACTTATAGGTCATGTTGTATACTCTACCAAATATATTGTGTATGTATGTATGTATGTATGTATTCATTCATTCACTGGATATTTACTAAGCAGCCACTACAGAATACTTGTGGGATTTATAGAAAACTTAGGTGAAATGATTAGTATTAGGTATGTTATATGGATGCTGAAAACATCATAGCTAATTTTATTATTGTGGTTAGTACAGATTTTTTCCATTTTTAAGAAAATTAATTATTTTCTGTCAGTGCAGAGCCACTTCGGAACCTCTGTCTCCTTTCTCTGTCCCTCCTTTGCTCACACTCTCTCTCCCAAAAATGAATAAACATTATAAAAAGAAAATTAGTTATTTTAAGCAATTTACAATGTTCATTTATCAGTGATACAGGAACACATTTTTTAATGGTTTCAAATTCAAAGGTCTCAATAAAGCAGTTTTTATTTGCATTTGTATGAGTTCGATACAATTAAAATAAGTTTAACGGACTCAGCCATATTTTCAGAATATAAGGACTAATTCATTTGAAAACCTTGAGGCTTAATCTGGAATTGGTATTCAGGAAGAACATCTATAAAAGAAGTAAGATGTTTGTTAGCCTAGGAACTGTCAGATCAGAATCTAAACATATAATGCCATAGTATCTTTAATTGCACATGCCCCAAACTTCTATTTGTATATAAAATATCCTCACATCCTCCGTATGTATTTGATTATGAGAAGGTGTAAGTTATAACAAAAAAAAGGATAGGTAACACAGAGCACATAAATATTTTTCTGTGGGAATACTACTTTTTCATAGCAATTTAATCAGATAATTTCAGTTTATGTTACTTTCTGTTTCATCATGTTTACTTTTCTAATAACTACAATTATTCTCAGACTGACATTACATTTTCCCCTAGAATAGATGTGCTTAAATTGAAAAAATCCAATTGAATAAGAGCATGTAACGAGAAATGTAATCCATCGTTATTAAAAAAGACAGCTTACCTTTATCTGGGTGTTAAATAGTACAAATCCATGAGAGCCAGTGAATGTTTTGAAGTCAAAACGAAGGGCATTACCAAGGCTGAAGTGGATTTGTCACAGAATTATACGTATTACCTCAGAAATAGGTTATTATACCTAGGAGGGGTAAGGGGAAATATGAAGGCATAAAATGAGAGAAAGACCATTTTACTTCCATATATCTTTACCTGGGTAAAAATACTTCTGATTTGGATTTTTATGCAAAATTTGTTTAAGATAATAAAATCCAAAGCAGTGTAAAAGAGCTTTACTTTTAATTTATTATATACATTATGTTTTCTAAAAGGAAGCTTCAGATGAAGATCTTTCTGACTAATAAGACCTCTCATAATGGCATTATAAATGACTAGCATAGAGAGCAGGCATTATGAAGGATGGCATCTATTTTGACTAGGGATCCATACACTTAGCCCATAGAATTCATGTTTGGTTCAGTGTCGTTTGTAAGGCTTTAAAGTATTTATGAACAATGTCTTTCTTGTTAAATATGTGGCCACTTACATAGTTGCAAAAAATTTTTTGGAGTGGCAGTGACAAAGTCAACATTACTCTAAGCATGGATTTTTAAATAAAGCACTAAAATGTGCTCATTTATATATAGTTGTGCTCTTGAATTTATTTACAATGACAATAACAAAATGCTGTGAGAAACAGCACTTCACTGGAGAGTAGCACTTTAATATTATAGGAGGCATAGCATGGTTTGAGGTAAAGGTACCTGATTAATTGAATTCCATTATGATGTGATTTTACCTATGTATTAGACCCTGCAGCATGGAATTTATGGACCTACTTAGAGCATTGTGCTAATGTTTAAATAACATGCTTTATAGAATCAAATTCAAATGTGTTTGTGTATGTCACCAAAAATGTCATGGAATATGGTAACCATAAATATAATGTGTTTTTAGGTAAATAGTCTTTCAAAAAGAATCTTATATGCGTTCATATGAAGTGATCCAGAGTGAAAGCTTGACTCATCTTAGTAGTCCTTAATACTTATTCACTCTTTATCCTACTATTGTTTTTTCTTTTATACTTATAAAAAAGAGATTTTGTTTACCTTTCTGCTCACTGTTTTGTATGTCTCTCCTGGTACTCAGGATAAACACAAGACGTGCTCATGATCCAATGTTATTTTGATTATGAGGAAATATTTTTCTAACTTTCAGATTCTGGAACACACTGTATGCAATGATACTGCTGCTACAGAATTTGAACAGTTATGACTGAGTAATGGAAATCCCTGTAGAAAGTATCTGTCATTATTTCCTATTGATGGAAGTTGGGGTCAGCAGCATTCCTAAAGAGTAGGCATGAAGTAGGCATGAAATGCTTAAGAATTTTGGAATGACAGATTGCAGGGTTCCTGCACCAGGGAAGAAATTACCTTAACAGAGAAATAAAGATAATAATAGTTGTTATTATTTATTATGCTGTAAATAGAAGCCCAGCACAATGCTTCACATGCAGTACCCTAACAATAATCTTGGAAGGCAGATATTGTCTTCATAATTTCACAGTTGAAGGAGCTAGGCTTTATAGAATTTAAGTAACTTGTTGAATGCCACACAAACAGTGGCAGAGCTAAGATTCAAATACAAATTTAATTCCATAGGACAAGCAGAGATGGATGAATGTATAGGTAGAATGAAAACGGACAGAGAAGTATGTAGGAGAAGAAAGACTGTGGATGTGAGTGACAAATCTAAACTGTGAACAATTTAATTGTGTGGGTTAAGATAGTGGGGTGGTCTCTGAGGCAACAGAAAGGATATCAGGTGTCTCAAATTTGTTGGTGCCCCAGGATTTGTTGATGTATTTGCAGGGGCAGAGTATTGACAGGCCATAGTGTTCACCCTGGAAAGCCATGGTCATAGGACTTCAGGGGGTACTTCCTAAATGTGAATAGGTTGAATGAGTAGCTCTGAGTACTACTTTGTCAGAGATATTTATGACTCACATAAGACACATATGAATACAGTTTCATTACACAAATTTAACAAAAAGACTTCACAGAATAAAAAGTGGGTCTTTTTTATTTGCCCCTCATAGTAATACTCTTGCAAGAGATAATCATTTTTAACAATTATATGTGTGTATAACACATACACATACACATTTATAAAATCCATTTCTGCACATATATCATGTGGATTTATCATTTTTTTTGGTTAACGTTTATGAGGATCATATTCTAAACATTTGCAGCTTGAGTTTTCATTTGTGTGTCTCTTAGATATTGACAAGGAAATATCTATCATGTTCTTTTTAACTGATAAGCACACACCAAATGGGTATCAGCATTTATTCAAACCATTCCCTTATTGGTGGATTCTTAGAGTGTTTTCACATTTCCACCACTGCAATTAATGAAAAGAATATTGTCAAAGAAACCTTTCTTCCACATGTGTAAATATTTCTCTAGAATATATAACTAGAAGGAATTAGTGGGTTAAAATGTATTTGCATTTAAAATTTTGATGGATACTGGTGAATTGAATCTCAAAATTCTTTACTATTTTACCCTACCACATTAAAGTGTATGAGAATGTTTATTTTTCCAATACCTTTACTCATACTGAATTTAACTTTTATCAATGTGATGGATAAAAATTATATATCCATCCATATGTATGTTAGTTGTTGAATATTTGGTAGCATTGAGAAATGATCAGAAAATAAACATATCTGCACCTATGTTGATTATATTGTCCTTCTAATCAATACATTAGAAAAATCAGCTGGTTTTCTAATTAATACATTAGAAAAATCAGCTCATAGTTCATTTCACTAAGTTGGTCAGTACTAATCTGCTTCAGATAATAGCTAATGAATGCAGTTTAGCCATGGGTACAGGTGCTAAAATTTTAGCTAGACTATTAGCAGGGACAAGATGATATAGTATTTTGAGATTTTTTTTAGAATGTATTATATTTCATCTTCTAAATGAATTATGATTAAATAAGGGATAACTGCAGCGTGTACATATCAGAAGTGATGTACATTTCTTATTGTGATATAATAAAAAATAAATATATGGTCTTTGTCCCAGGTTCCTGGCACAGAGCTCCTAAAACCCTTGGAATTTACTGTCATTTGCTAATGAGATGACTCATAGCGTGGGGGCCCAATGTCTTTAGGATGGAGTCTGGTCACCAGAAAAACCAATCAGGTGATGAGAGGGTTAGAACTTTCAGTCCTACCTTCCAACCTTTGGGGAGGGGAAAGGGGCTGGAAATTAAGTTCAGTCACCAATGGCCAATGATTTGATCAATCACGCCTACATAATGTAACTTCCACAAAAGTATCTAAACAATAGGGTTTGGGAAGCTTCGGAGTTAGTGGATACATCCATGTGCTAGGAAGGTAGTGAGAAGAAAAAGATGGGCAGAATAGATGAAAATAGGAAGAGTTGGTAGGTTCATAGGGAAAGTTGGTAAGTTCATAGTAAACTCCATAAAGGAACATATGACCAAATAATTCCTATTCATCCATATTTTATGGGTCCTTAAAAACAATCTAAATAATGTTTTTAACCTTTGAGTACACCTACAGCTTTAATCAACTTTTTTAGTTTTAAATTACAAAGGACATAACAAAATGTGCAGGTTTGAATGTTATCAGCACTAATAATATTATTAACCCTTTACATTTGTAAAGCATTTTATAGTTTACAGAGAGAGGGTTTTGTCATGCTCATCTTCATTCGATCTTTCTTACAACCAAACTAGTCACAGTTGTTATTATCAAAAATGGAGACTAAACAGAAGTTATGTCTCTTGGCCAGAGTCCTAAAGATGTATTGGGTGAACCTGGGAATATGCTGAAAATCACCAAGTGGTGTCTTACATGAGCTCCCTAAACAGTCTAGTCAACTACTGAGGATTACTCCTTTCAACTCTGAAGTTCTATTTCTCGACCATGCTTGCTTATTTTCTTTCCTTGGATAGATTTGCTTTTCCTTCAGAGGTCTGTAAGCCTTATATAAATGAACTTTTGTTGGGACTTCCCATTTATATACAAATATGTTTTATTTTATTCATTTTATTTTTTAATGTTTATTTTGAGGGAGAGAGAGAGAAAGGGAGGAAGGGGCAAAGAGAGAGAGAGTGAGAGAGAGAGAGAGAGAGAGATTGAGAATCCCAAGCAGGCTCTGTGATGGCTGCCAGCACAGAGCCTGATATGGGGCTTGAACTCATGAACTGTGAGATCATGACCTGAGCCCAAACCAAGATTCAGACACTTAACCGACTAAGCCACACAGGTGCCCCAATATACAAATATGTTTTAATCCAAACTGGTGGAAGAGAAAAAAGATAATGATGACTGTCACTGGGGGCAGGGAGGGGGAACAACAACAAAAGACAAAATGGACTAAAAACTGGCATATCATCAATGCCAATTTAGTGATTATACCTGCCAGAATTATTTCAGTTTCAAGTGATTGGAAGTTGAATTCCAACTAGTAAAAATAAGATTTATTGGCTCACATAATTGAAAAGATGATGGACAATACTAGTTTCAAGCTTCACTGAAACTTTTATTTTTATTTATTTTGGAGAGAGAGTGTGTGTGGTTGAGAGAGAGAGAGAGAGAGAGAGAGAGAGAGAGAGAGAGAGAGAGATTGAGAGAGAGAGAGAGAGAGAGAGAGAGAGAGAGAGACCATGAGTGGGGGAGGGGCAGACAGAGAGGGAGACAGAATCTAAGCAGGCTCCAGGCCTGAGCTGTCATCACAGAGCCTGAGGCGGGGCTCAAACTCATGAACTGTGAGTTCATGACCTGAGCTGAAGTTGGATGCTCAACCTACTGAGCCACCCAGGCACCCCTACATTTTTACATTTATACTTTTCATTTTGATTGGTTTCATTTTCAGGCAGAACTTTTTCATTACAGCAAGATGACTTCCAGAAGTTTTAGTCTCAAATGCTCACAACCCAATGCCAGTTGCACAGGACTGGAATAATAAGAATGGAGACTTAAGGAGCTTCAAATACATAGCTGGTCTTCCCTTCAAAACATTTACAAAATTTAATGCTATAAAAGATGGAAGGGTAAAGAACCAAGACCCCTGAAACTGAGACTTTGAAAAAGCAGAACAGAAATTATAGCAAAATCTTAGTGTTGAGGGATGAAAACATGTTCTCAACTGAAATTCCTGGAAGGTCGTGCTCTGTGAATAGAAGTGGATTAAAGGTGTACTGAAGAGCAGAGTCAACCCCCCTCAGCCCATGATTGGATTAGGTGATTTGTTTTTGTTTTTGTTTTTGTTTTTTAACTCTGTGTCCCACTGTATTTGCTTGGCCAAAGAAAGGCTGAACCTCAAAAGTTGGAAGATAACATCATGACATACATCTTCATTTTTTATGCATAATTCTAAAACTTATTACTAGGCATGTGTAAAGGACATCATAGGTGGATCCAGACATTGAAATTAGTAGACAAGAATTTACTATACATATGTTCAGATAAAGAGAATTTCAGAATAAAATTAGTTTGTGAAAAGGCAACAAATTGGAAACAATAAACCTGAAAAACACATCTGAATGTATGGGTTTAGCAGCAGATTGGTCATACCAGAAGACAGGGTTAGTGAGCTGTATATAATATAAGTCAACAGGAAATATCCAAATTAAAACAAAAAAGACAATATAAGAAGTATAGAACAAAGTTTAAGAAATGTGGCATGTTGTGAAAAAGCAGATATATATGAAATTGGAGAAATAGAGAAGACAGAAAATTGGGAAGAAGTATATGTGAAAGGATAATGGCTAAGTATATTCCAAAAATGATAAAAGACACAAACCCACCGATTGAAAATCTCAGCAAACCCCAAAAGGATACATACCAAGCAAACAAAACAAGCACACACATACCATAGTCAAACTGCTGCAAACCAAGGACAAAGAGAAAATTTTTTAATAAATAACCTTAAGACTGACAGCTTACTTCTCAGCAGAAATGATGAAAGCTAGAAGGCAATATTAAAAGAGTTGAGAGAAAATAGCTATGAGTCTAGAATTTATATCCAGAGGTAATAACCTTCAAAAATGAAGTTAATTTTAAAATATTTTAAGCAAATAAAAACAGAGTTTGTCATAAAAAGACCTGAATTGAAAAAAAATACTAAAGAGAGTTCTTAAAGAACAAGGAAATAACCTGAGACAAGACAACAGAACTCAAGGAAGAAAGGTAGAGTATTGGAAAAGATAACTGTGTGGATAAATATTGACTACACAAAATAATGTCTTATGGAGTTTAAAGTATTTGTAGAATATTTGTAAAATAAAAATTAAAAAAAATAACTTAAAAAGCAGGAAGAGGTAATATTGGATTTAAGTTGCTTAGAGATTTTAGGGGCAGCTGGGTGGCTCAGTTGGTTAATTGTCTGACTTCAGCTCAGGTCATGATCTCACAGTTGGCGGATTTGGGCCCCACATAGGGCTCTGTGCTGACAGCTCAGAGCCTGAACCTTGCTTGGGATTCTGTGTCTCCCTCTCTCTCTGCCCCTCCCCCACTTGTGCTTTGTCTCTCAAAAATGAATAAACATTTAAAAAAAAACAATGCTTAGAGATTTTACGGTTTTTCAGAGAAAATGGTAAAATCAGTGGTAATAATTTACATGAGAGTATCATAGAGGATGCATGTTGTAATTTCTATAGTAATGTCTAAAAGAATGCATATCTGACAAGTTACAAGTCAGAAAATGGAATAATACAAATGAAATTTGTCTAGTCCTCAGGAAGGCAAGCAATGAGAACAGACAAATGTAAAAAAGATCAAATACAAAAAAAAAAAAAGGTGAAAGATATAAACTTCATGTTATCAGTATTTAAATTAATGTAACTGGCCTAATTTACCAAGAAAAATACTAAGGTTGTCAGACTTGGGGAAAAACAAACTATGTGATGCTTAAAAGAGACACGTCTCAAACATAAGACAAAGATTGCAAGTAAAAAGATGAAAAAAGATGTATAATGTATACACTTACTGAAAATAAATAATTCTAGAGAAATTACACATTAAGTCAAGAGCTACCATTGGAGATAAACAGGGCCATTTTAAATGACAATGGTAAACTCACCAGGTCAATATCATGATCTTACATCTATGTATGTAATATAGTTTTATGATGCTAGGAAATATAAAGCATAAATTAACTGAAAGAAAAAGAGAAATACATAATCAGAGTAGGTGACTTAAATAGACCTGTCCCAATAGCTAAGGGTACAAGAAGATGAAAATCTTTTTAAAAGAATTCCAAATGAAATGATGAAAATATGACACATCAAAATTTATGGAATGTAACTAAAACAGAGCTGAGATAGAAATTTATAGCATGAAATGTATGTGATAAAACGATATTAAGCTGAAAATCAATGTTCTAATGCTTCCATCTCAATAAGATAGAGAAAACGACACCAAATTCAATTGATCAGAAATGTAAGAAGGAAATAAAGATGAAAACAAAAATAAATGAAGGAGAAAGTAAACTTAAAGAAAATCAAGAGTCAAAATTTGTTTTTATTAAAAGATAAATGCAATTGAAAAGCCCCTTGTAAGACTGATGAAGAAAAAGAGAGAACACCATTATCAATATCAAAAATAAAAAAGACAATATTATTACAGACATTTAAAGGTAATAAGACATTATGAACACTTTTATACTAATAACTTTGGTGATTAGATGAGATGGATAATTCTCTAAAAATACAAATAAATTGGACAGAACAAAAACTAAAATACAAATGCTTAAACGCTTGAAGAGTCAATTACCTTTAGTATAACATCCCAGGCTCCTCTGTTTACTATTATTTTCTTACCTCATAGTCTTTTGCTGATCCTCAAGCATCTTTTCCCTTTTTATATTTCTGCCCATTCTTCATTGGTTTAGGCTTCACAAGCTCAGATTATTGAAATGACTTTCTTAATTTTTAATTTTTTTTTGCTTTAGATCTGCTCCTGACTCCAAATATTTCCTGAATATTTATGGCCTCATTGATCTTCCCAAAGCACTATTTTTATATTGGATTACTTATGATCTCTAAACAATTCTTGAACTTTTTAAGTCTTGAATATTTGCTTAAACAATTTTTATTTTCCTCTACATAGTGGTTCTCGATTTTTGGTTGTTAGATTAGCTGCCTCAGCATTATATGGAATCTTGCCATTAAGTGGTAACTTCTCAAGTCCCGGCCTAGACTTACTAAATCAGAAATTCTGGGGCATCTGGGTGGCCAGTCAGTTGAATGTCTGATTCTTGATAATGGTTCAGGTCATGATCTCACTGTTCAAGAGTCTGAGCCCCGTCTCAGGCTCTGTGCTGACAGTGCAGAGCCTGCTTGGGATTCTCTGTCTCCCTCTCTCTCTCTTTGTCCTTCCCCTGCTTGCTTGCTGTCTCTCTCTCTCTCTCTCTCTCTCTCTGTCTGTCTGTCTGTCTCTAAATAAATAAATAAATAAATAAATAAATAAATAAATAAATAAATAACCTAAAAAATTCTGTGAGAGTTTCTGAGTTAAATCTATTTAATAAGATTTCCAGGAGATTCCAGGTGATCCTGATCTATGCAATAATTTCGGAAACATTCCCCTACATAGAGAACCCTACCTTGCAAGACTTCATTAAATGACCTAGATAGGCATGAATCTTTTTTTTTTATTTTTGGATACCTGTATGCATTTATTATTTACAACATCATTATTATCACATCATTTGCTACTGCTTTGACTTACTAATCATCCTTTTATATATGTATCATACCTTTTTAGCCAGATTGTATGTCATGCAAGATAAGGAAGCACTTACTCTAACAGCACTTTATGGCATGTTCTTAATTAATTAAATCAACTAGAATACATAGGTATATGTTTTTCATTCATGATGTAACAAATCACCACATACTTAGCAGCTTTAAACAACACATATGTATTATTTTCTAATTTCTGTAGGTCAGAAATCCTCATGGACTTGACAGGGTTTTCTGCTTAGGGTCTCACAAGGTGAAATAAAGGTTTGACTGGGTTGCATTTCTTACTGGAGGCTCTGGGGAAGAATCTACCTCCATATTCATTCAGGTTATTGGCTGAATTTAGTTCCTTGTGATTGTAGGACTGAGGTCACCATTTTCTTTATTAGCTGTCAGCTAGGGCCAGTCTTTGCTCTTAGGGACTGTCTGCATTCTTTCGCAAGTTTTCCATGAAACCCCCTTTCACAATGGTGAGCTGATTCCTTATCATGTTTCAAATCCCTCTAACTTTTTCTTTTTAATCTCTCTGATTTCTTCTGCAGCATCCTTGTTGACTATAGTCAGAAAAGTTAACTGTTTTTAAGGGCTCGTGTCATTAGATTGAGCTTACTTGGAAAATCCCTTAAAATCTATTTTAAGGTCCATAATTTTAATTACATTTGCAAAGTTCCTCTTGCCATGCAAGTTAACATATTCACAGATTCCAGGAACTAGGGCATGGGCATATTTGGGGGGCTATTCTGCCCACCATGTCAATGATTTAATGGCTGTATGCAAAGTACTGTGATTCAACTGAAAATTATGAATTCTGTGTTGCATTTGTAACCTACTAATTGTCAAAACAAACAAAATTACAGTACTATGAATTTTACTAGTAGTGAGAAACATTGTTCCATATGAGCAGAACTGAGTGATATGGGGAGAAGAAAAAACAATTTCAAAACCCTTTAGCCTTTTTAATAGTAGGGAGAAAAATGCCTTAGCTTGTACTCTAGCAGGATAAACTTGAGACTGCATTTATGTATTACAGTTGACATTGCCTAGTGTATCTTCAAATGCTGTTGGCAGTTTCTGGATAATGATGGCTTCTCCCTTTGAGAGCACCCTGCCAGGGACCTCCCCATTGGACATATTAGACAATTATTACTTTCCTAAGTCAGGTCATAGCAAAGATACATGCCAAATTTGGTGAAAATCTGTCTAACCATTTTCAAGTGATGTTGTAATAGCTAGCAGATGAAAACTTTATTTATATAGATTAAGTCATAAATGCTTTGTATGCCAATTATGATGTAACAGTCATGCTTGAAAAGCTTTGAAATCTCTAAAACAAACATAAGGTATTATTATCATCAATAACAACAATTATGTTTTATGATTTTCATTGTAAGCACTGTCATTTTATTTATGTCTATAAATAAGAAGGGATAAAATGTGCTATCAAATATCTGTTTAATAGGGCTTAATTATTTATTATGGGACTTAATAGTATATTTAATAAAATTAATGAGATTCTGATTACTTGAGCCTACCACGCTCTTTGGATGGAAACTCTCTTTGATAAGAAGTAAAGCAAGATTGCCAGTTTTCTTATGAGAATTACAGGGTTTGAGGATTAGTCAACTGAGAATTGGTGAGGTCCTCCTCTAATTAATGTCTTCCCACTGCTGTTTGCCCTAATCTCCCCTTTTATTACATTTATTACAATGCTTCAGCGGGATGTCTGTGTGGCAAGGAAGATCTATTAAATAAGGTTACTATTCGGTTAGTGAAATAGCAATAAAGGTCCTAATTCTGCATTTGTTGCTTTGTTAATTCCTTTTAATTTAAAGAGTCATCTTGAGGGAGGCACACACTTTTAATGGGAAGAACAATTGGACTGGAAGTGAGGAGATCGACAGCCAATCTTGCCTTTGCAATTTTGGGTGGGTCATTGGCTCTCTTTGGCCTCCAGTTTCCCAAATTATAAAACATAGGGTTTGGACAAGAGGATCTGTAAAGTCAAACTAGCCCCTAAATTAAACATTTTGCTGATTTAAAGGAAACATCTTGCAGAAACTGATGAGGAGATACATTTCCACAGTGTTATTTGAATCTCACTTAGATTTTTGCAATTGTCTTTTAACTGAATTTCCTGCTACCAACATTTTAATGCAATAACTGTTCTGTATTCCATTGCCAGATTTAGGTTCATAAAATGCTAGTTCATTCCCTGTTCAAAAACATTCCATATTAAGTCTGAATTTCAAGACTGTCTGAATTTTGATCTGATCTTATTCTCTGCAAAATTCTTCTTCTCAACCCCATGTTTTAGCCACTTCCCTTGCTATAATTGAATATGTTTACATTTTGTCCTCCACATCCTTACTTATGCTATTTTATATACCTGATACCCTTTCTTTTCCAACCGTATCCCCTTCTACCCAGCACTCAAACACACATTTTTAACCCCACCTACTGAAATTCTATTCATTCTCTAAGGTCAACTCAAGAACTATTTCCTTTAGAAAGTCTTCTATAATTATACCAACTGGAAGCAATCTTTTCCCCTCTGACATCCTATAAGACAATATATTTACAACTCAATAATAAACATTTAGCACATTTTTTAAATGTGTATGTGTTCTGGTCACTGTCATTGGTACTGGGGATAATATAAGAGGAGAAATGGACATGGTCACTGTCCTAATGAACTTACTGTCTCACGGGCAAGACAGATATTAGTCATAATTATATAAATTGAAATAAGTTATATGGAACTTCATTTCATTTACCTTTTTACTGTTTAAATCTTAGCTCCTATAGTAAATTGTAAACTTGAAAAAGGAGTGGTTTTTCTAATCTCTGACAATATTAATTCATTTCTTTTTTTTTTTTTTTTTAAATTTTTTTTTTTCAACGTTTATTTATTTTTTTGGGACAGAGAGAGACAGAGCATGAACGGGGAAGGGGCAGGGAGAGAGGGAGACACAGAACCGGAAACAGGCTCCAGGCTCTGAGCCATCAGCCCAGAGCCTGACGCGGGGCTCGAACTCACGGACCGCGAGATCGTGACCTGGCTGAAGTCGGACGCTTAACCGACTGCGCCACCCAGGCGCCCCTTAATTCATTTCTAAATAAATATTTATAGAATAAAAGTAATGCTTGAACTTTCAGATTTGGGGTTGTAAATTTAAAACGGTCACTAAGATTGTCCTAGATGAGAGAACAATTTGGACATTTTCCCCTACTTTCTCAAAGTTAAGTAGAAGTTATATTGGATTAAGTGCATTAATAAAAACCATGCATTTAATTTGGAATCTAAAAGATTCATTCTTGCCACCCTGTGTTTTAAGGGTTTTAATATTAAAGTAATTGTATTGTTATATTTTGACATCTTCATTTCATAAAAAGGTCATAACTTTTCTAAAATATGGATACTAAATACTGTCTATATATATATAGGACTGTGAAACTAGTTATGGATGCTACAGAATAGTATGAGTTCAATAAGCATTTGTTGAATGCATACCAGAATCTTATGGTGTGAGCACAAATCAGGCACAATTTATGCCATCTGAAAGGGGTAGTTTGGGGGGATGGCAGCAACAAATATTAATAGTAGCAAAATTTTGGATCCAAATATGGCTATTTTGTTTAATGAATATAAGTTCATATAAATCCCAACAATAATGTTCTTAAGAAGATAGAATTAAGAGCATACAATGTGAAAATAATGAAAACTCTAAGGAATGCTGTGACCATATTCATCCCATTGTGTCAGGTCTCTGGTTTCCAACATAATTTATTATTGTTGTAAATATTGTTGCTGTTGTTATTTTATAGAGGGAATGGAAATACTTCAAAGATATACTTTGAGCTCCTATGAATATTTTCAACTTAATATTTTTGGGTATAGTCATCCATTGTTCACACTAATCACAGGCCTAGGAATCTCACCTTCTACACTGATGACTGGTTTCCAATTACCAGAGAGGAAATTTATCAGATTGGTTAAACTCTTAACTCTAGATTCAGATAGGTCTGTGTTAGTACCAAAATCAAGGCTTTACTGCTTACTAGTAGTATGATGCCAAAAAAACCATGTCTCACTAAATCTCAATGTTCTTATGAATAAAATGGAGTTAATTACAAAACTATCTCACAGTAAATACTAAAGAAATGTAGCTATTCTTTATCTTTTCAAGCAGAATCTAATTTGAAAATGGAGGACCTTTATTGTACTTGTAAAATATTTTCAATCTGATGCTGAAATAAGCACACTTTCATTCAGTGAAGCAGTGATAATTAAGATGGGTCTAAAAGCAGAGGATAATATTTAGCCAAAGAAATAAAACTAAAGGCACCTGTATGAGTTTACATATGCATGGTCAAGTTACAACCAAATTGTCCACTACTGCTCAAAAGAGCATGAATTTTAAAGAAGATATAGGTTCTTTTTTTTTTTTTTTTTAGGTTTATTTTGAGAGAGAGAGAGAGTGAGAGAGAGAGAGAGTGAGCAGGGGAGGGAGAGAGAGAGAATCCCAAGCTGGCTCTGTACTGTCAGCACAGAACCCTATGCTGGGCTCGAACTCCTAAACCGTGAGATCATGACATGAGCCAAAATCAAGACTCTGATGCTTAACTGACTGAGCCACCCAGTCACCCTGAATGTATAGGTTCTTTTTTGCTCAGTTTTGTTTACAGAATCATCATGTAGTAGTTCATGAAATCATATAGGATAAGTCTATAGAATATCTTTTTAAGGAAAAAAAAAAAAAGCATAAAAGCCCCATAGTTCCAGAATTGTGAAGGCACAAAGAAGCTTTTAAATTTAGCATTACAAAAAAATAGACTTAGGGAACTCATTGGGGGAGAAAAAAAAATAGAGAGGTAGATAAAAGAAAAATAAGACAAGTAGCCCTGAGTCCAATAAATTTTGTTCCTTTTTTGTCTTTGTAATATGCATTTAGAAAAGCATCTGACAACTGAGTGAGAATAACATGCTCTTTTCAACATTAATACTTTCTAGAATATTAACATTATAAATTTTGCTGTCAACAGTTCAGAAATCCACAAAATTAAGCTTATATGAATCTCCTTGTTGAAGTGAAGCTACATAAATTATAGAAATAAAATTAATTTTGAATAAGTACTATTTTGGTAAAGCTGAGTTTATTCCATTTAGGTTGTTTTTTTTCTGCTTAAGGAATGGCATCATGTGGAGGTTATTAAAGTGAATTTATAAAGAATTATAAAAATATATATTCTATCACTAGTTCTAACTCTCAGCAATCTTTTACTCATTACCTGGAAATGTAACCTGTAAACTTCAAAATGCCATCTTATACTGCTAGGTCTTATTGTGTTCTTCACCAAAGCTCATGATAATACATGACTGTGATCAAATTTGAGATGGAAACAAATGTCAGGTGGCGAGAGAGAGAAAGAAAAGGGAGGGAGGGAAGAGAGAAAGGGAGAATAAAGAAAAAATGAGATTAAAGGCCCTAATAAATCAATCAAGAGGCAATATCAGATCTGCAGGAGCATATCTGCCATCTTGAGAAAACTGGGGGGAGCTCTGTTTCCTTCCTAAGAAGATATTTCTTAGGATCAGTTTCTTATTTTAGTGGGACATTATTTCTTTTTTATTTTTTATTCAAGTATAGTTAACATACAGTGTTTTTATGGTTTCAGGTGTACAATATAATGATGCAACAATTGTATACACTTCTCAGTACTTATCAACATAAGTGTACTCTTAATCCCCTTTATCTATTTCACCCATCCTCCCACCCACCTCCCCTCTGAAAACCATCAATTTGTTCTCTGTATTTGAGTCTGGCTTTTGTTCTGCTTTGTTTTCCTCTTTTTTTTCTTTGTTTATTTTTTTTGTTTCTTAAATTTCACATTGAGTAAAGTATGATATTTGCTTTTCTCTAATTTCACTTAGCATTATATCTTCTAAGTTGATCCACGTTGTTGCAAATGGTAAGATTTCATTATTTTTTATGGCTGAGTAATATTTCAGTATGTGTGTATATGTGTGTGTGTGTGTGTGTGTGTGTGTGTAAAATAAAACAACATATATACATACACATACATACACACACACATACCCATCTTCTTTATCCATTCATCTATTAATGGGTACTTGGGTTGCTTCCATATCTTGGCTATTGTAAATAATACTATGATAAAAATAGGAATGCGTATATCTTTTCATATTGGTGTTTTGCTTTCTTTGGGTAACTATCCAGTAGTGGAATTACTGAATCATATGATAATTCTATTTTTTCATTTTTGAAGAAATTCTGTACTGTTTCCCACAGTGGCTGCACCAATTTACATTCCCATCAACAGTGCAAAGTGTTCCTTTTCCTCCACATCCTTACCCACACTTGTTATTTCTTATGTTTTTGATTTTAGCATCCTGACAGGTAAAAAGTGATATCTCTTTGTGGTTTTAATTTGTATTTCTAGGGAGACATTATTTATTTTTAAAGTATAAACTTAAGTAAATCTCAAGGTGACCTAGAACAATATGAGAAATAAGTTCTTTTAGTATTACATTCTGAAATGCTTGTTAGATTTTCTTTAGATTTCTTCTAATGCATGTTAATTTTCAGTTAAATAATATAAGATTTTCATTGATAGAAATTACAATAATGGCTAAGTTTGCAATTATTCATGTGCTTGGAAACAACTGCAGCAATACTGATTTGTCTTGATCATCCTTAGTTCACACTTACTTACCCGAGTCTGAAAGGTATCCTTTGATTCAATAATGTGGTTTGATTTAGAATAATTAATAATACTTCAAATCAATGAAGAATGTACAAAGGCTTTGACTTTCATGTGCCATTACTTTTTCTTCTGTTGTAGTCTGTGTTGAAAATGTGAAAATGAACTTCCTTGTGAATTTTCCAGGTTTCCAGATAAGGGACTATAGAATAACTTTTGTGAAAATAGTCGCAAAGCAACTTGTTTTGTAATTGTATTCCACAGCTTCCTATTTCTGGGATGGCCAAATGTATGAAGAATGGATTATTTAACACTTATAACATATTTTGAAAACCTAAATCACATTGTTGCAACTAGGCAACTGTTGAAAAAGTAAGTACCAGATTTATTAGCAGCTATTTTCACAAAGATTCCATTTAATAATGTTGGTGTACCCTCTGTAATTTATTTGATTAATAATATTTGATTTGAACCCAAATGATGACTTCTCACATATATGACAGAACTAATGAACTGTGAAAGAAGAACTGTTCAGATGGTCACCAATAACCACTGCTTTGTTAATCCTTTAAATAAACTGGAGCTCACAATGTGTCCCTTTGAAGTCATAAATAATGTATATTTTTCTTTTGACTTTTAATAAGCCAGTAGGGTTCATCTCACAGTCTCCAAACACATATATTTTATTATGGGCCTCTGCAGTTTACTTTAATTAGTGTGTCTGAGTGCTTTGGGAGACTTAGCCCTACTGAAAACAAACAGAGTCTTACCATCTATAAAACATTAGCTCCCTTTGGTTTATCCTGACACAGCGGGGGAGGCTCAGTGAGAAACACATGGTGTAAGTAAACACTCATAATTGCATTAGCATTCTCTGGTGGATTGGTAATTCAAGCTCTGTTCCATGATATTGTAAGAGCAGTTAGAACAGGTTTACCAATCTTGTGGTCTGCTGGGGATTTCATCAAATTCCATGTGAACAGAACTTTAAGTGACACATCTACTGGAAACAGAGTGTGAGAGAAGGAGGCTGCTGTAAAATGGAAGCTTAGTATAGGCAGTATAACTTTGTTTTGTTTCTGATGTAGCTGTGGGATTTTTCAGTTCTAGTTGCCATTTCTTTCCCCATGTTATTTAATATCAGTCAGTTTCAGTCTCTTCTTTGAATACAGCCACTCTATGGACTATGATTGTATAATAAGACAGCTGGTTGATGGATTAAAATCTTCAGCTTTCAAGTTATCTATTTTGATGTAATTATACTCAAATATACTTGCCAATAAAATAACTATTCTACTAAATGTTGATCGAATGCATATATTATATTTTAAAATAATTAATTTGTAGTTAAATTTCTAAGTTTTATAGAGATATTTTGTATGGATAAGCCTAGTGTACATTATCACTCTTAGGCTTTTGAATTTAATATTCTAGCAATTACTTATTATAATACATGACCAATATATACGAGAGGGTAACAGGAATGAGAAGTATTCCCTAGTTGGATGAATCTGATTGACCTGGCTCTTTGCGTGATTTGACCAGTAGAAAATAGAATAACACGAGTGAAATATAACATTTGCCTTTCTCTGACTGACTTATTTCACTTAGTATTATATCTATTTTTATATAACTTTTCCATGCTTTATGTTTTTGCACTTGGATTTTCTTCACTTATGTTTTTCTTTTGGCTAAGTTTGGTCATGTTGGTCAAAATAGGCAACTAACTTGCTTAGGGTATCTGCTACGCACTTCAGGAAAAAAGAAATCATATCAAAATTTTGATTGAAGTCACTGATTATTGAGTACCATGTATATTCAGCCTGTACATGTGCTGTCCATTAAAAATATAATGCAAGAAATATAATTTTGCATTTTCTGGTGGCCATATTAACAAAAGCAAAAAGAAACAGGTGACAAAAATTTTACTTATATATTATTTAGCACAATATATCCAACACATTATCATTTCAACAGTAAACAATATAAAATGTCTCTGAAATCCAGTGTACATTTTACACTGAAAGGACATCTCATTTTGTGCTAGTTACGTTTTGAAATGCTTAGCAGCCACATGTGTCCAGGGGCTACCATATTGGACAGTACAGGTTGTACGTTTTCATACAGAAGAAGTAAATAGATGGTTGAAAAAAAGAACTAGGTTGATTTTTTTAAGCCACAAAAATTCATATTCCTTATTATATATATATTGACTTAAACATTACTCTTTCTGTGTCTGATTCCTGATCTTATTTTTAAATTGCAATTTTCCTACTTTATTCTAACCTCTTTTCTCAGATTCTGATTCTATTTCATTGTTTTCTCTCACTGGTCAATATTTTGAAAACTATTTGGAAAATAGTATGCATTCTAAGGAATGTAATTTTTCACATTGATGTCTATCATAGTAAATTGTGTTATTACTGGTCTAAAATTTATTTACTTAACAAGTGATTGAAAGAGCTATGTGGAAAAGATTATCTTTCAAGTATCAAAAAGAGATTGTGTTTTTCAGTATTATACTGTTTTGGATTGTTTTTGTTGGCAAAGTCCTCAGTTTGGAAGTATTCATTGCCTGCTATTGAAACACTATGAAAGAGAAAATATTGGAGCTTTGAAATTTTTTAGCGGAGTAAATAGCAGAGTACTAGAAACTATTCCCCCCCCCCAATTTCCATGTTTTAGAAGTAAACTTACTTTCTATATAGAACATATTTTAAAAATTTGCTTCACATACTGTGCTCCATAGTTTTTATATAATTCTTGCTGCTTAAGAAAATTTCTTCAAAGCATCATTTTGTATTTAAGGGAAAAAAATTCCAAAATGGAGAGAAAACTTACAAGTTTCTGATCCATAACTTGCTATATGTACAAAGATATTTCCATCTGGTGCTGCCTATTCAATTGTAAGGCTATGCTGCTTATACCTATTTTATATGAGTTCAAATTACACAGCACTAATATTTTAATATTTTAAAGTATTAAGAGTGCTAAGATAAAAAAATCATGCAATATTTATGTCTTCAGATGATTAATTTAAAAATGAAAATTACCCATAATACCTTTTAAAAAATGTTTTAAAATTATATCATGGTTCAAGTTATATTATTTAATTTGCTGAGCCAATGTTTAGTCAAATGGATCTTTTCATTTATCAAGTTTGCTGTTCACATTTCCCTATGACTATCATTGATGCCACATTTTTAAATATCTGAGTGTTTTAAGTTCTTTTTTTAAAATTTGTTCATATAGTGTAAATTTAAATGCATATTTAAGGACTTCATGTATAACTGGACATCATATAATATGTATATTTTACATATTATATAGACTCTAAGCATGTAAATAAAATAAAAATATATCACTTATAAAGTAAAAGTATAGATTATATTTAACTTGCATCACAGGTAAGTTTAAACTATGTGTATTTTTCATTTCCGTTATTTATTTTGAAGATTGTTTTATATAAAATCTGACATGAGATTCATTAGATATTTTATTATATCATTATAAATATTTAGTTGAAACATTCTCTAATTTTGTATTGACTCTTGGAAATCTTTTTTGAATTAACATATCCAAAAGTATATTCATATATAATCTTAATAGTAGAATTCAATTTCCTAAAATCAAAAGGTAGATAATATAACTAATAGAATAAGGCAACTTTTCTTAAACATCTGAACTATTAAGATAGGACATATATATGGAATTGCTTAAATTAAAATTTTTAATATGAGGCACACTAAAAGATATGTCAGTATATATAACAGTTTTTAAAAGTTGTAACACAACTTTAGTTTTAAAAAGATATTTTTCAAATTAAGATTTAATTTGTAGAACAACCGACTTTACGTTTTCCCACAATTTATGTAGGCTCTTTGTTTATGTATGAATGGCTATTAAAATCTCATGTAGGAAATCAATCTGCCAAAACTTTCAAGATTTTATTTGATAACTAAATGAACAGTGCTAAATAATTCTTTGAATTATCTCTGTAAACTTGTTCCCAGTGTCTTCTTTAGGAGTAGAAACCAGATTTGCTTTGAAATCGCTCAAAGTTTGCCTGCTGCCAAAGCTGAGCTGCGGGATAAGCACACCCACTGGCTTAAGCAAGGTGCCTGGCTGACTAGAATGGTTGGTGAGGAATCAAAAATATGCTTTAATCCAGTGTTCATTTTCCTATCACAAAAGGTGCTACAGAATGATTGCCATTCGCAAAAGAAAAAGGCAAGCACAATTAAAAGCCAGGTTTCTAATCCCCTTTGCCTGGGTTTAGAACCAGAGCCAAAAGAAATAGTGTTTTAACAGGTACATATGCCCTCCGGGGGAAGCACACCCCGACCACCTAGATGGTGAGATGAAAAGATACCAGGATTCGGTTGTATCACTGGCCAATAAATTGTGCCCCAACTGCTGTGGCTGACAGAAAAATGTAGAAATGGTGGGTGGTCACAAAAGCTCTATTTTGTGACAGTGGGCAGACAAGCATTGTGGCCAATCAAATATTTTCTTTTTAGCCTGTAGCTTCTGTCTTAGCAGCCAAGCCATATATCATCAGTATGTGAGAAAAATCTTAGAGTGAGGGCCTGACACTTGTGTGGATAGCTATTTCCCAATGATTGAAGGGCAGTCTGAGCTGCTAACTGCTAATTAGCCTAATTGACACCAAATTGAAAGGGATGACTCAGCTGTTGGAGAAACACCGCCTAATGGTAGTGTTGTGTCTCAGCTGCTTGAATGAGAAATGATTATTAATTGTACCCTGTGGAAAGAGAAACTGCTGCATTATATTAATATGGGGGAAGTAGAGGATTAAACTTCTTATTAATCTGACTGTAAGCTTGCCCCACCCTGCTGGTACTCTTGTCATCAGAAATAGCTGACACTAGTTGGGTAAAGTGGCTTAAGCTCTACTATTGCTCCACTGAGGATTTTGCAGAGAGGTTGAATTGCAAACCAACCAGCTTTCCGTCGGAGCACCAATACTGTTATTCTGTTGAGCACCAATACTATTAAAGTATATTTAACATTGAAGACTTAACCAACCAAAAAACTCAATAGGGGATGCTGAATAAGTGTTTGCCGCTGAAGAATACAAGTTTTTGTGGTTATTATTATTATTAATGTTTATTTATTTTTGAAGGAGAGAGAGACAGAATGTCAGTGGGGGAGGCGCAGAGAGAGAGAGGGGGAGACACAGAATCTGAAGCAGGCTCCAGGCTCTGAGCTGTCAGCACAGGCGGCGCTCAAACTCACAAACCTCCAGATCATGACCCGAGCCGAAGTAGGTTGCTCAACCAACTGAGCCACCCAGGCGCCCCAGTATTATTTTTATTTATTTATTTATTTTTTATTTTTTTTTTCAACGTTTATTTATTTTTGGGACAGAGAGAGACAGAGCATGA
This sequence comes from Herpailurus yagouaroundi, assembly GCF_014898765.1. Classification (NCBI taxonomy): domain Eukaryota; kingdom Metazoa; phylum Chordata; class Mammalia; order Carnivora; family Felidae; genus Herpailurus; species Herpailurus yagouaroundi. Next base: position 73,906,695 of record NW_024412376.1, read on the forward strand.
ACGGGGGAGGGGCAGAGAGAGAGGGAGACACAGAATCGGAAACAGGCTCCAGGCTCTGAGCCATCAGCCCAGAGCCTGATGCGGGGCTCGAACTCACGGACCGCGAGATCGTGACCTGGCTGAAGTCGGACGCTTAACCGACTGCACCACCCAGGCGCCCCAGTATTATTTTTAAATACAGCAAACATTATTTCAAATTAATGAAGGGACTTTTATGTATTCTACATATTAATTTCCAATTGTTGGATGTGACAGTTGATCAGTGTCTACTGAACAAAGGAAGGAAGGCATCTTGAGGTTACTACAAGTTATAGATTCATGTATCAGCGAACACTTGAAAAGTAAATTGACTTTAGTTACCTGGTCTTTTTAAATTGAGAAACTAATTTCTGGTACCAATATAAAGGAAAAATTTTGAAATACAACTATTATCTGGGAGGGCTGTAGTTTTCTCTTCTCTTGTAAATTGTTAAGGATTCCATTATTTCTTAATAAAGATGAAATGTTTTTCTGTTTGCAGTTGTAGTACTGGAAGGACCTCTACAGGCTATTTGGGGTTTGGGCGAACTGACAATAGTAAGAACAACAGAGGAACTGCTGCCTTCTCTAACGTTTGAAACTTTTCATTCTGAAGGAAGTTATTGAATTAAAATAAGGCACAGTGATAAAAACAGATTTAACCAAGGCTTTTAAATTTTATTTGGGAAAGCTCATCGGGGAAGACAAAATTTGATCCTACTGTAACAACAGCTATAACCACAAATCTTCATAAAGATTTGATCTAGCAGTTGAGAAACAACATTACATTTTTTTGGTCCCTAGTAAGATGCAGAGTTGAATGAAATTATATCAAATGTAGTCAGTTTCCAAGTTGGCAATGAGATGTGTTCTAAGTGAGCATTTTTCAAATAGGTTGGGCAACAAAGTGGATTTAGATTCCAGAAGAGTGATTTGATCTTACAATATCCATTCATTCATTCACTGATTTATTCATTAATTCAGTAAAATTTCTTTAGCATGTATTCAGGTATCATATAAAATCTCTGGGCTAAAGGTCAGATTAGCTAATGGACACCATTAACTTATAAATGAAATCAGAATATTTCCAAAGACAGTGGTAGAAAATAATAATTATGCTGCTTACCAAATAAAAGAATGCAATTTTGAATCCTTTTTGTGCCTTTTTAATAAAACACATGAAATAATGAAATTTCTCCCTTCTCAAAAATATCCTTATTTTCCACAGCAGCCCAAGGAAGAACAAAGATATTTATCAAAACACATGAAAATATAAAGCTGGCTGTTGCCTAACTTCCCACTTGGAGCAAGTCTCCTGGTAGAGATGATCTCAGTGGTAACATGATTATAGTGTCAGTGAGGAGAAAAAAGGAAGGCGAAGTATTGGGAGGGTAGAAACTCATTTTAGAAAAAAATATTTGTAGGGTGCAATCGGAGCCAGGTGCTTTCATTTATTACCATTTTTCAGATGCTCACCTGGCCTCCTATGGTATAGACAGGTTATCCTTAGAAAATCTGGGCCAAGAAGTTTGGAGAAATAGTGACAGTACAGATGGCAATGATTTTGGACAATTTTAGGAATATAGTATTTTCCCTTACCTACAGTTTGACAACTGAATTCTTCCACTGCTAAATTCAGAAATGCTTCTACAGTATTTCTTCCCTCGATAGCCTTCATATTACATATACTGTAAAATAACTGAGGGTACATTATGCAGGTGCAGCTATATTATAGATATGCCTTCTAAGGCACTGTCCAAAAGATGGTATCACAAGATTGAGGAAGGGGATAAATAGTCATTTATTTATTCAATACACACATGTCCATCCCCTCTCTATGCCAGGCACTTGAGTATGCACTTCCATGTGGAACCATTCATGGTGACCCTACAGGTTAGGAGGTGGCAGGAGGCTCTGAAATCAGCACAACCTTGCATGTTGAGATGTAACTTAGGGAAGAGTTCTAGTTATTTACCTTCCTCTTGACTTTATTTGGGGTGCCAGGAAATAAAAGCAGTTACTTCTCTGGGCCTAAGAATCACCATGGAAGTTGTCTTTTCCTTTCCTCTTCATTTTTGTTCAGACCATGGTATTGTCAAGATGTGCAAAGTGGAGAGGGAGGATTTGAGTCTTTAAGCTCATGGGTTCAGGGAAAGAGGTTTAATATCAAAAGCTTAGCAGAGAATTAGACTTTGTTTTTCAGGGAAGAGAGAGATGTGATGGGAAAAGGGGAAGGAAGAGTGATGACTGGGGTGCCTTTAATTTTCCTGGTAACCATGTGCATAGCTATTTGGAATGACAAGTTGGGACGTCACTGAGTTTTTGAAGTTATTTCCAAGATTGCCGTGAAGTGGTGTGGTGTGCTGGAGGTGGCTCATAGAGGCCTTCAGGAGCTGGTTGTGTGCAACTCTTCCTAACTCTGAAGTCAGGGACCTCTTCAGTCTCTCAAAATTGGCTGTGGTAGAAATGTTTACTCCATGGAAACTGGCAAATGCTATAAATCAGGGCTGGGTTTCTCCCCACCCCAGAAAGCTGGTTGGTAACCATTTACTGGCACACCACTGGCTGTAAGAGATTTAGGATCTCAGTGACTCGTTCAACCACACACAACCGCACGATGACTGTGAGTTCCAGCAATTAGCACTTAGCTACTGATACAGTATAAATCCAATCTGAATCACTCAAAGACACTGGGAAACCCAGCTACTGCAGTTGCCTCATCGACGATACATAGCAAATAATATGACAATTGTTCATTCGTGTCACTCTCAGGTTTTAGGTATAAATAAAGACAAAACCACAAATAGTTTAGGACTTGTAACATGAGACAAAACACTTTCTTGTTCACAAGGCATCGATATCCAAGGAACTTGTTTCACATTAAAGACTTGCTAAAGGAGAGGAGTTTTTAAAACAAGAAATAAAAGAAAAAGATCAGGAAAACGTATGCTGGAGTTGATAATGTGCTTTTGTGACACTGCAAATAGGAGTATTTCTGGCATTGTTTCTGAAAATTTACATTAGTTTATTTGAGTTTCTAATGGATAGGGATATTTATACTTTATTTTCCTTGATTCTTTTATTTTAAGATTTTCTGGTTTAGTGGTTCCCATCATTCTTACTATGTGATTGTTTTTACTTGGCAAGGTATTCTAATCTCATTTCGACAAAAATTGCCTAGAAGAATGTAGATTTGCTATACTTGTATACAGTTGTATACCTTGTATTGGAGCTAACAAAAATGTATTTATTTTGGATCAAAAAATATTTAGTCTTTCTGGTGTTGTGGCTTTCTTATAGTTTCTTGAGTTAGTTTAAAAATACTTGAACTGAAAGTTAGGGTATACATGTGTTTAATTACATATACATTATCTAATTGCATATATATTGCATAAACATAGAAAACAAAAAGGATATATATTAACATTTGGGGAATGGGTAGGGAAAGAGTGGGACAGTTATTTTTTAATGTATACATTTGTGTTTGAATTTTTACAATAAATGTATATTAATTGAGTACTTTCAAGTTTCGTTTTTGCAATGTTCTCCTCACTCAGCCCCCTAAATGCAGGGGGAAAAATGCAATGAAAGGAATAAAGATAAGAGAATGTAGTGTATAAATAATTTTGTGTGTTTTGCCTTTATTTGTCAAAAGAAACATACATGAGCATTTTTTATGCTTTCAAAAATCTGACTCATCTTTTTTCTGTTACTGTTTCAATTTTTATACAATACAAATAATCATTATATGTATTTCCCAAATGAGATTTCGGCAAAGGTTTTGTTTTGCTCTGCTAATGTTTTGATGTTTATATGGAAATTTTTATTAGTCCAGTTTTGAACTGGAACTTATTTTGTAGAAGGTTTCTTGCCCTGAAATCTTAATGACATAGGCTAATCTGCCTAATTGGAATAGTTTACATAGTCAAGAGTTTGTTTGTCATGTGGTTTGTAAAGCAAGGAAAAATAGAGCTGAGATTTTTTTTTTTCTAACTCCACTGGATTACTATGTTTTTTATGTTGATACAACTTGAATTGTGGTGGTAATATTTTTTTCATTATTGTTAAAAAATTCAAGTAATTCGAGTGACAGTTGAACAAAACAATGGGGATATATTCAATAAAGGAGAGCCCTGAAGCTTACTATACTTTATGCACCTTTTAACAAGATGAAAGTAACATTTTAAAGTCTCAGGCAGTCAGAAAAACAGTTGGAGGTGTGTCGTTACCACATCACCTCAGCTTTTTTCAGTCAAGAGCTATTTCAGATCTCTTTGCGGTATGTTTGGCAATACACTTAAAAGATTACTACTTAAGCTACTAATAACCTGGCTTCAAGCAATTGTCTGTCTGTCCATCCAGCTGCCTATTCTTTCTTCAGTTTTCAAAAACCCCAAAATGAACAGCATGAAACACAACAGCAACACAAAAGGAAGAAACCATAATCCTGCTCTGAGTTTCTCCCCAGCTTTCAGACAGCGGTGATATTACTAGAAGGCTAATGTACTCTGGACTCATTTTTAAGCTTTTTCAGGGAGTAGAGTGCGATGGGGGTAGAAGACAGAAGGTGATGTGGAATGGAATAATTTTGAAATTTCCATGACCTCTTTTGTGTTTTAATCTCTCCCTTTCACTATTTTAATTTATATTAGGAAAGACAAATCTCTTTAGAGTTTTGAAGTTTTGTTTTTGAGGGATTCACTTGATGGAACATTGCTCTCATGAGTCCAGCTAAAGACAAAACTAATTTGGGGTGTTTTGAGGACAGAGGCAATTTACAAAGTAATCTTGTTGCCTTTGACTCACTGCTAAGGTCCATATTTTATTTATCTCATATTTCTGGGGACTCATATATATAATATAGTTGACATTTACTTAAAAATAATTTGCTTTTAAAAAGAAGTGGAGCATTCATTTAAATTATAAAGCCAGAAAATACGAACAAGTAATAGGTTGTTCAATTCTGTCATATTTGAATTTTGTACACTTTCATAGGCAGTAAAAAATATTTTTCACTTTTCCTGTTAACACTAATATTAACAATTACTGAATAAATCAATGCCCTAGAATTCGTTCATGAATGGTAAAATGTATTGATATTTAATAAAGTGTTCTCATGATTTTGTGGCATTTTAATTTTATTGCTCTGAAATAACTGACTATACACTACATATCCTGTATATACAATCATATATATATATGTGTGTGTGTGTGTGTGTGTGTATGATATATACTATATATGTGCGCACACATATATATCTAGTGTTAATATACATTATTTCTTAACTATATTTTATTTTTATGTTTTTTCTTTTTTTTATTTTACTTAAATCCAAGTTAGTTAACATATAATGTAATAATGATTTCAGGAGTAGAATTTAGTGATTCATCACTTAGATATAAAACTCAGTGCTCATCCCAACAAGTGCTCTCCTTAATGCCCATCACCCATTTAGCCCATTCCCCCACGCAACACCCCTCTAGCAATCCTCAGTTTGTTCTCTATATTTAAGAGTCTCCTAATGGTTTGCCTACCTCTCTGTTTTTATCTTATTTTTCCTTCCCTTCCCCTATATTCATCTGTTTTGTTTGTTAAATTCCACATGTGAGTGAAATCATATATTTATCTTTCTCTGACTGACTTATTTCGGTTAGCATAATACGCTCAGGTTTTATCTATGTTGTTGCAAATGGCAATCTTTTTGATTGCCTAGTAATATTTAATTGCACATACATACCACAGCTTCTTTATCCATTCATCAGTCAGTGGCCTTTTGGGGTCTTTCCCATGTATATTACTAATGGTTGTAAACATTATATTTTAACCTTTTTAAATGTTAAGCATATGAGACTGGTTCTTCCTATTTTTTTTCTCATTTCTATTTCAAAGATTTCTATTTCTATTTCTATTTCTATTTCTCATTTTCTCATTTCAAAGACAGAAGAGATACTCAGTTATGTTTGATAACTTGATTGATAAATTGAACTTTCATTTCCAGTGATCTCTGTGGTCTAGAGAAAGTCAAGTTTCCTCTTCGTCAAATGAACCCAGGTCTACAGCATTCCTAAGATTCTTTATTATTCTTAGATTCTCTGTGATTAGCCCCAAAGTAAATATTCAAGTTAGTCTAAACCAGTTTCTTGAAAGTATATAAATGGAATATTTAAGTAGATAAAAATGAGGTGTTTAAGGTTTCTGGAATATGACCAGAAGACCAGTGGAAGGCCGCTGGAATATGACCAGTGAAGACCATGGAAAAGACACTGTACTATAGAAAAGGACTGTGCAGTGTACTTTTTTGCACTTGGTCACTGACCCATTGTCCCCTGGTGGGTATTCCCTTCCAAGGTGGCTCTTTTTTCTCCTGCTCTTCTCTGGCTTGTGGAAATTACTCATTTCCTAGCTCCTCTCGGGTTTGCAATCTCTGAGAGTGAGAACATCTTTCTCTGCCACATACCTGGCCATTCCCTGTGCTGCTTCACTGTGGATCCATTCTTTGTAGAGAATCTGTGGATGTGATATGTCCAGGTTTTGTAGAGCTGGAAGTTTATAATAATAAAAAGTCTACAGGGACTTCTTTTGCAAAAATAACACAAAATTAGGTACAAAAAGAAACTTTTATAATGAGCAAAAGCCTAACAAATTTTAAAATTTCAAAAGCTGGAAAAAATGGCAAACACCACAAAATCTAGAAAAATAGCATGATTATTTTACTCGACTGCCACACAACGATAGCTTTTCTCAACACACTTGGCAGCATTTTTTTTATTGCTTCTTCATATGACAAAGCAATATTGTAATATAAGTTTCTATAAAGAAAATGAAAAGATAATTATGTCTTTTCTTTGGCATAGTGCATCAAATTTTTTTATTATTGACAGTTTAGAAAAGTTTCTTTCTACTCACGTCTTCTTATTGGTAATCTTAAGTAAATGTTTAAGGTTGTTGTTAGACTTGAGAAATCCTCTATCAAATTTCTTTCATGAGTTAGATGTGTGAAATTGTCTTGTCCAGTGACCAATCTTAAATCTCTTTAATTTGATGACATTCTTTACCCATATTGCTAAGGGCCTTTCAGAGGGCATTGGGAGGATATCATGCAGTTAAGGGGCCGTAAGTTTAAACATCATTTCTGCATGGTAACTCCACATCTGGTGATAGTGTTGGCAAAGAAAAGACTTTGGCGTTAGATCCATGCTCAAACTTCACTTTCATTACATTTTAGCTGTATAATGTTAAGGGATTCATTTAACTTCTCTGGGCTTCATCTTCCTCAGTTCTAAGTTGGGAATATTAACGTATCAACCTCAGTAGATTGTTTTGAGCATTAAAATAATAGTATGCTTCTTGAAACTATTGGTTCTGTCCTTCACTTTCCCTTTCACAGTATTTCCTAATCAGAATTTTAATGAGGCCATTTGCAACCAGGTCTTCATGCCAAAATTGGACATTTTTTTATCATTATGTCTAGCTATTTGTGAAAGATATTTGGCAACAAAATTGGGACATTTGTGAAGATAAAATACAAATGCTTTGAGAACCTAATATGTGCCAACTACTTTTTCATGTATTATTTTGGCTTACATGTCTTGGGCTTTCTTATCAACTCAGCCACATATCTGCACACAGAGAGAGTCACTCTCTCACATGACCCTATCTCATTTTCTTATTACCACCAGAGTTTAACAGTATCTAAACCTAATTATAGGGGCGCCTGGGTGGCTCAGTCGGTTGGTTAAGTGTCCGACTTCGGCTCAGGTCATGATCTCGTGGTTCCTGAGTTCAAGCCCTGCATCGGGCTCTGTGCTGGCAGCTCTGAGCCTGGAGCCTGCTTCAGACTCTGTGTCTCCCTCTCTCTCTCTCTGCCCCTCCCCCGCTCATGCTCTGTCTCTCTCTCTGTCTGTCAAAAGTAAATAAACATGAAAAAAATTAAACCTAATTATTTTTTTAATTTAATTTTTAATTTTTTTAAAATTTACATCCAAATTAGTTAGCATATAGTGCAACAATGATTTCAGGAGTAGATTTCTTAGTGCCCGTTACCCATTTAGCCCATCCCCCTCCCACACCCCCTCCCATAACCCTCAGTTTGTTCTCCATATTTATGAGTCTCTTCTGTTTTGTCCTCCTCCCTGTTTTTATATTATTTTTGTTTCCCTTCCCTTATGTTCATCTGTTTTGTCTCTTAAAGTCCTCATATGAGTGAAGTCATATGATTTTTGTCTTTCTCTGACTGACTAATTTCACTTGCCTAATACCCTCCAGTTCCATCCGTGTAGTTGCAAATGGCAAGATTTCATTCTTTTTGATTGCCGAGTAATACTCCATTGTATATATATACCACATCTTCTTTATCCATTCATTCATCAATGGACATTTGGGCTTTTTCTCTACTTTAGCTATCGTTGTTAGTGCTGCTATAAACATGGGGGTGCATGTGTCCCTTCGAAACAGCACACCTATATCCCATGGATAAATGCCTAGTAGTGCAATTGCTGGGTCTTAGGGTAGTTATATTTTTAGTTTTTTGAGGAACCTCCATACTGTTTACCAGAGTGGCTGCACCAGCTTGCATTCCCCAAAATAAACCTATTTATTCATGAATAAATGAATGAATGGTCTCATATAATCCTACAACAGCTCAGAGAGAGAGGCTGACCTTACTTTTAGAAGTAAGGCCTCTGATAGGTAAATCCACTTGTCTCTAGTAACACAGCTCATAAGGCCCCATCAAACCAAAGTCTTTCTAAATTCCCCCTACATTTTATTATAGTTGCATTCTTTACAGATTTTGAGGCTCTTCAAGTCATTCCTTGCAGATAGATTCTTAATCCATACACTTTGGATTGGTCCTCCTGAAATACTTTTTAATCTTTAAGCTTCTCTGTTTGATACATTTCATTCATTAATAATCAATTATATTTTAAAGATGTAGTAAGGTCTTTTTAAAAAATTATCTCAATAATTTTTATCACTAAACCTTTTACTCAAACACCTCTTTGCACATATTGTCTGTAAGTTTATTAATTTGTGACTCTCTGTTAAGATTAAAGAATGGGTTTTTTTGTTATATGAATAGCTATTAATGTAAGAGTTACAATTATACAATTCATGGATTGCTACTTTTTATAAAAGTATAATGCACATTGCAATTATAGTGAATGTAAGTGTGCTTTGATAATTTACAACATCTCTTCGGTTCTCTTGTACCAAAGAATATTCATGATGAACATCAAATGTTATTGTTCCTCAGACATAGAAGGTATAGGAGATAAAGCTGTCAGAAACTAAGATTGAGTTTATGAACTAATTTGGATTAAAAAAAGTCATTCATGTTAGCTTGTTTATTTATTTTTATTTCTAGTTTTTTTTTTTTAACATTTATTTATTTTTGAGAGACAGAGAGACATAGAGCACGAGCAGGGGAGGGGCAGAGAGAGAGGGAGACACAGAATCTGAGGCAGGCTCCAGGCTCTGAGCTGTCAGCACAGAGCCCGATGTGGGGCTTGAACCCACAAGGAACCCACGAGGAACCCACAAACCGCGAGATTATGACCTGAGTCGAAGTCAAATGCTTAACTGACTGAGCCACCCAGGCACCCCACTTGTTTATTTTTCATTTACCTTCTTGTCCATCAGAAAGAGAGAATGATACAATTGTATTTTTATATATCCCTTTGGATTTTGGAAAAACTTGAATCACATCATTTCTACACTAACTCCCTAATATCTTACAATTCCAGTTTCGCTGACAGTGTGCCCAACCTTATGTTTATCTATGCCCTCTACTCTAAACTGAAAACTCCATATTCAGCTGTATACACTACAAATCAATGTCAATGTTTCTTAAGTATTTCAAATTTAAAGTGAACTCCTGATTTCTCACCTCCACTCCCCCACACCTAATCCCCTAGTGATTTTTCCTGTTTCTGTAAATGACAGCTCTGTCTTTTCAGTTGCTCGGACCCCGAGTCATCTTTTTTTTTCCTTTCTTTCCTAGCCCAAATCCAGTCTACTACATATCTTGTTCCACCACTTCTGACCACTGCCCCCATTACCATACAAGTTCTTGTAGCCACCATCTTGTGGTGAGATTATTGCAATAGTCTTTCCTTTTAAAAGTAAATCAGGTTGGGACGCCTGGGTGGCTCAGTTGGTTGATCGTCTGACTTCGGCTTAGGTCGTGGTCTTGCGGGTCGGTGAGTTCGAGCCCCACGTCATCAGGCTCTGTGCTAACAGCTCAGAGCCTGGAACTTGCTTCAGGTTTCGTGTCTCCCTCTCTCTCTGCCCCTCCCCCACTCATACTCTGTCATTCTCTCTCTGTCAAAAATAAATAAACATTTGAAAAAATTAAAAAAAAAAAAAAAAAAAAAAGGAAATCAGGTCATACCACCATGGTCAAAACGCTCTTGTGGTTCTCCAGAAGTTCTCTCCATCTTTTACTCTGTTCCAGCAATGCTGGCTCCTTGGAGTTCCTTCCTTCTCCTAAGCACACTCCCTATGGACCTTTGTGCGTACTATTTCCTCTGTTTTGAACTGTCCTTCCCTGATAATAATGTAATATGCTTCCTCTCCTCCCTCCCTCATATCTCTGTTCAAATGTCACTTAACAAGGACGACTTCCTTAATTACCTTAAAGAAGAAAGGAACTTTTTCTTCCTCCTCCCTTCAAAATTTTCTATTCCTCTTCCCCGCTTTAGTGTCCTCCATGTCAACCATCAGCATCTAGCATACAATACGTTTTAACTATTTGTTTGTTTTGTGGCTTCCCTAAGTAGGATATAAATAGCATAAGAGCATGGGCTATATCTGTTCTTTAGTTAATAAACTCTGTTTCAAACAGTACCAGCCATAGAGTTGGCACTCAATAAACATTTGTTTGAATAATGACGTCTCACTGAATGAATGAATAGTAAGTGGCTTTAAACTGTGTACTCACACTGTCGTTTGTATGAGTGATCTCTCTCTCTCTCTATAGATACATTACTCATACAGGGTCCCAAACTTAAAATTAAAAAAAATAATATTCAATTTTAAATATGAGAAATATAAATGTTACAAACTTATAAAAAACATAATTTGAAAGTTTAATTATTTAAAATTATTTTATTACCATACTTAAAGAATTTTCTTTAAATAACTCTGTACATATTTCTTCTTGCAAGGTTACTTAAATTAAAGTTATAATTTCTGGGGTTCCTGGGTGGCTCAGTCGGTTACGTGTCTGACTTCAGCTCAGGTCATGATCTCATGGTTCATGAGTTTGAGCCCCGCGTGGGGCTCTGTGCTGACAGCTGGGAACCTGGAGCCTGATTCAGATTCTGTGTCTCCCTCTCTCTCTGCCCCTCTCCTGTCTGCACTCTGTCTCTCTCTCTCTCTCTCTCTCAAAATAAATAAATAAATAAATAATAAATAAAAACATTAAAATTGTAATTTTCTACTTACCTACAGTGAATAGGGTTTAGATATTTTTGTTAATTGAATATCTTGTTAATGTAGAAATTACGATCAATTAGTTCACAGATTACTACTTTTCTTAAAAGTGTAAGGCACATCACAGTTACATTGAATGTAAATTTACTTTGATAATTTAGAAAACAACTCATATACATAATAGATTGTTGATGTAATAGTGCAAGTAAATAATAATAAAAAGTAAATTTTTAATATTAACTTTATTCATGCCATAGTTTCTGGTAGAGAAAGCCTTTTTCTCTGTCCACTTCATTAATCTGATCTTTCTTCCTTAGACTCTTGTGGGGTCACATAAAAACTGTTGTGCATACTTTTTTTTTTTTTATATGAAATTTATTGCCAAATTGGTTTCCATACAACAGTCAATGCTCATCCCAAAAGGTGCCCTCGTCAATACCCATCACCCACCCTCCCCTCCCTCTCACCCCCCATCAACCCTTAGTTTGTTCTCAGTTTTTAAGAGTCTCTTATGCTTTGGCTCCCTCCTTCTCTAACCTCTTTCTTTTTTTTCTTCCCGTCCCCCCATTGACTTCTGTTAAGTTTCACAGGATCCACATAAGAGTGAAAACATATGGGGGCGCCTGGGTGGCACAGTCGGTTAAGCGTCCGACTTCAACCAGGTCACGATCTCATGGTCCGTGAGTTCGAGCCCCGCGTTGGGCTCTGGACTGATGGCTCAGAGCCTGGGGCCTGTTTCCGATTCTGTGTCTCCCTCTCTCTCTGCCCCTCGCCCGTTCATGCTCTGTCTCTCTCTGTCCCAAAAATAAATAAACGTTGAAAAAAAAAATTAAAAAAAAAAAAAAGAGTGAAAACATATGGTATCTGTCTTTCTCTGTGTGACGTATTTCACTTAGCATAACACTCTCCAGTTCCATCCACGTTGCTACAAAAGGACATATTTCATTCTTTCTCATTGCCAGGTAGTATTCCATTGTGTATATAAACCACAATTTCTTTATCCATTCATCATTTGATGGACAATTTAGGCTCTTTCCAAATTTGGCTATTGTTGAAAGTGTGGCTATAAATATTGGGGTACAAGTGCCCCTATGCATCAGCATTCCTGTATCCCTTGGGTAAATTCTTAGCAGTGCTATTGCTGGGTCATAGGGTAGATCTATTTTTAATTTTTTGAGGAACCTCCATACTGTTTTTCAGAGCGGCTACACCAGTTTGTATTCCCACCAACAGTGCAAGAGGGTTCCCGTTTCTCCACATCCTCTCCAGCATCTATAGTCTCCTGATTTGTTCATTTTGGCCACTCTGACTGGCGTGAGGTGATATCTGAGTGTGGTTTTGATTTGTATTTCCCTGATGAGGAGCAATGTTGAGCATCTTTTCATGTGTCTGTTGGCCATCCGGATGTCTTCTTTAGAGAAGTGTCCATTCATGTTTTCTGCCCATTTCTTCACCGGATTATTTGTTTTTTTGGGGGTGGAGTATGGTGAGCTCTTTATAGATTTTGTATACCAGCCCTTTGTCTGATATGTCAATTGCAAATATCTTTTCCCATTCCGTTGGTTGCCTTTTAGTTTTGTTGATTGTTTCCTTTGCTGTGCAGAAGCTTTTTATCTTCATGAGGTCCGAATAGTTCATATTTGCTTTTAATTCCCATGCCTTTGGGGATGTGTCAAGTAAGAAATTGCTGCAGCTGAGGTCAGAGAGGTTTTTCCCTGCTTTCTTCTCTAGGGTTTTGATGGTTTCCTGTCTCACATTCAGGTCCTTTATCCATTTTGAGTTTGTTTTTGTGAATGGTGTGAGAAAGTGGTCTAGCTTCATTCTTCTGCATGTTGCTGTCCAGTTCTCCCAGCACCATTTGTTAAAGAGACTGTCTGTTTTCCATTGGATGTTCTTTCCTGCATTGTCAAAGATTAGTTGGCCATACTTTTGTGGGTCTAATTCTGGGGTTTCTATTCTATTCCATTGGTCTATGTGTCTGTTTTTGTGCCAATACCATGCTGTCTTGATGATGACAGTTTTGTAGTAGAGGCTAAAGTCTGGGATTGTGATGCCTCCTGCTTTGGTCTTCTTCTTCAAAATTACTTCTTCAAAATTATTTTTGTGGTTCCATTCAAATTTTAGGATTGCTTGTTATAGCTTTGAGAAGAATGCTTGTGCAATTTTGATTGGGATTGCATTGAATGTGTAGGTAGCTTTGGGTAGTATTGACATTTTAACAATATTTATTCTTCCAATTCATGAGCATGGAATGTTTTTCCATTTCTTTATATCTTCTTCAATTTCCTTCATAAGCTTTCTATAGTTTTCAGCATACAGATCTTTTACATCTGTCAGGTTTATTCCTAGGTATTTTATGCTTCTTGGTGCAATTGTGAATGGGATCAGTTTCTTTATTTGTCTTTCTGTTGCTTCATTGTTAGTGTATAAGAATGCAACTGGTTTCTGTACATTGATTTTGTATCCTGCGACTTTGCTGAATTCATGTATCAGTTCTAGCAGACTTTTGGTGGAGTCTGTCGGGTTTTCCATGTATAATACGATGTCATCTGCAAAAAGTGAAAGCTTAACTTCATCATTGCCAATTTTGATGCCTTTGATTTCCTTTTGTTGTCTGATTGCTGATGCTAGAAATTCCAGCACTATGTTAAACAACAGCAGTGAGAGTGGACATCCCTGTCGGGTTCTTGATCTCAGGGAGAAAGCTCTCAGTTTTTCCCCATTGAGGACGATGTTATCTGTGGGCTTTTCATAAATGGCTTTTATGATGTTTAAGTATGTTCCCTCTATCCTGACTTTTTTGAGGGTTTTTATTAAGAAAGGATGCTGAATTTTGTCAAATGCTTTTCCTGCATCGATTGACAGGATCATATGGTTCTTATCTTTTCTTTTATTAATGTGATGTATCATGTTGATTGATTTGCGAATGTTGAAACAGCCCTGCAGCCCAGGAATGAATCCCACTTGATCATGGTGAATAATTCTTTTTATATGCTGTTGAGTTCGATTTGCTAGTATCTTATTGAGAATTTTTGCATCCATATTCATCAGGGATATTGGCCTGTAGTTCTCTTTTTTTGCTGGGTGTCTGGTTTGGGAATCAAAGTAATGCTGGCTTCATAGAATGAGTCTCCAAGTTTTCCTTCCCTTTCTATTTTTTTGAAATAGCTTGAGAAAGATAGGTATTATCTCTGCTTTAAATGTCTGGTAGAATTCCCCTGGGAAGCCATCTGGTCCTGGACTCTTACTTGTTGGGAGATTTTTGATAACTGATTCAATTTCTTCACTGGTTATGGGTCTGTTCAAGTTTTGTATTTCTTCCTGTTTGAGTTTTGGAAGTATGTGGGTGCTTAGGAATTTGTCCATTTCTTCCAGGTTGTGCAGTTTGTTGGCATATAATTTTTCATAGTATTCCCTGATAATTGCTTGTATTTCTGAGAGATTGGTTGCAATAATTGCATTTTCATTCATGATTTTATCTATTTGGGTCATCTCCCTTTTCTTTTTGAGAAGCCTAGCTAGAGGTTTATCAATTTTGTTTATTTTTTCAAAAACCCAACTCCTTACAACCAATCCCTCAGAGATACAAACAATTATCAGGGAATACTATGAAAAATTATATGCCAACAAACTGGACAACCTGGAAGAAATGGACAAATTCCTAAACACCCACACTCTTCCAAAACTCAATCAGGAGGAAATAGAAAGCTTGAACAGACCCATAACCAGCAAAGAAATTGAATCGGTTATCAAAAATCTCCCAACAAATAAGAGTCCAGGACCAGATGGCTTCCCAGGGGAGTTCTACCAGATGTTTAAAGCAGAGATAATACCTATCCTTCTCAAGCTATTCCAAGAAATAGAAAGGGAAGGAAAACTTCCAGACTCATTCTATGAAGCCAGTATTACTTTGATTCCTAAACCAGACAGAGACCCAGTAAAAAAAAGAGAACTACAGGCCAATATCCCTGATGAATATGGATGCAAAAATTCTCAATAAGATACTAGCAAATCGAATTCAACGGCATATAAAAAGAATTATTTACCATGATCAAGTGGGATTCATTCCTGGGATGCAGGGCTGGTTCAACATTCGCAAATCAATCAACGTGATACATCACATTAACAAAAAAAAAGAGAAAAACCATATGATCCTGTCAATCGATGCAGAAAAGGCCTTTGACAAAATCCAGCACCCTTTCTTAATAAAAACCCTTGAGAAAGTCGGGATAGAAGGAACATACTTAAAGATCATAAAAGCCATTTATGAAAAGCCCACAGCTAACATCATCCTCAACGGGGAAAAACTGAGAGCTTTTTCCCTGAGATCAGGAACACGACAGGGATGCCCACTCTCACCGCTGTTGTTTAACATAGTGCTGGAAGTTCTAGCATCAGCAATCAGACAACAAAAGGAAATCAAAGGCATCCAAATTGGCAAAGATGAAGTCAAGCTTTCGATTTCTGCAGATGACATGATATTATACATGGAAAATCCAATAGACTCCACCAAAAGTCTGCTAGAACTGATACATGAATTCAGCAAAGTTGCAGGATACAAAATCAATGTACAGAAATCAGTTGCATTCTTATACACTAACAATGAAGCAACAGAAAGACAACTAAAGAAACTGATCCCATTCACAATTGCACCAAGAAGCATAAAATACCTAGGAATAAATCTAACCAAAGATGTAAAGGATCTGTATGCTGAAAACTAT
>NW_024412376.1:73927867-73963777 GCF_014898765.1 Herpailurus yagouaroundi
TTTGGAGGTTTTCCAGACTTTTTCCTGTGGTTGATTTCAAGCTTCATAGCATTGTGGTCTGAAAGTGTGCATGGTATGATCTCAATTCTTTTATACTTATAAAGGGCTGTTTTGTGACCCAGGATATGATCTATCTTGGAGAATGTTCCATGTGCACTCGAGAAGAAAGTATATTCTCTTGCTTTGGGGTGTGGAGTTCTAAATATATCTGTCAAGTCCATCTGATCCAATGTATCATTCAGGGCCCTTGTTTCTTTATTGATCCTGTGTCTAGATGATGTATCCATTGTTGTAAGTGGAGTATTAAAGTCCCCTGCAATTACCACATTCTTATCAATAAGGTTGCTTATGTTTGGGGTTAATTGTTTTATGTATTTGGGGGCTCCGGTATTCGGCGCATAGACATTTATAATTGTTAGCTCTTCCTGAAGGAAAGACCCTGTAATTATTATACAATGCCCTTCTTCATCTCTTGTTACAGCCTTTAATTTAAAATCTAGTTTGTCTGATATAAGTATGGCTACTCCAGCGTTCTTTTGAGTTCTAATAGCATGATAGATAGTTCTCCATCCCCTCACTTTCAATCTGAAGGTGTCCTCAGGTCTAAAATGAGTCTCTTGTAGACAGCAAATAGATGGGTCTTGTTTTTTTATCCATTCTGATACCCAATTTCTTTTGGTTGGAACATTTAGTCCATTTAAATTCAGTGTTATTATAGAAAGATATGGGTTTAGAGTCATTGTGATGTCTGTAGGTTTCATGCTTGTAGTGATGTTTCAGGTACTTTTTATCACAGAATCCCCCTTTGGATCTCTTGTGGGGCTGATTTAGTGGTGATGAATTCCTTCAGTTTTTGTTTGTTTGGGAATACCTTTATCTCTCCTTCTATTCTAAATGACAGACTTGCTAGATAAAGGATTCTCGGCTGCATATTTTTTCTGTTCATCTCATTGAAGATTTCCTGCCATTCCTTTCTGGCCTGCCACGTTTCAGTAGATAGCTCTGTCAGTAGTCTTATCAGTCTCTCTTTATATGTTAGAGCGTGTTTATCCCTAGCTGCTTTCAGAATTTTCTCTTTATCCTTGTATTTTGCCAGTTTCACTATGATATGTCATGCAGATTGGTTCAATTTATGTCTGAGGTGAGTTCTCTGTGCCTCTTGGATTTCAATCCCTTTTTCTTCCCCAGATCAAGAAAGTTCTCAGCTATGATTTTTTCACATACACCTTTAGCCCCTTTCTCTCTCTCTTCCTCTGGAATCCCTAGTATACGGATATTGTTGCATTTCATCGCATCACTTAGTTCTCTAATTTTCCCCTCATACTCCTGGATTTTTTTATCTCTCTTTTTCTCAGCTTCCTCTTTTTCCATAATTTTATCTTCTAATTCACCTATTGTCTCCTCTGCTTCTTCAATCCGAGCTGTGGTCGCCTCCATTTTATTTTGCACCTCATTTATAGCATTTCTTAGCTCCTCCTGACTGTTTCTTAGTCCCTTGATCTCTGTAGCAATGGATTCTCTGCTGCCTTCTATACTTTTTTCAAGCCCAGCAATTAGTTTTATGACTATTATTTTAAATTCGTGTTCCGTTATATTGCTTAAATTGTTTTTGATCAATTCGTTAGCTGTAGCTACTTCCTGGAGTTTCTTTTGAGGAGAATTCTTCCATTTCATCATTTGGATAGTCCTTGGAGTGGTGCAGAACTGCAGGGCTCTTCCCCTGTGCTGTCTGGAGTAACTTGTGTTGGCGGGCGGGGCCAAAGTCAGACTGGTGTGTACCTTATCTTCCTCACTCCCAGGGGCAGGACTCACTGTGGAGTGGTGTGGCCCCTGTCTGGGCTACTTGCACACTGCCAGGCTTGTGGTGCTGCTTCTATGGAATCTGGCGTATTAGCCAGGGTGGTCTGGAAGGTGCACAGGGGCGGGAGGGGCAGGCTCAGCTCGCTTTTCCTTTGGTGGTCTGCTGCAGGAGGGGCCCTGTGGCAATGGGAGGTAGGCAGACTCGTTGGAGGGATGGATTCAGAGAAGCACAGCATTGGGTGTTTGCGCGGTGCAAGCAAGTTCCTTGGCAAGAACTGGTTCCCTTTGGGGTTTTGGCTGGGGGATGTGCGAGGGAGATGGCGCTGGCCAGTGCCTTTGTTCCCCGCCAAGCTGAGCTCTGTCTTCCAGGGCTCAACAACTCTCCCTCCAGGTGTCCTCTCACCCTCCCACTCTCCAAGCAGAGCTGTTGACTTATAACATTCTAGATGTTAAGTCCCTCTGGCTGTCAGAATTCACTCCGTCTGGCCCCTCCACTTTTGCCAGCCAGACTCCGGTGCTCTGCCTTGCCAAGTGGGCTGCCCCTCCACTGCCCTGGCTCCCTCCCACCGGTCCGTGTAGCACGCACCGCCTCCCTGCCCTTCCTACCCTCTTCCATGGGCCTCTTGTCTATGCTTGCCTCTGGAGAGTCCATTCTGCTAGTCTTCTGGCGGTTTTTTTCATGTATGCTTTAATACTTCATTCTTTGAATGATGTTTAGACTAGGATTACAAACACAATCCCTGTAATATGGATGCACATGTAGTGTTTTTTTTTTTTTTTTGCAAAGTTTAAAAATTGACTACAGGGGCGCCTGGGTGGTGCAGTCGGTTAAGCATCCGACTTCAGCCAGATCACGATCTCGCGGTCCGTGAGTTCGAGCCCCGCGTCAGGCTCTGGGCTGATGGCTCAGAGCCTGGAGCCTGTTTCCGATTCTGTGTCTCCCTCTCTCTCTGCCCCTTCCCCGTTCATGCTCTGTCTCTCTCTGTCCCAAAAATAAATGAACGTTGAAAAAAAATAAAATAAAATAAATAAAAAATAAATAAATAAATAAAAATAAAAATTGACTACAACAATATATAGTACAAGACAATGGTTATGTTAAATGTTAATAAGAAACATGTCAACATGTAACAAATTTAATTAACATTTTAACACTTTTTTCTTTTTTCTTTTAAAATTTTTTTAACGTTTATTTATTTTTGAGACAGAGAGAGACAGAGCATGAATGGAGGAGGGTCAGTGAGAGAGGGAGACACAGAATCCGAAACAGGCTCCAGGCTCTGAGCTGTCAGCACAGAGCCTGACGCAGGGCTCGAACCCATGAACCGTGAGATCATGACCTGAAGTCAGACGCTCAACCGACTGAGCCACCCAGGCGCCCCATTGAACACTTTTTTCTAAGTGTATAGTGTTATATTTCTGAGCTTATTAAGGCTTAAAGCTATACAAAGACTTTTGGAATCCTGTGTATATGTGAGTCTTTATCTGTGCATGGTACTTAAGTAAATTGTCAAAATTACTTGGAATTTATTAAAAAACACACATTTATGGGATCCCTGTGCTATTCTCCCCATTTCCATCAGACTTCTAAGTCTATCAGTCTGGATGGTACCTGCAGTCTATATTTACAGTACCTACAGTTTATATTTACTAGTCTCCTCCCAAAGTTCTCAGTAATGAATAGTGTCCACATTTGGATGAGATTAGAAAATGCTAGGCCCTGTACATCTGGAATATACACAGTACACATTGTCATAGTATAGGCTTCAACAAGTCCTGTCGTTATGAAATATGAAACTTTGTTTAACCCACAGTTTGTCAAACTACTTGATCGTGAAATCCTATTTTTTCCCCACAGCAGCTGTTAACAACCCTTAAAATGTGGGAGCTGGCATGGTGCTTTCAAATTTTCTGTCTTTGTTAGACAACTGAAATTTCATCAGGCTGTTCTTAAATAAAAGGCTAGGCTATTCTTTATAGAGGACAGAAGTTTTGAAACATTTTAATTCCTCCCCCAAACTCAAGTTCATCTGTATACTCTATAAGGTAAAGTTCAGTTACTATTATTTTTCTTAAATATTTCCAGAGATTTTTTTCTACTTTTTAAAAGAAACAGGAAAGAGTAAGTCTTCATAGTTTCCAAAATATATTTCTAACGATAGATCCAGAGAATTGGCATGTTGTTAAGATATTGGGTGATGCTATCCTTACTGGGATTAACATAAAAGTATTGTGTTTACTATGTGCTCTAGGCTAGCCTCACTCCTTATAAGTTTGTTTGGAAACAGTGGCATGTGGGGCCTATTTTAAAAGTGGCTTGGGACGCCTGGGTGGCGCAGTCGGTTAAGCGTCTGACTTCAGCCAGGTCACGATCTCGCGGTCCGGGAGTTCGAGCCCTGCGTCAGGCTCTGGGCTGATGGCTCAGAGCCTGGAGCCTGTTTCCGATTCTGTGTCTCCCTCTCTCTCTGCCCCTTCCCCGTTCATGCTCTGTCTCTCTCTATCCCAAAAATAAATAAACGTTGAAAAAAATAAATAAATAAATAAATAAATAAAATAAAAGTGGCTTAATTCAGCTATTACCATGGCTTCTATTTCTGTCTGTTAGTTGCTGTCACAAGTGTTGGCTAGAAGAATCCTGGGAGTAATATGTTCCAAACCCTTCCATTCTCTTTGTTCATACTTCAGAGAAAGATTGTTTCTCTCCCAACCAAATGTATTTCTAGTTTATCTGTGTTCTAGGAGACTATTACTTTCACAGAAAAGAGTACAGAGGCAGTACTTAATTATTTTGGTACTTTCCCGATAGTACTTTTTCTCTCTCTATCTTGTTTTGATTATTTTTTTTTGGTGTTAAGTTATCTACCAGTGTTGTTTCTTTAAGGCCCCCTCTTGTTTTATTTATTTGTTTGTTCCTTCCTATTTTCATTTCCCGTTTACACACCTGTTCTTTATGAGCAATCAATGTAATATATTTAACATCTATCTTTTTGAATATATGGTTTTTTTTAAATGTGTATTTTTGTTAATATATACATTAAAAAATTCACATACATAGTATTGTGCTATTGATATCATTCTTCTTTGCACCGTCCCTGCCTCCCTGCCTCCCTTCTCCTCCCACCCAACCCCCTCCACCAGCACTCTATTGGTGTGTTCCTTTTAACTATTTCATGGTACTTTGTAATGTTCACCACATTGTATCTATCTGATACTTACCTAAGGAAGAATATCCAAATAGCCTTCACTTCCTGTCATCACCAACACTATAATGAAGATCATCATATTTTCCCATTTACATATCTGTTGGAATTTCAGTGAGCTACATACCCAGGTAAATAACTCAACTGAATCCTGCCAGTGCGCTCTTCTTTAGGGTGGCTGATGGCTTCCATCAACGGTGCCCACGATTTGGATATCACCACATTCTCATCAATGTGTGGTTTTCTGTTGCTGTGTCATTTTTGCTAGTCTATACAGTATAGACTGAAATTTCACTGTGGTTTTAGTTTGCATATCTCTCATTAATAAAGAGCTTGAGAATCTCTTATTTGTTTGTTATTTTTTGGGTTTCCTCTTTTGTAAATTGGCTATGATAGCTTTTTATCCTTTATCTATGTGATGAAGTTGATTAGATTTAAAGACTTATCTGTAGCAAAAATTAATTCCTTTATGTTTTTAAAATTTTCAATGTCATTGCATCTTGTTCACTTTTATTTCAGTTTATTTTTTGTTGCATAAGCCCATGAGTTTTTTACCTTAAGTTTTAAGATACGTATTTTTGTTGACTACTTCATATAGAAATGATATTAATTTGGCTCTTTCCTTTTTCCCTAATCTGTAATGAAAATATCTATGGCACAAAAATTCTCTGCAGACACCATCCAAGTGAAAATATCAAGAGAGATACATTGTAGAGATCTTGCTGTCTCTTTACTCCTCTGCCAGCCAATGGTACTAGCATGTTTGCCCTAAAAGGAAAATCACGTAATAGAAAACCAAGATAAGCCTTGCTTGCTGCTGCAGTATCTAGAGCGGGGATTCCATATGCACTTGGTGGAAAAGAGATCCTATGAAAACCCTTTCTTCAGAGATGAATGCTCATGTACTCCTTCAAGTCAGCTGAGAGACATGTGCGAATAGGGTATAAGGATATCTCCTCCACCCTCCCTACATCATTGTGAGTTTTTTGATTAAAGGAAACTGAGACGAATGGGATCCAACGATGTAAAAGAAAGAAAAGGAATCAGGAAGCCAGCCCATTGTGATCACACCTCTGTTTTCCTGATGTGGCTGTGCTGAAGGCAGGCATGTTCATATGGGATTCTTAAACATTGCAGCTTTCACTTGATATGTATTATTCAACTTTTTGCAAAGAAACTGTTTTGCACAATTTCTGTGGTTAGACCGCACATCCAGCACGACTATGAATAATCTTTAGCAATCAAGTTTCTGTGAAGATTTCTTGGGCTCATTGGTTTTAGCACAAATTGTTTATTGTTTGTTTGCTCTTAGTTCTACAAAAGATTAAGGATATAGCTTTTATAATTCAAGGCGTTTTTCTTTTTTTTCTTTTTTTAAATTTTTTTAAAATGTTTTTATTTATTTTTGAGACAGAGAGAGACAGAGCATGAGCAGGGGAGGGGCAGAGAGAGAGGGAGATGCAGAATCCGAAGCAGGCTCCAGGCTCTGAGCTGTCAGCACAGAGCCCGACGCGGGGCTCGAACTCACGGACCGTGAGATCATGACCTGAGCCGAAGTCAGACGCTCAACCGACTGAGCCGCCCAGGCTTCCCATTCAAGGCGTTTTTCAATATTTGTTGGGGGGAAATTGAGAGGCAGAAAGATGGAGCATTTTGGCAAGATTACAGGTGCTAATTACAAACATATCAAAGGGAAACAGCCACGTCTCCTGACCTCCATCACTTGCTCTAATAACTAAAGGCTGCTTTCACAGTTAGGACAAGGAGTCAGTGTCAACTTGGTATATTAAAGCACTAAACCTAAAACAACAACAAGATGGAAGGTTATGAAAGTGACAATATCATACTTGTTCAATCTTCTTTGACTTCTTTCAGTTTCCATGCCTGACTCCACAAAAACACTGGATATCACATAAACAAATTCACCCTACACTCACTGTTCAGTCTTTGCTCTGAAATTTCTCCTTAGCCAATTTTTAAAGCCTAATTCTTTCCTGATGTTCCTGGCCACCAACTATGATGTGTTTTCTGCCTACAGCTTTTCTTTGCATTTAGTTCTCAATATCTTTGTCCTTTTGTTCTTTACCCCACTGTTCCATCAGTCATCTTAGTTAAATTTGGCTCAGGAGCTTTTTACATTGGAACCACCGTAAAGAAAGATGTTTCTATGGGTCTTGTCCTAGATATTCAGAAGGAATCAGATACTTTTAAAAAGTTAATTAAGGTTTTTTTTTTTAATTTATTTCATTTATTTTTAAGAGAGAGATTGAGAGCACAAGTAGGAGAAGAGATGTGAGAAAGGGAGAGAGAATTCCAGGTAGGCCCCACACTCATCCCAGAGTCCAACATGGGGCTTGATCTCATGACTGTGAGATCATGACCAGAGCCAAAATCAAGAGTCCGGCACCTAACCGACTGAGCTACTCAGGTGCCCCACATTTATTAAGGGCTTAAAAGGTTGGCAAAAGATTTTAACAGACACTTCAATAAAGAAGATATACGAGTGACCAATAGACACATGAAAAGGTGCTCAACAAGAGTAGTCAATAGGAAAAGACAAAAGTAAAACCACAATGTAATACCAGTCTATACCCATTAGCCATTACCCATGGCTTAATTAAAAGACTGACAATACCAAGTGTTAGCAAGGATGGAAAGCAAACAGAACTCTCATACACTGCTGGTGAATAATATGATATAACCATTTGGAAAAGAGTTTGACAATTTCATATAAAGTTTAAATAATAATTACTGTAGCATCCACAACTCTGCTCTGAGTTAATGTTCAGATTTTGACTGTGGTGGTGGCTACATGGTGTACATGTTTGCCAAAACTCATCAAAATGTACACTTAAAATGGGCAAATTTTGTTGTATATAAATTACACCTCAATAAAGTTGCATAAAAATTAAATAAAATTTAGTGGCAAAAGAGAAATTCCTCAAAGAAAAACCTTAATTAAGAAGTTGCAGGAATTTGTGGCAGTTTACAAAAGATGCCACATGTACAATAAACTAGGCTGTATTGTAGTCAAAGCATGTTGTCTTTGAAAAGTGGAATCAACATCATTCCTTATATGCTGATTTTGTATTAGGAATTATTCAAGGCACTGTGTGACCGTTGTCATGTTAAATGATCAAAATATCCCTGTGAAGTGGATAATTTTAGCCTCATTTAAAAGAGAGTGTATTTTAAGTGGAACAGATATTTTGGGAAGGATTTGTTTAGACACAGGATATAACTGTAGCATAGAAGGCCTGATAGTGTATGTCCCTACAATAACTAATCCATTGTCCTATTTTCCAAAAAAATAGAAAAATGATTGATGAAGCCTCTTGGAAAAATCATTTATATTCTTCAGTAACATTATTCACATCTAACTATAAGAGTAAAGCTATTTCAAAATATTTAAAGTATTTTTATTATTACAGTTTGACTAATTTTTTACAGATTAGGACCTAGCACATTCATTATATCTTGTAATGTTTTTGAGAATCATTTTTTAAAAAATTATTTTATTATGGTAAAAACTTAATTATTTATCCTCTGAACAAGTTTTTAAGTGTATAATACATTATTGTTGACTATTGATACAATGTTGTATAGTAGATCTCTAGAGCTTATTTACCTTACTTAACTAAAGCTTTATGCCTACTGATTAGCAACTCCCCATTTTCCCCTTTTTCAGTCCTGGCAACCACCTTTGCACTCTGATTCAATGGATTTGACTACTTTGATACGTTATGTAAATGGAACCGTGCAGTATTTGTCTTTCTGTAGCTAGTTTATTTTACCTACCACAATGTCTTCAAGGTTCATTCAAATTGTTGCATATTACAGAATTTTCTTTTTTTTTTTTAAAAGACAGAATACTATCCCATTGTGTGTATATACAATATTTCCTTTATCCATTTATCTGCTGGTAGACATTTAGGTTGTTTTCACATTGGCTATTGTGAACAGTGCTGCAATGAACATGGGTGGGCCAATATCTCTTTAACATCCTGATTTCAATTCTTTTAGCTAAATACCCAGAAGTAGAATTGCTGTTTTTTTTTTTTTTAAGTTTATTTATTTGAGAGAGACAGAGCAAAAGTTGGAGAGGGACAGAAAAAGAGGGAGAGAGAGAATCCCAAGCAGGTTCCATACTGCCAGCACAGAGCCTGATGCGGGGCTCAAACCCATGAAGCTGCAAGATCATGACCGGAGCCAAAACCAAGAGTCAGACACTTAACTGACTGAGCCACCCAGGTGCCCCTGGTAGTTCTAGTTTTGAATTTTGAGGAAACTTCATGCTGGTTTCCACAACAACTGCACCATTTTGCATTCCCACCAACAATGTACAAGGATTCCAATATCTCTACATCCTTGCCATCCTCATCTTTGTTTTGATGATGGTCATATCTCAATATTGTTTTTGTGTTTCCTTGATGACTAATGATGTTGAACTATTTATTTATTTATTTATTTATTTATTTATTTATTTATTTATTTTTAATATGCTTAATGGCCATTTGTGCATCTTCCCTGGAGAAATGTCTGTTAAAGTCCTTTGCCCATTTTAAAAAGATTTTTGCTATTGAGTTGTAGGAGGGCCATATATATTTTGAAGATGAATCCCTTATCAGATAGGTGATTTGACAATGTTTTTCCCATTCCATAGGTTGCCTTTTCTTTCTGTAGATAATTTCCTTTGCTGTGTAAAAGCTTTTTAGTTTGATGTAATCCCAAGTATATAATATTCCTTTTGTTGCCTGTGCTTTTGGTGTTTGTCCATAAAATCATTACCAAGACCAATATCATGAAGCTTTTCTTTTATGTTTTCTCCTAGGAGTTTTACAGTTTCAAGTCTTATATTGAAGTCTTTAATCCATTTTGACTTTTGTGCATATCTGTGTTTGATGTTAGGGAAGGTCCAAATTTCATTCTTTTACTGAATATGGATATTCAGCTTCCCAACACTATTTGTTGAAAAGATTATTCTTTCCCCATTGTGGATTCTTGGAACTCTTGTCCCAGATCAGTCAACGGCGTATGTATGCATTTATTTCTGGGCTCTTTATCTAGTCAATACTATATTGTTTTGGTTACTGTGGCTATATAATGTATTTTGAAATCAGGAAGTGTGATGTCTCCAGCTTTGTTCTTCTTGCTCAAGATTGGTTTAGCTATCTGAGGTCTTTTGTGGTTCCATATAAATTGTAGAAATATTTTTTTCTATGTCTGTAAAAAAATGCTACTGGAATGTTGATAGAGACTGCATTGTGTCTATAGATTGTTTTGAGTATTTTGGACACTTTAACAATATTAAGTCTTTCAATTCATGAACATGGATGTGCTTCAATCTGTGTGATTAATTTCTTTCATCAATGTTTTGTTATTTTCAGGGTATACTTGGTAATGTTAACTAAAATGGCTAAATATACAATACATAATAAGTAAAATGGCTAAATATACAATAAATGGAGTCTCAAGCTTATAGAAGTAATTTAAAATTAATTTAAAACAACTTAAGGATTTCTTACTTTTTGGAAAAAAAAGGTAAAGTTTTATACACTTGTTATTCTTTTATCAGACCCATGAAGACTTTAAGGTCTCTTAGTCAAGAAATACCATCTTTGAGGTGCCTGTGTGGCTCAGTTGGTTACGTGTCTGCATCTTGATTTTTGCTTAGGTCATGATCTCATAGTTCATGAGATCAAGCTTAATATCCCTTGGATTCTGCGCTGACAGCATGGAGACTGCCTGGGACTCTCTCTCTCCCTTTCTCTCTGTCCCTCTCCTCCTCAAAATAAATAAGTAAACATTAACAAAAAGAAATACCATCTTCTTGGCACAGATTTGTCTTGAACATAAGCAAATTTTTTTTTTTTACCTAGGTTTTGAATTCTTGTTACAAGTTAATTTAAAAAGAGGTTTAATATAACAAGCATCAAGTTAATAGATAATATAGAAGCAGACAATTCCCAAAGACCCCAATATCATAGTACTTTGAATGCTTTTCATATATTTGAATTGCTAAAGATATAGGAACTGTCTTTGGTCCAGTTTCTGGCATCTCTGATAGCATCATGAGTCCGGTAATCCACTTTTCTGGACTTTATAGGTCAAGGTTAGCTCTTTGGGGAATCACTGGTTCCCATGTAACCCTCATTTTGTTTTTTTTTCTTAGCTCTTACACCATTCTGATCTTTACTTGTCAACTTAAAAGAGGAAAAGAAGAAAGCTAATCCTTATTCAACTTTTGACTTTAATTTTCTTTGTGATTCAATGTCTCAATTTTTATGTTTCCTTTTTAGAGAGCTTGGAACTCATCTTCAGTTTATGTAGCTTTTAAAAGTTCCCCCAGCTATCCACACAGGTATTTCTCCCCTCTCTTTAAAAATTTTTTTTTAACATTTATTCAATTTTTGAGAGACAGAGAGAGACAGCACAAGGAGTGACAGAGAGAGAGGGAGACACAGAATCCGAAGCAGACTCCAGGCTCTGAGCTGTCAGCACAGAGCTTGATGCGAGGCTCTAACCCAGGAACCGTGAGATCATGACCTGAGTTGAAGTCAGATGCTTAACCAGCTGAGCCACCCACGCGCCCCTCTCCCTCTCTTTTTAAATGCCAGTATACCTAAATAATAAAAATCCAACTTGGTTCAGTGACTTGACAGCTATATGAGAGACATAGTCGTAAATATTATGTATTAAAAGCAGTCCTAGATTCAGTTCCAATGCTTCTAATCTTTCATTTAGCTTGCTTGCGTATAGCTCTCCATTCATAGCAGTAGCAGAAATGAAGAGGGTAAGGTGAAAAATACAATGATTCATAAAATATGAGCTAATGATTTCAGTGTACTCTTAATGAGGTATGGCTTTTTGATAGTTTCCAAGAACTCAGCCCATACATTATTATCACTTAACCATTGTATTCTGAGATCACTATGACTGCTACTTTACTGGATAGATGAGATGAGAAGACCATCCTATCTACCATCAGAGCCAATGAAAGACACAAATGAAAGAAATGTTTGTTTGCAGTCACTGTTTCTTTACAGAAGATAGGATTCATTAGAAGATAAATGTAAATTTCTTATTTCCATATTTGGAATAATTGATTATCAATTTGTAGGATCTGAATGGATAGAACTTGTTTGTTTTTTTTTTTCTTTCTGACAAACCATAGATTGTAAGATTTTTGCCAACTTACCAAAGGTAACATAATCATATATCTCATAGTTAAGCAATTTCTGTTTCACATACCAGGTTCATCTTAGGGCCAACTGTAGTATATTGATTGATTTGTCACTCCTGCAGGTGACTAGAATCTGAACAACAGAATTCCAGGCATCCTGTAATTTAGGTATTTGCTCTCTGCATTCTTATTACCTAATTTTGATGTTTAGTGACTTCCTTTGTTGGCTAATTGGACCTGTGTTTTAGAAGATGGAGCTAAACTCATGCCACTAAAAGCACTTAAATATAATGTCAGCACCTCACACTTTTCCAGTGATAAATCCTTTAATGTTTCTGTTTATAACTTCTTATTTCCAAGTTGAGAATCAAGAAAATATAATAGTTTCCTAAAATTAAAAAAAATCACAATTGGACAAAATATATAATGTTAACTACATTGATACTTATACATGTGAACAATGACTAGAAAGTTAAAGACAACAATGACAAAGAGATCAAGATGGTGAGATATTAATAATGAAAAACCATTTAATTTTCTTGTTATATTCTTTTCATGGAGATGATAACCAGTAAAGTACAACTTACTAGTGAGATCTCTTTCATTTTCAGAAATTATAATTTGATTTGATATTTGTTCAACGTTTATTTATTTTTTGGGGGGACAGAGAGAGACACAGCATGAACGGGGGAGGGGCAGAGAGAGAGGGAGACACAGAATCGGAAACAGGCTCCAGGCTCTGAGCCATCAGCCCAGAGCCCGACGCGGGGCTCGAACCCACGGACTGCGAGATCGTGACCTGGCTGAAGTCGGACGCTTAACCGACTGCGCCACCCAGGCGCCCCGATTTGATATTTGTTAATGGAATGAGTGAACAGAGCAAGCAGCTGTTTTTAGAACTATTGATTGTTTATCCATAAGAACAGTAGAGGTCACTGTAGCTCGTCTTTGTGTCACTATTTCAATGATTTTGTTAAATTACTAGCAATTTTCTGTTTATTTAAATAACTGAATGTTTTAAAGGGAATCCCATCTTCCTGATGTGATAGATTAGTTTATATATCTTTATATATTGATGTTCTTAGATAACTCTACGTATATTTTTTTCTATTTTAAAAAGCAAATAGGGTAAAACCTTGGATTGCGAGTAGCTTGTTCTGCAAGTGTTCCACAAGACGAGCAAACATTTCTAATAAATTTTAACTTGATAAACGAGCAATGTCTTGCGATATGAGCAGTACGTGATGCCAAATGTCACATGATCACAACTGAGCCAATGGTTCTTGAAATTCTCTTTGATAGATTAGTGCTCTGGATTACAAGCATGTTTCCAGAACGAATTATGCTGGCAAGCCAAGGTTTTACTGTAATTTTAAAAAGGGATATATACAAGACAGTTGAGAAATGCATG
The DNA here is from genome assembly GCF_014898765.1 of Herpailurus yagouaroundi. Classification (NCBI taxonomy): domain Eukaryota; kingdom Metazoa; phylum Chordata; class Mammalia; order Carnivora; family Felidae; genus Herpailurus; species Herpailurus yagouaroundi. Next base: position 73,941,462 of record NW_024412376.1, read on the forward strand.
TCTGTCAAAATTGGATGTCCTACAGTCAAGTCCCAATTTCAATTTCTCAAATTATTAGCCCATGACAAAATAAACTTCAGGTGACAGAGGCGCATGTCACTTATACTCCTAACTGATTAATTAAGGCCTGATAGAATTGCAAGCAGGCAAGAGAAGCTGTTTTGAGAAGGTAGAGGGCAGAGATACTGCTCTCTAGTGCCTCCACATTATCAGCTTAATCAGGATGGAAAATTTGTGATCTAAGAGCTATCTTGGAAATAGGTCTCCAGCCTCATCAGTGGCTCTAGGAGAGTCCAGTCTCATTGAAGTCAAAATCTGGATTTGCTGCTTCAACCTGTGAAGGCAGTGGGAGCAGAGGACCTGGGTCTAATTGATATTTATTGTTGCCATTGTTTTGCATTCCAGACCTTTGATAAACCTTTCCCAGCACAGGGAACCCATGGTTAACTCCACAGCAGTGAGGAAGCTATGGGAGCAGAACTGCAATTAACCTTCATGGGCAAAACAAAACATAAAAAACCATGAGGAAGGCTTGCTTTTTGCAGATGCAATTTTTAATGACAGCTGGCAGGTGAAAACAATATACCTTAAAATGAGAACATATTTGTGTTCTTACACAATAACCAGAGAAGAGACATTTATCTTAAAGAGGGACAATTATTCATATTGAAGTGAAGGGGGAAAAAAAGGAAGAATGTAAAAGACAAAATCATTTTAATTAAATAGTAGATTGTTTCTAATACTGAGATTCGAGAATAAGTGTTGTCAGGTGGCTTTTTATTTCAGTGGCAATGCTCAAAAAGTACAAACAACCTAACCCCTTTCTCGAAACTTTTTCCGTGTTGTTATGTGTAAGAGGTGGTGTTTATAATGGGAAATATTCTGCAAATTCCAGGTAATTATCAGTGGGCAAGACACCTACTGGCTCTAAGTCTCAATTTCAATATATGGAAAATTCAAAGAGGCACCTTAACAGCCTGTTAGCTGAAGGGTCTTCCACATTATATTTTGAGACCCTTCGGGGCTCTAAGCTCTATGAGTCTATAATGCTTTGTAGTAGAACATCTCCAGTAATATATCCCTTAACAGACTGCTTCACGTGTTAGTAATAACAGGAGGCTGAGGAAAGTTCATTAGATGAAGATTAAGGGAAATAAAAGCCAAGAGAGAGAAAAGCCAAACCCTGAACCCAGAAAAGAACAGTATTTTGAGGTAGAGGAAAGTGACCTGGTAGAGGTGGCTGTGTTAGGGAGGAGAGGCCAGGTAGCAGTAAAAAATAGAAGAAAGGAAACCAGAAAGGGGACAAAGGTAAGGAGGGGTTGCATGCATGAATTAGTTAAGGAGACACATTTAAGAGGTGGGATGAGGTATCAGAATTGATGCGTCAGGCTTGTTGGTCAGAGGGGTTAGCCTAACCTCCCTCCTGGTTCTTATCTGAACAGTCACCCATCACCCATGGTTGTGAATTGTCTGTGCACAGTGCTTGTGGGCTCACTGGTGCTGGTGAATAATAGAGGCTTATAAATTTGAAAGGCATATATATCTTCCCATCTTTATTCCAAAGCATTTTCCTTTCTCTGAAGCTGTGCTTTGAATTTAGAGGCTGCTATGAAGGTTGAACCCTCAAGAGAGTCAAGGCAATGTTGTATGTGGGATATGGCTGGAACCTGGGCCAAGGCCCAGAAATTCTGATCCTGTGAATCTTTGAGTGTCTGCTCAGAACCTCTGGGAGTTGCTGATATTGTGGGCTCTCAGCTGGAATATATTCAGTACATTAAAATTTTTTTATTATGTCAGTTTTCACTCCAAATTGCTTGTCAGCTTGGGAATATTCTGGTATTAGCTTGTCCCCTGGTGTTACGGTTTTTCTTGTACTTTTCTAAATGCGAAACTATTAATGAAATGCTATGTGGAATAAAGCTCTGCTCCTGTCTTTTCCCTGGCCATCTCTTTTCCCTAAAGTTTAAGCTGTGTTATTTAAATTTCAGAAGTTCTTGGAAATTTTATCTCGGTACTTTTGTTACTTTAAATTGATTTTCTATACAAGGGAAGTCCTCCTGGATTTGACCTCTATCCGTTTTTCATCTCATCTTTACATACACACCAGCTGTTACCAGGTGGTGAAGAAGATTGGACAGTGGGCCTTTGCTGGCGAGAATTCAAAGCATCACTTTCTCCACGTCTCTCTCTGAACTGTGCTGACGTTCCCAGTGGCCGCTGGGGGGAGCCACATACCCGTATTCTCTCAGCCTTAACAGAGTCCCTTTTTAAGGAAGCTGAGATCATATTTAGCTTGTGGCCAATATGAAAAGTAAATTGTTTTAAATGTCTTTGGAAAGAAAGCAGCAATTCAGACTGACAAATTTATGGGTTTAAATTTGAATCAAATAATGTATTTGACTTTCTCCATTTTTTTTTTCTAGAGGATGTGGAAACTAATGAGAAAGGGAATGTATGTATCTTGAAGGAAAAATGCATACTTGCAAAACACTGCTTTCTTATCTTCCTGTCGAATGTACTTCTCAGGTTAATAGCTGGGAGGTTGTTAAAACCCCAAATATGCTTGTCTTGCTAAGGTTATAAGCACATGTTGAGTTAATATGGCTCCCAGTTTGTCTGGAAATATCAGACAAACTGCATTAAAGGGAGTATCTTTTTATTTCATTCTTTTTATTTTGCATCTCTCAAATATCTGTAAATTGAGTCTACTTTTTGACATTATCTAAAAACAATATTAAATCATAATGTCAAGAGATTTCCATACTATGGGAAGCAGAAAGGTAAGTAGTAGAGATATCAGGGCTACTACTCCTGTATCAGCTTATACCAGTGGCGGTTTTGTGTACTGTCACACACAGTAATAAACAACAACAACAACAACAACAACAAGAACAATAAAAACAACAAAAAACAAAACAGAAACAACAAAAATCCCCAAAACCAAAAAAAAAACCAAAAAACAAACAAACAAAAACAAACCCAAAACAACAACAACAACAACAAAACGAGAAAGAGTGATGAAATTAAATTTAAAAAATGGCATTTCATTTCAGGAACCTGGGATTTATTTTAAGCCTTTTTTTGAGGAATAAGGCCAAATGTATATTGAGAAATATTGGATGTGGGATTTAAGAAGGTTGTAAACCCAGTGACTCAAAACCTTAACTAATGTGATGCAAATAGAAGGACTAGTGCTTCTGAGACCCCTTTGCTTGGCTCAGCTGTGAGAAGGACCCCTCATTTGATGAGACTGGGCTAGTAGTCTGTTCATTTTCTCACAATGCATTTTACTGAGTTTCATAATGTTGTTCCTGTTTTCATTTAGCTGCCATATAATCAGCTATCTCTTTGAAGAACAATAATCAAAATAATTTTAATCATGTTAAATTTGTGCCAGATTTATGTAAACTATATATGCCTGCTTGTTACATTTGAAAAGACAAATTCTTCTTTAGAAAAAAATGAAAATTAAACAGTGTTAGAATTCTATGACCTAAAAGATCATCTCAATCCAACCCTTTGTTTTTTTATGATTACAAAGAAGAGTCACACCTGTGTTTGTGGCAAGACTTAATTCTGGAAGTAAAATTTAGTTATAGATATGATTGGAAAATTGATTGTTCACCACCATTATTAAGAAACTGTTTTTATAAAGGAAGACACAGTATTGGCAGATCATTTGGGGCAAGTTGTTTTGTAGAAGATGAGCATTTGTTGAGGGTTTGCCCTGTATCAAGCATTTTATATACATTTGTTCATTTACTCTTCCCAATAACACAATAAAAATACTATACCTTTTACAGATTAGGAAACTCAAGTGCAGATGTTAAATAATATCACAACTTTGAACAGTTAATGTCAAAGACGTAGTCGAAACAGGTCTCTGTGATACCAACATCTATTCTCCTACTTAAGAAAAATTCTTCCCTTTTTCCAGTTTTCTTGAGAAATAATTGATACACGTTGCTGTATAAGCTTGAGGTATACAGAATGATGATTTATATGTGTATATGTATATATATATATACACATATATATATATATATATATATATATATATATATATATATAAAATGTGAAATGATTATCACAGTAGGTTCAGCCAACATCCATTTCTTACATAGATACATAAAAAGAAAATAAGAATAAGGAAAAAATTTTCCTTATGATGATAATTCATAGATGATAACTTATCTTTTTGTGATGATTTACTCTGTTAACAATTTTCCTGTATATTTATTATAGTCATTATGTTGTACATTACATCCTAGTACTTATTTATCTTTAACTGGAAGCTTGTAGCATTTGATCAACTTCCTCTGATTCTCTCTCCCTCTACACCCTGCCTTTGGTAAACACAAGTCTGATCTCTTTTTCTATGAATTTGGGATTTTTTTCTTAGTTTTTTTTTTTTTGTTGTTTTTTTAGATTCCACATAAAAGTGAGATCATACAGTTATTTGTCTTTATCTAACTTATTTCACTTACCATAATGTCTTCAAGATCCAATCATGTTGTCACAAATGGTAGGATTTCTCATTTCTTATGGCTGAATAATATTCGATTATCCATTAACCCATTGATAAACATTTAGGTTGGTTGTTTCCATGTCTTGGTTATTGTAAATAACACTGCTATGAACATGGAGATACAGATACCTTTTCAAGTTAGTGTCTTTGATACCTTTGGATATATTCTCAGAAATGAAATTGCTGGGTCATATAGCAGTTCTATTTTTTAAATCAATTTGAGGATCCTCCATACGGTCTTCCATAGTAATACCAATTTCCATAGGCTATACCAGTTTACAATCCCACCAACAGTGCACAAGGGTTTCCTTTTCTCCACAGCCTCACCAGCACTTGTTATCTCTTGGCTATTTGATGATGACCATTCTAATAGGCATGAGGTGATATCTTATTGTGCTTTTAATTTGTATTTCTCTAATGACTAGTGAGATTGAGCATCTTTTCATACCTGTTGGCCTTTCATGTATTCTATTTGAAGACATGTTTATTCAGGTCCTTTGCCCATATTTTCAATATTTTTTTTTCTTTTGTGTTGGTTTGTTGTTTTTTTTGACATTGAGTTGGTATGAGTTCATTACATTTTTTGGATATTAACCCTTATGAGATATATGGTTTGCAAATAATTTTTCCCAATTTGTAGATTGTCTTTTCACTTTGTTGATACTATCTTTTGCTGTGTAGAGTATTTTTAGTTGGATGCAGTCCCACTTGTTTATTTGTTATTTTGTTGCTTGTGCCTTTGGTATTGTATACAAAAAATTATTACCAAGACCAAAGCCAGAGAGCTTTGTTCCTATGTTTTCTTCTAGGGGTTTCTTCTAGGAGTTTAATGGTTTCAGGTCTTATATTTAAGTCTTTTATCCATTTCAAGTTAATTTTTGTGAGTGGAATGATGTATGGGTCCAGCTTCATTCTTTTACATGTGAATATCCAATTAAATGCCATTGGAATCTTGATAGAGATTGCATTGATCTACAGATGGCATTTGGTAGTATTCACATCTTAACAACATTAATTCTTTCAATTCATGAACAGGGGACACCTTTCCCTTTATTTGTATCTTCTTCAGTTTCTTTTTCAGCATAGAAATCTTTTAACTCCTTACTTAAATTTATTTCTAAATATTTGTCCTTTTTGATGCTATTGTAAATGGGATTAATTAATTTATTTTTTTTCAGAAATTTCAGTGTTAGTGTATAGAAATGCCACTGATTTTTGTATGTTTTGTATCTTGCAAATTTACTGAATTCATTGATTAGATCTAAAAGTTTTTGAGTATAGTCTTTAGGACTATATATATATATATATATATATATATATACATATACATATATAATCATATCATCTTCAAATGCAGGCAGTTTTACTTCTTCCTTTCAAATTCTGATACCTCTTATTTCTTTTTATTGCCTGACTACTCTAGCCAGGACTTCTAGTAATAGGTGGAACAAGAGTGGTGAGTGTGAGAACCCTTGTCCTGTCTCGATCATGAAAGAAAAACTTTCATTCTTTCACCACTGAATATGATGTTAACTGTCAGCTTGTCATATACGACCTTTATTATGTTGAGATATGTTTCTTCTATGCCTAATTTTTTAGGAGTTTTTATCATGAATAGATGTTGAATTTCACCGAATGCTTTTTCTGAGTCTATTGAGATAATCATATGATTATTTTCTTTCATTTTGTTAATATGATAGATAGATCTGTGTATGTTGAACTATCCTTGCAAACCAGGGATTAATCCCTCTTGGTCATAGTGAATGAACCTTTTAATCTGTTGCTAAATTTGATTTACTAATATTTCATTAAGAAAATTTTCAACTTTGTTCATTAGGAATAATGGCCTGCAATTTTCTTTTTAGTAGTGTTTTCTGGTTTTGGTGTCAGAGTAATGTTGAGAGTAATGTTGAGTAAGAGTTTGAGAAGGATTGATATTAATTATTCTTTAAATGGTAAAATTCACCAGGGAAGCCATCTGGTCTTGGTTTTTCTTCATTGGAAGATGTTAGATTATTGATTCTATCTCTTTATTAGTAATTGGCCTTTTCAGATTTTCTATTTCTTCTTGAATTAGTCATAGTAAATTGTATGTTTCTAAAAAATTTTTCCATTGCTTCTAGGTTGTTCAGATTGTTGGCATATTTTGATCTTTTGAATTTCTGTGGTATCATTTGAATGTATCTTTTTTTTATTTATAATTTTGTTGATTTGGATCCTTTTGTTCATTTGTTTGTTTTTCTTTTGTTTTGCTTGGTTAGTCTAGCTAAGAGTTTATCAATTTTATCTTCTGAAAGAACAAATTCTTAATTTGGTCAATCATTTCTACTGTTTTTCTCTTCTCTGTTTCATTTATTTATGCTTTAATCTTTATTATTTCTTCCTTCTGTTAACTTTTGGCGTACTTTGTTCTTTTCCTAGTTTCTTAAGGCATCATTAGGTTGTTTACTTGGGATCTTTCTTGCTTCTTAGTGTAGAAGTTTATTATCATAAACTTCCTCCTTAGAACTGCTTTTGCTGCATCCCATAAATTCTGGTAAATTGTGTTTCCGTATTTTTTGGTTTAAAGAAACTTTAAATTCCATTTTAATTTCTTCTTTGATTCATTGATTGTTTAGGAGAATGTTGTTTAATTTCCATGAGTTTATGAATTTTCCAGTTTTCCTCCTCTTACTGACTCTTAGTTTCATGCCATTGTGGTCAGAGAAGATACTTGGTATGATTTCCGTCTTCTTCAATTTTCTAAGATTAGTTTTGTGACCTAACATATGATCTGTCCTAGGAAATGTTCCATGTATGCTTGACAAAAATGTGTATTGTGCTGTTGTTGCATACAATGTTCTATGTTCTATATTTGTCTGTTAGGTCCATTTGATATAAGATGTTCAAATCAGTTGTTTCCTTATTTATTATCTCTTGATAATCTATCCATTGTTGAGAGCAAGGTATTACAGTCCCCAAATATTTTTATATCATTGTTTATTTCTCCTTTTAGCTCTGTCAGTTTTCACTTCATATTTTTAGGTGCTTTGATGTTGGGCACATAAATATTTAAAATTATTATATCTTCTTAATGTACTGACCCTTTTATCATTTTATAATAACCCTCTTTGTCTTTTTTATACCATTTTTAAAGTCTATTTTGTCTGATATACATACAGTTACTCCTGCTTTTTGTTGGTTACCATTTGCTTGAAATGTTTTTTTGTTTTGTTTTGTTTTGTTTTTCCTATTCCTTCACTCTCAGTGTATGTGTCTTTAAGGCTAAAGTAAGTCTCTTATAGGTTGCATATTATTAGATCTTTTTTTTTTAATTCAGCCATTCTGTGTCTTTTGATTGGATAGTTCAATCTGTTTCCATTTAGAGTAATTATTGATAGGTAAGAATTACTATTGCCCTTTTTTCATTGTTTTATGCTTCTTTTGTAGATCCATTTGTTCCTTGCTTCTTACACTTCTGTCTTTTTTGTGGGTTTTGATGTTTTTGGTGTCAGTGTGCTTTGACTTCTTTATCATGGTCTTTTTTCAAATACCACAAGATTTTTCTTGTAGTTATCATGAGGCTTACATAAAATATCTTAGTCCAGAAGTGAGCATTGCTGGGGTGTGGTTGTGGAGAGAAGGTGACTGTGAGGAGAGCATTTCTCCATTGAGCACTTGGATTTATCTCCCTCATTTCCAACATGGAAGACACTTAGATCAATTACCTGGACCCTGAAAAGCCATTACCATGCCCCTGTGATAAAAACCACAGATGAGGGTCTGCAGGTTTCCTTATCATCTTATCAAGTGTAAAAAGAATCTTTCTGATGTCACAAACAATTGGCTACTTGTCTCTTTAATGCTCACCACCAGGTTCTTTGGCCCCAAATCAGTCATTATATCTCAAGCTCTAATGATAAAAGTTGTATTGTGCAGGTTCTTGTCAACCAAACCAGAAATCTTGGACAGGAGACTCTGGCTGAGAGCATATGGCAGTTCCATACTTGCAATGAAGAGTGGGATAAAGATCTGTGGGAACAGACCAGCACCCATTTGTCTGGGGCACAGCCAACTACTATGGCAACAACAGCCCTGCAAGCAACATAGCTATGGAACAAAAAAGTAAACTGGCTTCAGGTATGTGCATTCCCAAGTCTCTGCTATATGTTCTGCCATGGAAAAATAATGGAAGTGCACAGTAACAGAATGTCTATCTCATCAAATGCTGCGCCCAGGAAGACTCTTGCTTCTTTCCACTACCAGTGGGTTATTCATCTCTTTTCTCCTAAGCTAATTATAGAAAGATAAACTGTGACTTTCAAACTGAAAAGAAAATCTTAAATTTCTTAAGGAAAAAAGTGTTAAGAGGGGAGGAGATAAGATGGCGGAAAAGTAGGGGAACTGGGATGTCCCTTGTCCTTCAAACACAGCTGTATTGAGGTCAGAACACCTGAAATACCCAGGAATACAGTGTATGGAGTGACAGAAAAATCTCCACAGGTGGAAAGAGGTTGGTGGGACAGAGGTGCATATCTGCAAATTGGGAGAGATAAAATGGGTGGTGTCGGCATGGAAAGGGGGGAACTCCTTCTGTGGAGACACAACAGAAAGACAAAGAGAGGCTGTGGAAGTGTGATATTTTATGTGGACAAGAAAAAGACCTCTCTGGACCATGGACTGAGGAAGAAAAAATATGAAGAGTGACAGTTTCTACTTTGCAAACAGCCTTGGAAGCTAAACATCAGAGTTTTAAGGGTGCATGACTTTCTCCAGACCAAAGCCACTGCTGTGTGATCATGTCCAGTTGGGAAGGAAGCCAGCCCTGGGGCACAGTAGCCATTTCAGGGGCACACTGGGAAACAGTAGTCCCTTCTCTCGAGTCTGTGGGAAGAGGGTTTATTGCCCACCCAAGGACAAAAGACCCTGCAGTCTCCAGCCAGAGGCCCTTTATCAGCAGGGTGGGGTGGTGCTACCCCAGATCCAGGTTCATGTTGTGTGGGATCCTTTAAGACATCAGGTTTTGAATCCCAGCTGAGAGCTTAGGAGGTACTGGAGACGAGCACAACAGGCTGATTGCCTGCACTACTCTGTGAGGTCTTCCTGAACAGTGTGGTTTGAGACACTCAGTCTGGGGAGGAAAGATTGGGGTGTCGCCATTTTTCTCCCCATCAACAACAGGGTGGGGCTTCAGGGAACAGGACAGTAACCCCAAGGGGAGGCATGACACATTTACACCAAACCCTGTCCCTCTGTGCGTGCTAACTGCTTATCTACTGAAGTAAAACTGACACTGACAAAATCAGGAACCAGATGGCCTCTCCTCCACACCAGCATAGCCACCAATCCCAGGTACCAACAGGCAACTGTCCTGCAGTTTTGTATGATAGTCTGTTTTTTAAAAAAAACTTCTAAAAACTATTATTGTTTTCTTCTTTTTTCTTTTCTTTCCTTCTCTTTTCCTTTCTTTTTCTTTCTACTCTCCTCTTTTTTTGTTTGTTTGCTTTTTAATTTCCTTTGGAATCAAGCTCATAGTTTCTGATTTGATTTGGGATCAAATACCATATATATATATATATATATATATATATACACACACACACACACACACACACATATACATACACACACACACACACACACACACACACACACACATACATTTTTTTCCCTTTCTTTCTCTATTCTGGTTGTTTAATCAGGCATTTTTATTCTATTCTTTTTACACCTTTTCCTGTATCTCTCTCTTGTTTATTTTCCTCTCTCTCTTCCTGGATTAAGCCTTATATTTTCTTTGATTTTCTGCCTGGTCTTTTTCCCCCTCCCTTTCATTTCTCTGTCTGTACCTGTATAAGGTGCCTCCCACCCTTTCCCCCTTTTTCCAGGGTTACTTCAAGGAAAAATCAAAGCACACACGGTGGAAATACCAAACAATCCACCGCAATGACAATGGGATAGAGCAGCCAAAGACGCAACACCAGAGTGCACGCAAAACATTCCAAAAACACTTCCTGAAGTGCCAGGCCCTGGACATTGTATGACCCCTTTTAAATATAGTAGTACTTGTAGGTGGACAAATTCCTAGATACCCACACACTACCAAAACTCGAAAGGGAAGAAATAGAAAATTTGAACAGACCCATGACAAATGAACAAATTGAATCAGTTATCAAAAATCTCCCAAGAAATAAGAGTCCTAAGCTAGAAGTCTTCCTAGGGGAATTCTACCAGACATTTAAAGCAGAGTTGATACCTATTCTTCTCAAGCTGCTCCAAAAAATAGAAATGGAAGGAATGTGTCCAGACTCATTCTATGAAGCCAGTATTACCTTCCCAAACCAAAGATCCCACTAAAAAGGAGAAATATAGGCAAATATCCCTGATGAACATGGATGCAAAAATTCTCAACAAGATACTTATCAAATTGAATTCAACAGTACATTAAAAGAATTATTCACCATGACCAAGTGGGATTCATTCCTGGGATACAGGACAGGTTCAATATTTGCAAATCAATCAACATGATACATCACATTAATAGAAGAAAGGATAAGAACCATATGATCCTCTCAATAGATTCAGAAAAGGCACTTGACAAATTACAGCATCCTTTCTTAATAAAAACCCTCAAGAAAGTTATGATATAAGGAACATACCTTAACATCATAAAAGCCATTTATGAAAGGCCCACAGCTAATATCTTCCTCAATGGGGAAAAACTGAGAGCTTTCCCCCTGAGATCAGGAACACAATAGGGATGTCTACTCTCACCACTGTTGTTTAACATAGTGTTGAGAGTCCTTGCTTCACAATCAGACAACAAAATGAAGTAAAAGGCATCCACATTGGCAAAGAAGTCAAACTTTCACTTTTCACAGATGACATGACACTCTACATGAAAAACCCAAAAGACTTCACCAAAATGCTGCTAGAACTGATACATGAATTCAACAAAGTCTCAGGATATAAAAATCAATGCATGGAAATCGGTTGCATTTCTATACAACAATAATGAAGCAACAGAAAGAGATATCTAGGAATCAATCCCATTTACATTTGCACCAAGAACCATTAAATACCTAACCAAAGGAATAAACCTAACCAAAGAAGTAAAAGATCTGTATGCTGAAAACTATAGAAAGCTCATGAAAGAAATTGAAGAAGACACAGAGAAATGGAAAAACATTCCGTGCTCAAGGACTAGAAGAACAAATATTGTTAAAATGTCAATACTACCCAAAGCAATATACACATTCAATGCAATCCCAATAAAAATAATATCAGCATTCTTCACAGAGCTAGAACAAATGATCCTAAAATTTGTATGGAACTGCAAAAGACCTGGATAGCCAATGTAATGTTGAAGAAGAAAACCAGTGCTGGAAACATCACAATCCTGGACTTTAGCCTGTATTACAAAGCTGTAATCATCAAGGCAATATGGTATTGGCACAAAAACAGACACAAGACAATGGAATAGAATAGAGAACCCAGAAATGGACTCACAAATATATAGCAAGCTAATCTTTGACAAAGCAGGAGAGAGTATCCAATGGAAAAAAGACAGTTTCTTTAGCAAATGTTGCTGGGAGAACTGAACAGCAACATGCAGAAGAATGAAACTGGACCACTTTCTTACACCATCCACAAAAATAAATTCAAGATGGATGAAAGACCTAAATGTGAGTCAGGCAACAATTAAAATCCTACAGGAAAAAACAGGCAGCAATCTCTTTAACCTTGCCCACAACAACTCTTACTTGACATGTTTCTGAAAGCAAGGGAAATAAAAGCAAAAATAAACTATTGGGACCTCATCAAGATAAACAGCTTCCACATAGCAAAGGAAACAATCAACAAAACTAAAAGGCAACTGATGGAATGGGAGAAGATATTTGCAAATGACATATTGGATAAAGGGTTACTATCAAAAATCTATAAAAAACTTCCAAACTCAACACCCGAAAAACAAATAATCCAGTAAAGAAATTCCAAAGAAGACATCCAGATGGCCAACAGACATGAAAAGATGCTCAACATCACTCATCATTAGGGAAATACAAATCAAAACCATATTGAGATACCACCTTAACAACAGATGATGGTGAGGATGTGGAGAAAGGGGAATCTTCTGGCACTGTTGGTAGGAATGCAAACTGGTGCAGCTGCTTTGGAAAACAGTGTGCAGGTTCCTCAAAAAATTAAAAATAGAATTACACTATGACACACTAATAGCACTACTAGGAATTTATTCAAAGGATACAGGAGTGCTGATTCATAGGAGCACATATACCCCAATGTTTATAGCAGTGCTATCAATAATAGCCAAATTATGGAAAGAGCCCAAATGTCCACCAACTGATGGATAAAGAAGATGCGGTGTATATATACTCAGCGATGAGAAAGAATGAGATCTTGCCATTTGCAATAACGTGGATGGTACTGGAGTGTATTATCCTAAATGAAATAAGTCAGTCAGAGAAAGACTGGTATCATATGTTTTCACTCATATGTGGAACTTGAGAAACTTAGTAGAAAACCATAGGGGAAGGGAAGGAAAAATAAGTTACAAACAGAGAAGGAGGCAAATTATGAGTCTCTTAAATACAGAGAACAAACTGAGGGTTGATGGGGTGGGAGGTTGAGGAGGAGGGCCCTTGTTGGGATGAACACTGGGTATTGTATGTAAGTGATGAATCATGGGAATCTACTCCTGAAGCCAAGACTACACTGTATGTTAGCTAATTTGACAATTAATTATAAAAAAAGAGAGAAAGAAAAAATGTTAAGAAAGTGTTAATTCTTAGGTGTTAAGAAAATGACACTCTATTCTAAACCAATAACAACTCAACTTGCAATAAAGTTATTATACTTTACACTTTTACTTCTCCCTCTCACAATTTAGGTTATTGCTGTTATGATTCACATTTTAAAAAATTTATTGTGACCCTAGTAACCAATTATTGTGTTTATGGTTAATTTTGTGGTGCTCATTTAAATTTTTTTTTAATATTTTTTTTTATTTTTGAGACAGAGAGAGAGCATGAACATGGGAGGAGCAGAGAGAGAGGGAGACAAATCCAAAGAAGTCTCCAGTCTGTCAGTGCAAAGCCCAATGTTGGGCTTGAACTCATGAACCATGAGATATGACCTGAGCAGAAATCAGACACTCAATTGATTGAGCCATCTAGGCACTCCTCTGTGTTCATTTTTTTTTTTAACTTTTAAACTAGAGTTGTATGTGAGTTTTGCACCTCTATTACCATATTGCAGAATCTAACTATGATATATGTTTACAATTACCAGTGAGATTTTTACTACCTTTTTGTGCTTTCATGATGTTAGTTAATGTTATTTTACTTCCACTTATAGAACTCCTTTTAGCATATCTTGTAAGGTAGATCTAGTGGTAATGAATGTCCTTAGCATTTGTTTGTTTGGGGAGGTCTTTATCCCTCCTTTGTTTCTGAAGGACCACTTTGCTGGGTATAGAATTCTTGGTTGACAGCTATTTTCTTTCAAATTTTAAATATATTTCTTTCTCTTTTGGCCTGAAAAGTTTCTGTTGAGAAATCAACCTATAGTCTTGTGGGGTTCCCTTGTATGTAAATTCTCTTTTATCTTACTGCTCTTAAAATGTTTTGTCTTTGACTTCGCATGATTTAATTATAATGTGTCTTGGTGTGGCCCTTTTTAGGTTCAAGCTATTTGGTATCCTTTGGGCTTCATGGAGCTGGATGCTCATCTCTCTTCAAGTCTGAGAAGTTGCAGCTATTATTTGATTTCAATATACTTTCTGTATCTTTCCCTTTTTCTTTTTCTCTAGAATTCCCATAATGCAAATGTTGTTTCTTTTCATTGTGTCTTATAATTCCCATACACATTCTTCACATATTTTCATGCTTTTTTTTTCCCCCTCATCTAACTAATTCCCTATATCCTATCTTCCGGGTCGCTGATTCTTCCTTCTGCATGGTTGGCCTGCTTTTGAAATTATTGAATTCTTCAGTTCAGTTATTGTATTTTTCAACTCTAAGATTTCTGGGTTTTGTTTTGTTTTGTTTTTGATGATTGCTACTTTCTTGTCAAACTTCTTATTTTTTATGCATTGTTTTTTTTTTTAAATACTGTTTAGTTTTCTGTGCTTTGTTGTAGTTTGCTAAGCTTTCCTAAGATAATTATTCTGAATTCTTTGTCTGTTTATTAGATGTCTATTTTTTTTATGGTCAGTTATTGGAGCTTGGTTAATTTCCTTTGGTGGTTTCATATTTACCTAATTTTTCCTTGATTCCTTACATTGCTCTCTGCACATTTGAGTAATAGGGCTTTTTTCCCCTAGACTTTATAGGTTACTTTGGCAGAGACAGTTCTTCATCAGTTTTCTCAGTTTAGGTTTTTCAGTGTGTCTGCTGGTAATAGGGCCTCTTATTATAGCCTCTATGAACAGTGAGGCAACTGTTCATGCTCTGAGGACAGGGATGGAATGTGTGTTACTGGCTGCTGGATAGGATTGCTAACTTTGCTCCCTACCAAGTGAGGCTATAGGATCAGCTCCATAGTTGTCTGAATTCTTTGGTCAAGCGTACTAGATGGTTAGGTCCAGGCACCATACTCAGTAATAGATGGGGATATGAATTATCTTCTCTGCCTGGGTAGAGCACTAGTACAGGGTCTAGGGCCTGTACAGTTCATTGGGGGCCCAAATCAGGCCTGAGTGTGCACTGAATTCTCTGGTCACATGAAGCCACTAGTTTTGCTCTACAGACTGGGGAAGCCATGTGCTGTGTTCTTTGTTCAAGTGCCACTGTAACTAGGGTTGCTTAATTGGCTACATCTCTTCCCATGTGCTCTGGTTGGGTTGCTTTATGGGACAGGCTGAAGGCTGTACTTAGCAATGAGTGGTGCTACAAATTAGATTCCCCCCACCCCCTGCCCTCGGGTACAGCAGAAGCGTCTCTAAAAATTTGGAAAAGCTCTTTGTTT
This sequence comes from Herpailurus yagouaroundi, assembly GCF_014898765.1. Lineage (NCBI taxonomy): Eukaryota > Metazoa > Chordata > Mammalia > Carnivora > Felidae > Herpailurus > Herpailurus yagouaroundi. The sequence continues at coordinate 73,956,952 of NW_024412376.1, forward strand.
GTTGTCTTAACTAAAGCCAACCCACATCCCAAGTTCCCTGGGCTCCCTTGAAGTTCCCAAGTTCCCTTGAAGAAGGTCACTGGCTTTGCTCTGCAAACTGTTGGCTCTGTCTATCCTTTTGGCTTCAGTGCTGCTGGGCTGAATAGCTTTGAGGTATTGTCACTAGCCCTTCTGTTTAGATGAGGCTAGAAGGCACCCTCCAAGGAGGTGGAACAATGTCTCAGCTCCCGTGAGGGCCACTCCAGGCTACTGGTGTGACAATATCTCAGCTCTGTATGGGAGCTGCAGGGCTAGTCCAGGCTACAATCTCTCTTTTTGGGAGGAACCAGGAGCTACCCTCAGCCTTGGCTATGAATTAATCCCTCTGCCTGTGCATAGTATGGGAAGCTTCCATACCCAGTATTGGCTTTGCTCTGAGGGTAATCAGCTCTGCTTATTTGCCTCTCAGCTTGAGTATCACTGGGCTGCATAGCTATTAGGAGTTGTCACTAGCCCTCTTGGTCTGATGGGGGCACTTTCCACAGCATCTGAGGCTGTGACTCAGCACCTTGTCTGGGTGTGGGCCAAATGGACTCTAGGGCTGTCAAAACCCACTTGAGGATCTGTTACGTAGATCCATACCTCAATGAGTTCCCTGGTTAGAGTATCCCCAGCTTGATTTTGCAGATGAACAAAGCTGCTGATTGGGATTACCACAAGGGAATTGCAGATACGAACTTGGTCTGCCAAGATCCATTGCTTGGTTTTGCAAGCCCCTCCTCCCTTCTCTGTCACAGTCAGATTCCCAGTGGCGGGGTCCTAGAGATTTCCCTACAGTCCCCATAGTGCAAGATCAGAGTGGAGCCTCCCACAAAGTGACCCATGATGCTGATTATCTTGTCTGGAGGACAGGAGCTACCCTCAGTAGCTGGAGGAACTGAAGGATCAGGGGAGACCTCTCCATGTGGTGCTGTGCTGTCCTGGGGATGGGGCAATGTGGTCAACATGTAGCTGCTTCTCTTACCCTTCTAATGCAGTCTGTCTTGGTCTCTGGTGTGGGGGTGGTACCTCAGACCCATCCCCATCTTCTAGGATTCTCTCAGTGTCTTGCTCTTCAGTAGATGTTATTTGTTTTTGTGAGGGGGAATCAAGTCAGGAATGACTTATGTTACCATCTTGATGATGTCACTCTAAGTTTTCTGTTTATTTTTGTACCATTTAATTTAAACTGTTATATATGTTAATTTACATAATTTATGTTTTCTTAATTTTAGAATGATATGTCAAAATAGTCTAAAACAAATCCATATTTTAATCTTGTATCAACTTATGTAGAGATATTTGCACTGCTATTCTCTGAAGGCTATGGTGATTAACAGTTTAACTAGTTCTCCTTTTCTAAAACTTAGACTTTTAGATTTATTAAATTTCTCACAGTGAAGAAATAAATGTAGGCGTCTTATTCCAGTGTGTAATTAATACTATCTTAGCAAACTTGAAATGTATAACTAGATTTGATTCTAATGGGTCTCTTCTTCCAGTTTCGGTGTTGAGTACTATCTTATGATTTAAAGGTAAATGGAAAACACATATAAATATCAGAAAAAGAATGAGGGGGAAATGTGGTTTCTATTTCATAAGTAGCTCAAATATTTAATTGAGCAGGTGTTTATTGGATAATCGGGAGAAGGAGGTGATTGTAGAGAAGTTAAGTAGGACAATAATATCTGCTTTAATTGCAGGTACTGAAGAAATATTTATAGAAAGCCAGAGAATAGCAACAAGTAAAAGACTATTCTTTTATTCCCTTAATTTGTTTATTTGACCAGTATTTTATGTTATTCAACAAAAAGCCTTAGTTTAACAAGTGACATATTAGCAATAAGTAGAAGGAAAGGGATACTGTATTAGAGGAATAAACATTATTATAGTTAAGAGGAATATTTTTAATGATAGTGGATTTTGCTCCAAAATTTGCTGTCTTAATGTCATAGCCTATGCAATCAAGTAGCTAATATACAAACTATGTATAATAAATAAATTTTAAATTATAAATAACAAGAAGAGATTCAAAATGACCTAGATAAAATTTTCTCATGGGCATATTACTTGTCCTCATTTCATTGTTCTAGGTATAAACTTGTCTTGAATAATTTACTGGCTTCCAGAAGTTATTTGGAGCCAACAGTCTAGCCTGAGTCTAGATTACTGACTTTTTAAATTAGAAGAGCATGTTTTTATATTGTTTGTAAATTTACTTCTAATTTACTTAAGAGTTAAGACAATTCTCACTTAGGTTTCTCAAAAAATTAAAAATAGAATTACCATATGATCCAATAATTCTACTACTGTGTTTTTACCCAAAGAAAACAAAAACACTAAATCAAAAAGATATATGCACCCTGTGTTTATTGCATCATTATTTTCAATAGCCAAGATGTGAAAGTAACCTAAATGTCTCTCAATAGACAAATGGATAAGGAAGATGTGGGGTAACACACACACACACACACACACACACACACACACACACACACACTGGATCTTTACACAACCATAAAAAAGGATGAGATCTTGCCATTTGTAACAAGATACCTAGAGGGTATTATACTAAGTGAAATAAGTCAGACTGAGAAAGACAAATACCATACGATTTTACTCATATATGGAATCTAAAAAAAAAAAATCAAAATCAGAATCAGATCTATGAATACAGAGAAAAAACTGATTATTGCCAGAGGGATGGGAAGTGGGGAGATGGGAAAAATGGGTGAAGGGGAGTGTGAGATACAGCCTTCCAGATATGAAATAAGTAAGCCATGGGTATAAAGGCACAGAATCTGGAATATAGTTAATGATATTATAATAGCAATGTATGGTGACAGAGAGTAACTACACTTGTGAGTATAGCGTGATGTATAGAGAAGTTGAGTCACTATGTTGTACACCTGAAATTAATTTAACACCGTGTGTCAACTATAATTAAATAAAAAACTTAAAAATTAAAATAAGATAATCCTCCTTTCCCCTCAACTTTTCATTTTGAAATTTTCAAAACTTCAGAGCAGTATAAACACCAGCACATATCCTTTGCCTGGATTATGCAATTGCTAACATTTTGCCACATTTTAGTTTTCTTTCTTTTTCTCTGTCTCTGTTTCTCTCTTTCTCTCTCTCTCTCTCTCCCCCCCTCTCTCTCTCCATACACCTACTATTTATAAACTGGTTGTAGACATCATGATATTTTACCTCTGGATACTTCAGCATGCACTGTCTAAGAACAAAGAACTTTCTCATATATAACTATAAAACTGTTATTGCACTTAAGAAATTTTACATCAATTCAGCAATTTTATTTATATCAAGCTTATTTAAAAATTTTTCCAATGATCTCCTAATGAGAATTCCTCTGCAAGTCTCAGTTTAAGTTAGTTCCATGGAAGATGAGGCTGATACCAGACACTGGCCTTTGGAGCCTCCATTTTTCTAATGAGTCTACTTCCTGATCCTAGAGGCTTCCAGTTCTGTTGCACAGATCACTTATGCCTCACTTATGCTATATAAATATGTAGATCTTAATCGATAAAGAAAGGCTCCTCTCTACTTCACATTGGCCAGACACTTATCTATGCCCAACCAAAACTGTGAGATTATAAAAATTATGGGGACTACAAACTCTCTTCTGTTTCTGCTTTAAACCTTTCACTCAATAAACCCCATTGTATATACTACTACTATGTGTCTGTGACCTGTATGGATGGCATCCCCCAGAGACTTAAGCAATATATTTTTTTCCTATGTACAATCCAGTCAGGGTTCACACATTGCATTTAGTTTTTATGTCTATTTAGTCTTACTAGGACAGGGCTCCTCTGTTATTTTTACCCCATGAGAGTGACTTTTGAGTTCAGGGTAATTTTCTCTTAGATGTCACACATTCTAGATTTTTCCGATTGCTTCCTCATGGTGTCATTTAATTGGCACCTCTACCCCTTGTTTTTCCTGTAATTTGGATTTGTGGTCAAAAAGGTTGACTATATTAAGTTCAAAACTTCATGGCAGGAATATTTCATAGGTGATCCATTGTTTGTATAACATTGTATCAGGAGGCATATAACAAAGTTGTCTCACTATTAGTGATTGGGTGAGGTGCAGACCACCAGAATTAGTATTGAGAAAAGTGTACTTTTGATCTTTTAAATTAACATTTAATATATTAGATGATATTTTGGCACTATGTAGCTCACTTGTTATATAACTACATGTTACCCAATGCTTTTAGCTTTTTTTATTAATCCTTGCCTAAATCATTTATTACATTGAGGGAACATAAAATGATGATTTTCTAAATGTCTGATTTCTTCCATATTTGTTACTTGGCATTCTTTTATAAGTAAGACTGTTCTTCCTCTCCACTCATCGCCTTTTCTTTTCCTTTCTTCTTCTTCTTTTTTTTTTTTTAAAGACATAGACCAAAATTTTTATTGGATCAAATACATGTAACCTTTCCATGGAAACTGGGTGCAATATAGAATTGTTGAAGATAATGTGACTTTTCAAAAAAAAAGTCTAGATTTCCTGTTTAAAATGACAATCTGAGTTCAAATAATACACTTCCCTCACTTTAAAATTCTTTTTGTCCTTTACCTTTTCCAGTAACTATAGACTTTTTAAAAATTCATTGTATCATAATCAATTATCATTGTTATTTTTATTGATGATCAAATTTTCCTAAATAGCCTATTCAATTTGAGCTCATTCAAGTCTGTTCCTTTGCAGATATCATCTATGTGATAAGTAGCCACTAGAATGTCTCTCAATGGTCCCTGCCTAAATATTCATGCCCTTATATAATCCTTCCCCTTCAATATGGGCTGGACCTAGTGATTGACTTCTAACAGACAGGAAGGGCAAAAGTGATGGTATGTCATGTCTAAGATTAGGTTATGAAAAGCCTGTGGCTTCTGTCTTGCTTATCCTCTCTTTCTTGTTTGCTTATGCTAATGGAAGCCAGACACAATGTTGTCAGCTTCCCTATGAGGAAGCCCACATGGCTAGAAGTTGAGAATGCCTTCTGATCAACAGCCAGCAAGAAACTTAAGCTTTCAGTATAACAGGCAATGAAGAAGCATATTGTCAACAGCCACATGAATGAGTTTAAAAGTAGCTCTTCTTTCATATGAGCCTAGGGGGACTGCAGCCTGGCTGGAAACTTCATTGCAGCCTTTTGAGAGACCTTAAGCCAGAGGACCCAGCTAAGCTGTCCTCATGTTTTGGAATCACAGAACTGTGAGATAATAAATATTTATTGTTTTTACATCCTAAGTGTGGGAGTAACTTATAGCAGTGGATAACTAACACAACCTCACTAGTCTTTGAGCACTTTTATTTATTTCTAGTTCAACATGATTTCTTAGATTAACTTTATATTTTTCCCAGTTTATTGCCTGAATAAGCATTTCTCCAAATTTCTCTATTTTCTTTCAGTGGAGAATGGTGTTTAGAATACAAGATCTGGTCACAAAATGTGCTCATTATTTAAGAGATGTCATTGTTTCTATATCCATCCAGTGAACAGAGCTAGAGAACAAATATAAAAAATCTTCAGCTCATACTGATATTACCAATTTTCATTTAATATTACATGGCTCTTCTTTGCCTACTTTATTTGCATATTTTATCTCTTTCCTCTTATAGTGAAGATATTGCTTTCTTAAAAAATTTTTTAATGTTTATTTGAGAGAGAGAGAGAGAGAGAAAGAGAGAGAGCGGGGGAGGGGCAGAGAGAGAGGGAGACACAAAATCTGAAGCAGGCTTCAGGCTCTGAGCTGTCAGCACAGAACCTGATGATGGGCTCAAACTCTAAACTGAGACATTGTGACCTGGGCGGAAGTCGGACGCTTAACCAACTGAGCCACCCAGGTGCCCCAAGATCTTGCTTTCTAAATAGTGGAAGGTTAAAATTACAAGGAAGAGGATTAGTGAGCATCACAATTTTAGCGATGACAATAAGTTGTCTGGCTTTATGTAATATCTTCTTATAATGTCTTCATTTCTACCAGTTAAGATTTATTAGTTTGATTCTTCTGGGCTTTTTGAATGTTAGAATTTTTTTATCAAAATTTTTTAGAATTATTTTCCAACTTAGAAAAATGATACAGAAAGAATAATATTTTAAAAAAATAGGAGAAAATAACAAAAATATAAGTAAATAGCTCTGGTTGTGAATTTGTGGTTTTGTTTTTTAAATTATTATTTGTTCACAAATAATACAACTACATGTCACCCAATGCTTTTAGCTCTTTTTAATAATCCTTACCTAAATCATTTATTACATTGAGAGAATGTTGTGCTTCTAATATAATGCTCTTCACTCTTTATGTCACTGTAGTCTCAAAGTTTCTGTTTCTGGCTAGAAGAATTTATATTCTGGGGAGGGAGTCATATAAATGTATCAATATAATATAATTAACTGATACCAGAGGTAAATAGCATTTTCCCATGTTAAATGTTGTCTAAAGGGGATACACTATTTTAGTAATAGAAAATGACATAATTTGTTTTAAAGGGAGCAATGGATAGATCAAAGGGAAATGATTCTTTCTGAATTGGGAAAAATGTCAAAGGGAACAGTAGCTAATTTCACAATTTTCATTAAACTTTGATGAGTTAACAAGAGGCTTTCTCAAATAAAGCTTCGCTTGTTAGCCTCCTTGCTTCAGATATAACTACAGATCTTCCTGACATTCGATGAGGTTATGTCTCCATAAACCCATTGAAGTTGAAAATATCATAATCTGTGGCACAAAAACAGACACATAGACCAATGGAATAGAATAGAAACCCC
>NW_024412376.1:73964177-74357984 GCF_014898765.1 Herpailurus yagouaroundi
ACACAGGAGTACTGATGCATAGGGGCACTTGTACCCCAATGTTCATAGCAGCACTCTCAACAATAGCCAAATTATGGAAAGAGCCTAAATGTCCATCAACTGATGAATGGATAAAGAAATTGTGGTTTATATACACAATGGAATACTACATGGCAATGAGAAAAAATGAAATATGGCCTTTTGTAGCAACGTGGATGGAACTGGAGAGTGTGATGCTAAGTGAAATAAGCCATACAGAGAAAGACAGATACCATATGGTTTCACTCTTATGTGGATCCTGAGAAACTTAACAGGAACCCATGGGGGAGGGGAAGGAAAAAAAAAAAAAAGAGGTTAGAGTGGGAGAGAGCCAAAGCATAAGAGACTGTTGAGAACTGAGAGCAAACTGAGGGTTGATGGGGGGTGGGAGGGAGGAGAGGGTGGGTGATGGGTATTGAGGAGGGCACCTTTTGGGATGAGCACTGGGTGTTGTATGGAAACCAATTTGACAATAAATTTCATATATATAAAAAAAATTGTTATGTTCTAAAAAAAAAAGGAAACCAATTTGACAATAAATTTCATATATTAAAAAAATAAAAAAAGAAAATATCATAATCTGGGGGCACCTCAGTCAGGCATCCGACTTTGGCTCAGGTCATGATCTCATTGCTCAAGAGTTTGAACTGCGCATGGGGCTCTCTGCTGTCAGCGCAGAGCCCTCTTGGAATCCTCTGTTTCACTCTCCATCTGCCACTGCCCTGCACTTTCTCTTTCTCAAAAATAAATATACATTTAAAAAAATCATAACCTGAAAACGCATTTAATACACTTAATCTGCTAAACGTTACGGCATTACAGCTTCGCCTAAACTACCTTAAACATGCTCATAACACATTAGCTTACAGTTGGGCAAAACCATCTAACACAAAGCCTATTTTATAATAAAGTGTTGAATATCTCATAATTTATTGAATACTGTGCTGAAAATGAAAAGCAGAATGGTTGTATGGGTGCAGAGTGGTTTTAAGTGAATCAGTTGTTTACCCTTGTGATTACGCGGCTGATTGGAGCTTTGGCTTGCTGCTTCTGCTCAGCATCACTTGAAAGTATTGTATTGTATGTCACTATCTCAGGAAAAGGTTAAAATTCAGAAATCGAATTATGGTTTCTACTATATACATAGAGCTTTCATACCATGCCACATTCAGAAAATAATAAGTCAAACCATTGGAACTTGGAGACGGTCTATAAATTTTTATTCTGAATTTTGGTCCATAGTAGCATGCATATTTATGGCCAGCTGTCATGTGGTTAATGAAGGAGTATGAACATAAATATCAAAAACCTACTAAGGTGATTCTATATTTATATTTCTAAAAAATATTGTTGTTTTTTATTTTGAATCTCTAGCTAAGCTCTCAGATAAAACCTTTACAAAATCTGTACAACTGTAATTCTTGCTCATGCTCTTAGGGAGCAAGAGTCAAGGCATTAGTGCAAGAATCTGTTCGGTATCATTCATAGAAGTCCTTGCAGAAAGGAGAAGAGTAGGTGGAGAAACAGAAAAGGAAAGCAACTCAACTGGCACTCACGTTTTTAATTTTTATTTTCTTTGGTAACTTAAGCTTATCTATGTTGTTTTTCTTTGATTTATTTTGTCATTTATATTGATTGAACTGAAGATAATCACGATCAAGGCAGAAAAATGCTATAAAATGACTTAAAAAATTTTTTTAAACATTTATTTATTTTTGAGACAGAGAGAGACAGAGCATGAACGGGGGAGGGTCAGAGAGAGAGGGAGACACAGAATCTGAAACAGGCTCCAGGCTCTGAGCTGTCAGCACAGAGCCTGACGCGGGGCCTGAACTCACAGACTGAGAGATCATGACCTGAGCTGAAGTCAGCCGCTTAACCGACTGAGCCACCCAGGTGCCCCTAAAATGACTTTAGTAGAAAATAAATCAAGGCTGACAGTTTCAACCTATTTGGTAATAAACACACAACTGCAAAACTTTCATTTCATTAGTTATTCCTTAGAAATTCTAAGGAAGTGCAGTGTATTTACAAATGATAACCATCAACACATAAGAAGTTCTTGCTGGGCCAATCGCCTATCAGGCTTTGCAGGGGCTAACCATGAATGACTGGATGAGAGAAAGCCACTGAGGATGGATTCTTTTGGGACATTTAATTATAATGAACTTTATGCAGCTCTTTTTTTTTTTTTTTTTCTTTTCAGTTCCATTGCTAGCTCATGAGCATAGTCATTGGGACAATGCATGTTGATATAGTTTCAGAGAGGAGATTTCTGATTTTTCAGAGCTAAAACAAAAATCAGAAATTGCTTTCTACTGGTTGCACTAGGCACTACAGATACAGAGAATAAGACAAACCCCCTGCTTTCAAGCAATTCTCAGCTTAAGCTCATTTGAGTCATTACCATGGACACAGACATTTGTATTAGGAATGTTTTATTGAGCAGTGTCAACCAGTGAGGACTGTGGGATATCACTGGAAAATACCCATTTAGGAGAATACCTTGCGGACTCTTTTAGCTCTTCTGTTCTTTGTAACACCTGAAACAAAATGAATTTATGTACTTACTATCTTGTCGTTTTGTGATACATAACAGTGAAGGAAAGGCCATGAGGAACTAGCCTAGTTCCAAGGCCTTGTAAACCATAGTCAATTTGATGTAGCTGTCCATACAAAGTGGTTGTGAGTCATGGTTAAGTGATTGTGACATGTCTGAAAGGCAAACTTATGTCACAGAAAAGAAGAGCTCTCTGGATAGGTGGTTACATATAGCTTTTGTAAAGACATTTGGAAACTTTGATCTGGAAGAGACCACATCACAGAGAAACTGTTATTGTCTGAAAGCACACTGGTGATAAAAACCTTTCAGTACCTATATAAACTAAATTTTATATGTGCTCATATTGCCACCTTTTTTTTGTGATTACCGGAGCTAATATTCTAATTGTGTGCCTATGAAACATGGCAGACATAAGGGTAAGTAGATATCTAGAAGTCCTGAGAAGGTTCATACTTCTCTCACATTTTATCTTATTTCCAAGATTCACTGTAACTATGATATCAATATCAATAAATTTCACTTTGAGTTTTCATGTTATAATTCCATTGTCTTCTCATAAGACCACAAAAATAATGGAAGTCAAAAACAATATATTTAAGAAAGCTGAAAGGAAAGATGTTCATTTATTTTACATAAAGTACATTAGTATTCTCCATGGCCTACCTTCCAACTTTCCAGAGTTAATTCTTGCCATGTCTCAATGTCTCAATTGTTTTCTTTTTTATTCACCCAAGCCAACCAATTGACAACGGTTTCCTAATGTTCTAATTCCTCCTAATTGGTGTACATGCTGCATCTCACTGTGCTCCTTGTGTGCTTTTTAATATCCACAACAGCCTAGAGGACATTACCAGAAAGAAAACTACATTGCTATTGGCCCAGTTAGTGTCATGGAGACCAAATTCATTTTTCCTTCTGGTTCTGTTCCTTTTTTCTTCTTTGCCCACACTTCCCTGGGCCTTCTTGACTCACCTACCTTGCGATATTGGATTCCCGGGGAAGCAGATATGGAGACCAAGTAGGAGTGCCAAAGGGGAAGGAAAGAAGGAAAGAGGCAGAAATGGACAAGGGGAAGCTATCCAACTGTGATGCTGACCTGATGAAGCTCAACAGACAGGTCTGGAGCAGCAAGTGCCCTTAGAGGACCCCATATTGGATGAAAATGGCCAGCTTCCTATATCCCTATTTGGGTCAGGCATTGGTTAGATTGTCTTCCTCTGTCCTCAGATAAGAGTGACCTCAGCTGGAAAGCTGGGATAGCCCCTGGTATAGTTAATGGCTGGAGGCTGTCAGTCTTACATTCCATAGCTTGCAGCCAGGAAGCCTGTCCCTTCTTGAAGAGGAGTATCTCTCTTTGCCACATCCTGCTCCTAGGATCTCAGTCCCACGTCTGACATGCAGCAAAGTACTCAAGGTCACCAATTTCTGATTCCATTGGGGAATATTTTCCTCCTCAATTTATTAGAAAGAGGCCTTAGGTTTTTCAGATTCAAGATAGTAAGAATAAATAACCCTTTCTCCAGTTGATTTTAAGAATCCCTCATAATGAGACCTTGTTGGCAGTCTGAAGGCTCTATGTTTTTACTATGTCTCCTTGATCTCTAAACTACTGTAAGAAGAAAAGAATGAGGAAGAAGAACGATTCAGCTCAAAGGGCACGTTCTTTGTGGAGGTTTTTCCAACACCCTCCTCTAGGCTGAATTCGCTGTTTTTCAGCTGTACTTGCACTGGCTGCTGTGAATGCCTCAGTTATAGCACTTAGCATATTGTGTTCTAGTAGTTGACTGTCTTGTCTGTTCCTTCATTAGAATGGACACTTTTTATTTAAAATTTTTTTAACATTTATTTTTGAGACAGGGAGAGACAGAGCATGAACGGGGGAGGGTCAGAGAGATGGAGACACAGAATCTGAAACAGGCTCCAGGCTCTGAGTTGTCAGCACTGAGCCCGACGCGGGGCTCAAACTCACAGACTGCGAGATCATGACCTGAGGTGAAGTCGGCCGCTTAACCTAAGACTGAGCCACCCAGGCGCCCCATGACGGGACACTTTTTAAGGGCAAGAAAATTCCTTGTCCCTCTACTGTCTCTAACTCTTAGGCTTGTAATAGATGCTTTGGATTTGAACTCTTGTGGTGCGACAGCAGCCCCAAACCCACTGTGATATAAAGCTGTATTTTCATTAGATTTCCAGATGGTTGAAAAATATACTCAATGCTTTATCAAACACTTTATAAAATGTTTATAATATACACTTAACCAAATTCAGAAAAATACCGATTAGCTTTTAGAAGAAAATAAAACTTTATAATTATACAATCTCAATATAATTAATATTGATGTTTTGTTTCCTTTGTGTTTTTTTGTGATTTAGAATTTTATAAGTTGATATATGTACTTTTGCACCTAATATTATATTTAAAGCATTTGCCATGTCATTTAATATTATTAAAAGTTATTTAATTATTTTTCTGTTATCAGAAATTAGGTAGTTTCCAATATTTGCTTTTATGGATAACCTGTCATGAACTTCTTTCAAAATAAATCTTGATTCTAACCTGTGACTATTTCCTTCAGGTTAAACAGTAATATATTTGTTAATATTTGTACATGTTGTTGAACTATTTTCCAGAGAGTTTATACCAGTTTATCCTTCCCTATAAGTATGTGTGTGAAGTCCTTCTCACCACACTCATGGCAGCACTATTATCTTTAAAACAGGACAACTTAGACAACATAAACAATGGTTCTTTCTGTTTTAATGGGGATTTCTCTGGGTCCAGCTAGCTAAATCTAAATATAAAAGTTTTTATATTTTATTTTATATTTCATATTTTATTTCATATTTTATTAGTCACTTATATGCTACCTTCTCTAATTTTTATATTCATAGTATTTGTTCATTATTATGAGTTTGAGTGAGTTTTTAATGTATTGAGTGAGTTTTTTAAGTACTATTAAATGTGTTTGTCATTATTGATATAAATAATATTCTCAGTTTGAATTGTCTTACAATTTTATAAGATTCTGCTCTTCAGAGAGCCTCAAATTTTATCTAGATAAATTTAACCAGCACTTCCTAATCTATTTACTTCTGTATTTAGAAAGTGCTTATTCACTACAAGATCAGTACATCATTATTCCCATCTGTTTTCTGCTTTTATTTTAAAATAAAATTTATTTTAATGGATGGTAGTTTAAAATTATGATCCAACTTAATATGTTCCTCAAAAGTATAATTTCCCCAAAACCTTTCAGTGATTCATCTATATACATTGGTTTACAATGCTTCTTTTCTATCTATTATGATCTTTTTTATTTTATTGGTTTTAAGATAGTCTCTAATATTCTGCTGATTTATTTGCCCATTCTTGAAACAATATTTACAAATGTTTTATGGATGCTTGAAAAGAAGGCACATTCACAGTTAGTGGGAAACATCCATCCATCCACCCAGATATTCCACGTTTGTTTCAGATCAATCCAAACACCTTTAGAAATAAAGTGAGTGATGTGAATGTGCCCAAAGGCCAAGTGTAATTCATTAGGAAGTGGTTTCAATGAGGTTGGTGGGGAGAGCACATGCCTGGCCTAGAGACACAAAGTCAAATATTAAAAAAATATATTTTACTGATGCAATTCCTCAGTTCAAGTATGTTTATAGAATGAATTTGGCTTCTTGTCTTTACATTCACATACTCCAGTATGCCTAATTATGTTGGGAGGGGGAACTTTTTTCAAAACAAACCAAAACAAAATAAAACAATTGTAACAGCCTTTACCTTCTGAGTGAGAGGAGGCAAGAATGAGGTATATATTTTATTGGGAAAACAGATTGTGATGGGAGGAGAAAGGAAAGCTTGAACTTTCAAGGCTTCTATGAATTCTTCTATGTTAAACTCAAACTATTGGGTCATTTGCTTATCAGAGCATATGATCTAATCTTTGGATTTTTGAAAAGCTAAATTACTGCGCAGACAAATAGTGGTAAAGCTTGGGGCTGGCACTTAGGGGATTGGAGGGAGAAATGAGACATCTTGTCTTTGTTGAGATGTAAAATGATGAGAAGTTTGTGCCAATATGTATTTAGGTTTAAATACTACTTTACAAGTAAATAAATTGCTAAATAAAGGGAAAAAATTCCATTGGTTCCAGATGAGATGACCTAGGACACCAAGCCATTTACCATAATATGAATACATGGCAGGGAAGGGACCAGGAAGTACAGACTTGATCACCTGGGCCAGAGAACAGTCACAGGATAGGGTGGAGAACTCACACATGAAGAAGGTCCATGAGAGATCAACTCTTTTCAATGCCTTTCATTCAGAGAGGCCACTATCAGCATCCAGAAGAGTGGCATGAACTGGAATAAACTAACAGAGATTCTGTCACAGTGAGGGAACATTGAAAGGGATTTGTGAGGAGAGAGGAAAAAGGCAATAAAGGAGGAAGGTTTGGGTTTGTTTTTGTTTTGTGTAAATCCAAATAAGCACTGTTTATTAAGAGGTGGATCTCAACTGGATGGAGTAAACATGAAATTTTATTTTTCTCTAATCAGGGCTTTCAACATTTATCAAATTCTTCACTTCATTCTTTAAGAGTATCATAGACACATTCCAAAACCTTTGGACACTCTCCGATTTAAAAACTCAACCCAATCAAATTTAAAAATCCCTTCATACTTGATCTAAAATTTTGCTTCACCACATCACTTCTTAAAGTCATGATTCATGGGTCTTTAAGTGGGAGATTAACACGAGCGGTTCTTGTACCCCCTTATTTCACCCTCTCATCTAGACAAGTGGAAAAATGGACTGAAAAGTTATCTGTTTTAACCAGGTAGAGTTGTGCTTCCCTCTTTGTTGGCTTGTGCTGGTTTATGCTGCTCCTCAGGTTAATCCTGACAGGCTGGTGATGGTGGCCTTTCCGTGTGAAAGGCACTCTCTCAGTGGAGGCTCACGTGTGAGTTCTTTACACCATCCTATGAGATCTTCCTGTAGTTCATTTCTCTGGCATGGGGCATCTTCTCTTGCATACACACTTCTAATTTCTTCTACCCAGTTCCCATCCACAGTGGTATACATTATAGACTCCATGCTGTAGTCCCTTAACCTGGAGGGCAGCCTTCTTGGATGAGGTACTGGCTAAAAGATCTCAAGATTAGTTCCTTTTCTGGTGTCCCTTGGATCTATAAGAATTCATACACCCTTAGAAGAGCAAATGATGTCTTTGCCATTCTATTGTTATCATCTCTCTTTAATTTGTAGGGGCAAGTCATCAAGTCTTGGCAGATAGTCATTCCCCCAATGCAAGGCCAACTTGCTCATTCTGGAGGGACTAAATATTTCTATTCAACAGTTTCTGAAAGAATCCCCTCCTGGCATCTTGACTTGAGTGCTGTGGAAGTGCATTTTCCCATGAATACTACATATACCAAAAGCCCAATGACTTCAACAGTCTTTCCTTCTTTCTCTCAAGTCAACTCCTTATATAGGTGGTTGGGGTATGGTATGGTGGGGATGGGACCTGGATGAGGATAGTAGGCTGATTTTTCTGTTTTTCATTAGATCTTGTGGGAGATACTGATGCCCAGAGCCTCTCTTTATGATGTGATATAATAGCTTCTCTTTGTCCTCAAATTTGAACTCTAGTAAGGTTAGTATACGTAACAAATTAATAGATTATACAGTTGCATATCCATGTTGCCTGAACAGTTCCACTCAATATTGTTGCATGGAGAAAATCATGCACTAGAATAAGGCAGAATATTGTATTCCTGTGGTCTGTGTTGAATCCAAGCAGTGGAATCATCTTGTTGTTTAGTGTTCTTGCCCTGCTCTTATTTCTGCCCTGGAGGGTTAAGCTGGTTCTTTTAGGAGGGAGTAAAAAAAATCTTTGTTTACGCATTAAATACAGAGCTTTCTAGAGTATATGCTATGTTGTGCTGATAAATGTGACCTCGAAATAAGCAAACAAAAAATCAAGAACAGAACAAAACAAAACAGAAAATCACAGGAAAAAAACCCAAACTGAAACAAAAACAATGATATTTGTAGTGTTTTCCAACTTCCAAGGTGTAAATACTTACACTATGTGGATTTCGACCTCTGGATATGAAGTCAGTAAATGGGGAGTAGGAAAGAAATCCACATAATTGTCTTTAAAAAATTTTTTTTGAACATTTATTTTTGAGAGAGAGAAAGAGACAGAACATGAGTGGGGAAGGGACAGAGAGAGAGAGAGAGAGAGAGGGAGGCACAGAATCCGAAGCAGGCTCCAGGCTCTGAGCTGACAGCACAGAGACCGAAGGGGGGCTCAAACTCAGGAATTGAGATCATGACCTGAGCCGAAGTTGGACACTTAACCAACTGAGCCACCCAGGCACCCCTCACATAAATGTCCCTTGTGAGCTAGTACAAGCTGGCTGCAGTGCATCATTACTTATTAGGTATTACTTTATAGAGCATGATGGACATTACGTTGATATTGTAACCCTTCTGATACGTTCTACCTGAGCTAATTGTTGGAGCTATCTTTAAGAGAGAGAGAGAGAGAAAGAGAGAGAGTGTGTGTGTGTTATTTTCTGAGATAAGGCAAAATGAAGTAGACCTGAAAACAGAGCAACAGGGAAATGTTTGGGCACTTTTCCTGGGGGAAGCAGAGCTATGTGACAAGGGAAGAAGCTAGATTTACTAGAAAAGTGGGTGAAATTCACAGTGGTGGGATAGCCAAATTCTAATGACTTTTAAGAACAGGCTGTCTAGTATAAATAGTCTGCTCATCAGGGTTGTAATTCTACTTTACTGCCCCAAACTTTCACTTACATTGACCATACATACAAAAAGGCCTGTGTGAGCTGTTGTTAGATAAATGAAGAAAAGGGTCTATATACCATGTCTGGGCCAATGCACAGTGAATAAAGTAGAATGAAACAGAAGGCAAGAATCTAATGAGGTTGAGAGGGCAAGAACAAGGCTGGAGGGAATTTTGAGAAGGGAAGACATGGGAATTCCCAGAAGTGGTGGGGAGGAACTTTTGCCTGATGTGTAATGGGGGTGTTTACCAATTTTATTTTTGACAGAAAGATGACCTTAGCTGACATCTGGATATCATTTAGTCTAGTGTTAAAAATAATTGTGACCTTATTTTAATTTATTTGATCTGCCAAAGGTTGTTTTTTTACTATAACTGTGTTTCTGTCATTTACTCATATATTTAACAGTCTTATTTCATACACGTTTTCGTTATAGTGTTTGAGGCATTAAAATTCATGGCTATTACAACTTATTTGTGGATTATCAAGGCAAATTTTCCTGTTGTTTACCCAAGAACATGACGTGCTTTTTCATTTGTTCAGATCCTATGTATCTCTCAGGCAATTTAAAAGTATTTCTTTCTAGATCTTACATTTTTCTTCTTAAACATTCCTATGTGTAATAGAGACTGCTAATTGTCCCCTAATATTATTTCTCCTCTTGTTTCCCTGCAGTGGAAGCCCTGAATTTTAGCTGGCACATGTCTGCCTCATTTCACAGCCTCCATTGCAGGGAAGCCTGGCCACTGACCAAGTTTTGGACAAAGAGATGTAAGTGGAAGTGGTATATGCAATTTTGAGGAGTGTTTTTTAAGTGGGAAGGTATGTTCTCCTTTCTCTTTCTTGTGGTGAGAATGGGGCACTATGATTAGAGCAGAAACCAGGAAGGAGCCCAGGACTCTTAGTGATCTGTGGAACAGCTATTCTAGTCTTGGACCCCTGACCACTGGACTTTGCACATGAAACAATAACCACTTGTGTGTCTAAGACACTGAGTTTTATGTTGCATATAGCTGAACCTAATCGTAATTTATTTGCTAAGCTTTAAAAAAATATTGTAAATGCAATATTTTTCTGTATCAATACATACACAATGTATTGATATATTCCCTTTGTATCTTACTATGTGACTGAATTTTCACATTGTAGTAGTTAGGAAACAAGGATGGAACACAGAAGAAAAAGGAGGCACTGGTTTATGTGATTGCTTTAGCAGTTAAAGATATGAGGGGGTCAGTGTTTCTTATAACAATAGTGGAGATGATTTGCAGTTGTTAACTGCTACAGAAGTTTCACTAGACAAGAATGACAGGTTCTGGGCAGCCAACTACCAAGGTACATCATGAAGACTAAAGAGCTTACAGAGTAGCATTTAAAGAGAGCCTCATCTCCTGCAACCAGAGAGCCACCTGTGCTGAAAATTAGGCCTGAAGTTTGATTGTGAGAGTGGCAGAGTTACAAGAGACTGGATTCATAGTCCCAGCTAGTATCCCCTGGTAAAGACAAAATCGTGGAATGGGGACATTTGGGTAGATGCTCTTGAGAACCACAAACCCACAGATTCCCATGAATCCCCCAGTCTGGCTAACTCACCTCCCCCTTGTTAGAGGACAGTAGTGTCCTGCTGCATGGAGGCAAAAACCTTATCTGAAATATATTTTTTGAAAAAGATGTTTATTCTCCTCAGGATCTTTCACTACATACATATATACATACAATTTATTTATTTATTTATTCATTCATTCATTCATTCATTCATTCATTCATTTATAAGCTGATGGAGCCAGGCCTCAACATGGTCTTTCTATGGAACTACTACCTCTTCAGGAGACATATATGTAGGCTGTGGCTCATATTTACTAGCAGGAATCAGAACGAAAACAAGCAAACAAAAAAATGTATTGGGATGGATCTTGAAGATGCTCAGTTAGGAGGGGCAGAATATAAAGCTGAGTAGGATCAAGGTTTGCCTTTTTTTTTTTTTCTCCTCTTTCCATCAATGTAACTTTTTTGTTATATGTGTCATTTGGTTTTACTTTTGGAATCTAGATCTTAGGTTTCAGGTGTTCATGATGATTGGATTTTGCTAGGCGTGCTATACCTGGATGATGGGAAAATGAAGAAAGGAGATTACTTCTGTATTGGAAGAGCTGTGATAGAGGCATTACTGAGTTGGTGGTCTAATGAAGGCAAAGTGCTGCTTGTGGGGAGAGGTTGAATAAGTGAGGTGGAAGGAGAAGCAGTTGTGGTGAGAAAGTGGCTGACTCATTGTTTTTGGACATGGAGCAATCATGGATTGTGACAGGGCTGGGTGCCAATCTGGTGTGGGTATCCAAGTTGGAAGTGGAAGAGAAGGTTACATGGAATCTGTAAGCCAGGAAACTGAAGGACTGGGTTTGTTGGAACAGCAAAGTTCTTCAGGCAGATGATAGGATTTAACATGGAGAGAAAACTCGGTCGGATGATTAAGGACCTTCACTTCATTTTGATGACACTAACAAGAATGGAGTGGAGAGTAGAATAAAATTATGAGTCTTAAAGAGCAGGTTTTATGTGACAGGAGTGGAGGTAGGAATGGTCTGAAGACAAAGGTACATTCCTTAGAGTTCTGAATTCTGTAGAAAGACAGTGGAAGAAAAAAGGTTTTCTTCCAGTGTTCTTTGGGGTAGGAAAATAGTTTTTTCTCCATCCAGTCAGATCAGTCTTATTGTTTATAGAAATTACTCCGAAATGCCAGCAATATCAGTTCTGGCAATATGAGCACATTTCAAATGTAAAGTTGTGAGAGGCCAATTAATAGAGCCACCAACTCATTGCCATTTTAAATAAAATCTTTATTATATATGTCAGTACATTATATATATATATTTATGTATATATAAAAATATGTATTTATATATATATGTCAATGGGAAGCTGTATTGAGTTTATATAAATTTTATGATTTTATAATATTCTTCAGCTATTAATGGCTTAAGACAAAGTATTGCCAACGTAACTGGACAACTTAATAAAAAATTCAAAGCCGTTATTTTAACACAAATCCCGTTATTCAAAATGACCAATTCGTTCATTTCGTTACTGATTTAACAGCACAGTTTTTTGGCCTTTCAAAGTTTTCCATGACAGCTGTTTTCTTTTATTTGTTTCTATTTTTGCCTGTTACACCATAGAAAACAATAAACAGAAAATTCTGAAACAGATGGCTACTATTGTATTTTGTAGTTTATTTTTAAAATATGCAACCCAAAACATCTGCCATAATCTGGAACTAATTTTCAGAAAATGATTTTGACTTAATGTTTAATGTGGATCCAATTGTAAATGATAATGGTATATACAGTGACTAGACAGACACTAAGGTGAGCATTTTGCTTCTGTGGAAGCATTTGATGAAGTTACTAAGGTTTTATTTTATTTTTTAGTTAAATTCTACTCTTGTATCAATAATCTACTGAACTTCAATTTAGTCTTTGTACTTTGCATTTGTTTTCTTTCCATCAAATCTCTACATTCGCTCCCGTTTTCACACCAAATCATACTTTGTTTTATAGGTCTAGACATGCTAGAAGGCAAAGACCCCTATTATTTTGAAATTAGCCCCACCGTCCTATTATTTAATGTATGGACCTCATTGAGATAATTAGGAAGTATATTTAAATAAATATCTGCTTCCAAGTTTACTTATTAACAAAATGCATGTTTTTCTAGGATTATCATGAGAACAGTGGATATATTCAGATATTTTCTAGGCCATCATTTTATCACTTTGAGGTTTAACGTTCTCTATTGGTATTCTAGAAAACAGAGAGCTTGCAAATCAGAGAAAGGTGACTTGCTCATTCTTCTCAGAAAAAAATGGAAATGCTGAAGAGATATTTAGTTAGGATTCTAGCAAATAGGTACCTGTGTTAAATTAATGTAGTTCATCTAACAACTCTATGCATCACATATGATATGTGCCATGTTTTGATATATATCGTTTTTTGATATTTTAAATTAATCGATTCTTTTAGCAAATATTTATTGAAATCTTACTGTGTTTCAGACACCACCTAGATGTTGGATGTGAACAAACCAGACAAAGTTGTATTCAAATGGGAAGATGGATAATAAATAAAAGTACACATAGTATAATTTTAGAAAATCACAAATGCTGAGGAGAGGAAACATCATAGCAAAGGAATAGAGAATGACTAATGGATGGAGATAGGGGCATGTTAGATATATTATTTCTTCATTTCAAAACACTTAGATCAAATCTGTGATATTCACTGCATAAGAATTTATAGACATTTTAAAGATCTTAAATATTTATGTCTGCAATTGATATAAAAGTACTAACACTTCCTTTTTTTCCCCTCTGATCATTATCATTTGCAATCCTTACCTAGAATTTTAAATTTGCAAGTTATGCATTATTTTTTTTTTCCTTTTGTAACCATCTTAGGTAGCTCAGTAAGGGGGGAAAACAGTTGCAGTTAGTGCATGAGAAAGCTTAATGAAAATAGAAATAAATGAAAATACAGTTAAAGTCTCATGTTCAGATATTGAATAAAGAGTGTAATACATAGATCTTTAGGAGAACTGGATTTTAAGTTACAGCTTTTATTTATTGATTTACATTTAAAATGCATGCGTCTTGTTTGCCTCATCTGCAAATGAAGACAGAACATTTTCTAAATTTGAAGACTGATGCTTGAATAATAAAATTAACTCAAGAAAATTTCAGATCTAATAATTTTGATGCTATGAAAAATCAAATTTATAATTAATGTTCTAAATAATAATGATATGTTTTGAGACTTGGAAAAATCAAATTTGTAAATACCACTGTAACAAATACTATCTTTAATCAGATTTCATTCTTTTTGTTTGTTTTGCCTATAGCACAAGGTGGACTTATGTCCTGTATCTGAATGAACTAGCATCCAATATACTCTTACTAATTCCAAACATCGATTATCTGTCAAAGAACCATCACCTTTAGTTTTCTTTACTTAAATTAGCATTAGCCTCTGATTTTTATGGGGATGCTTTTCCCAAAGAAAAGAAACTGCTTATAACCCTAAACACAAAAGAAACAGGGGACAAAATGCATTAGTTTTGTTGAATCCACTTGGCTTCTTGTGACCACCTCCTTTATAGTGCTCACAAACCACCCACTGGTGGCCTGTTCTACACACTTAACTAAGATCAATACAAAGCTTGGAAGTTTCAATTCATGTTTCATATTTTCTTCTTATTTTTGTTTGTTTGTTTTTTGTAAATTGAGACATCTCTCAATCTCTAGTGTTCAGTGATAAGCATATTACAATCTTATTTGCAAGTTATTTCAGTATCTTGGGTTGTAATATATTGGAGTTAAAAGTCTAGAAAACAATTAGGCCCTGTTGACTGCTCACCTGCATTGTTGAAAGTTTCCATGTTCTACAGAAGAGGGTTATGTTTATACTCTGAGTGTTGGAGTTTTCCCAAAGGTAAATAATCCATCACTCTCTTTGGCCTACATTCCATTCCTTACATGTGCTCAATATAATTGTGAATAGCTCTTCTACTTAGTGTGAGAGGGGAGTGTGTCCACAGTGGCATTTTAGTCATTGCTTAGGCTGTGGTCTTTCCTAATGCCAGTTGCCAGTGGGCCTCAAAGTCCAGGAAACCAAGTAATACAGAACTGATAACTACTAATTCTACATTCGTGAAGCTTCTTTTACTTACTTACTAAGGAGTATAAATGAAGGGCAGTTCCGAGTTGAGGCTGTTCTGAACTGTAGATGTGTCTCTTGAAGAATGTCTCATAACTCCACCTTACCTTAAATTCATGGTCTAGTTTCTATGTGTTAAATACAATTCACAAAGGTACAAGTCCTCTGCTTTGAAAGTAGTGTTGTGGAAAATATGGAAAATAAACTTCCTGTTTATTGATCTCTTACATTACCACATGGAACAGAATACATTTGTTTGTATACTACCTTTTGATAGGCTTAAAGTTGTCTAATTTTCCTATAAAGTTAATTGATTCAATGTTGCTATGCTATTATTAATGCATCATTAATACAAATAAGTCAATAATCTGCCTATCACTTTTGGAATATATTAAAAATTATTTATAATTAAAGAAACATCAGCAAAGTAGTCATCTCTCATCTTTCCATAATTCTTTTGTTTGTGGTCCTCTTTTTGAGGTAGTGCAGTGGCCTTTTGTAATGATTGATTTGAACCATTAATGACAAGTCCAACTAGGTTTTGGTTCATCCATCTTCCCTTAGTCCAGCCAAAAATGTTCCTATAAATAAACATCATGTCTGAGTGATTTTTGACTGAAAGAACTCCAAGGAGTCTCGTGGCTGTTATGTTTGTCTCTTCAACTACCTAACAGGACTGACACAGCTCCGACTGGGGCCATTTGACCCTGAGTTTAGCATACCCAAAACCTAACTGTGAGATAACCTTTTGGGGGTGCTAACTTGATGCCTTGAAATTCTGGAACAGTTTCTGGGATCCCTAAGGCTATCTGGGTGTTGGTGAGGAATGACACATCGAAACACAGGCCCTTACTACAGTACCACATGCAGGGGTGTGTATTTCTGCATGATGTCTCTGTGTGTGGAAACTGACAAAACCAGTAGGAGAAATTGTGCTAATAGGATATTACCTTCTCTGATGACAGTACTGTTTTCAAATCTTCCTTTTCCTGGCTGTGCAAAAAGTGATTTTTTTTAAAGTTTCTGTTTCAAAGAGGATGTGGATATAAGTGGTGGATGAGCAGGCATCACACTGGCAGGCAGATTCTCCAGGGCACATTGTGCTGAATGCTCCCTGTTCCTGCTTTTCATTTGATTCTCTTGAGGAGTCTGTTCTTGTCTCTGCAGGAAGGTATTAATTATTCTCCACTTGTACCTCCTGGGCTTCTAAAGGCAAAAATATGCAAAGCAAGGTTTTCAGTAATTTGAGAAACTCCTTCATAAAGTAGAAATTCAGTGACTTTATTAGCATGACTAAAATCATTACAACAATTCTGTTCATGTCTGCTGTGCTGTTGAAGGGTAGACCTCTTTTCTCCTAAGGCTTCTGGTAATTTTCATCACTGTAAAGCATTTTTTTTTTCTTTTTTAACTCAATCAATTTGTTCTTACATATTCATACAGAGTTGGAACCAAACTTAAAATTTGGGCTGGAAATTGTGAGGTATATTTAACCTGTGGAAAATTTGATGTTTACATTCTTCTTGCTTTTAAATATGATGAAATTACTACAAAGGAAGACAAGTTTTTGGATTCATTTTGGTGCAACTGTCTGAAGCTTTCCCAGTATCTCCCCCATTTTCTGAAGTCTCCAAAAAGAGATTACTTTCAAGCAGTTTCTAAATAGCTCAGTACCTTGAATCATACTTCATTCAATGCCATCCATTCTGCCAGAGTGTCTCCCTAAAGTATTACTTAGACCAGGTCACTGCACTGTTCAGTGTCCATTACCCAGTGTCTAATGCAAACATCATACCTGATTGTCAGTGTCTTCTATAATTTGGGCCTATCAAACTGTGATATCTGGTTAATTGCCTTTTCAAGTCTAGTGACATTTCTGCCTAAATATTGGGAACTATTCAGCAACAATTGTATACACTGCTTCTATAGCCTATGATTTTACTAGATCAGTTATATTTCTCTGAGACATGCACTTGTAAATGTAAAAAAAAATTAATTCAAAATTTTCAAAGTATACCAAAGTCTTGTTCATGAAACTGCACTAACTAGATCCTGGCTCAGTAGGTCTCAATGGCCAACAATTCCACTCCTTAGGTAGGTGTTCGTTAAAGTTGAATGCATATGCCAAGTCAAAAGAGATGTACAAGAATATTCAAAGAAGCATTATTTGTAATAGTCCACAGGCAGGGTAGCTATAGATAGAATTTGTAGACTGTAATTTGGCTAGAAAAAATCAATATATGAAAATCTATATAAATTCTTTGAATTAGAAAGAATAATTTAAAAATTGGAACAGATATATCTTATTTGAAGTAATGATAAAAGAAATATAATAAGCAAGGTATTCCTATATGGAAAAAGGTTTTATATTATTGGAGGATATTATATAAAGTCTAAACAACTACAGAATCATAATATGTTTCCTAGGGGAAAGAGTTAATACTATAAAAATATAAGTTCCATAAAAATATTATTCAAGTCATAATTCCAGTAGAGTGAAAGTTTCATTGACTAGACTGAGATAAGTGAAGTCAAATTTCATATCGAAGTATTGTTGTCTGAGAATAGCTATGCCAGTTTGAAAAAAGGCCTAGAGTGCTTGATTTACCAGATATTAACTGCTACAATAATTCTGTAATTCAGTTGCTTGTACAAGGTAGTGCGAGTGCTATGACCAACAACCCTCAAGTTTTAGTGGCCAACACAATTATTTCATATTCCTGTAACAGGTGGTGGAGGTGAGAGGCTCTTTTTCATCAGTCAGTCAGGGATATGCTGTATCAGTCAGGAGACAGAAACTACAGCAGTAATTTGAGCAGGGAAATTTTAAGTTAGAGATTTATGAACTAGGGGGATTAACTACTAAGGTACAGAGAGAACACTGTAAAGAACAGAGAAATAGCAGATATGAGAAGCAGTTTCTACCTCTAGGGCTGAAGCAGAGTACTCAAAAGAGGGACAGACTTGGAAGCGCCTCTCCTGCAGCCCCCAAAAGCTGAGAGTCAGAGCTCCTTGGAAAGGATGTGGCTGTGGTCAGTTGGAAAGCGAGAAGGTTTGCTGAAGTGCCACAGGCTGAGGCTGGCAAGCAGGCTCACTATGCTGGTGAGGCTCTGTAAGAAGCTGCCTGCCTGTGTTCCGGGGAAACTTGCTGGGTGGCTGAGTGCCACCAAGTATCCGGCACACTGTTGCCATGGGCTTCAAGAATCAATAGGAAAAAACACCTCAGAATCAGGATAAGAAGCCCATTCCTCTTAGAGCGTCCCTCTAACACCTTCTGCTGACAAGCTTAGCCTTGTGCCACCTGGCAAAGGAGGAGTGTTTGTTTATAGGATCTGACTTCAGTGTGACAAAGCAGTGCAAAGAGGGGTAGATTTGGTGCTGAGAGGCAAGACAGTGATAAACCAGCACACCTGTAGTCCTTCTGTCTTGTGGCTTTTCCTCCCTTCTGAAAATCTTTGTTCACCCAGTGATTGGCAAGAAGATGAAGTCTCACCCTAAACTTCCTTGAGGAGTAGTCACTAATCACGTGGCCTTACCTAAATGGAAGAGGAATGAGAAATGTATTTTATTATTTATTTATTTATTTGTTTGTTTGTTTGTTTGTTTGTTTATTTATGAGACAGAGAGAGAGAGAGACAGAGACAGAGACAGAGAGAGAGCATGAGCAGGGGAGAGGCAGAGAGAGAGGGAGACAGAGAATCCCAAGCAGGCTTCGTCTGTCAGCGCAGAGCCTGATGCAGGGGCTCAAATCCACGAACTGTGAGATCATACCCTGAACTGAAATCCAGAGTGAGATGCTTAACTCACTGAGCCACCCCAGCACCCTGAGAAATAGATGTTAGTGGTGTACATAGGAAGAGGAAGAAAACACAAATATTCATTAGCAATTATCATCTCTACCATAAGCGATAAAGTGTTATGTTAGTTACCACCCTAGAAAAAGACAACTAGATCAGGCAAATAGAATAGAGAGTAGATCAATGCATATTAAATAATCAATTTCAAAATTAATAGTAAATACATTCATTGGCTCTTTGAATATCTATCTTGTAATAAGAAATAGAAGCTCTATTATGGATAGATATTTATATAAGATGATTTATCACAGAATTTTTTTGTAATGGTTTACAAACACATAGACAAGCAAATAAAATACAAACAAACTCATGAATGCCCAAGTTGAATCAGTTGTGGTATATCATACTAGAGAATATAATTCTATAATTTAAAATGAGTTAGATTCTGGTGTGCTTGGGTGGCTCAGTCGGTCAAGTGGCCAACTTCAGCTCAGGTCATGATCTTGCAGTTCGTAAGTTCAAGTGCTGCATCGGGCTCTGTGCTGACAGCTCAGAGCCTGGAGCCCGCTTCAGATTCTGTGTCTCCCTCTCTCTCTGCCCCTTACCTGATTGTGCTCTGTCTCTGTCTCTCTCTCTCTCAAACATAAATAAGCATTAAAAAAAAATAAAATGAGCTAGATTCATATTTATGAACTGGAAGAATGTTTATAATATGTTAAGTGAGTGATGCAATGTATTTGGTACAAGTCCATTTTGTAAAAAAAAAAATAATCTTTAGAATTCTCTGTACATGTATGCTTGTATATTTGTGTATGATCAAGGAGAAAAATGCTCACATTGTTTACCCGAGCTGGGGGATGGAAAAAGAGGGAGGGATATCATTAAGTCCTTCTTCATGCATTTTAGCTTGTTTCATTACATGCTTAGCACAAATTTCTTTTCTAAGACAAAACAGTAAAATGTGAAGTAAAAAAATAAACTTTTATCTATGGTACAAATAAACAAATGTCTTAGGTCTGGAAACCCATGCAAAAAGCTGCCCTTCCAAAATGCTGACAGACACAAATTTGAACTGGTTACTTGACTCACCTATACCTTTGTCTTTGAACACTTGCAAGAGAGAACTGCTCATAAGAGTTAGATGACATTTCAGACATAGTAGTATTTAGTGAATAACAGTCTTTAACCGAAATAATGTGTTGACATATTTATGCTGAAGGTGTGGGAAGGCAGTTTGAGTATAATGATAGTGTAAGTTGCTGTATATCTGTTGTGTAATATTTAGATTGTGCTAATATTTAATAATAATATATATGCATTTGTGAATATATATATATATTATACACATGTATGCATACATACATAAACATCTGTTGTTTCTTATGTTATTGATCGTAGCCATCTGACGGGTACCGAGGTGATATCTCATTGTAGTTTTGATTTTCATTTCCCTGAAGATAAGGGATGATGAACATCTTTTCATGTGTCTGTTGGCCATCTGTATATCTTCTTTGGACAGATGTCTGTTTATCTTCTGCCCATTTTTTAATTGGATTATTTTATTTGGGGTGTTGATGTAAATATGTATATATATTATCTTTCTTTTTTATTTTTTTAATTTAATTTAATTTTTTATCTGACAGTAATCTTTTTAGCAGTCTTAAAAGGTTAAAGTTGTATAGATGAAGAAACTAAGAGATTAAGTACTTGCTTAGTTTTTTATACCTAAGTAGTAGAACTAGAATATGAATTAGTTCTTTCTGACTCTTTAAAAAAAATTTTTTTTAATGTTTTTATTTTTGAGAGTCAGAGAGAGACAGAGCATGAGTAGGGGAGGGGCAGAGAGAGGGACACACAGACTCCGAAGCAGCCTCCAGGCTCTGAGCTGTCAGCACAGAGCCCGATGTGAAGCTTGAACTCACAAACCACGAGATCATGACCTTAGCCAAAGTCAGACACTTAACCAACTGAGCCACCTAGGCACCCCTGTTCTTTCTAACGCTTAAGTAATTGCCACATTAAAATAGGCTACTCAAGGAATTTCAAGCCAGAAAGGACTCTTTTTATATTTAAAGTTGCTATTAGTAACACATATTGGGAAATTTGTTAGTGTACTGGGACCAGCTTTTAAAAGTGGAGTGCTACCCTACAGGTGTGAATGGATTTTCTGATCAAGCTCCTGTATATTGATTAAAACTATCTTCTGGGAAGAATAAGCCAGATTTTTATAACTGATTTTGTTTATTGTGGTAAAATATACATAGCATGAAAGTTACCATTTTAGCCATATTTAAGTGTAGAGTTCAGTGGCATTAAGTACATTCATATTGTTGCGCCCCATCACCCCATCCATCTCCAGAGCTTTCTTCATTTTCCCTAAATGAAACTCCTTACCCATTAAACAGTAACTCCTCGCTTCTCTTCTCCCAACCCCTGGTGGTCACCATTCTTTCTGTCTCTATACATTTTGATAGCTCTAGGTACTTCATCTGTGTGATGTCATAGGAAATGTGTCCTTTTGTGACTGGCTTCAAGTGTAGTGTCTTCAAGGTCTATCCATTTTGTAACATGTGTCAGAATTTCCTTCCTTTTTAAATCTGCATAATATTTCATTGCATTATATATGCCACATTTTGTTTATCCATTCACCTATCAATTGACATTTAGGTTCCTTCCACCTTTCAGCTATTGTAAATAATGATGTTACAACATGGGTGTACAAATACCTGTTCAAGTAGATGCTTTCTTTCTTTCTTCTTTCTTTCTTTCTTTCTTTCTTTCTTTTTCTTTCTTTCTTTCTTTCTTTCTTTCTTTCTTTCTTTCTTTCTTTCTAAATTTTAATTCCATTTAGCTAATATACAGTGTTATGTTAGTTTCAGGTGTACAATATCATGGTACATCACCCTGTGTTCATCATTATAAGTGTATTCCTTAATCCCCATCACCTATTTCACCCATGCCCCATCCCTCTTCCCTCTGGTAACCATCAGTTTGTTCTCTATAATTAAGAGTCTGTTTCTTGATCTCTCTCTCTCTCTTTCCCTTTGCTTATTTGTTTGTTTTCTTAAGTTCCAAATATGAGTGAAATCATATGGTATTTGTATTTCTCTGACTGACTTACTTCACTTAGCATTATACTTCCTAGGTCCATCCATGGGTTGTTGCAAATGGCAAGAGTTTATTATTTTTCATGGCTGAATAATATTCCATTATATATATGACCACATCTTTCTCCATTCATCTATCGCTAGGCACTTGGGCTGCTTCCATATCTTGGCTTTGTAAATAATTCTGCTATAAATATAGGAATGCACATATACCTTTGAATTGGTGCTTTTGTATTTTTTGAGTAAATTCCCAGTAGTATGATTCCTGGATGGTAAGGTTGTTCTATTTTTAACTTTTTGAGGAAATTTCATACTGCTTTCCATTGTGGCTGCATCTGTTTGCATTCCCACCAATGGTGCATGAGGGTTCCTTTTCCTCCACATCCTCCTGAACACCTGTTGTTTCTTCTGTTGCCAATTGTAACCATTCTGACATGTGTGAAGTGATATCTCATTGTAGTTTTGATTTGCATTTCCTTGATGATAAGTGATGATGTACATCTTTTCATGTGTCTATTGGCCATCTGGATGTCTTCTTTGGAGAAATGTCTGTTCATGTCTTCTTTCCATTTTAATTGGATTATTTGGGTTTGGGTTTTGGGTGCTGAGTTGTATAAGTTCTTTATGTATTTTGGATACTAATCCTTCATCAGAGATGTCATTTGCAAATATCTTCTCCCATTCTGTAAGCTGCATTTTAGTTTTGTTGATTGTTTCCGTTGTTGTGCAGAAGCTTTTTGTTTTGATGTTGTCCCAACAGCTTATTTTTGCTTTTGTTTCCCTTGCCTCAGGAGACGTGTCAAGTAGCTGCTCTCAGTTCTTTTGGGAAAATGCCCAGAAATAGAATTGCTGGATCATGTGGTTATTCTGTTTTTAATTTTTTGAGGAACCACCATACTGTTTTCCATAGCAGCTGCGCCATTTTCCATTCCCACCAGCAGCGCACATTTCTCCACTTCCTTGCCAACAATTGGTTTTTGTTTGTTTGCTTGCTTTTTTGATAATTACCATCTTAATGAGTGAAATGGTATCATTGTGGTTTTGATTTTGCATTTTCCTAATGTGTAGTGATGTTGAGCATCTTTTCATGTGGTTTTTTATCATTTGTATACCTTCTTTGGAGAAATGTCTGTTCAAACCCTTGTTTTTTAATTGAATTGTCTGTTTTTTGTTGGTGGTGAGTTAAAGGAGTTCATTATAAAGTCTGGGTTTTAACCCTTTGCCAGATATGATTTGCAAATATTTCTTTTCCATTCGGTGTGTCGCCTTTTTGTTTTGTTGAAAATGTCATTTGGGAGAGGAGGGAAGATGGCGGCGTAGGAGGACGCTGGGCTCACCGCGCGTCCTGCTGATCACTTAGATTCCACCTACACCTGCCTAAATAACCCAGAAAACCACCAGAGAATTAGCAGAACGGAGTCGCCGGAGCCAAGCGCAGACGAGAGGCCCACGGAAGAGGGTAGGAAGGGCGGCGAGGCGGTGCGCGCTCCACGGACTGGCGGGAGGGAGCCGGGGCGGAGGGGCGGCTCGCCTGCCAAGCAGAGCCCCCGAGTCTGGCTTGCAAAAAGCGGAGGGGCCTGATGGACTGTGTTCCGACAGCAAGCGCAACTTAGCGGCTGGGAGGTCATAAGTTAACAGCTCTGCTCAGAAAGCGGGAAGGCTGGAGGACAAAGGGAAGGAAAGCTGCTGAGCCCCCGGACGACAGAGCTCAGTTTGGTGGGGAACAAAGGCGCTCGCCAGCGCCATCTTCCCCGCCCACCCCCCAGCCAAAATCCCAAAGAGAACCAGTTCCTGCCAGGGAACTTGCTCGCTCCGCGCAAACACCCAACTCTGCGCTTCTGCGGAGCCAAACCTCCGGCAGCGGATCTGACTCCCTGCTGCTGCCACAGGGCCCCTCCTGAAGTGGATCACCTAAGGAGAAGCAAGCTAAGCCTGCCCCTCCTGCCCCTGTGCACCTTGCCTACCCACCCCAGCTAAGACGCCAGATCCCCAGCATCACAAGCCTGGCAGTGTGCAAGTAGCCCAGACAGGCCACCCCACCCCACAGTGAATCCCGCCCCTAGGAGAGGGGAAGAGAAGGCACGCACCAGTCTGACTGTGGCCCCAGCGGTGGGCTGGGGGCAGACATCAGGTCTGACTGCGGCTCCGCCCACCAACTCCAGTTATACACCACAGCACAGGGGAAGTGCCCTGCAGGTCCTCACCATGCCAGGGACTATCCAAAATGACCAAGCGGAAGAATTCCCCTCAGAAGAATCTCCAGGAAATAACAACAGCTAATGAGCTGATCAAAAAGGATTTAAATAATATAACAGAAAGTGAATTTAGAATAATAGTCATAAAATTAATCGCTGGGCT
The DNA here is from genome assembly GCF_014898765.1 of Herpailurus yagouaroundi. NCBI lineage: Eukaryota > Metazoa > Chordata > Mammalia > Carnivora > Felidae > Herpailurus > Herpailurus yagouaroundi. The sequence goes on from NW_024412376.1 coordinate 73,988,542, forward strand.
TGAAAACAGTATAGCTGACAGCAGAGAATCTCTTGCTACAGAGATCAAGGGACTAAGGAACAGTCACGAGGAGCTGAAAAACGCTTTAAATGAAATGCATAACCAAATGGAAACCACCACAGCTCGGATTGAAGAGGCAGAGGAGAGAATAGGTGAACTAGAAGATAAAGTTATGGAAAAAGAGGAAGCTGAGAAAAAGAGAGATAAAAAAATCCAGGAGTATGAGGGGAAAATTAGAGAACTAAGTGATACACTAAAAAGAAATAATATACGCATCATTGGTATCCCAGAGGAGGAAGAGAGAGGGAAAGGTGCTGAAGGGGTACTTGAAGAAATAATAGCTGAGAACTTCCCTGAAGTGGGGAAGGAAAAAGGCATTGAAATCCAAGAGGCACAGAGAACTCCCTTCAGACGTAACTTGAATCGATCTTCTGCACGATATATCATAGTGAAACTGGCAAAATACAAGGATAAAGAGAAAATTCTGAAAGCAGCAAGGGGTAAACGTGCCCTCACATATAAAGGGAGACCTATAAGACTCGTGACTGATCTCTCTTTTGAAACTTGGCAGGCCAGAAAGAGTTGGCACGAGATTTTCAGTTTGCTAGACAGAAAAAATATGCAGCCGAGAATCCTTTATCCAGCAAGCCTGTCATTTAGAATAGAAGGAGAGATAAAGGTCTTCCCAAACAAACAAAAACTGAAGGAATTTGTCACCACTAAACCAGCCCTCCAAGAGATCCTAAGGGGGACCCTGTGAGACAAAGTACCAGAGACATCACTACAAGCATGAAACATACAGACATCACAATGACTCTAAACCCATATCTTTCTATAATAACACTGAATGTAAATGGATTAAATGCACCAACCAAAAGACATAGGGTATCAGAATGGATAAAAAAACAAGACCCATCTATTTGCTGTCTACAAGAGACTCATTTTAGACCTGAGGACACCTTTAGATTGAGAGTGAGGGGATGGAGAGCTATTTATCATGCTACTGGAAGCCAAAAGAAAGCTGGAGTAGCCATACTTATATCAGACAAACTAGTCTTTAAATTAAAGGCTGTAACAAGAGATGAAGAAGGACATTATATAATAGTGACAGGGTCTATCCATCAGGAAGAGCTAACAATTATAAATGTCTATGCGCCGAATACCGGAGCGCCCAAATATATAAAACAATTACTCATAAACACAAGCAACCTTATCGATAAGAATGTGGTAATTGCAGGGGACTTTAACACCCCACTTACAGAAATGGATAGATCATCTAGACACACGGTCAATAAAGAAACAAGGGCCCTGAATGAGACATTGGAACAGATGGACTTGACAGATATATTTAGAACTCTGCATCCCAAAGCAACAGAATATACTTTCTTCTCGAGTGCACATGGAACATTCTCCAAGATAGATCATATACTGGGTCACAAAACAGCCCTTCATAAGTTTACAAGAATTGAAATCATACCATGCATACTTTCAGACCACAATGCTATGAAGCTTGAAATCAACCACAGAAAAAAGTCTGGAAAACCTCCAAAAGCATGGAGGTTAAAGAACACCCTACTAACGAATGAGTGGGTCAACCAGGCAATTCGAGAAGAAATTAAAAAATATATGGAAACAAACGAAAATGAAAATACAACAATCCAAACGCTTTGGGACGCAGCGAAGGCAGTCCTGAGAGGAAAATACATTGCAATCCAGGCCTATCTCAAGAAACAAGAAAAATCCCAAATACAAAATCTAACAGCACACCTAAAGGAAATAGAAGCAGAACAGCAAAGGCAGCCTAACCCAGCAGAAGAAGAGAAATAATAAAGATCAGAGCAGAAATAAACAATATAGAATCTAAAAAAACTGTAGAGCAGATCAACGAAACCAAGAGTTGGTTTTTTGAAAAAATAAACAAAATTGACAAACCTCTAGCCAGGCTTCTCAAAAAGAAAAGGGAGATGACCCAAATAGATAAAATCATGAATGAAAATGGAATTATTACAACCAATCCCTCAGAGATACAAACAATTATCAGGGAATACTATGAAAAATTATATGCCAACAAATTGGACAACCTGGAAGAAATGGACAAATTCCTAAACATCCACACTCTTCCAAAACTCAATCAGGAGGAAATAGAAAGCTTGAACAGACCCATCACCAGCGAAGAAATTGAATCGGTTATCAAAAATCTCCCAACAAATAAGAGTCCAGGACCAGATGGCTTCCCAGAGGAGTTCTACCAGACATTTCAAGCAGAGATAATACCTATCCTTCTCAAGCTATTCCAAGAAATAGAAAGGGAAGGAAAACTTCCAGACTCATTCTATGAAGCCAGTATTACTTTGATTCCCAAACCAGACAGAGACCCAGTAAAAAAAGAGAACTACAGGCCAATATCCCTGATGAATATGGATGCCAAAATTCTCAATAAGATACTAGCAAATCGAATTCAACGGCATATAAAAAGAATTGTTCACCATGATCAAGTGGGATTCATTCCTGGGATGCAGGGCTGGTTCAACATTCGCAAATCAATCAACGTGATACATCACATTAACAAAAAAAAAGAGAAGAACCATATGATCCTGTCAATCGATGCAGAAAAGGCCTTTGACAAAATCCAGCACCCTTTCTTAATAAAAACCCTTGAGAAAGTTGGGATAGAAGGAACATACTTAAAGATCATAAAAGCCATTTATGAAAAGCCCACAGCTAACATCATCCTCAACGGGGAAAAACTGAGAGCTTTTTCCCTGAGATCAGGAACACGACAGGGATGCCCACTCTCACCGCTGTTGTTTAACATAGTGCTGGAAGTTCTAGCATCAGCAATCAGACAACAAAAGGAAATCAAAGGCATCCAAATTGGCAAAGATGAAGTCAAGCTTTCGCTTTTTGCAGATGACATGATATTATACATGGAAAATCCGACAGACTCCACCAAAAGTCTGCTAGAACTGATCCATGAATTCAGCAAAGTTGCAGGATACAAAATCAATGTACAGAAATCAGTTGCATTCTTATACACTAACAATGAAGCAACAGAAAGACAAATAAGGAAACTGATCCCATTCACAATTGCACCAAGAAGCATAAAATACCTAGGAATTAATCTAACCAAAGATGTAAAGGATCTGTATGCTGAAAACTATAGAAAGCTTATGAAGGTAATTGAAGAAGATTTAAAGAAATGGAAAGACATTCCCTGCTCATGGATTGGAAGAGTAAATATTGTCAAAATGTCAATACTACCCAAAGCTATCTACACATTCAATGCAATCCCAATCAAAATTGCACCAGCATTCTTCTCGAAACTAGAACAAGCAATCCTAAAATTCATAAGGAACCACAAAAGGCCCCGAATAGCCAAAGTAATTTTGAAGAAGAAGACCAAAGCAGGAGGCATCACAATCCCAGACTTTAGCCTCTACTACAAAGCTGTCATCATCAAGACAGCATGGTATTGGCACAAAAACAGACACATAGACCAATGGAATAGAATAGAAACCCCAGAACTAGACCCACAAACGTATGGCCAACTCATCTTTGACAAAGCAGGAAAGAACATCCAATGGAAAACAGACAGTCTCTTTAACAAATGGTGCTGGGAGAACTGGACAGCAACATGCAGAAGGTTGAAAGTAGACCACTTTCTCACACCATTCACAAAAATAAACTCAAAATGGATCAAGGACCTGAATGTGAGACAGGAAACCATCAAAACCCTAGAGGAGAAAGCAGGAAAAGACCTCTCTGACCTCAGCTGTAGCAATCTCTTACTTGACACATCCCCAAAGGCAAGGGAATTAAAAGCAAAAGTGAATTACTGGGACCTTATGAAGATAAAAAGCTTCTGCACAGCAAAGGAAACAACCAACAAAACTAAAAGGCAACGAACGGAATGGGAAAAGATATTTGCAAATGACATATCGGACAAAGGGCTAGTATCCAAAATCTATAAAGAGCTCACCAAACTCCACACCCGAAAAGCAAATAACCCAGTGAAGAAATGGGCAGAAAACATGAATAGACACTTCTCTAAAGAAGACATCCGGATGGCCAACAGGCACATGAAAAGATGTTCAGCGTCGCTCCTTATCAGGGAAATACAAATCAAAACCACACTCAGATATCACCTCACGCCAGTCAGAGTGGCCAAAATGAACAAATCAGGAGACTCTAGATGCTGGAGAGGATGTGGAGAAACGGGAACCCTCTTGCACTGTTGGTGGGAGTGCAAATTGGTGCAGCCGCTCTGGAAAGCAGTGTGGAGGTTCCTCAGAAAATTAAAAATAGACCTACCCTATGACCCAGCAATAGCACTGCTAGGAATTTATCCAAGGGACACAGGAGTACTGATGCATAGGGGCACTTGTACCCCAATGTTCATAGCAGCACTCTCAACAATAGCCAAATTATGGAAAGAGCCTAAATGTCCATCAACTGATGAATGGATAAAGAAATTGCGGTTTATATACACTATGGAATACTACGTGGCAATGAGAAAAAATGAAATATGGCCTTTTGTAGCAACGTGGATGGAACTGGAGAGTGTGATGCTAAGTGAAATAAGCCATACAGAGAAAGACAGATACCATATGGTTTCACTCTTATGTGGATCCTGAGAAACTTAACAGGAACCCATGGGGGAGGGGAAGGAAAAAAAAAAAAAAAAAGAGGTTAGAGTGGGAGAGAGCCAAAGCATAAGAGACTGTTGAGAACTGAGAGCAAGCTGAGGGTTGATGGGGGGTGGGAGGGAGGAGAGGGTGGGTGATGGGTATGAGGAGGGCACCCTTTGGGATGAGCACTGGGTGTTGTATGGAAACCAATTTGACAATAAATTTCATATATAAATAAAAAAAAAAGAAAATGTCATTTGATGAAGATAGTTTTTGATTTTGGTAAAGTCCAGTTTATTTATTTATTTATTTTTGTTGTTTATGCTTGGTATCATACCCAAGAAATATTTTCCAAATCCAGTGTCATGAAGCTTTCCCCATTTTGTTCCAAGGGTTTTATGGGTTTAGGTTTTGCATTTAGATCTTTGACCCATTTTGAGTCTATTTTTGTATATGATGTAAGATAAAGGTTCAACTTCATTCTTTTGCATGTGATTGTCTTATTTTCCCAAAACCATTCATTGAAAAGTCTATCCTTTCATGAAATAAAATGATGTCAGTCCATAGAGGGAAAAAAATAAAAAGAAACAGTACTAAAATAATAAAAAATCAAGTCACAGTTCTTAGGGGGTTTAAAAATGACAAATTTATATTGATCCTGTAAAAATAATTTAAATGTTTTTTTAACCCTAATATTTATTTTATGGCTACTGAGGAAGAAGTAAGTACTAACACATATTTTTTTTTTTACATGTCACATTCTAGGTACTTATATATGTCCTTTAATCCTCATAAACCTATGTATAAGTGCCCAAAATAGAATTTAACCCAGGTCCAACTCCAGACTTTTGTTTGTCTCATATAGCATGGGAGCAATTTTTAATATAAATGTGACTGTGTGTTTGTGCATATGTACATATATACATACATATATGTATATGTACCTACATGCATACATATGGAGAAAACAAACCATCAAACTTATTTTAAATATGAAGTATATACCTAAAATATCAGAAATGAATAAATTTGGGGGAGAGCAGTTTATAACTGGTTGCAAGGCTTGAGGGTTTCTGTGTTAATCATCCTTTCCAAATGGCTGTAATATTTAGAATGCCCAGTCTTGGTTTTTTTCCCCTTCTCAGATTACTTTGTGACCCTCTTTCTGTTTTAATACATCATTGATAATAGCACTGAATTGGAACTAATGGGAGAAAGAGAAGCTGCAAATGTGGTGTTCCAAGTTAAAGGGGAATAAACACAGGCCTTTCACTTGGAGTAGTTGATGGCGCTTCAGAAGCACAGTCTTCAAACCTGACTGCCAAGTGATCTACTCTGAACATATCCCTCAGTTTATCTTCAGCTCTTCAGGCACTAGGCAGTATTTACGGGGAAACCAAAACAGAATGAGTGTCCTTGATTTTTCAAGTATGGATGCATTTAGATGATTCTTTGAAATGTGTTCTTATCAGTTTGTATTGATAAAATTTTTTAAGAGAAAAAGCAACTTGAGTAACGATTTTGGTATCAGTCTTTCTCTGAGTGAAGCATTTATGTCAATCTACAGGGAGGAAAGTGTTCGGAGGCTTGTCTTAAAAGGCTAGATAGGAACCCAGTGCCATTTGGTGCTAGGCCCTGCTGACAGATTTACTGCCTGCTCCGAGCTGTGGCTGCAGCATGATGGAAGTGGCAGGTGAGGGCCGCAGGAAAGAGGATTCCCATGCTCTGTGTGTGTGTGTGTGTGTGTAACTGGCAGCATCCAGGGTCATGGAGGGGCAGGCTGTGTTTACAGTCAGGATTTGTGGGGGGAAAAAACGTTATTTTTCTCTTATCCCTTACAGCAAAGAGCTCCCGTCATTTCTTGGCCAGGAGATGTTTCCAAATGACCAGACCAAAAGACAAGCATGGGCTTTAGAAATAAGGAAATGATCACGCCTTCCACAAGTTCTGTAGCATGAACAAAAGTCACAAATGCCAAAAAATTAAACTAATCTCTCCCCTCCCCTGTGTTAAATAAAAGACACTTGATGTAAACTAATGGCAGTTCGGGCATGGATATGATGTTTTCTTTCTGTAAGTAACAGGCTATGCAGAATTTCAAAATTACTCGGTTCATAATGAATTAAATTTCAACCTAAGAACGATACTGAGTAATTGTTAGAGACTTACTTCTGAAGCACAGTAATGTGTAAATTTATTATAAATGGTAAATGCATTCAAGTTCAGATGAAAAAGGGACTATTTCAGTAAGTGCAACTGTGGAATCAAAGTATCTCATGGACAGAGAGATTGTGTGTAAGTGTATATAGACCAAAATTGGAGCTAATGTGTCAGTGCAAAGAGAATTCTGCACAAACAGTGCTGGAAAGCATTTCCTTTGGTGTGTGTTAAAATTCCTTTTTTTCTTTTTAAGTTTTATTAGTTTATTTGAGAGACAGAGAGAGAGAGAGTGCAAGGGAGGGGCAGAGAGGGGGGAGAGAAAATACCAAGCAGGCTCCGTGCTCTCTGTGCCTCCCACCCATCTGCCCTGATGCGGGGCTCAAATCCACATACAAATTGAGAGGGATCATGACCTGAGCCGAAACGAAGAGTCAGGCACTCAAGTGACTGAGCCACCCAGGCACCCTGATGTGTTAACATTCTAAGATTTTCTATACATTACTGACTCTCCTAAAAAGAGAAAAATTTGACCTAATTAGTCAGGGAGCATCTTTACTCCCACCCACAATTTAAATACATCTTCAATATTTAAAATTGGTAATTTGGTAACTAAATTGATAGTTAATTTTTAGAAGTTAAAAATACCTTTGATATTTTAAATCGGTAGCTAATAAGGGAGCAAAGTTTTATAGAAATATATTGTGTAGTCAGATTGTCTGGTAACTATTCTGCTACAAATACAAGATGTCTTAATTCAGTTTCTTTGTTTTAATATCAATTGTTAGATTACTTGATCCTGTCCTCCATCCACCATGTCTCCTTTCTTTCTGAATCCTCAGTACCCACCCTGGAGCCTGGAGTCTGTCCCACAGGTGCTTAGTGAGTGCGTATTAAATCTGTGTCTAAAAGGAAACTTCTCAAGCATTTGTGCCACTGCTTTTGTTGTTTTGAGTCCTAGACTTCCAAAGCCAACCTCACTTTGTGGCCCACTTAAAATGTTTATATGTGCCTTGATGTGCCCAGAGAAGCAGCAGAACTGATTTTCCTTGCTGATAGTGGATGTGTTTATGGCAGGTTGCAGTTTTGAAATCATTTGACAATAATAATGAACTGCTACCAAGAATGGGGGGTTTGCAGAGCAGCTAAGTTTTGATGAATTTTTGTATTTAACACTTGGAGTGTATGGGTTGGTGTGGTAGATGGGGATGGTGTTACAAGTTAATGAATTATGAAGAAACTCCTGGACACAGAGGAAAAAGACCTAGACAAAGAGATTTTAGGGAAATTCAACTGACCCGTCTCTTGTTTAGGGTCTGTACTAAAATGAAAATAAAAATCCCTAACATGGCACTTTTCACATGGCATTGTACTTATTTGTTTATGAAGTTTACTTTCTAACTTTTTTTCCAAATCTCTCTCTCTGAATAACGTGTGAGGTTTACATGTCTAATTTATCTTTATCCAGTATTAGTGCCTGACTTTAACAGATCCTCAACAATTATTGATTACATCAATAGAACAAATGAGTGCGATTTCATAGTCAGTATTTGAAAAACCACATGTGTGTGTGTGTATGGATTTACTTACATATAATTTCATATAATTACATATGTTTTTAATATGGTATACATATATGATGTTGCTGTGTTTTGTTTTGCTTGTGGCTCTTGTTCATAGAATAATAACATTCAGTGCAATGGGCTAGTTGAAAAATTAAATGAAGATAAATTCAAGATTAACTATCCAAGAGCTTGAGAGTTTGCAAGACTGATGTATAGTAATGTGTCAAAAGGTTTGTATCTCACTGATTTGAGTTTAGTGATTCTTGGAATGTTTATTCTCTGTGGACATTTGTTGCTCCTATATTTTGGAAATAAAATAGAAAAAAAATACATACATTATCATTTAGAATGACTTCACTGTTCATGAAGGAAGAATCGGGCTTAAAGCCATTTTTCTACCTTAGTGTGAGAAGAAGGCTCAAACCATCTGACATTTTGTTGTTTATGGAAGCTAATAGTACATGGCATCACTGTATGACCTCCCCCCATGCAAAAATAACTTAAAATTTAGGCCTCAATTAGAGAGTGTAGATAATCTGACTAGGATACACCTGCTCCTTACCAGGCTACCTGTTCCTAGTAAAAAATAGAGTTAAGTGGTTTTAAGCATGTTTCTTTCAGAACCTGAGAAAACGGAATGGAAGAAGGCCAGGGAACTTGCCTTTTCTCACTTGCCATGGACCTTTAGGGCACAGAGCTCTCTGTTTTTTATTGAACTAAGTCTATTTCAGCTGCTTTGATCCCTTTGTCCTGAGCAAACTTGTTACATACTTCCTGAGATGTATTTTTCTTATCACATCATGTTAGGTCATTTTTAATTATCAAATAGTTTATTTGAGACTTCATCAGAGTGACAAGTTGCTTATTTTACCTGGGTGTGGGATAAGTTGAATGGAATGTCCAGAATGCATACAGTTGGAACCACAACATGTACTTTTCTTTGGAATTGTACATCATTTCTGTGTTTGAGGAAATAAGCATGGGCGCATGTTAAGGTTTGGAATTCAGTAGGATAGCTGCTTGTAATATAAAGTTTAAACTTATTAAATACTACATATAGCACAAACCGTAATCATATTATATAGAAGGGAGTATTGTGTGGATTTTGGAAAGGAGAATTCAATTCTGTAAGTCAGAACTATTCACAGTGCCTCTGTCCCCCTTCCCCATGGAAGGGCTAGTTCTCAAGTCCATTTGTTGTCCTTAATTATGTCAATGGCCAATATCAATTTTCCAGTAAGATATTAAACAAAGGTAACTAAGGACTCTTCTCTAGGTTTGTTTACTAGGAAGCTTTTGACAGAGCTATTGAAGAGTTTGTTGGGAAAAGCCTTAATGAATTTAGCCTGCAATTTAAGACCAATTCATTTGAGCAAGCTTATGTGCATCCATATTGTCAGCACAGTGATATAATATCACTCATTTTCCATCATGTTCATTGGTGACGTCAGAAGAAATGCTATTTAGTTCTCAATACTATCGATTTATACTTTACTATCCACAAATCTCCTATTTCATTTTTTTTCTAATAAGCCAGAAGATTAATAAGAAAGCTGACTCAGGAGCTGTTACTGGGTTCTGGCTAGGGCAAGTTTTAACTGCTTGGATTTTACAAGTAGATCTGCAGTAGAAATATATTAATATAGTACAGAGTCTTTTTTAAATTTATTTTCATTTTATTAATTTTAGAGAGAGAAAGAGAACAGGGGAGGGGCAGAGAGAGGGAGAGAGAATCACAAGTAGGCTCCACACTCAATATGGAGCCTGATAAGGGGCTCGAATTCACGAACTGTGAGATCATGACCTGAGCTGAAATCAAGAGTTGGAAGCTCAACTGACTGAGCCACCCATGTGCCCCAATATAGTAGTACTGAGTGTCAATGGAGAAAAAGTAATTCCACTCTGTTAATAAAATGCCTTACAATTTTCATGTTGCAGGTAATAATTTGGGGTAAAATTGAGCAGAGTAAAATAATTCTTCTTGATGCAGACTTGAGCCCTGAGGTATTTTAAAAAGACAGGAGACACAGTCACAAGTAGGTCATTTTCACCAAACTTCTTTGTCCAAGATCCATTTTTAAATACAACATGTGTTATTTTGAAGGGGCACTTGAAGAAATTTGTAACTTCAATGTTACCTTGGAACACTGTGTGTGTAAATTATGTAACTAATAATTCTATTTTCTAAAGCACCGTATTTTCTGGCTTTCTTTAAAAGAAGTTAGTTTCACAGAAAAATACATTTCCACAGAGTCCTTGAAAGTTTTAAATTAAATGTTTGGTTTTTGTCCAAAGAGCAGTCTCAAGACTATAATTTTTGTATTTTTGTACGTAATAGCAGTAAACTAGATAGGAGGGAATGGGATTACCATTTGCCACCACTACCCAAGCTTGACGTGAAGCTTGACGTGCTTCCATTTGTTTTGTGTAAAGCGTACCTCTATTTACCAAATATTTCTATTAAGTACTGAGTCCTGATTGTCGTCGGTCAAAACTTCGCTGAAGAAATAAGTTGGTTACTAGGATTTAAAAAGCAGAAACAAGAATAAAGTCAAATTTCCAAACAGAGGAATTGATCTCTATGAGAAAGACAGCCTTTTGAGACTTTTCAAAAGAATTGGGTGTCCGAGGCACTCTCCTCTCAGATTGTTGAGCATAGCAGTGTCTGGTTGGAAAGAATCTCACCATGACATGTACGTGGCTTGTGTGGTCATCTCAGTGTGATCTGAGAAGTTTCTGCTTACTGTGGTGGCATGCTATGTTCCGCCTTGCTGCAGCCTTATGCAATGGGTTGCCTTTTATTTCAGAAGACTTGTTTCGCCTACAGACTATTGAACAGCTACTTTGGCACCTACTACTATATGAGTGTTATTCACTTATATTTGTCCAGGATTTTAGAGCAGTAGTCCTCCACGTGTGGCACTTGGTCCAGGACTTATCAAAATGCAAATTCCCAGGCCCCACCCATGACCCACTGAATCAGGAACTCTCAGAGTGGGGCCCACCTATCTGTGTGTCAACAAGCCCTCCAGATGATGCTGAGGTACCCTAGAGCTTGACAAAAATGAACTTGGGGTTTTCACTTGGGTATTAGGTGATAAGGCACTGATTTTGTTTTTAAAGTTTAGGGAAGTCGATTGATATGCTCAAGCTCACTCAAATCTAAGTGGCAGAATTTGGATTTGAATCATATTCTCTGTGCCCCAAATCTTATCATTCTTTCCACGCCATGCTTTCTACCCACACTTGTCAAGTTGTGGTAACTGGGGGTTAGGGAACAGACCCAGGCTCTTGGCAAACAACTTCATGACGGTGAATGCTGTCTGGACTCTAGGAGTAACTGGCTTAAAGGGGCAAGATTATTTTACTTCCTTTCAGTGGGCAGGGAGGAAATATGAATCTTAGTATAACTGTAATTCCTGTCAAATCCAGGGAATCAAGTCACAATCCTGGAGACACCAGAGAGGGGATGCTAGTTCTCTAGTGAGATGCCTGCCACATTGGCCATGTTTATTACCACGTCCAAGATTTTCTCGTTGCAGTGATGATAGGACGCGAGGGGCATTTATGTCTCTATGCTGAAAGTGTGAACTCAACCTGGACAATAAGACACAGTACAGAATAGTTAAATGAGGTGATTTAATTTATGACATACAACATTTGTTTGGAAAAACTGATTGTGCTTTACTCTTTGTGCTGATGTCACTTCAAAAACAATCCTAACAAATTCTATTTATCACTAAGTTCCCCAACTCTTCTTTCCTTTTGATTTCTCTTCAGGAAAGAAAACCTTAAACACTAAAGAGAAAGATAATCAAGTTTCTCTCCTTGTAAAAAATTATTTAGTATAAAATATATTATATATATATATGTTCAATATATATTAAAATGTGAAATACCCAAGTTTCTCAAGTTTCTCAAAAATGTTGTTTTGTAGTGGAAGCAGAGGACTAATTATACTAAATGTTAAGGATAAGTCATAAAATGCTTCAAAACTGGGTTTTGGTTAGCATTTTTAACAGGTGATTCTCTCCTATTTCCCAATTTGTAACTTCAATCTGGAAAAGAAGAACAATTTCTTATTATTCAGTTTTGACATTGTAGTATTCAAAATGCAAATGATAGTGATTATGATATAATTTATATAGTACTTTTTAATTTTTAAATAATTTCCACCCACATATTTTTGTTTAATTCATAAAATAAAAGTATGATTTAATTTTTGTTATGTCTTACTTGATAGGTGAAGATACTAGGGCTTAAGGGAGTGACATGAATTTTCAAAACTGAGTAGCAGCTTGGACCCTCTGACTTAAAATCTCATTCACTTTCCACCATAGGACACAAAGGACACCATGAGCCATGCTTCTTGGCTGTAAATGATGGGAAAGTTTACTAGTAAATGTATAAGGTATTTATTTATATCTCTAATAAAATTTTATTTAAAAAAACTATAACATGTCTCAGTTAAAAAAAATCTATACTATATCTTCTTCCATTTTGTCCTTGAAGTGCGGTGGTTTTTTCATAGATTACTTTGCTAATATTCAAAATCCTTGTATTTTAAAAATTATGATAACTTACTCCAAGTAAATTGCTTCTACTGTGACTTTATATTTACAAAGCATTTCAATGGAGTAAATCACACTCAAAATTTATCTCCTCCTTAGTATGTTTCCTTCTATCTTTTTCTACCTGTTCCTACCTTCCTTCCATATCCTATAATTTAGGATCCTGAGTTGTGGAGACAATTGTAAAAAAGTTGAAAACTCTAAGGTTTATTTCATCTTTAATAGTTTTGATTCTGCTTTGTGTTTCTCATATAACTGGCAAATAAATAAATAAATAAATAAATAAATAAATAAATAAATAGTTTGAGCAGAGAGATTTACTGGTGTCCAAGACTGTAAGCCCCACTCCATATTGGTAGAATGTTCAGTTATTGAGTTTAAAAAAAAAAAATTAGAGAAGTCTAGAAATTAGTCAAAGGGATGCCTGGCTTATGGATAAAAACTGTAAAAACCATATGAGATAATCTTGCATTTTATTGACAACAGTGAATACTTGATCTGAAGCCAGAGTCAGTTACTAAAACAGTTTTAAGAAATTATGTTTAGGGAAAAACTGTGTTATCAGTTGAATTAAGCTGCTATTTAAGCAAGCTGTGGCTTTGGAAGCTGTGCTTCTGGCACACTTGACTAAGGAAAATGGGTTAGGAATATTGGAACTGGCAAGTTAGATATTGCCAGTAATCCACTTAGTCTGATGTCTTGTGTCTATCAGAAATCTCTTTTGATTACTTCTAAATTTTTTTTTTCAACGTTTATTTATTTTTGGGACAGAGAGAGACAGAGCATGAACGGGGGAGGAGCAGAGAGAGAGGGAGACACAGAATCGGAAACAGGCTCCAGGCTCCGAGCCATCAGCCCAGAGCCTGATGCGGGGCTCGAACTCACAGACCGCGAGATCGTGACCTGGCTGAAGTCGGACGCTCAACCGACTGCGCCACCCAGGCGCCCCTCTTTTGATTACTTCTAAAAGGCTTCTCGCCTAACCCAAAAAAGAACCATTTTTAGTAATATATCATGTGGAATATCTTACTTTTTTCCTATGGCATTTATACATGTGTAATTATTCCATGAAATGTTATTTCACAAAAGGTTAGCATGAGCTAGAATGGGAAAAAAAAAAACACCATTCTTTATTTACTGGCCTGATTCTTTCAAGACTGAAACATTTACAAGAGTTCTGTTCTTATTCAGGCTCTGAGAATTACCCAGATCAGTTGACTACCAATGGGCCAATAGGAGAACAGAGAAAAGTATAGCACTTAATACGAAGAACATAAAATCTTGTCAACTTTAACTTGAAGTTCTTGATATGCATCCATGCCAGATTCTATATGAGATAGAATGAAAGTATAGTGCCAGTGTTTCTTTTTGTCCTTATGGAAAGATGAAAAAATGTCATTAGTTTTCTTTTCTCATAGGGAGTTGCTGTGGTAGATGGTGTTATCCAAAAATGATACAAGCATTATTGCTGGTCCCACGTGCTCTTCTAGAACTTTGCAAGCCTGCATCAAGAAGTAAGGTCTGTTCCCCCTTATTTTGAAACTAGGTAGCATTTTGTGCCCAGACCCTCCACAGTTGAGTGATAGAGTTCATGGTGCATGACTTTGGAAGTGAGGTCATAAGAACAGTAAAGCTTCCTCCTGACTCTCTCTTCTTTGGAACTTTTACCCTTGGAACCTAAACCTCATGTTAGGAAGAAGCCAAGCATCCTCATTAAAAGCCACATCTAGGTGTGCAAGCCACAGCTCCAGATGAGCTCTCAACCAGCAGCCGACATCAACCCCCAAACATGTGAATGAATCTTTAGATGATTTCTGGCCCTCAGCCTTCACCCCATGTGATGATAAGTGGATTAAAAATGAGCTGTTCCCACTGGGCTCTGACTCCATTGCAGATTCATGAGAGTATGAGTATTTGAGGTGGTTTTTTATATGGCAATAAATAAAAGAATGCATGCTCCAGAAAAAAAAATGTAGCAGCATTTCATATAATCACAATGAGAGAAAATTTTTTGCACGCATATGTAATATTTGTGAAAACCAGACGTCATAAGGGTCTAGAATGCAACAGAAAATTATATATTAGACAAGATAAGGAAAAATTTCCATCTCTGAACATCCTTTTCCTGTTCTACAAAACAATTCTCAACAGCATTTTATTTATTTATTTGTTTATTTATTTATTTATTTATTATAAATGTTTATTCATTTTTTAGAGAGAGACAGCGCGTGTGCATGCTCATGTGTGGGGGATGGGCAGAGAGACACAGGGACAGAGGATCCATAGTGGGCTCTGTGCTGACACCAGGGATCCCCATGCGGAGCTTGCATTCACAAACCATGCGATCATGAACTGAGCTGAAGTCAGACGTTCAACTGACTGAGCCACCCAGGTGTCCTCAACAGCATTTTCAAGATCATTGCCACTTCTACTTCCCAACGTCCCAGCTCTACCTCTTGGATTTTCTGTTAGTCCTTGTTTGTAGCCTGGATAAGCAATAGTATTTTCAAGAAAAAAACAGATCCTATGATACTCTTTCTAGAAAATTAGCACTAAAAATCCATCAGGTAGATCTGAACTAAAATGGGTTACAGTCCACCTAACTAAAACAAAGTGGCCTTTTCAGATGCCCCTGAATTATTTCAAGCAGTCAACTAAGTTTAGTTGAATTATGGCTGTTTGGTTGATTCGAGGACTTTATTTTTCTTTTTAATAGAAAAATATTTATCAGTGGCTGAACATCAATAATGATATGAGTTGATGATTGTGGGGGTTAAGAGTTAATTTATCTAAAGCACTCAATATTCCCTACACAGAGTGAATACTATTTGTGTATACATATATTTTGATTATGATTATGATAGTCAAATCTGTTACTATTTATTTAAATATTAAAGTAATGCACAACTATGATTCCCTACAGTGGATTAAGAAAGAATTAAAAAAACAAAGTAGTGCATCTACTCTTTATCAAGAAATCAGAAAATTACTCCATGAGCTTTCAAATAAATTAAAACCAGTTTAGAGGGATGGTTTTTCTAAAGTTGTGAAGCCATGTTTTGCTTTCCCACTGGAGATTCTGCTGATAGTACATTAGGATTTCCAGAACACCATGCAGTCTTTGTAGCCCAGGATAGGATACACAGGAACCTTCTAATTTTGGACAATTCTGTTGCTTATTTAATTCCTATGTTGTAGTGGCCTGAGAATCTGTAACTCTTAAAGAAAAAAAAAAATCAGAGAGCTCTGTACAAAGTTAAAGAACAGTTTACAACACCACTCGCTTCTTACAACTGCAGAAATTGGGGTTCCAAAGATCATCCTCAGTTTTGCTAGTTCACTAGAAGGATTCATCAAACTCACTGAAAGCTGTTATACTCACAGTCACAGTTTCTTACAGGGTAAGGATACAGATTTTAAAATGTCAGCCAAGGGGAGGGGTGCTTGGTTGGCTCAGTGTCCGACTCTTGGTTTCCGCTTGGATCATGATCTCAAGGTTTGTGAGTTCAAGCCTGGCATCAGGCTCCGTGCTGACAGTACAGAGCCTGCTTGTGATTCTCTCTCCCCCACTCTCTCTGTCCCTCCCCCTGCTTGCTCTCTCTTTCAAAATAAATAAACTTCAAAAAACAATTTTTTTTTTTGTTTAAATCAGCCAAGGGGGAGAGATTCACGGGGAATCCAAGAAAATTCCCAACAAGGAGCTTCTAATTATCCTTACCCCATGGAGTCATGGACAGTGTTACTTTTCTGGTGACGATGAGTGACGATACACATGGAGTACTACCAACTGGGGAAATTCAGCTAGAGTTTGATTATGAGTTGATTGCCCAAGTGTCTGATCTTTTTTTTTTTTTTTAATGTTTGTTTATTTATTTATTTGTTTATTTATTTATTTATTTATTTATTTATTTATTTATTTATTTATTATTTTTGAGACACAGAGAGAGTGCAAGCTGGGAAGGGGCAGAGAGAGAGGTAGACAAAGAATCTGAAGCAGGCTCCAGGCTCTGAGCTGTCAAGGCAGAGCTCAACAGGGGCTAAAATCTCAGTAACCATGACCTAAGCCGAAGTCAGATGCCTAACTGACTGAGCCACCTGAGTGCCCTCTAAGTGTCTGATCTTTCTTTAGTCTCTAGCTTCTCTGGAGGTAGAGCTGATACCTTTAGTCTCCAGACTCAGCTGAGGTAGAGTGGATACTGTGTGGCCCAAAACCTCCTTCATAAGTGACATGGTTAGAACGTTCTGTGTGGCCTGAAGCCCCCAGGTTAAAAAAGACACTCCTCCTAGAGGTCATCTCCGAAGAGACAAGCGTAATATATCCAGACCTCTCTTTGGGTAAGACCAATTCTTTTCTACCTGTTCTGAGGTTGAACTAACCTAAGTGACTAAATACCTGGTCTAGTTCTTCCCCGCACTTCTTGCTAACTTGGTCCTGATCACTCAAGAGGTGTCGTAAAATATGTATTATTGCCTCCTCTTAAATAGTTATTATGTTTTGGTGATAACTTCCAATGCTTTATCAGTAGAGAGACAATCGAAATGTGTGGCAGGTTGGGTTCAGCTTTTCAGCACATATTCAAAGGTAAATGTTCTGATTCTAATGCAGGAACCTGAGGCCTAACAGTCATTAAGCCATATAGCTTCTCTTTGTCTTTTATATGTTACACCAGCCTTACCCTAATGAATCAATACTGCCTCTTCTCCTAAACACCAGCACCCTCTTGTCTCCTCTTCCCATCACTGTACAAATAAATGTTAATTAGAAAACAGTACATCAAAATCATTTTTTTTCCAAAATGGTTTTGGTGAATGATTTGAGTCAAAATTATTAGTACTGAATTATTTGAACTGCAGGTTACCTTGTTTCACTCACTCATTCACTCAGAGTCTATTAATCTTTTGTGATGTTCCAGGTACTGATAGGCACATAATTATAAATGCAGTGTATCTCCTCCCTATAGTGGGGAACTTTGTAAAAATACACATGACCTCTCTCTTCATTCTCTCCTCCCTACCTTCCTGTGTTTTGTCAGTCTTTAGGATGGAGTAGGAAGTGCTGGAAAGGTTAATGTATATATACAAAGAGGTCTCTAGAAATGATCCATGCACCTCCTGTCCAACCACTGTGAAGGACTGTTGCTAGAAGTTTCCTGTATGAAGGAAGGAGATGAGATAAAGAAATAATTACACCCCCCCAGGTGAAACACTGATGGGGGATGTTCAACACATTGCTAAATACGTTCAAGTGTTTGGTTAACATTGTCAGAGTGGAGAGGACAAAAAATGTTTTCAGGTACTTTTAAAGTTTGCACTTTGTTTTGGCCCTATGAATTCATGCTTGTGAGATACTTGGCATGGAGTATTTTCAGGATTAGATTGAATGAGGAGTTACTGATAGTGGTGGCTGTTCTAACCATGGACTGACATGTAGTTTCAGAGGAGAATAAACTTCAGTAGCTTTAGTATAGTAGAAATTAAAATATATATATATATATATATATATATATATATATATATATAATCATTATATAACGTCGTTCATAGGCATTTTACTGTAAGCAGAAAAATAAATCTTTTTTTCTTTTTCATTAAAAAGAAATCTATATAGATGTAGCCTAGAGAGGATGAAAGTGTCGGTTTTTACATTTAAGGATTTGTGCTTTATGAGCCTTGATACGTTAATGCTTCCTCTGGGGCTCTTCTGGATGAGCACATTGCACAGGTGGCCCATTGAATTTATGGACACAATAACTAAATGGGAGAAATAAGAGGCCAGAGCATTTGTGGCACATGGGATGCAGCTGGCTTGGCCACTTAACAGCCAACATAAGTTTTATGTGACATAGTCACTTACTAAAGCACAGGAGACACTGTTTTTCCTGGGACCCCAACCTACTGCTTTTTTCACTCTTCCTTTTCTCTGGCACAGACCAGGAAAGGGCCTGAGAGTTGCTTTGCCAAACTCTGAAATGAGCAAATTAATTTACAATAATTTATAACATTCTGAAGCTCCTCGAAAGTAACATCTGTTAAATGCAACTTCACTTTGAAACATTCTAAAACTTCAATGAGTTACACAGTTGAGGGGCTTGGAGACTTGAAAAAGGTAAAGTGGCTGTGTCTGAAGAAAGTTTGAAAAACCCAGGGTAATAGTTTGCACAAATTTAAGTGGTTATTTTATCATCTAAATTATAAACACCACTTGGGTGGGGGTGGGGGGTGGTGGATAGGGTGATTTGACCAGAATATCCTCCAGACCATTGAGATATCTATTGCCAAATCTTCTTGAGAATAAAAAAAATAAAAAGTACTACACACACAGAGAGACTCTAAAACTTAAGAGACTTAGAATTAGTTACTGCCAAATACTTTTACAGATTTTCCTGACAGTTTAATCTAAGCTAGTGCCATATTCAACACAGTGCTATTTCCAATGAGGGATATGGGTTCTGGAAAGAGAAGAAAGATGAAAACATGAGAGAAATGGAAAAAGTTAGAGAAAGAGCTATATAAATATTATATACATATAATATACATTTTATATACACATATATATACATGTATATAAATATATATATATACTTTATGTATATATATAAAGTATAAATGATACTTTTGCATATTTATGTTCAAGGTAAGATATTAAGATATTAGTCAATTTATTTTTTTCCCTGTTATTCCTTGTAGCCAGACTCTAGTGTCCTTGAAACGTTTGTTTAGAGGACAAAAGTGGAAGTTATTCACAAATAACCTGTTTTTGGATTTTGTTTTATAGAAGCTTGAACTCTTTGAAGAGGGAGAAATGAAAATGAGGACATTCTTTGAGGCTGGGGTGGGTCTGGCAGACTTTTGGTCCCTAACTGGGAGATGGAAAGTCCTTAGAGGGCAGTGCTGGCAAGATGGGCCCTAAAAGCATGTCCTCAGCCTCTGGTTTCCAGCCTCAGCCAAGACTCTGTTGTGTTACCTGTGGCACAAGAGCAGCAGGCTGATGTGGCCCCATCTAAGCTTGGACAAGGGACATTTTTGCACCAACCTGTTCAGAGAAAAAAGCAGAGGAACCTTCATGATTTACTGACATGGCATGGGACCTCTGGACCATTGTAATACTTGAATGGAGTAAGGGAATCCTCCCAATAATAACTGACGAAAAATGCCCTGCATTCCAAAGGGATGAGGGTTCCGATTAGGGTGTGTAGTTTCATATTTCTCTGTGCTACATTTGGTTTGTGGGCTTGGGATTTCCTTTTCAATAGCTTCCAAGTATACCTTACCCCTTTCTTGTTTTATTTGTAGCAGAGAAAAATATTTACAGATATTTTTAACTCTATCTTTATAGATAGATGTAGGTACAGGTATATATGTGTATATACGCACACAGAGACATTTTGTTATTTTTAATCTACTATTGCCCACAATTGTAGATGATTTGTTTGGGAAAATTGTCAATTCAATGATAATCTCCTTTCCACAATGAAGAATAAAATATAGCTAAAAGTATTGTGGACCTATTTATTTGAGACAAGAGCTAAATCTAAATTTATTCATTATTTAAGATATAAGGTCTATTTAAAAATTAAGAATTTATAAAATTCTTTGGGTTAGATATTTGATATTTTTATGAGCCCACATAATGTAATGGTTAATGAACTTAAACTCTGAGACCAGGCATAACAATTCAGTTCTCACTGAGTTGAGATTCAATGCCAGCTTTTCTTAATGCTATCTATGTAATATTGGGCAAGTTACTTTATGTTTTTCTCAGTTGTGGAGGATCATTGTAAGGACTGATTGTAAATGTGGGGTAAAGCACTTGAACAGTGCCTGCACAGACTTACGTTTAACGCTTAATAATGCTACTAGTTTTCTTGCTACTCAAGAGTCCCACTTTCAACAACTTAGGATATAACCATATGAGGCAAGCAATTCATATGTTCACAGTAAGTCATAATCTTTGGTTCATTTAAGCTAGACCCCTAGGAATTCCTAACTGAACACATTTTAGTATCGCTCTTCTGTGTACCCAGAGAAATAAATCTGTATTTCTTTGGGATGCTTTAGAAATCAAGTGATTTACTCCTTCAAACTGATACTTCTCTAGACTTACAATGAAAAATGAGATGTTTTTATTCTATAACAATACATCAGTATATGTGTTGGCTTGCTTTGTCCAAAAGTAGTAATGGATTGCACTAAATTATTAACATAGTTTTTCAAGTTTTACCCGGTACTTCTACTTATCTGTCTTGAGTGCATGTGTCTATTTGCCTGTGTGCATGTGCACATATGCCCCCATTCATGCACCTAAAGAATCTAAAGTTACCTAAGTTCCGTACCTTAATGGATATTGGTGTTATCACATTGGCCTGGTAAACACTGAGCACCAATTTAAAAACTAATTCAGACTACACAGAACCTATGACAAGATTAGATAGTGCATTATAGAGCATTTTTATGCAATATATGACATAAACTGATGGAAATAATTTTCCTTAAGACGCGTCCTGTAAGTGGTCATGTTTGTTCTGCAGTTTTTTTGTTTTTTTCTTGTTTTGTTTTTTTAGTTTATTTATCTATTTATTTTAAGAGAGACAGAGAGCGCGAGCAGGGCAAGGGCAGTGGGAGAGGGAGAGAGAGAATCCCAGGCAGGCTCTTTGAGGTGAGTATGCAGAGCCCAACACAGGGCTTGAACTCACAAAAACGAGAGCTCATGACCTGAGTCTAAATCAGGAGTTGAATGCTTAATAGCCTGTGCCATGCACGTGCCTCCTGTTCTGCAGTTTTTAAAAAATGTTTACTTATTTATTTTGAGAGAGAGAGAGAGAGAGAACATGTGCATGAGTGGGGGATCAGCACAGAGAGAGGGAGAGAGAGAATCCCAAGCAGGTTCCACACTGTCAGTACAGAGCTTGACATGAAGCAGGGCTCAATCCAAGGAACTGTGAGATCATGACCTGAGCCAAAATCAAGAGTTGGATGCTCAGTAGACTGGGCCACCCAGGCACCTCTGCTCTGCTGTTTTTAAAAAAATATATAGTCTTAATTTTAATAATATAATGTCCATCAGATTCAATATATTCATTGGAGTTATTTTTACCTGGGAATTTATTATTGCTCATAAAAATAATTAGTTAGGATAACTGAACAGGTACAATGGAGTGAGAACTTTACACTGTTAAGTAACAATTTATTATGATTATATAGCTCAAAAATACAAACAACTCACAAGTTTTTGATGAGATGGTCCTTCCTCACTAAAAATGGGTGGACCACTTGGTCAGATGGAGTTGGCAGTGTGGCTTCTCCACTGACTGCATTGGAAGGTTTGTTTTCTTACATAAGGCTTCGAGACAGATCTGGAGCTGTTTCCCCTCTTGCAAGTGTTCAGAGCTCTGTCTTTGAGGTTTTCTCTGTGCTTCCTGTTATCTTCCAGATCTAGGCAGAGGCTGGACCATGGGAAAGTTTGCTGTGATGACACATGCTGTCTGAGGAACACATTCTTTTTACCCTGGAAATAATGACTCTCTTTGAGCTACAGTTTATTTTCTGTCTCCTGGAGTTCATGGCAGTGGTGGGAGGAACTCAGCATGTTCTAGGTCAGGGATGAAAAAGATTTTTACTGAAAAAGATTTTTATTTTTCTTGAAAAATTCATGGAGAAAAAAAGGAAGAAAGGAAGGGAATGTGAGGTTGCAAAGTAAATTGTTTGAGTTGAAAATATTGCCTTGAATAGTTTCTTAAGGCTCATGGAGAATTAGTTTGTGGTAGCAGAATGAATGACTCAAAAAGGTCAATATCCAGTAGATTTCTTATGGAGTTTTACTAATCTAGGTAACGCATTATCATATTATTGGGAATATATGATTGCAAAGAATAGTTAATAGATAAACCCTGCTTCATAAAGAGAGTTTAGCTACTGAGCAGAGTCAAATAATAGATTCTTCCAATTTCTAAGAATTTATCCCAAAACAAGAGTGTATGCACACACATGACTATATCAACTTGCTTACTGTAGCTTTATAGTATGTTTCTCTAGCTGATAGAACAAATTTCCCAGTACCATTCTTTTTTTAAAAATGTAAATTATGTATTTATTCATTCACAAAATCTGTAACTCTGTCATATTCCATCACCTTTGTCATAAATTATATTTTTATTTAAATTATATTAAATATACAAATAAATATAGTAGAATTAAATCTGTACAGTTTTGAGATTTTCATCTAAGAACACTGAAATATTTTTTAACATTGAGGCAATACATTATATCTAATGCTGTCCAATTTTATATTTGTGGTTAGGCTCATTTTTATGCTTATCAAAATCATGTTTTTTCTGAGAGAGAGAGAGGGTACAAGTGAGTGAGGGACAGAGAGAGAGAAAGAATCCCGGGGTGGGGAGAGCAGAAAGAGAGAGAGAGACGTGGGGTTCATCTGGAGCGGGGCTCATGTTCACCCAAAGCGGGGCTTGAGCTCACCCGATGTGGGACTTGAACTCAAGAACCATGAGATCATGACCTGAGCCGAAGTCAGATGCTTAACGACTGAGCTACCCAAACACCCTATCAAGATGATTTTTAATCTTATACATTAAGTGTATAACAATCTGCTTAGCTTCAAAATTTGTATGTTTAGCAAATTTAAGTTTAAAGTGTTAACAGCACAAAGCCTTGTACACAAAGCTATAAGATGCCCTAAATTTAATAGAATAGATTTGTGATCCACTTAAGAGTTTTAAGTAATCTCTGTTTAACATAAAACTATATGTTTAGTTCTTAACTCTGTTTAACATAAAAACTATATTTTTAATGTAGAATTTAATTTTAGAAACTCATTCAGATATCATTCAGGAATCTTTATCGTTTCCATGTCATTTTATGTGGTAATAATTTTTATGCCATTCATATATAAAAGTATTGATTATTGATATTAATATTTGGCAGAATGCCCAATAAACAGGTTTCACTTCCTAAATACAGTAGTAAGTATTAACTCCACCCCTACAAATAAACTTGACATTCCTCTGCTCCCTTTTCAAAATCGCACCCTTGCTCAATGGCTCTCATCAAATCTCTTCTATTGAGTCTGTTCCTGCTTGGCCAGTTTGTCCAATATTTGGCACAGTTGCTGAGGCAATGAAAGTCAATTTTGACTGCTTATTAAGGACCCATAAGTCTTGTGATGAGGAAGGGATTAGGAATCGATCTGTCGCTCTCAAATTCGAATCTGATGTTCAGTAGATGAGCCCTGATTGCACTAGCTTGCCTTTTTTCTAACTAACTTCATGTGGATCCCGTGATTACTAGTTTATAATCCAAGTACAATTGAAAATGAAATCTCGTCCTGAATATGAGGCTGATTTGGGCCCTATCCTCACTAAGCCTTTATTTCTAAGAACTTGAATTCTATATTTAACATCCACCCATGCTGGCTGAGGCATTGCCCCATTCTATTTTCTCCTTCTACCTCATGTCAAGATACTACTTGCCTACAGATAGAGATTATAGCTTCCCAGATTCATGTCATTATTACCTTACCTTCTAGAATGTACTTTGTATATTGTCAATTTGAATGAATTCCAGGTCATGAATCCCCCTCTTAGGCATTTGGTTTACAGTGTTGGTAATTCTGCTTGGGTTCCACTCCAGAGTCATTTCACTTTTCACAGACTCAGAATTATTGCAGTTCTGGATATTTGTTTTTTCATGCCAGCCTACTGCTCAGGTAGCTTTAAGACATTTTATCTGAGACAGTGAAGATGATGAAATGACGATGTTTTCCTGAACAATTCTAGCTTAATTATTAAATTATTGTCTTTCATTCAGTTTTCAGTTCAATTACAAACTTTCAAAGGACAGGAATTTTGTGTTATTGTATCTTTTATTGTTGTAGCAATCATATATTATTTTCTGAACAGATCCAGATACATGATTTTATAAAAAATCTGGTATCCTTGAAAATTAGAACATGGATTATTAGAAATAGAACCTGACACTGTATTCTGACTAGTATGGTTATCTTATTTCTAGCATAGTTTCTTGTATGCAGTTTTCAAAATTTGTTTCTTGGTTAATATGTATGAATACTGCATAAAATGCATTGTTAAAAGAAACATCTTTTTTTTTCTTAGATTGTTTAAAATTGCAATTATCATTCTTAGAGAACTTTTGAACAAATTGCTCTGTTGAAAATTCTTAGCATGCATGCATTATGTCAGGAGGACCTTAAATATTCTGTGTATAAAATAGTCTTTTCAATACGGCACCTGAAGGGGTCACTCATACACAGGACAAATAATACTCTCAGTGGCAAAGACTCTTGATTTGAATAGTAAAATGTCTTTGAGTGGTGCTAGAAACATTTGTGTGACTTCTGAGGACAGAGGAGTTGAATTCCTTCTGGAAATAAATGTTGTTTTCCTTAGGAACTTAAGGGATATTCTTATCAACTTTCAAAAGTTTTTATTTCCTTGATATTTTCCTAGAAATTTGTTTTAAGGATAGCAATGAAACCCAGAGCACATAAGCATTAGAGAGATTAGACTTTCAAAAGGTTTGAAGGGAATGAGGGTGAAATTTTTTCAGGCTTTTATCCTCTATTTTCTCATGAAGAAAATATTTTTTAGGAGCAGGATTGAGAAGGGTTACAATTGCACAGCATATCTTTTTTTTTTTTTCCAGATCTAAATTTACTTGTATTTTTATTATCCAAAATATAGCTCAAGAAAGTATACCCTTGTTTCATGGTTTATTACTGATTTCACCCTAGGCAAAAATATATGAAAACAAGCAGCTTTTAGCAATTAGATATTGCTATGGTGAAATCTTTTCATAATAGTGATATTTTTTCCCATTAAGAAAATGGAATTGATTAATGTCACACAAAGAGAGATTGCTTGGAGAATTCTATCACTTATATGATTGTTGTATACTTAACTTACTTTTTTTTTTTCAAATAAAATGT
Organism: Herpailurus yagouaroundi; assembly: GCF_014898765.1. NCBI lineage: Eukaryota > Metazoa > Chordata > Mammalia > Carnivora > Felidae > Herpailurus > Herpailurus yagouaroundi. The sequence goes on from NW_024412376.1 coordinate 74,014,421, forward strand.
GTTTGCTTAAAAATCCTAGCACAATGAATATATGATAAAAGTTCTAATTGCTTTTGAAATACTTTAAGTCCATCTGTGGCTAAAAATTAGATGAAAAGTCCAATTTTTCTACACTTTCACTGAGTAGGTTTCTTTATTTCTAAATTTAAATTAAGGTTGACATCTTAAAGTACTTTTATAGAGAAAAGTATGGTCACATTTCTAGGTTCCTTATGTTTGACACTTGGATTTCTTCAAGCAAGCAATACTCATTGATTACCTAGAAGGTTTCTTTATGCTTTGTTAATTTGATAGACCCAGCAATTTATTAGGTGTTTCCTGTTTTTAACTGTAGTCTGATTCTGAAGGAAATGAGCAGTGTCTGTGGCACAGCAGATGAGCCTGTGTCTGATGAGAGCCATGTGGGCCAAACTCTCATTTTTCATAAGTGCTGTCATTTTACAGATGTATGACCTTTTTCTTCTTTCTTCGGAGAAGGAGGGGCTGGGGGAAGAAGATAATGCACAGGGTTCATTTGAGAAAGTCTTGTAGGCAGATACACAAATCATGTCATGTAAACCAGAACAGGCAAAGGAAACCTCACATCTCTTTTCCGAAGACAATAACAGATAGGACAGAGAAAGATGGAGTCAAAGATGATTAGGAAAACAGGAATGGTTAATGGATAACAGCAACGTGGCGCCAAGCTGTTCATTCCATGTCATAAAGATATGAAGCCACACAAACAGAGGCCAGGTAAAAGGTCTCTGAATGCATATCCGATCAATGCACATGTAGAGATCTGTGCTTTGAGACTATTTGATGGAGAATAATTTGAAGCATGGAGAAGTTACTGAAAACGCATGAAGCTATTCTTTCCTTACACGTTGCAGCACACACCCAGAGCTGGCTTCATGGACGTATAGTGTCATCCAGGCAGCCACACAGGTCTCTCCACTCATTTAATGCTCTGCTATTTTCCTACATTTTCATTTTCCACTGGGTCCCACAAGTTTTGTAGTCATTCCTGAGCCTGCCTAATAGGTTTTGGACCTGTATTTCTTATGTTTTAGTACATGCCATTTTACTTTTCAATTCTGAAACCATAGATTCACCTGGTCCTTGAAACTAAGGTGGTTTAAATGTTCATCACGATGGTCAGCAAGGAGATCTCTTACCTATTTTCATACCTAACATCTGACCCATCTTTACTTCCTCTAGGCTTAGGTGGTTCATTTAAGCAAGGCTACATTTGATAAAAAGCTGACATATCTGAAAGACTTTCACATCACAACTCATGTTTATGATAGAATGAAAAAAAATGAAAAAAAAATTCTTAGATTGTGTTCCTGAGTAAAAACTCTATATTATATTCTCTAGACTTGAACTCTCTCACACACACACACTCTCTCTCTCTCTCTCTCTCTCTCTCTCTCTCTCTCTCTCTTATACATCCATACATACATAGTTAGGAATGTTTAGTGATAAAAGCTACATATGATTTAAAAAAAAACACAATTTTATTTCACAACATAAAAACAAACTGGATCAAGCCTAAAGATTTCAGACATACGAAGGGCCATAACTTCATAATATCTCTTTATGGAAATGTCTCCACTATTTCAAGTCTTAATTTGAAATAAACGTTCTATAATATTATCATCATACCATTACAAAGTGTTCATTGAGAAGAGTATTAGTTTTTACTTTACTCTTGCTAAAATATTTTGTAATATTGAGCCAGTTTCTGTTTGTGAGCATTTAAGTTAGGCCTAACAGTGAGTCCTGTTGCTATAATGTGAAGTCAGTTTCTCATTTTATTCTGGAGAACTTTTTTGTTCAATTCATTTACTTGGTCCTGTGATAAAATGAGATATGAGTGTAACTGATGAAAGCCCAGTGAATTATCTCGCCTGGGGTTTATTTGACTTCATTATTAAAGGGAATTCTCTAATCTGAGCTTCTCAGGAGCAGCCTCCATCCATTTCACCTACATTACAAACTGCACTGGGAGCCTAGCTTCATCCTCCTCCTGTCCCTGATGCAGGAGTTAATGTTTATTTTGGGGTGACTACAAAGGGAGAATCTCTTTCCCTTTTGTTGATCTTTTTCAAAAAGAAGATAACACACAATGCAGCTACACAGATCGTATCTATTGATAAATGGGAAGAAAAACTCTGCTATCAATTAAATCAACTTTATACATTCATCTTAAAGAGCATTCAATCAATCCAAATGCTTTCCGGCAGTGTCCAAGCAGAACATTAAATGACAGTTGCCAAGCAATTTCTATTTTACAAATCAATTCCATACTAAGTGGAGGTATATGGCCAAAACAGCTAATCTATTACATAGTTTTTTAAAAAGACCTTCCCTTCCCCCAACCCAAACTGTTAATTATTGCACAGTCAAGGCTGCAATTAAAGGCTGGAGAGATTTGTCTAGTGAGATAACAGAGGGAAGAAAACAAGGACACAATCTCTCTATCGGGCAGTTACATCACACTTGATAGCTGTCTCATGGATGCTATTGTGTTTGTTCCTTCATAGAATGTCCTAGTCAATAGATATGTAAAAATAAAGAGCAATTGAGATGTACATCTGCCTGATTATTGGAGAGGAATACATCCTATGAAAGGCCTAAAAGATTCTCCTCTACCCAATCATGTCAAACACAGCCCTTTCTCTTTTGTTAATGTCTCTGCTTAATATCATTGGTTGGAATACAACTATTCAATCACTTATTTCTTCTAAGATAAGGGACTATAAACTCACTTAACACAGACATAGCAGTTCTTCTAAGGAACAAGTAAGATTTTCTCATAAAATTTAATTTATCCAACAGACTTGAGCTAAGACTATAGAAAGATATTTAAGACCAAAGATAAGTTTCTTATAAAATACCATTTTATTTCCATTATAAAACTTGAAGGCTCTAAACTTATAGCTCTAAATGACTCTGGTTTGTTTCAGGAAAAATCTTTTCCATTACTTATAAAAAAAATATGTTTAGCTATTTTTCATCTTTCCTATTTCAATTTTAAAATCATCTGTTTCTGAAAATAAATTTTTCTTCTTCTTTTCTTTTTTAAAATGATAGTCAACTTCTTATCATAATCTTCTGGAGCCACAGCATTTGAAACTGGATAAATACACTCTAATTCATTTTTAACTTTTCTTTTGAATTGTTTCTCATTTATCTAATCTCTTTTAAGAGTCTCCATTGTGTATTTAGTTTGGGTACACTTATCCATTTATCTTATAGCAATACTGTCCATCTTGATACAGGGGGCATTGATTAAAGTCTACCTAGAAATTAAGTACTTTCTCCTTTTAATAGTTATTGTGTTATAATATGGTTTCTATATACTTGACATTAGAAATAATACATTTTCATCTATTTGTTGAAATCTCCATGAAATATATGAAGTACTAAAATGATAGATACATCATGGCGATGTTTTGAATTGAGTCTCAAGTTAGGTCAAAAAGATATTTAACAGATTTTTTTGATAAATGCAACTATCATAACTACATACTTGTATAGTTTTACAACTTAGGGGAAACATTTTTCCTTGCCATAAAGATTGAAGATGGCCTAAGGAAAGTATGACATAGCCCCAAAATAAAGTGTTAAAGGAGTAAGGAGTTGGGAAAGGTTGGGCTTACACTTAACTTGCTGCTTGTAATATTTTAGTAAGATTTAGTTAGGTTGAGACCCTAAATAATGTTTTTGCTTTTATTAGTTCATAATAAATACAAATAATTTTAGAAACTAGTGATGGAATTTGAATGAAAGGGATTTATGTGAATCTAAAAACCCTATCTGTGAACATTATACAAGAATTGATCCTTCTGAGATTTTAGACTTTTCAGTTAGGTCTGATATGTATGTATATAGATTTATGTGAAACGTGAAAACACTGGGCTCTCCTAAGTGTGGAATCTTCTTGAGCCATTAATAGGAGCCATTTAATAGGACCCACTTAATCTTTCCTTTATAATGAGTCTTCAGAAAGGCCTGTAAGATCCCAATTTAAGGCTTAAATTGCTACCCACACAGATTCTGAGTTATTTAGAAAGCTCAGTCTTATCACTAGGATAGAGCATATTCCAGCTTTTCCTTCTTAATAAAGGCAATGACATAATCTAATAGGATGTTGAGAGTTGAATCCTATTTTGTGTAATATCTGCTAGGCAGCAATTCTGAGTTGAAATAATGTAGCAAACTTTCTGCACTAAAGAGTGATATATTTTTTTAGGCTTTTTGTGCAGGAAGTTGAAAACAAAATACAAAATAGTATGCCTATTTTGCTTAACCATAGGATTGTAAAATTTAATATTCAACCAACATGTAAATTAGAAAATAACATCCTAGGAACTGGTCAATCAAAAAAAAAAAAATCCCAAGATTAAACAATTTGTTTGATAAACATTCAAAGAGACCCCCCATATTCTTTCTCTTTTTGGCACAGATGTTTTCCTTCTTATCTTCTCAGGCCTAAGGCATTTCATTTGCATTTTATTTGCCTTTTGTTCTTAATAGGAAAAAAGAAAAAGCAAGGAGATAAGAGAAAGAAAGAAAAAAACAGTTCCAGATATCTAGCAGTAACCAATTCCTTGGTGTTAGTCTGTGCTTTTGAATATTTTATAATTTATAAACTGAAAACACATTATGCTCTGCTTTTCAAACAGGCCATGTCACATGCCTTTCCTAAACCTTTTAAGACATAAGGCTTGTGACTGGGATAAAAAATATGCATTCTTTATTTCTCCATATCTCCTGCGGTGCTACGTTGTGGGATTGGAAGAATAGAAGAGGTTAGAAGGAGGTCTGAAGTGCCTGCTAATCATTTACAGAGGCAAAAAACTGATTTTTAACTTTTTACTTTCATTGGAAAAATATATGTTAATACTTTTAAAATATCAAGAGAGTGTATGTTAGCTTGAGAAGTCCTTTTCCTGTCTGCTTAATCATCATTTGGACACATATTTTTAGAGATGCTGCTAAGAGATTTGTTGAACCTTATTGAAATAAAGCCAACTCATCAATTCTTAACAGGAATATAAGTTGATTCCTAATAACTTCTGGAATGTAAAAGAAATGCTGACCTTTAGTCTAGATGTCAATGGAAGCAAAGTCAAGAGCCAGAGAGTTTTGGTAAGAAATTTATACATTGCTGATAAGAGATGAAGATTGTCTCTGTGTTTCATATATTGGAATCCAAGGTGGTGTTTCTAGTTCTGCTTTTGTAAGACCAAGACCAGTCATTTAACCTCCCTGTCTTTTAATTTGCTTTGCATGCATGAGAATTTATGTCAGCTTATTGTTTTTCTGGAGACAAAATGAATGCTGTATTAATGTAGCATACTGATTGCTGCATGTATAATATAAATGATTTCAATTTGCTAAGAGAAAACACCCCAAGTTAGCTGAAGACCAGATCTGGAAATAGAACGTTGAAGAGAAGGGCAGAGCCTGGCTGTTCTCTGAAAAGGGTGGCCATGCGCCATGCAGCTTCCAGACAACTGCTGGAGAGCCAGGCAGTGCAGGGATCCTGTAAAACTTCAGCCCTTGAGTTCTGCAGTGATAAGGCAAGCTCTCTGGATTAACAGCCCTGTCAAGGGTAACCCTCTGGAGTGCTTATTTGTTTAGAAGAAGAACCTCATTCATCATCAGGGAGTGATAGATATGGGGGCTCTCTGACACTATATCTGAAGGCTACCTGGATGTATGGGCTCTTTTGGCACCGTGAGTAGGAAGAGGAAGAGAAAGGGCACTATTGCTATTTAGTTTCAACATAGTATTAAAATGAAATGTATTATACATGTTAAAATGTCGTTTGTTATGATGCGAATCTCATCTCTTTTTCTTACAAACCTCTTTGGGGAAGAGTGGCAGTTTGCCTTTTAATTATTTTATTATTAGATCATTTGAAACCTATTTTATCAATCAATTCTTTTAGTCAAGCATGTGGATTTGGTGTTTGTTTGCTATATATATTAAAAAAAGGGATTATAAGCCCAAACAAGTTTTCTTAAAAACTTAGTTTAAAAAATGATTTAAAAGAGTTTTGGGATAACCCCAGATGTTTATTTGATAGTTTAGAATTTAAAATGATATGAAAATGGGAAAAGTTCAAGAACAAATATCCATATCTGTAGAAATTAATGACAATAACTGGCATAAAAATTGAGTGCCTTGAGTGTAAATAAGAATAAGATTACTTGTTAGGTGGATGAAATTTTAGGTACTATAATTAATTAGTTATGATTGGCAATTAAAACTAAATTCTGTGATTTGGAGTGTGTGTGTCTGTAATTAATAAGATTTTAGTTTTATTTAAAGCAGAAATGACCTATATTTCCATTACTAATTTGTACTTATATAGTATAAAACTCACTGCTATATAGTACTCTATTCATATATCAACAGTACATATATAGATATAACCTACAAAATACAAAGCATATCTTCACTTTCTAATGTAAATATAATTTATTGGGAATTATGTGGTAATAATGATTTCTTTATAACATTCTTACAAGCAGATGTTGTGGTCTTAGTTTATAGATAAGTAAGTTTTAGGGAGGTTACATAACATGTCCAAGGTCACATAGCTAGTATGTGGCAGAAACAGAATGTGAAGACATGTATACCCAGTTTAAAGCCATTGCCATTTAATCATGCTCACATCACCTCCTTTTACTGTATCTACGTGTATATATTACAAATGTCATTCTTCTTTAAAAAAATTTTTTTAATGTTTATTTATTTTTGAGAGAGAGAGAACGCATGAGCAGGGGAGGGGCAGGGAGACAGGGAGATATAGAATCCAAAGCAGGCTCCAGGCTCCGAGCTGTCAGCACAGAACCCAATGTGGGGCTGGAACCCATGAACTGTGAATTCATGGCCTGAGGTAAAGTTGGATGTTTAACCGACTGAGCCACCCAGGTGCCCCTACAAATATTATTCTTACTTCTAATAATGCTGTGTGCAATGCTTTCCTCAAAGGATCTTTCAGATACCTTGATGGCTTCAAAGAGAAAAACAAAGCAAAGCAAACACAGTGGTTGATTCTTGTTGCTTTCTAAGAATCAAACCCAATGTAAATGATTAATGTTAGAAAGTAGCAGGCCGACATCAGGGGAAAAAAATGTGCTATAGGCAACGTGTTTCTGATATCATCTCACTTGTTCATTCTGTTTACTCCACTCTTTCCCCAACTCACCTTAGAGTCCTCTATATATTTCTTCTTTACTCAGATCTGACTTCCCAGGAACTTCCCTCCCTTTTGCCTGATTTCTCAAAGTCCTGATGTTTCCTGGGTGATTATGGGAAAAATAGAATATCTTACTACTCTAGATAATATGGTAGTTAGCAAAGTTGCACCCATTCTGAGAAACTTAACAATAATAAAACCAACAAGAAAAATAAACAATAATAATAAGCATATAAACTACTTACTACATACACTGAGGAGTGAAACTACTTAGCACCCCTACTATATCCTCCCTCCCTCCCCCCTCACACACACGCAAAAACAAACCCGAAACAATAACAACAGCAAAAACCAACCAATTTACTGTCTACATTAACTTGACTATTTCATGAGACTCTTGCCCAGGCAGATGGCTTTATTGTTCACTACAGGAACTTCCTGAAAGACTCACCAAATCATCAATGGAAAGCATCAAAACACACTTAGGGATGGGCAATTGTATCCTAATCTTCACCTAATGATAAGCAAACCCTTTAACTAGAAGATTCACATAAACCAAGCTTCCAATTCCCAACAAATTTTGACTTTGCCTCCCTCCCCCTTTATGGCACTGTCCAAGCTCTACGAAGGTTTTCTTTTTCCTTACTGAGGTAAGCAATAAAGTCAACAACAGGTTGTGTCAGTAACATTTGGGGAGCTAGCACTTGAGAATAATAACAGCTACTATTTCCAAGGCACTATGTGTCAAGAGCTGTGTATGCATGCACACACACACATGCATGCACACACACACACACACACACACACACATATCATTTAATCCTCAAAACAACACTATGAAGTAGGAATTAATATGTTCCCCATATTACAAAAGAGGGAACTGGGGCCCAAAGAGGTGTTAAGTAGCTTGCCTACACAATACAGATTCTTATCTTGGCCTCCTAAACTGCCTCTTGTACTATACCATCACCAAAGAAATGGGTCTGCAGGAGGCTCTACAACATTGACTGTTAAAGGGAAGCTTGTGGAACTGTGAAAGCAGATTTAGGGAGATGGTTGTCCACTGGATATTTGCTTCAAGTTATATTAGCTGTTGTCATTGTCTACAGCACTACCAACATTGCATGTGAGAAAATCAGGTTGAAGGAATTAGTGTGGCATATAAATTGAAGGAAAATTGTTTCAGTCAGGGTCTGAGTGAGGTATAATTACCCTAGATAACAGTCCTCAGTAGATGGTTTTCTATACCAACTCTATCAACAATTGCAGTAAGTTCTGCTATACTTACCTCTAAATAAGGGATGACTTACCCATGGGAAAAACATTAAAGGCACAGAGGAAAGAAGCTACAGATAAGAAGCTCACAACTTCATACTTGAGTCGTGGATCATGTCACTGCCATAACTGTAAATCATCATGATTCATTAATAGATGTATGGCTGGGATACATTTTTTCTTGATGTTCTATCATTTCTCTACCAATGAACTTTTAACTGAATGGTACTGGTTATATTTCATCCATCACTCTCTCTTGCCCAGTGTTCTCTAACAATACACACATTTCCTGCTATCTGAATTCATTAAATTCTTGAATTTGGATAGCAGGGGACACCTGTATGTTTCTCGGTCTTCTCTCCCTGTCTCTCACACAAATTTCTCTCCAACTCTTACATCTTTCTACTTTCCCTCTTGTTTTCCATGGTGCGATCACAATTTTGCATTAGTTCCTTTGCAAAGGTGGTGTGGGTTGACGTGTTTTGTGACCTTATCTGTGGAGTTAGCCTCTGTTGAATTGCTATTTGATAATATGTCACCTGGTAATGACACTCCTGGAAACTAGGACCAAAGAGTCTTGATAGGAATTAGTATAAAAGTAAATATAGGCTAACATATAATACATTTAAATATCTCTTAAATCATTTATCCTACATGGCTGTCAAGTGAAATACCTCATTAGGATTCTAATTGTTTCTATGTTATATATCTATATCTCTATAAGTATAGATAGATATAGATATGTTTGTGTATATTTCCAAATTCTAATGCACAATACTATGTTACTCTTTCTAAAGTAACTACCCTGCTCAAGCTCTTCTTTTACCTTCTTTCATCTACAAATAAAATCTGGAATGTTTTCTGATGCTCAAGGATCATAGCTCTATTTGTCATACTCTCTTGCTATAGTTTTCTAGAACAGTGCACCTCAAACTTTAAGGTCTGAACCATGTGGAGATCTAGTTAAAGTAGAGTCTGATGCAGTAGGTCTCAAGAAAGTCCTCAGGCGCCACACCTCTCACAAGCTCACAAGTGATGATGATGCTGCTGACCCCTGAACCACACTGTGGAGTGGGGAGAATCTACATTCTAGAGCCTTATTACTTCAGCCAACAGTCATCTGTTCTGCCATTACACTTTTTCAGTCTTGGCTTTTCCTGCCAACTTGACTTTATCTGTGCTCTTTCATGTGTACCTCTTTTTTTTTCTTCTGAGGTTTGTATTATCTACAGAAATGTAAATGAATGTGATAATTTCTCACAGCATTTCCTCTCAAAAAACCACATCTCCTTGATGTGCCCTTGAAGGAAAATCCCTTGCTTTCCAGTTTCCTGAATAAACAGATTTCTTTGAACCACGCCCTTGCACTGTCAAGAATTCCAAGGACATGGAAAGACTCTTTGGTTGTAGTCATGTGACATAGCTACAGTTTAAGTCACTGAAGGGATAGGTGCAGATTGAAAAGGCTGTCTTTGGCTCAGGGAAATAACACTTACTATAAAAATATTAAGAAATGTATCATAAGTGTTCCTTCTCTTTTTCTACAATGGAAAACACTGCAGTCTCCGGATGAACACATCAAATAATTCTGGCTTTTAAGAAATATCACGCCCTGGCTGGTTCTGCCCATTGGAAGCCATCCTGAGCAACCTGCTGTGACTCTTGTGGACGCAGGCATTTCTTTAACGTTGTTTTAAAGTGACTGTCTCACTACTTAATAGCAAGCTCCCTAGAGAGTGCTAATTAACACACGAAAGAGTCGTGCCACGTTTATACTTGTGGTGTACTGGCTTCTAGGCCCTCAGGACAGCGGGCAGCGGGTGCTGGCCAGGTGTTGCCTGAGCCGAAGTTAATCCCCGCGCTGAGTGTGAACTCAGACTCCCTGAACACGCTCCTCTCAGGGTTGATAAAGCCCTTCTGGCCTCCCAGTCCGGACTTCCTGGCCGCACTGCTTTCTTGCCTCATCAAAGTGAAACTCTCCGCTCACCTGGTTTAACTGGCTAATCCTAAATCGGCTTTTAGATTGTCACTTAACAACTCTGAGGAGGCCCTCCAGCAGGATTCCGTGCAAATCCCGAGGTGAATGAGGCCTAGGCTGAGTGAAAATGAGGCAACAAAAGATTTAAAAATGGACAGCAAATTCTTCACCTAAATTGTACTTTTAGTTCTTTTGTCTGAGAATTAAGGTCATAGGTCATTTCCAAAGATGATGTATGACTCTCAGACTTTACACAAATTTCCGTGACAAAATCAGGTGATGAAACAAAAGCTCTTTTTTTTATTAAATTTTATTTTTTCCCTTTTTAATTTACTGATGACACATAGTATATAGCTCTTAAGATTTCAACTTCTGCTTGAGGCTGAACATTCTCGCTTCTAATTTATTCAGTAATACACCCTTTCAAAATATTTGTGTTTTGTTATGAAAAGATTCGTGTTCTTTCAAGTGTATTTCACTTTTCTAATGACATAAACATATTATTGGTGCCTCAAAAGAAGTTCTCAGATTTAAAATACAAATTCCTACATACCCATCAGTGTTCTGATTCAGTTATTTCTAGAAGGAAGCCAGGAAACTATATTTTTATCAAACCCTCCAGGTCATTTTGATGCACACTGAAAATATGCTCTGTACATCTTCTTGAAGAAACTTTCCTTCTTTATTTAACAAATTCTTATCCAAAATAAAAGAGTAAAAGACAAACAAAGCTCGTTGTTTGTGAGGGCATGCTTCCTCAGCTATGAAAGGAGTCACCCAAACGGCTCGTGGACCATCACCCCCAGTGGCTCCGCTGGCACAGAGCTGGAGCTTGGTGGGAGTAGATTAGTGCAGAAAGATTCAAGGGAAGAAGGCAACTGGGAATTCTTATGAGTGATTTTGAAAGGAAGGGGTGATTTGAGCAGAGGCCACATGGTTTAACTTACAATGAACCTGCAGGTTTTGAAAATCGCATGCTGGATTTCCTCATAAACATACATCAATTTCAGGGAGCAGGAGGCTCTGCTCTTTGGTATGCAATCTTTTGGGAGTTTTTTCTCATTCAGTACAAATACATAGAAAATATACATTAGAGTTGAGAATTAAAAAATGCGGAGAGATGAAAAAGCTTTCAATAATTTAATAAAAAGCATGTGGGCAAATACGCCCTCTAGTCATTTTCCATTTAAATTATGAAACCTTTGAATTTGCTTTTAGGGGGATAAGCACAGGGTCCCTTGGCATTCTCTCTCTCTCTCTCTCTCTCTCTCTCTTTTTTCTTCTTCTTCTTTTTTTTTAAATCTGCATGCCATTGCAGAATGAAGTGGTAGCAATTATTCTTAGGGACCCAAGCAAGCAGCAGCACTTAATAGGATGAATGACGCATGGTACAGAATGAAACTGGGGTTGCCATCTGAAGCTCAACCTTAAGCACTTGTCTTTTCTGATACACAAATACACAGGAAAAAAAGAAATATGAACACACAAAGGTATAAAAGTATTATTTTGCTGCTTTTTTGGAATTAATAAAATACACAAAAATCTCTGGTTTGTCTTGTAGGAAGTTTAGCAAGTTTCTAGGATTAAATGGCTTTCCTCCTCTGTGAAGGGTCTGATGTAAACTCTTGTACCAAGGCTTAAAGTCTTAAGGCTGTTAGAAGTTTCCATCAGTCAGTCTGTATGTCAGTGGATAAAGTCAGTTGCTGATCTAACCTATTCATTGCTCTCTGGAAAAATGCATCAAACTATAGAAGTATTTTTTAGTGATGAAGGAGGGCTGGGGAAGATACAGGACTGTCAGATGATAAAATGTGGGGTTTCTAACCGGCAACATTTTGGAGCAACATATTACCACAATGCCTTCTAAGTAATTTTAAGTGTTATGTTTGATGAAGTGGTGAAAAAAGGACATTGGTTGTCTTTGGTAATCTATCTTTAGTTCCTTCCATGAACTGAAAGTTTCCCTCATTTCCGTGGTTAGAAAAGTTTGTGCTCAATGTAGATTCTTCTTGAAATAGTTCGTTTTGCACATTCAATACCAGAAAAACTAAGTGAAAGGTCATGAAATTTGTTTTACTTTCCCCCGCCTGGTTCTCTGTTGTCATAAGTTGATCTACATTTTTTTAATATTTGAAATGTCTGCATTTTGTGATACCATAGAGTCTATACAGGGGGATGTGTATGCCTTGTTAGTCAACAATTATTTGACTCTGAGTGCTGAACTGTGTATTGCACTCAATGAAATGTTAGCAAAGGGGCAGACAAGGATAGAATATAGATAAAATACCACATATGGCCTTGGCGTTGGCGCTCCAGGGGTTTATATAGTATATTTGAAAACATATGATTGTAGAGCTTAATAAGCTTGGTTGAAGGAATATAAGGATACATGTGCTTTGCATGCACATGAATTCTTAGGAGGCTGCTCTTATAGTTCATGTCACAAAGTTCACTAAAGGAATTTGCTAATGATTTAACAATGCTGTTGAAATTACTGGGTTACTCTCTAGTTAGACTGGCAAACTTTCTATGAAGCATTGTAATCCACATTATCACATTCAGTTCCAACAATGGGGTTCCCAAAAGGTTGGTCAGTTTCTCTCCTCCAAAGTTATAGTACTTTTGTCAGATATTCTCAGGAGCCAATTATGACTATAGAAAATAAGTTGATTCATAGGTATGTAAGGTGAATTTTGACATTTTCCTTTAGTCTGAATGACTGTATCCAAGAATTGATTTAGTCTTGTCTCTGCATAGCTTGGGTAGATAAATGCTAATGTCATTCACATTTCCAACTGTTATGACTAAGTTTTTGACTTGAAAGCATATGGAAATAAAGTCTCATTGCAGACTTTAGAAAAACACAAGTTTTTGTACGTGAGCAAAAGATAGCAATAGGAAAATGACAAACTTAGCTTGCTATTGATTAGAAGAAATTTCATACCTTTTGACAGATACAAAACAGTAATACGGTGTTTTTTTTCAGATCTAAAATTTTCTTCAGTCAAATCCTGAGAATAAGTCAGTTACTGTGAGTTTCAGTATGGAACTTTGGGAAGGGCAACAATTCTGATTGGGCCACTTGAATATTATAAATGTGTCTAGCACTTCTTAGCAGAGAGGCTCCTTCATATGTAGCATCTGGCTCAATGTTTGCTTCATTATATTAGCATTTTTTTTTTTCAAAACCTGGTATTGATTTCCTGCTGCTACTTTCTATCTCAGTTTAGATGTTTTTTTGGAGTTCGGATATTGTATCTGCTTTCTTCCGTCCCTCCTTTCAAACCTCCAACCCAGATGTCAATTTTTTTTTTATTTGAATATAGAGAAGCTCATTAATTGTTCTTTCAAAGGAGCTTTGGTAAACATGTAAACTACAAGGAAAAAAGGAAAATAAAACCTTATTAAAACTTATAAAATAGTTCTAAATTCTAGATGACTATAAAATTCACCTTAACAAAGTGCTAAAAAAAAATTAGATACTAAATGTTAGCCTAGAATCTAAACAATAGAATAACTCAGAATTCTATCACAATAGGTGAGAGACATTTCCTCATTTAGTTTTTAAACAATTCTTTGACAACAGATCTTTCCACAGATGCCAGTAACTCCAGTCATGTGACTTGACTTGATGGTCATGGGGGTCAGGGGTGCATCTCATCTCATCATGTTTGTAGTCAAAGAAAACAAGCTAATAAAAGTTAGCTTGGTTAATTTTTTGTAGCTGATACTATTTGTAGAATGCAGAGTTTATCGTTTGGGAGGAGGGGAAAATCATGATAGATAGAAAATAAACATTAAACTCACATAGTGCAAAAGCAAGCAAAACAAAACATTGGTCAATTACCTAAGAAAAGAACTTCATGAAATAACCCTGAGCAAGGATATTTTTGCTTTGCTTTGGGAAAGACTGGTCATCCTGTATATGGTAGTAGGTTCTTGTTAACACTCTTTAAACTTTCACCCTAAGTTTTCCCAGTACTTTTCATTCTAATCAGTAATATTTAGGTGAAACTTTTTTTTTATACAGAATAACTAGTGAAGGTTTAAAATGTATTTGATTTATGCTAACCTCTGTAAAATCCATGAAAGGGCATGGGATATTTGCTAACATCAAAACCTGAATACTTTAGAACTGAGGAGATTGTTCCTAAGATTTTATTCTAATACTTACCAACAATACTTACCAAATGGTTGTTATTTACCATTTAAAATTGGCTTTTGGTTAAAGCGTCTGAGTTATTACAAAGAATGTTGCAAAGGAAAAAACTTTATAATGTGTGAATTGCCAAAAAATATTCTTATGTGCTTTGGCTATCTGCATGAAGAAAGATGCTTGACTTTGAGGTTTTATTAATCTTTTTCCTCAACAAAATTTTGTTATTATAATGCTAAATAGAAGCAACAAGTATCATAATTTTTAAGTTTCCTGCCCAAATGCCATTGATGTGATTTTAATAATCATAATCTTCTAGTGATAGAATGTCCTATAGATATTTTCCTTTATTCTTCCAAAATACCATGATCTAATTTTTTAGAAAATGTTTGTTTATTTCTGAGAGAGAGAGAGAGAGAGAGAGAGAGAGCAAGTGGGGGAGGGGCAGAGAGAGAGGGAGATGCAGAATCTGAAGTAGGCTCCCAGCTCTGAGCTGTTAGTACAGAGACTGACCTGGGGCTCGAACCCACCATGAGATCATGACCTGAGCCAAAATCATACGCTGAACTGACTCACCCACCCAGGCACCCCAAAATATCATGATTTAGTGAGAAATTAGGATCTGGCCTCATGTCTTACTATGATTTTGGTGACTAAAGTACCTGGTTTTTAGCTTCAATTGCCTTAATTTTGAACAGAAGACTAATAATATGTAATAATTATGCGACAAATGCTGCTTTAAGTTTTTTTTTTTTTAATTTTTTTTTCAACGTTTTTTATTTATTTTTGGGACAGAGAGAGACAGAGCATGAATGGGGGAGGGGCAGAGAGAGAGGGAGGCACAGAATCGGAAACAGGCTCCAGGCTCTGAGCCATCAGCCCAGAGCCCGACGCGGGGCTCGAACCCACGGACCGCGAGATCGTGACCTGGCTGAAGTCGGACGCTTAACCGACTGCGCCACCCAGGCGCCCCTGCTTTAAGTTTTTTATTTACTTTACAGTGATGTTGTGAAAACCGTATATTATTCCCATGTTATAGATGAGAAAACTGAGGCAAGAAAAAGTAGCTTGTCCAGTTAATAAATAAATTAATGAATAGCAGAGTCAAGATTTGAATCCAGGAAATATTATTTTAGTATTATTCTTAATACTTTAAGAATAGTGTTATTCTTAACACTACTTTAGTATATGTTCTTAATCATTTAACCCTTCTGCATTAGAGGTATTCTGAGCATAAATTAAGGGTTAGTAGATGCTTTATATTTATATATAAGTTCATAAAAATCTGTCTGCCTTCATAATTTTCTTTAGCCCTTCAGACTTACATTAAAAATAATGACATACAGGGGCGCCTGGGTGGCGCAGTGGGTTAAGCGTCCGACTTCAGCCAGGTCACGATCTCGCGGTCTGTGAGTTCGAGCCCCGCGTCGGGCTCTGGGCTGATGGCTCGGAGCCTGGAGCCTGTTTCTGATTCTGTGTCTCCCTCTCTCTCTGACCCTCCCCCGTTCATGCTCTGTCTCTCTCTGTCCCAAAAATAAAAAATAAACATTGAAAAAAAAAATAATGACATACAATATTAATTCTGGTGAAATTTAAAGATGTGTAACAATTGAGATCCCTCCCAATTACACTGAAATTTAAGTTTATGTTAATTTGGCATAATTTATTTTAGGCTTTAAGACTCTGAACTTACATTAATATGTGTTAACATATTAATGGTTAACAAAAACAGCTAACAGAAAAAATGTTGAAAAAGAAAATATAAAATTAGTGGTGAATTGTATATGAGGATATTAACATTTAATCAATGTCAATCTTCCTTGGATTTGTATAAAACCATCGTACCTACTCTAGATGTTAACAGTAGGCATGTATGGCAGTCAGTTAAGTGCCAGATATAAAGATGTTGATTTAATAGTTTTTTATTGAGCACCACATGGTTATACAATTTTTTGGGGGGGGGCAGGATATCCAATATTGGAAGACTCAAATGTGAATACTTGATAATCTTTTGCCTTTTCATAGTTATTTTCATTGGGAATACCAATGCATTCCACCTCAAATTATTAAACATCCTCAGCATAAAATTATTTTTGGAAGAAATTGCTTGGTACACATGGATCTCAGTGTTAAATTCCTCAGAAGAAAATGAGAATACATGAATTCTTCTCAGTTCTGTGATTTTTAGAATACACACACACACACACACACACACACACACACACACACACACGAGTGAGAGAGAATCTGAGATTCTCAATGTGAGATTGAGAAAACAAGATAAAAAAAAGCCCTCAGTGCTTGTTTTTAGGGAAATCTTATTTCCCACATGGTGATCTTTTAAGAAAGTTAACTGTTGTTACCTTCAAATAAATAACTCAAAGAATAATATCCTAATAAAAACCATCACACCAAATGCATTGTTTGATCTTGTCTTTCGCTGCCAAATGTGGATATATATATTTTTTTTAACATCTATGGATGATAAATTATAGTAGGGATAACAAACTTAATTCTACACTATGTATTTAGGGAAATAGTTAAATTTTGAAATAGGCAAAGATTCATTTTCTTCTTTATTTAAAAATAGTGGAACTGTCACATTCTCATCTCTCCTTTTTCATCATTTGCCTGCCCTTTCTGGTGCCCAATGCCTGAACTCCATTACTACCTGTGAAGGATTTAAAAAAAATTTTTTTTAAAGTTTATTTGCTTTTGAGAGAGAGAGAGAGAGAGCGAGCAAGTGCACACGAGTGGGGAGGAGCAGAGAGAGAGGGAGACAAAGAATCTGAAGCAGGCTCCAGGCCCCAAGCTGTCAGCACACAGCCTGACTTGGGGCTTGAACTCACCGACTGTGAGATAATGACCCGAGCTGAAGTCGGACGCTTAACCGACTGAGCCACCCAGGCGCCCCAGGATTTCTTTTTTAAATTGTGATAAATATACATAACATAAAAGTTACCATTTTAAACTATTTTTAAGTGTACACGTAGGTAGCGTTGAGTGCTTTTACATTGTTGCATAACCATCACCATTACTTCCAGAACTTTTTCATTACCTCAAACAGAAACTGTTTAAAGAGTAAACTTCTACAGCTCTTCCCTTTCCTTAGATCCCAGTAACCTTTATTTTATGTTTTGTCTGTATGAATTTGCCTATTTTAAAAATCTCATATAAGTGGAATCATCACAGTATTTTTCCTTTTGTGTCTGGCTTGTTTCACTTAGCATAATGTTTTCAAGGTTCATCCATGTTGTAGCATATATCAGAATTTCATTCCTTTTTAAGGGTGAATACTATTCTGTTGTAGGTATATGCCAGGTGAATAATATTCTATTGTATGTATATACCATATTTTCTCCATTCATCTTTTGAAGGATACTTGAGTTGTTTCCACTTGTGACTATTGTGAATAATGCTATGAACATTGGAGTAAAAGTATCTATTTGAGTTCCTGCTTTCATTTCTTTTGGGTATATACCTAGGAGTTGAATTGCTGGATCATATAGTATTTCTATGTTTAACTTTCTGAGAAATCACTAAACTGTTTTCCACAGAAGCTGAACCATTTTACATTCCTACCGGCAATGCACCAGGGTTCCAATTTCTCTACTCTCTCATCAATACTTGTTTCCTGTTTTTTGTTTTGTTTTGTTTTGTTTGTTTTGTTTTGTTTCATACTAGCCATCCTAATGGGTGTGAAGTAATAGTTCATTGTGGTTCTGATTTGCATTTCCCTAATGACTGGAGATGTTGCTTGTGAAGGATCTAACTGTTTTGACCAAATTATAATAAACCTTGCAGGAACCACATTGAGATTCACCTATCACAGCTTCTTAAGTTATTAAAAATCAAAACTCTTCTTCTTAAAACTTCCATAGAGCAGGAAGGGTAACTATATGGGAGGCTACACAATGTGTCATAAAACAATATGATTTATAAGTAAGCAGAATCTGAATTCAAATCCACTCCTTCACTTGCAAGCAGTAAGATCTTGGGCAAGATTCCATAAAATAGGAAACAGTTATTGCTTATGGAATATTATGAGGCTTTCATGGAGTTGTGTACATATATTTGTTCTTTGTAGTATCCCTAGCACTTGTAACAGTGCCTGGGATATCACAGGTACTTAATATGTATTTGCTGAATGAATGAATAATGATTATAACATGGCTCAATTAATTTTAACTATTGTTATTATTCAACAAGCAGAAGCATGAACCTTCTATTTAAACAAACTTAAATGACAGATCTCAATTTGTTTATTTTTATAATTTTAAATATTATCTAGTATATGTATAATAACATATATATGTTATATACTTAAATATACTTATATATCTATAAGTATCATTGGTATCGTTTGACAAATCATTTATCCAAATATATATTAGGTAAATATATAGCTTAGAAAAGTTTGAAAAATACAATCCAATACTAAATTTTAAAACTTCTCACAGAGCCAAATACTGAGCAGTTGAGAACTGTAGAGCCTACTTCAGTTCATACTGCTTAGGTTTTAAAATGATTTAGGATGTTTCTTAAATGAGAATTTGATTGTTTTCCGGTAATCTAGACAATGTATATTCAAGTAAGAGTTGTTAGAAATGTTTTGGGTGTGTCTAAGTGAATTGATTTGAATATTACTGTCTCAGTATTCACTACTCATTCTTAGAAGGTGAATCCTTTGGGTTGGCTCAGTTGATTGAGCGGCTGACTTTGGCTCAAGTCATGATCTTGCAGTTGGTGGGTTTGAGCCCCTTATGGGGCTCTTCACTGACAGCACAGAGCCTGCCTGTCTCCCTCTCTCTCTACCCCTCCCCAGCTCCCTCTCTGCCTCTCTTTCTCAAAAATAAATAAACATTAAAAAAACTTAAAAAATAAAGAAGATGAATTGTTAAAATGTCTGTACATGTGATACATAGAGACAAGCTAGATCTCTCCTTGGATTTCCAGGCATTTTTAGCTATTGCTTTATTTATCTACTTCAGTTTTACAATTTGTGTTTCTTTAAAGCCACTCACAGAATAGACAGAGTGTCTTTGTATTCATCATGAAACACGGTAAACTGACTAACATACTACACAAAATCCAACCCTCTTGTGATTTTTTAAATTTGTTTTAACATGATAAATTAGAAACAAAGCTATATACTCATTTACTTTTTAGACAATTAGCTCTAAAAAACGATTAGCTCTAAACAATTAGCTCTCAGGTAGTTATTGGGAAATAATGTTTCTAAGTTTCATGCTTAAAATGAAAAAAAAAAACCACAACACTTGATAGGTTCTGTTATACAAAATTATTAACAGAATAACCTGTCATCTCAAGTTTTATGGATTCTTAGTGGCTCCTTTTTACAAAATGCTGATTTCTTCTAAGGGACTATCTTCTGGAAAATTTCCATATTCTCTATCTGAGGCTTTTCAATTTTGTTTGAATTATATTTGGAAAATTACCACTGTCAGTATGTTCTTTTCTCTCTCTCTCTAGATGGCAGCATTTGCCTTACAGACTATCTCCCCTTTCGTTTTTGGGCCACATTTTTATGAGGGTGTGACACCTGGGGAATAAAAATGATGTCTACCAGACTAGATGACTAAATGCATGACTGCCTGGCTTGTTAGTGAACATTGAGGTTATTTATTTTACAAATCCTATTTGTGTCTTCTCAACAAAATATTTGTATTTCATGAAATCAATTCATGGAAATTTAGGAGGAGGTATTTCAAATGAAATGAGTAAATACTAAATCTGAAGGCCATACTTTCCCCATTCCCAGTATGGTCACATGGGATGCTGTAATTCTTCCATCTTAGAAGATTAAGATTTTTATCAATTTGGATGAAACTCAAAAGCTCATGAATGTAGAAAATCCATTTCCTAGACAAAGTAATCTGTGAAAACATGTATCCACTTGATACGTGGAAATAGAAATAAAATCTTCAAACTTTTTGAGGTTTGCACATCTCCTATACAAGTTATTTGTAGGAAGTGTGATGATGGGGCATGGAATTTAGAAGTAGTTGAAATATGCCACCATTCCTGGCTGCCTCCATGAGCATCTGATTTGTACAGCTGCATGGGGTTCCATACTTAGAAGGGCTCTGAATCTAGGCCTTTTAATGCTCTACTATAACCATCTAGAAATTCTTAATGCTTTTTGCATAAGAGGCCTGAATTTTTATTTTCCACTAGGCCCTTTAAATTGGGTAGCCCATTCGTATTTTTACTAAGGGCAAGTATCTCAAATTGACAATACGTACATAATGAATGCTAATGATAATTCCTATTATGTCATGAAGTGTGAAGTAGATAAAATGTTATATGATAACTGAGACCTCTAGGGATAATTAGAAAACACTCACTTAAATTTCTTCAATGTTTAAAGTCACAATTTTGCAAATAGCAAGATTTTCTAAATTCATGTCAATAAAGGAAAAGTAAAGATTGACGAAAACATTCTTTTTTTTAAGGAAAAAGAAAAAGAACTGAGTGGCACCTGGGTGGCTCAGCCAGTCGGTTAAGTGTCCGACTTTGGCCTAGGTCATGATCTTGGGGTTTGTGGGTTTGAGCACCGCTTTGGGCTCTGTGCTGTCAGCCCAGCCTGCTTGGATTCTGTGTCTCCCTCTCTCTATGCCCCTCCCCCACTCACACTCTTTCTTTCTCTCACACAAAAATAAACATTAAAAAAATTAAAATTGAAGAAAAACCTGAATGTATTTCAACACATTTGTTTCTGTGGCTTCAAGTGGAATCCAGAAATCAGTAACACATATAAAAGAAGGAAAACAGAAAGAATTAAATGTACTTCCTTTATGTTCTTTTGTATACAGTATCTCATAAACTGTTAATATGGATGGAGAAATGGAGTGAGGATATAGTGTCACTACCAAAACAAAGTCAACAGACAATCATTTTTTTAACTGAGTGTGTAAAAGAAAAATACATCAGGGCATTAAGACTTTTTTTTCCCACAAACTTAAGAAAAAAACATTAATTTATAGCTTACTGTAAACAAAAATCCTATGCTCATTTTCATCTTGAAGTAGTAACGTAACACAGAACATGCACTGACATATTACTGCCTGAACAAAATAGTTGTTTATAAACCACTCAAGAGATCTGAGGTGGAAGGGAGTTGGAGTTGACAACTGAAATTTATGGCTGTGTGAATTCAGCTTATTTCATTGATATCTACTTAAATATGTCATTTAATAGTGGCTGACTTTTTGGATGCTGAATAAATAGAGCATGTAAGCAACCCAATAACCCCCATCAATCAAGGGAAAGTGCAAATAATGTCCAGTCTCCTGTTTATCTCATCAGCGTGTTCCTAGATACCAGGGCATAAGCCAGAATGGTCCTAGAAAGTCATGTGGTATCTAG
The DNA here is from genome assembly GCF_014898765.1 of Herpailurus yagouaroundi. NCBI lineage: Eukaryota > Metazoa > Chordata > Mammalia > Carnivora > Felidae > Herpailurus > Herpailurus yagouaroundi. Next base: position 74,036,420 of record NW_024412376.1, read on the forward strand.
AGATGCTTGTATGCATAAGAACTTAATAATAATTAGAAGGAAAGGAAGGGAAGGCAGGAAAGAAAGATGAAAGGACTTTTTCTGTGTATACTTAGGCTATGGGATTAGTAGGAGTAAGAGCAGATGAGATTTATAGAATTATAGAAAAGGATTTTAAAATTTTACTCTGAATTCTTAGGTATGCATAAGGTTTCCTCCAAACTTGTAGACTGTGTGGTTAAAAAACATGTATAGAAGGAAGTTTCGGGGCGCCTGGGTGGCGCAGTCGGTTAAGCGTCCGACTTCAGCCAGGTCACGATCTCGCGGTCCGTGAGTTCGAGCCCCGCGTCGGGCTCTGGGCTGATGGCTCAGAGCCTGGAGCTTGTTTCCGATTCTGTGTCTCCCTCTCTCTCTGCCCCTCCCCCGTTCATGCTCTGTCTCTCTCTGTCCCAAAAATAAATAAACGTTGAAAAAAAATTAAAAAAAAAAAAAAAGAAGGAAGTTTCAACCAAAGATTGCTGAGTTGGGGGGAAGGAACGTTCATGTAGTTCTCCTTTGGTCTGAAACCTAAAGACAGACACAGTCTTCCATGTCAGGGATTAGGATACAATTTACACTGAGTGTCTTTGGCTCTGTTTTTAAAGGTAAAAAATTTCATTCAGCGAGGCAGTGATAAACCCTGAACTTATACCTAAAAAAAATAAGGAGCAAAAATAGTGCTTCTCACTTACAGTATGATACACCTACATACCCTATACAGTGAGAAAACATTGGCTTTTTGAGGCTTTTAAATACTTTCAAAATACGAAACGATTACAGAATTAGGAGATTGTGAAAAAGATGCCAAAAGGAAAAAAATAGAATCTTGTGCTACTTAAACAAGAAAAAATATACTTTCCTAAGTGTCTTTCCTGCCTACATGTTTGGATAGAGGTAGGAGAGTGGTATGAGTCTCTGTCAGTATTGGAATAACTCAAAGAGATAAACAAAAGTTATCTAAACAAACAAGTTATAATTCTATTCCATGATGACATTTATAGGAACAGTCATTTTTCCCAAGCTGATAGAGTAGCAAGAAATACATAAACATTGAAATAAATTGCATATTCTAGATATATGTAAAAAGGAAAGGCATCGTGGTATAATCAAGCACATATGCATCACACATAGTTTCGTTCTGAGCCATAACCCTGTCTTTTTTTCCTCCAGTTGGGAAGATACATCTGTTTCTTCTCCCTCATTTGATATGATCCAGCAAAATCCAAGCTTTGGAGATGCTTGCCTGGAACATCAATGATTACTTGATTTCTCAGCACATAAATCTGACTCCAATCCTTGTTGGGCATATATTAGTAATGAGGTAACTCAGCCTATGGCATCATCTGCTCTTTACTTCCTCCACCAGGAGACTCTTTGTAACCTGCCACTTTAACACTGTCAAGACTGATGTCAATTGTTTTCCCAGATCGGTACGGTGGGGAAATATACACTGTTTAAAGAAAAACAGAAATGGCTGTGGAGGTTTGTAGTATTACTGAATGCTGATTTCTAAACTCCAAGTTAAATTTCAAAACATGATGCCATAAAAGACTCTGCTGGAACTTGGACGCCAACCTCTGTCAGATTTCTTCTTTTAATACCTAGATGGACTTCTCCCCCCATACACCCATTTTTTACTTTACTTACCATGTTTCCCCTTTTAAAAGCTTTTACACACTAAAAACTCTTCCTATTTAACAGACTAAAACATATACATAATTACATTGCATTTTTTCTATTTTAGTTTTAGAACATTCATGAGCCTTGCCAGTGGAGCATGAACACCAGTTACCTAAGAGTGAATTTTCCTGTTATTATATTAGTTTTTTGGTTGATGCAGTGGAAGTGAAGATATTTTTGTTTGCTGTGCTAAACTGACTGGGAGGGACTGAATTGACAGGCTACCCCGATACATGAACAGCTACCTATGTAACTGCCTTTGAGTATATATGTTTAATTGTATTTCACATACTGTGTTTTAGACTTTCAGCAAGGCCAGCTTCATGGGCATGACACTTATACAATTCCATAGGACATCACTCTTAGTGGGACCTTCCATCTGATTTATGCCCTGCTGTTGTTGCCTTGCAATTCTTAATGATTTTTGGAGGCAGTACCTAGGATTGTCATTCTTCCCTGGGCCCCACAAGTTATATATCTGGTCCTGACTTTCAGTAATAATTTCTTTCAGATTTTTGGCCTCTAGGTACATTGCTACTAGTAGGAAAAGCTGGTTTATTGTCCATGAGAACATGCCGGGGACTCAATAAATTGTTGGTTTACACAGAGCTCTGACCTTAAAAGAAGAATATAGGTGTCCAGGGGCGCCTGGGTGGCGCAGTCGGTTAAGCGTCCGAATTCAGCCAGGTCATGATCTCGTGGTCCGTGAGTTCGAGCCCCGCGTCAGGCTCTGGGCTGGTGGCTCAGAGCCTGGAGCCTGTTTCCGATTCTGTGTCTCCCTCTCTCTCTGCCCCTCCCCGTTCATGCTCTGTCTCTCTCTGTCCCAAAAATAAATAAACGTTGAAAAAAAAAAGAATATAGGTGTCCAATGATTATGCAAGATTGTTTATAAAGAGTAACTGTATACATTTTTCCATTGACTTTCATCATAAAAACAAAGATTTGTTCTTATGGACTATTCTGTCAGTGGACAACTTGGAATCATTTGGTGAAGAGGAGTTAAAATTGAGGAGCTTCCTTTCCTCTTTGTCAATGCTCTGGGATTGGCCTGTACTTTTCCTCATGTACTTCAGCTTGAGATTGTTAAGTAAAGCAATTTATTTTGCCCTCATAAAAAGTAAACAGTTAACATATATTTGAAGCCCCAACTGCTTTGCCTTCTGGCAATTTAGGATTGGGTTAACTTCTTTCTTCTTTCTTCTTCTTCTTCTTCTTCTTCTTCTTCTTCTTCTTCTTCTTCTTCTTTTTCTTCTTCTTCTCCTCTTCCTCTTCCCCCTCTTCTTCCTCCCCCTCCTCCTCACCTCCTCCTCTCCTTCTTCTTCTTCTTCTTCTTCTTCTTCTTCTTCTTCTTCTTCTTCTTCTGTTCTTCTTCTTTTTTTTTAATAACATGAGCAATGAGGTTTTGTTTAACCTAACTTTGTAGCAGTCTATAAAACACAGTTTCCCATTTTGGTCTTCTCCTGCCTGTAGTCCTCCTCTGGTCTAAAACCTAAAGGCAGTTACAGTCTTCTGTGTCAGGGATTAGGGTACAATGTACACTGAGTGTCTTTGACTCTGTTTCTGTGTTTTCTGTGTTTCTGTGTTTTTACAGTGGACTTTTATTAAGTATTGGGTAACTTTAGAGTATTTTTTTTTCTCCTGTACTTTCTACCTGAAACTATCATCTCTTCAGATCATCAGAGTATCTTGTCGTTGCCCATCTACTGGTCATGACTTTGCCTTGGATGGTGATAGCAAGGACTAGCCAAGAGAAGGCTGGGGTTAAGAACCCAGACGCATCGGGTGAAACTGCAGGAATATGAATATGAGATTGGAAAAATGTTAATCATTTTCAGGCTGCCCCTGTTAGTCTAAGAATCTTTAACTGGTCATGTAAAAATTAAAGACCATCAACAAGAGAAAGGAAGAGGAGAGATACAGGTACCATTAGGAAAATAATTAAATTTGGTATGAGGATGTTTATTCAAGAAAATTCAAGATAGGTAATAATGAGTTCTCAGATAGGTAGTCAGCCAGCATCAATTAGGATAAAAAGTAATTGTTTAGGACCAATTCATGGAAAGACAGGGTCAGGAGTAAGTAATTCAGTTCCAAAGGCGTTGAGATTATCAGGAAGAAATTCCACTTCTTTAAAACATAGAGAAGGCAAAGAAAGAACCAATTATTGAGGTAAGAACAAAGGAACTGGTTAATAAGGTGCTGTGACCCCTAGCTAAACTGTCTCAATACTGAAATAGGAAGTTACTAGTGTAGGGAGTATAAAAAGGTAAAATTTGCTATACATTGTCAAGTACTGCTGATGCTTATAAAACTTCTTCAGAAGCCTTTTGAGTAGATGTGGAAGCTGGTGGGGGCATAAGCTAAAGTTACATAATTTTATCATTCAGTTTATATGAACTATCTATCCATTTACTCTTTGATAAAATGTAGTACTACCAAAAAACAAAACAAAAAAGATTCTTGGCTATTGAAGGAAGTAAGAGCATATATTTATATAATTATAATGATGGCTTCTTCCCTCTGTTCAATGCATGCTTTGGGGGGAAGTTATGTTTATTGTCATATGTTCATTGTAAGTAAGGATTGTAAAGTCTTTTAGAACAACAGAGATCATATTTAAACCCTGACCATGGGCACAATGGTGGATTTAATCTCTGACTACAGTAAAGCCGGGCATTTTGACATTTTACTGCAGTAGCAGGAGTGTTTGGCTTTGTTTTTTACAGACTGGCACTGTGCCATTACTTTATATCCCCCTGAAATAGCACTTCTAATACCCATGCCTCCTTCCAGGGCTCTTGCACTGGTTCAAGACTGAGAAGCAATGGCCCAGTGCCAGCTCTAATTAAGCAATAAGACACTCCAGGCGGTACATTTCTGAGGATTACTGCATGCCTGCTTTAAGTGTGTCACTACTCAAGAAGGGCAATCATCCTTTGGAAAATGCATTCTCTGAAGTGACTTATTGCTGTTTAGAAGGGGAACTTTTATAACCTGGAAAGAAAAAAGAGAGGAGGAGAGGTATTTCCCATGCACCACGCAGCATTCTGTGCGTGTGATTTTCTTATTCCTTTGAAAGAGGGAAGCAATATTCACCTGAGAACATCAGAGTCAGCAATTAGACATTCTATCCAGACCAGATCTGACCGCGAACACATGCTTGTCTGATTATCTTCTCATTGCAGGTCAGTACACACAATGGATAGGCATTTAATCTGAGGTATTTTTGCCCGTTGTGTAAAAGTCTCCTCACCAGACAAATTTTAAAATAACACTACATCTCTCTTGTTTTAAGTTCAAAAAGACAAGAGTTGCAAAATGAGTTTGGATGAGTTAAAGACAGCCAAGTGCTTTAGTTTTTGCATATCTAATAGGCGTGTGGTATAGAGTACTGATTATGAAGCCATGCTCTCAATTCAGAATGCTGAGTCGGAGCACCAACCTTGACACTTTTTTAGCTGTATGACCCTGTGGAAATTCTTTCAATTCTCTATCATTTATCTCGACTGTAAAATGTGTGTAACAAGCATACGTACCTTATAGTCTTGTTTTATAGATTAAACATGATGATGTTATGCCAAGCAATTTAAATTGCTGGCACATAGCAAATAAAAAAATGCATCTCTTGACTTTTTGAAAATAATTATTATATTTAAATTTATCAGTGATCCTCAGAGATGTTGAGCAAGGAATCAGAATTACTCTGCATCACTTTAACTGTGTAAATTGGGAAAAGTTGACAACTCTAGATTTAAACTTCTATATCTATAATATGGTCAAAAATTTAGGCAGCTTCTAAGATGGCCACAGTGATCCCTGTCTCCGGTATTTACACCCCATATAATCCCCTCACCTTGGACTGAGACATTACTTCTCAGATTAGGTCATGAAAGGTGGTGGCTTCTGTCTTGGAAGTCCTTTCTAGCTCTCTTTCTTAGAGTACCAGCTGCCATGTCGTAAGAATGCGCTCAGGCAGCTTATGGAGTGGCACGTGTGGTGAACAACATGAACGGATCTGAAAATGGGTGTTCATCCCTGACAAACCTGAGATAACTGGGGACCTAGCTGATAGCTTGTTTGACTGTGACCTCGGGAGAGATGTGGAACCAGAGCACCAGCTAAGCTGCAAATAGTCCTCATTACAGAGACAGAGATGGTAAATATTTCTTATTTGTAGCTAAGGTTTGAGATAATTTGTTTGTTGTGTAGATAACTAATACAGTCAATAAACTAACATATGTGGAAAGCACTTAAAATGCACAACATACTTATAAAATTGAAGTATTAATATTGTTAATAGCTGTCTTAAAGAAACTAAATCATATATGCAAAAGATATTGAAGTATATATTATTTTATTGTTTGCTCCATATGTATTTGTATCCTTCATTAACAACAAAAAATACCTGGAGAGATATCTGTACCTCCTTGTGTGCCATGGACCATATGGGACTGGTAATACAGCAGCAAAGACAACAAATATCCCTGTCCTTTTGAAGCTTACATGTGGGAAATAAAGAAAAAATAGGACATATTATATTTCAGTAAGTACTTATTGTAAAGCTTAAACACAGAAGGGGATAGGGAGTACTTGCATATAGGTTGTTGGGTTTTTTTTCCAATGTTTATTTATTTATTTTGAGAGAGAGGGAGAGAAAGAGACAGAGAGACAGCCAGGGAGGGGCAGAGAGAGAGGGAGAGAGAATCCCAACCAGAGTCTGTGCTGTTAGCACAGAGCCTGATGTGGGACTCAATCCCACAAACTGTGAGATCAAGAGTCAGGTGCTCAACCAACTGAACCATCTGGGCACCCCTAGGGTATGTGTTTTTGTTTTTGTTTTACAGTTTTAAAAAGGTTGTCTGGGAAGAGACTCCATGTGAAGGTAATATATAAGTCAAGATCTAAAAAGGCAGAAGTTGGGGTGCCTGGTTGTCTCAGTTGGTTAAGCATCCAACTCTTGATTTTGGCCCAGGTCATGTTCTCACAGTTGCAAGATTGAGTTCCCCCAAACTCTGTGCTGGGCATGGAGTCTTCTTAAGATTCTCTCTCCCCTTCTCTCTCTGCCCCTTCCCCATTCATGTGTTATCTCTCTCTCTCTCTCTCTCTCTCTCTCTATCATTCTCTCTCTCTCTCTCTCTCTCTCTCATAAAAAAATACAATACATAAAAAGGCAGAAGTAATAAGCCTTGAGGGTCTTGAGGGTGGAAAGAATGTTTCAAGCAGAGGTAATACCAAGAGCTGAGAGCCTGAAACGAGGGGCTTTCCTGGTCCTTTAGGAACATCAGGAGATGAGGTCAAGTGGGTGTACGGAGTTGGTGAAGGTTCCTGTAGGTTATTTCAGATCAGGCTTAACTCTGAGTAAGACAGGAAATCACAGAGGGCTCTGAGGGGATCATAGCATGATCTGATTCTGATTTTACAGGATCCTTGGCTGCTGAGTGGAGAACAGAATTGGGATGGGGGTGTAGCTGGAGGGGAGACAAGAGTGGCAGCCAGGAGGCCAATTATTGACATTAGTTTAAGTGAAATAATAAAATGTGATTTAACTCTGTGGTAATTGGGGAAAAGATGACCTAAAATTTCCTTTCATTTATAAATGTACTGAATTAACTTTGTTAAATTCTCATGAGAAAATGTGTTTAAGTATTAAGACAATGTGTATTAAGTATTTTTACTTCTGTAAAAAATGTTATTTTATTCATTCCACTTGATAAAACCTAACCTTAGGAATGATTATGAATGTACATCTAACTCTTAAATGAGTCACCTACATATATATACACATATGTGTATGCATATATGCACGTGTATGCATGTGTATATTATACAGCTATGTGCACATGGAAGGGAGCATGCAAATGTGACAAAATGTTAGTCACTGATAAATCTAGGTAAAGGTACATGTGTGCTTATTTACGACCCTTGAAACTTTTCTATAGGTCTGAATTTTTCAAAATAAAATGTTAGAGGAAAAATGCATCAGAATTGTGTATTTATTCAAAATTGATTTTTTTTTACTAGATATGTAAATATACCATGGTAAAAATAAAAAAGAAATAGGATTATGGCCTTGAGTTTCTCACTTGGGTATTTATACACTAATTAGACTAAGCTAAACCCTATACAGTTAAATCGAATTATGGATGCTGAGGGCTCTGGCCTCTTCTAGCTGATTACTTTGTAATTTAATGCTCCTAAACACTTTCAAGAAACCTCATTTACTTGCTAAAATAATTAAGCACTTCAGAAAACTTGCTAAGGGGAAGTGGGTACGTTTAAATTAACAGATAGAACATGGCATTGTAGAGGAATGATTAACTTGTATGATATATGCCCTGCTCAGAGAAGAGATTCTGTACACATGTCTCAGACAAGATGCATTGTCCCAGAAACACACAGTCAACTAAGCAATCACTGTGGACAATAATACTTTAGAAGTTTGATCCATGAAAATTGTTCTTGGCATGCTACCACTGGTTCTATCCTAATTCTATCCTTATCTTTGTCTATCAAGTACAGTGTTGAAGCATTTTAAAAATTGTTATTTCAGTTTTATTGGGAAAAAAAAGTTAAAGCAAATGGAATAAAGAAAATAGGGACAGAACAGAAGTTATTTTAGGTCACAGCCTCCCCCTGCCCCCAATTTTCATCACAAAATAAATGTAAGCAACATATTTTTTGCTATGATAAGCCAAAAGTTGTAGTAAGAATACTCCTTCATTATAATATTTGGTTTCTCTAACAGGATCACCAAAAAAGTATGTCAAATTTCTACACACTTTATTAGTCGTGAAAATAATTTTAAGATTTAATCCCCAAGATCTTTTTGGCAATAGCAAAGTCTGATAGCTATCTAAAACAAATGAAGTGTCTTAAGTAAATAAAACAAAAATAACAAAATTCAAGTATTTGTGAATATATGTACAGTTTCTAAAGTTTTATAGAATTTAGGAGAAAGCCAGTTCTATTTTAATTCAACTTATTGTACCCTTACAAAGTTGTGAAAATTAAATTATGGTATATTTCTTTCTATATCTGGTCTTTCATAGGACTGATACATGGAGATGGTTTATGTTCTTGGCACAGATTTTACTAATAATAATTGTGGAGAACAAATGGAAAATTGTTCTTTAATTTCTCAGAAAAACACACAGTCCAGCTGTAGAATTTTTGTGGCCAATACAGGTGAAATAATTTTACTTTAATAATAATTACTTGTGAGGACTGATATATAGTACAATCAAGTTTTAATGTTGCAGTTTTAATGTTAGTTGGTAAATAATAAAAATGGCTATTAAAGTCTTTTAAGAGAGGAAGTTAAGGTTTTATATATATATTATTATATATATATTTATATATTTATATATAAATATATATTTATATTTCTTATCTATTATAAAATATATTATATTAATATATATTATATAAATATATAATATATAATATATATTGTTATATTATATATTTTTTATATTATATATAATTATATATTATATGAAATATATTATAAAATATATTTATATATTTTATATATATACTTTTTTTTTGCTAATGATTGCATCAAATGATCTTGGAGAGGGGGAAAACATGTTCTTTTTATTTCAGATTTAACAGACATGTTACTAAGTTCTCCTATGAGTAGACTAATACCTAGAATATATCTTTAATTTTAAGTAGTTTATCTTTATGAAAGACCTTTTTCCTTATGCTAATTTGCAAATGAGCATCTTGTGATAGCTCACCAGCACGTTTGGTCCCACTCAGCAATATCACTGAAGGGTATTTTCCTACCTGAGTACTAGTAATCATCAGGTGCTCAGCGTCTCCTGAGGCAGCCCACAAAATGTTGGATAGTATGGGATGGGGAAATTGTCAGGGTTAATTTTAGCAGCAAAATCATTGGCCTCGTGTGAACAGCATATGCAGTTTTCAAACAAAGTAGTAAGTATCTCCACATGTCAGGTAGAGTAAGTAGCCTCTCAACAGCAGAGTAGCCATATTGGGGGGGTCTCTTTAAGCTCAAGTTGGCCAAATAATTGAGATACATGCCTTTATGTATTTATATGTATATTCCTGACAGATGATATTCCTCATACATAAGAACTACAAATCTATTTCAGTATATTCTCCATATTATTTTCCTGTATTCTGTCTCTAATATTCTCTTTAACAATAGATTGTCTCTAAATAGTCTCTTTAACAACAGATTAACAAAGGTCTTTGCTTCATTAATTATTGAGCTTCTAAAATTTAGAATCTCTAATTTCCCCTAGTCTCTTGATGAATTTAGCTCTGTAAAACACTAAGAATAATGATGTATGCTTCTGAATAAAATGAATTTCTCAAGTGCAGTGTTTCAAATTATTTGTTGTTCAAAATAGGAAGTAGGTATTCTTGGGGCTGGTTACCTATTTAATGTGATGTCAGGTCCCTGGAAAAGCTTAAAAGTAAATGATTGGAACCTGTATTAGAATTCTATTGCTGTGTTGCACAATATCAACAACTTAGGAAACTTAAAACCACACCCACTTATTAGCGCACAGTTATGTAGGCTGGATATCTGGGCATGGGATGGTTGTATTCTTTGCTCAGCATCTCCCCAGGACAAAATCCAGTGTTGGCTGGGGCTGCGGTTCTCATCTGGGCCTCAGGGCATCTTTGAAGCTCAGGGGCTGTGAGAATAATTCGGTTTCTCACATTTGTAGGACTGAAGTCCCTATTTCCTTCTTGTCTGTCAACTGAGTCCTGCTGTCAGCTCCAAGAGGCTATCCTCATTCCCCACCAGGTGGTCTCTTCATCTTCCAGCCAGCAATGGTACATTGGATCCTTCTTGTGTTTTGAATCTCTGACCTCCTCTTCTGCAACCAGCTGGAGAAAGCTTTCTGCTTTTAAAAGGCTCATGTGGGGCTCCTGGGTGGCTTAGTCAGTTAAGTGTCTGACTTCGGCTCAGGTCATGAACTCGAGCCCCTTGTTGGGCTCTGTGCTGACAGCTTGGAGCCTGGAGCCTGCTTCAGATTCTGTGTCTCCCTCTCTGTTCCTCCCCTGCTCACACTCTCTCTTTCTCTCTCTTTCTCAAAAATTAATGAAGATTAAAAAAAAAAGCCTCGTGATTAAGATAGGTTCACCCACATAATTTCCCTGTTTAAGATCAGTTGAAGTGGGACCTTATTTACATTTTCAAAATCTCATCATAGCAGTGCCTAGATTAGTGTTCAATAATTGGGAGAAGGTTTGTCTATACCAGAGAAAGCAGAATCTTGAGGGCGGGTTTTAGAATTTTGCTTACCACAGAGCTTGATTCTGGAACTGTCTTGATTAAGAACCATGTCAACTTCCTGTAAATTCCTTTTAATACATTTATTAATCTGGAATCAATAGTTGTGCTTTGCAACCTCATTCCATGATTTTGAGTCAGCTATTAAAATTTCACTTCTATTTCTGTGGGGGAAAAATAATAATTTTTTTAGGACGTCTTCCTAGTTATGAATATACATGTAACTGACATGCCTATTCAGTGAGGGGAGAATTGGAATGAAATTCTGTAAAAATGAAAGTTTTCCAATTATCCCACATTTTTCAGCATCACACTTATTTAGATGCCATGTAGAGATGGAGATGTTAGATGGAGTGGGATGAACCAGTCTACACCTGTGGTGTGAGAGGTGGTGATGAGCTGTGGGGGTGTGGATAAGTGTGGAAAAACAGAAGTGTCATAGAAAGCTTTGCTTAACTTCCTGATGCCATTGCTTACTCTGTGTTAAGAAGTTATAGAAAGAGATGTTCAGTTATAGAAGATTGAACCATACTGAAGAGTGGCCAACTTTTCTATATCATGATTTTGGCATCATTTTGAATTTGTGCTTTCCTTTTCCATCTCATTCCCACGTTCCTCACTGAGGCCTGATCAGCTCATGATTGGTTTACCACTATAGTCTTTTTCCTCACCCCTCTCCTTGGGCTCTCCTCCTTTGACTCAGCCTACATTCAACTGCTAAATCAATCTTCCTAAAACGTTGCTGTTGTCACATTAGTCCCTTGATATGGCAGACAGAACAGAGCAGACAGAGATAAGCCAGGAGACAGGAGGCCTCCTCTAGGGTCCTGGCTTGACCACTGCTGGCTGGGTGCCTTTGGATATGTCCTTCTCCTGGTCTTTACTCCCTTCTAGGCAAAATAAAGTTAGTGTAGTCATAAAGTTCCCTCCAACTCTAAAATCCCATATATCTGTGATCAAAAATCTAGTCATATGGGTGAGTCTATACAAAACCTGACCTGTATGTCTCTGCCTCCATCCTTTGCCTCCTTTTCTTACCCAAGTGACCCACACATTTTCAGCCCTGTCTACTTACAAAACTTGTGGACAATGAGAAGTTAATCTTCTGAAATACTACTCACATGTGCCCAGATGGATCGACCTCATGGTTCTTCTATGTGAAACTTCCCGCTGATGTCTTCAGTTTATACTCTAATTCACACTTGTGGAACTCTCACCTTTATCTCTTTCTTGTGGATCATCTAAATAATGATGACAATAATATTAGCTGAAATTTATCAAACACTTATCAAGTATTAGGTACTACATTGTTTTCTTTTTCCATATCTTATTTATTCATTCAACAAGGTCCTGTTATTATTTCTGCTTTAAATTTCCTTTTCATTTTTGAAAGAGAGAGAGAGACAGAGCATGAGCAGGGGAGGGGCAGAGAGAGGGAAAGGGAGACACAGAATCCAAAGCAAGCTCCAGGCTCTCAGCTGTCAGCACAGAGCCCGATGTGACACTCAAACTCACGAACCGCAAGATCATGACCTGAGTCAAAGTCGTACGCATAACTGACTGAGCCACCCAGGTGCCCCATTATTCCTGCTTTTCAGATAAGGAAACTGAGGCATGACAGGATAAAAAATTTTCCAGAGGTTATCCCGTTGTTAGATGGTGCAGTTGTAGCTCCTGACAAGATCTGACCAACTCCTGAACCACCAAACTGCACCATTGATGATGATGTTGTTTCTATTTTGTCTTTTTCCCTCTTGTAAATAAAGTCTATTGTCAGGAACTCTATCTTATACCTTTTATTAAATACCACACAAACCTGATATGTGACAAGTACATATAAATTCCCAGTTGGAAATAGTGATTAATTTAATAGAAATTAGCATTTTCTCAGGGCTGGGAATATTCTGAATGTGTTAGATCTGTATGTATTGATGAGGAAAGTAGTTTATAAGAAGTTGTTAATTTTAAAAATATAGAATAGTGTGATAAAAACAATGTATATATTTAAAAACTTTAAAAAGATCATCTGTTTTTATATTTGTACATTTTAAAATTAGAAATTAAAAGAGGACTGTAAATGAGTGTGTATATACTTATAAGGTATAATTAAACTAACTTAAAAAGAAGTGAGAAAATATACTAAATTTTTAATATTGAGTATTCTGGTGGGTGAGATTCAAGGGAAGGAAGAAGAGGCTTAACTTTTCTTTAAACTTCTTCATTGTTTGAACTGACACAAGGGACATGTGAGTTTTTTTAGAATTTGAGAACAAAATACAAAAGAAACAAAGATTGAATCTTGGACTTAAAATTTTATTTTTATGGTTTCATTTGGGATTTTTTTTAATAGTTTTCCTGAAAACATTCCTTTTTATTTTACCATACACTTGGCTGATTTTGGCAAGTTCAATGTAGATTTTTCTTAATATTTATTATGAGAAGAATATTATATTATAGCAAGTAGAAAAAAATAGAGAACTATTTGACAGGTTACTTCAGCGCGGCTTGTTTGAACTTCATAACTGTAGGGTTGACATTTAAGATTGTGAGCTTTACTTCCAAATTCAGTCAAACAATCTCTTCTTAGAAAGTGTCTGACACTGAGGTTGCTGTTGACTTATTTTTCACATGAAAGATTTGATATTAATCTGTTAATTAATTAAAAAGTCTAGTCATATGAAAATATTTCTGGATCCTTTTACCTATCATGCTTCACTAACAAAGAATACCAGAAAAGCAATATTTGAGGACAAAAGCTTACATTTTTGAGATGCAATATTCTCAAATATTGGCTGTGAAATTTCTATAATTAGCATGACCCTTGGAAAATGTCATTGGATATTTGATGAAACAGGGCATGAACTCTTCTCCTGCCATCCAAGGGGCCTGTAATACTACCCAGAATGACGCCTGGGAATTTTAAACTACGAGATAGTTCTTATCTGAGAAACTCAGGGAGAAAGGCATTTGTCTACTCTACTGACTTCTGTTAGCAGATTTATGTCACTTAGATCAATATGTTTCTATCTTCCTACCTACCCCCTAAAACTCCACTCCTTGGATGAAAAGAAAAAAGAAAGGAAACAAAAGAAGAGAAAAGAAAAGATATGCTTGATCCCAATTTTCATAACTAAAACAACAACAACAAAACAATGTATGATAATAATTTTCTAGTAAACCACTCTAGTTCATATTCTTTGTTATATTTTTTGACATGCCTAGAGATACAAAGGTGCAAACACAAAGAAAACTATTGACTTTCCTTGTAGGACTAGTCACACATTTTAAGAAAGCAACTAGAATTACATTGAAATAAGAGGCTAATAATGAGATACTTTATTAAAAACATTTCAATCAGAAGTCATTATTTCTTCATAAACAGCTTTTCTAAGTGGTCATTGTTTTAGTAATTATAAGACCATTATCTTTTCTCTTAAATCAGTCTTGACTAAAGATCAATAAAAGGAATAAATGTCTCTTTTATAAAGATAAATACTGTTGGAGAAAGGATGATTTTTGAAAATCACCTATTGTAACCAAGGGTTTGCTCTTTGATTAAAAGTATCTCTAAAACAAATAACCTGCATGCGTATATGTGTGTGTAACTAATGCAATTAATCTTCATGCTAGATTAACTTGATAAAATATTGACTTAATTTGGGATTAAAAGATTACAAGTAACATTTTGCGCTGAAGGCTGCAACATGCCTCATGTCAACGCAGTAATGACAGAATTAACCTCCCAAGGCCTCTTCAGTTGGGGCATTTCTGAGCTGCTACTTGAGCAGTGTTTAGATGACCTGTAATGGTTGGTGCACAAAAGGCCCCATGATGCTGTTTCCTCAGCTAGCTGAGCTGCCTCCCTGTTTCAGAACAGTGCAATGGGAAAACATGTTCAAGAGATATTCTAGAAGTGTCAGCTTCTGCTTGTCAAATAAATGTTTTAATTTACTAGTAAAACGGGTTGTCTGGAGTTACTTACAAGATTTTTATTTTAAGCACAAAAAATGCCATGTATAAACATTGTATAATTGCTTACAAGTGTCAGACATTTTGCTTTTAAATGTAAAGACTTGAAGGTAGAAAAAATTTCCCTATTGTTTAATTCTCTTTCTTTGTGACTTTGGTTATAGTTTTCTGTAATTAATAAAGAATTCTTATTGATATGTTAGAGTGGCTAGAGATAATTGTGCCTGACTCCTTTTTCTGATTGGGCTTACTGTATGATACGTAAAATTCCAATCTATAGTTAACCCTCAGTTACTCTTGGCAGTAACAGATGAGGTTGCATAACAAATGAAATATGTAGATGATTAAAATGATTTTTTTAATAAAAAATCAATTGTGAGAGAAAGAGAAGCAGTGTTAGTGTAACCTGTAATTATCAAGTGGAATAAAATAAAAACTGGCTACTGAGCCTTACATTCTTGAATGGATCATATCTTCCTTTAACAGAGTTTCTAGTTATGTAGATCCTGATTTTCCTTATCTGTAAAGTACAGCAAGTATTTGCATGGAAGAGGGGTAGAAAAAACACCATTCTTTGCACTTATAAATTGATAAAAACTCCATATGTGTAAGTATGTGAAAGAAGACTATCTCAGGCGGGGCCAGCCTTATGTGGAGATATGATGATGATGATGCTCACAAGGGGCTTTGAAGGTCTTTTTTTTTTATGTTTATTTATTTTTGAGAGAGAGAGACAGAGCACAAGTGGGGGAGGAGCAGAGAGAGAGGGAGACACAGAATCCGAAGCAGGCTCCAGGCTCTGAGCTGTCAGCACAGAACCCAGCACAGGGCTCAAACCCATGAACTGTGAGATCATGACCTGGGCCAAAGTCGATGCTTAAACGACTGAGTCACCCAGGCACCCCAAGGGCTTTGAAAGGTTTTAAGTCAAGGTTTTATGATATACATTGTGAACCAGTCTCTAATCTTTCTACCATTGGAGCTTCCTTCAGTAATCAAAAATCTTCATGTGGAGCACACATGCATTATTATTTTTTCCAAGTTCTGTAACACACTGTGGATTCTGCACACAGAAGTGACTTCCAGAGGAGAATTTTGACCAAGCTAAGAAATCCATTGTCAATATTTCTTAGAAGAAGTAAAATTTAAAAGGAAAAACATATCCTGGGGCACCGGGGTGGCTCAGTCGGTTAAGCGTCCAAATTTGGGTCATGTCATGATCCATAGTTTGTGAGTTCAAGCCCCACATTGGGCTCTGCACTGCCTCCCTCTCTCTGCCCCCCACCCTCTCTCTCTGCCCCCCACCCTCTCAAAATAAAGAAATAAACTTTAAAAAATACATATCTTGATCCATTTGATGAGTTTTCTGTGGAAAGCAATATGTGAATTTGAGCCATGAAAAGCAGTAAGATATATGAGCCAACTCATGCACTCATTCTTTACTGTTTTTTAAAAGTGGAAAATTCCTATCATCAGTTAGGCCGATCTATATTAGGCAGTATTTAATGGCTTATATTGGTTCAACATATGTGTCTATATGTACATAAAAATACTTCAAAAATATTTTCACCAGGGGTCCTGATTTCCTGTGAATGGAGGGCTGCAGAGACTACTCTTTCAGCAATTTCTTGCCTGCTATTCTTTCTGCATCATTACTCATTTCCTTTCCTTGTTGTGTAGTGTTTTTATTCATGAGTAACTCAAAACCTTTTTGGAGTCTCTGCCATTTTATCTCTGTAACTATTCAGCACATTGAACCAGTCCTCATTGTATTTCAAATATAGCAACTCAAAATGAAAAGAAAAAATAACAGAAGAAATTGCTATTTTGTTTCAACCCATTGAATGTGGCATATATGGCAGCTTATACTTCAGATGTTTTTATAGATAAAAAGACTTTTAGCTATTCTGGCCTTTCAGCAGGCCAAAAAACAAAAATTAATGGGCATAAGAGATTGTAATCTTTCAGCCAGTTGTGTGTAAGTAATCATTTCCACAAAATGATTAGTGCTTATAGTAAATAAAGGGTAGGCAAGCACCAAGTTGTAATTTGTGCTTGTACAAAAAGTTCTACTTTTGTACAAAGCATGATATTGCTAGAGTGTGCCAAGGAAAAGAACAGAACATTTCTGTTTTTTCTGATAGAACTTGTTTCTATGAACTATTAATACTATTCAGTGTAGCAGAAGTGATTGGATAAATGTTTCAGGACATTTGTACTGGTTATATATATACATATATATGTATATATGTATACATATACACACACATGTGCTACATATATGTATGTATGTGTATATATGCACATGTGTGTATGCACATATGTGTACATATATATCATATATGTGCTAAAGCAAATTGACTTTTTCTGTCCGCATTCTCCTTGACCTGCTTGTGAATTTGAGATTCTAAACTTGTATTTCCTCAAAAATCTTTTTCTTCAGTTTCTTGGTGTGTCATTATCCCAATTCTTTTCATATTTGGATGATTCTTTCTACTTCCTTTCTTTTCCTTCCCTGTATCCTTTTTTATTAAAAAAAATTTCCCTGCTTATTCTGTTTCAGATTTATTTTCATCTCTCTTTTGGTTAGCCTTTTTATTCTCTTGGCTTCAACTATCAATTCTATGATTTATCAACAGAATCATAATTAACCTTGGTTATTTTTGAGGAGTGGGGTTATGGGGGCCTTTTTCTAATCTCTAATTGAATTTAATCTCTAACTTGAATTATTTTCAAGTGATAGTTATTACTTTTAATATTGAAAGTAATGATGACATTTGTATGCCAATTTTGAATGGCTTACACTGGTACTTCAGGTCTTAGATCTTTTTCAGCAGATTTTGTCAGTTCCACTTTTTTTTGTCCTCTCTTTGAGTCAAAGTATGGTTCAAACATCTGCTCACTACCACAGCTCCAGGGGCCTTAAAAGTGGGTTCTAGAGTGTTCTCATCAATTTGCCATCATCTACAAAGATCTCATCATTCATTGCGTTATTTCTGCATTTACAGACTCCCTGCTGCCTTATGATTTCTCACTAGGGGATATGTTGCTTTATACACTTACAAGTTATTCACCATTATTTAAATTATTTTTTTCATTCGATTTATAAATTCTCTAAGGGCTGAAAATTATAATGAGGATAATAATGGTAAAACATAAGCCAGTTTATTTCTCTCCCCTCAAAGACCTTCAGTGTTTTACCAGTTCATTTGCATAAAAAACAAGACCATTTACAGGTATACACTCTTTAATTCACTTCTAAGTGTATACCCAAAAGAATTGGAAGCAAGAACTCAAGCAGATACTTGTATACAAATGTTCTTAGTGGCATTATTCACAATAGTCAAAGGGTGGGATCAAGCCAAATGCCCATCATCACACAAACAAAATGTAGTACATATAAACAATAGACTATTATTTAGCCTTAAAAAGGAATGAAATTCTGATATATGCTACAACATGAATACACCTCAAACACGTTATGCTAAGTGTAATAAACCAGACACAAAGAACACATATTGTGTGATTCCATTTATATGATACCTAGAACTGTCAAATTCATAGTGAATTTGAAAGAGTGGTTACTAAGGTCTAGGGGAAGGGGAAGTTGGGGAGTTATTATGTAATGAGTCCAGAGATTCAGTTTAGGATGATATATAATTCTGGAGATAGGTAAAGGTGATGGTTGCACAACAATGTGAGTGTATGCAATTTGGATTCTGTATCTCCCTCTCTCTCTGCCCCTCCCCCCTCCCTCCTCTCAAAAATAAATAAACATTTAAAAATTTTAAAAACCCACATAAACAGCTACTTGTCACATGTCTGCATGTGACTGCCAAGTTATGTCTCCAGGGCTGAATTATGATTTGTCATTTGTTTCCTTCTGCTTATGTAAGTTCTAAAACCTGTTTGTAAGAAGAAGTGGGAACAAAAAGAAAACAAAGTTATGAACAAAAGAAAATCAAGGGCAGCAGTTTAGTAATTGAAGTTCACAATATTTGTATATCGTGTCTGTGGAGAACCGACCTAGATGTTTTCATTCATTCATCCACCCAATTCAATGTGCCACTCCTGTTTTTGGTTCCGAGGGTCCAGTAGTAAGTGAGATAGATAAGATCTCTTACCTAATGGGTAATTTCAGGTACTAACAAGTGCTATGAAGAAAGGTAAAGCAGAATAAGTTGATAGAGTGCACATATTTGCACACATATTTGTGTTAAGACAGGATGTTGATAGAGAAAGAGAGGTGGGACAAATAATGATTGTTTAACTGGTCTCTGTACTACCTATTGCTGCAATGGTTTCCAATGATGATGGTGCTCATCTCTCAAGTCCATTGAGAGCTACATTACTAAGGGGTCCCTCTCTCTCTCTCTCTCTCTTTCACACACACACACTCACACGCGTGCACACACACACACACAAGCACACATACACACAGTTCTTTACTTGGGTCTTTGAAAATATAGCTTTGATAACATGACTTTGAAAGGGTGGTAAAATTCACCCACCAGTTCGTATGTAGGCATTGCATTACTCCAACTTCCTACACCTGTTACTGTATTGCTCTGCCAAGTCTCTTTTGGCAATATTCACAAGAAGGAAAATAGCATTTCCTCACAGTGTATGCGTATCTTTTTCTAAGTAGGTCTTCTTCTTGTATGATTCTCTCTCTGAGATATTTATTGCTATTGCCTTTTGTTGTACATTAGCACCTGGATTTATTGTGGTTAGAGTATACATTCTATTTTTCTTTTAACTTTGTATACCTCCCACCACTTTCGTCAGTGTCTAAAGCAGAGTGTGTTTTCTCAGTAAATATTTCTCAAATTGAACTGCATCCATGATTTGCAGGTTTAGTTTTGCATATTAGAGATGGTCAGGTCAGAATTTCATGGTTCTGTTATTATTGTTGAAAGATCAGGGGCACTGGTTGGCTTAGTTGAGTGTATCCATCTTCAGCTCAGGTCACGATCTCATGGTTTGTTAGTTTGAGCCCCACATCCGGCTCTGGCTTATAGTGTGGAGCCTGCTTGGGATTCTCTTTCTCTCTCTCTCTCTCTAATTTTCTCTCTTTCTATCAAAATAAATGATTAAACTTAAAAAAGGAGAACTTACTAATATTTTTCTTCCTTTGGAATTGTTATGATTATATGATAATCATATAATCAATTTGGGGTGTTCCAGCTTATAGAGTTTGAGAAGCTAAAAGAAATGTTGTATGGTAAGCCTGCTGACTTCCTGCTCATTTACTATTGTCAATGAACAGAGCTGTCGCCTACAATTGAGTGTGCCTCAGGTGCCCATACTTTCTGGAGATTTTCAGAGTCATCTTATTCTTCCTTGATAGAATCATGAGGTTTTTTCAAAGGTGGGTGTAAGGGTGAATTTAGATGTTGGGTGTTTACATTTTATTTTTGGTGAAGTTCCCATGAAAGCTCTGAAAACACCTTCTGGTCAAAGAAAATTTCACCTATGTCCTGATGGCAACTTTTTCATGCAGTCATATTCCCTTAAAAGTTTATTGGGGCGCCTGGGTGGCGCAGTCGGTTAAGCGTCCGACTTCAGCCAGGTCACGATCTCGCGGTCCGTGAGTTCGAGCCCCGCGTCAGGCTCTGGGCTGATGGCTCAGAGCCTGGAGCCTGTTTCCGATTCTGTGTCTCCCTCTCTCTCTGCCCCTCCCCCGTTCATGCTCTGTCTCTCTCTGTCCCAAAAATAAATAAATGTTGAAAAAAAAATTAAAAAAAAAAAAAGTTTACTCAGGGACTGCCTAGGTTTAATTGTAGAATTGGACAGAAAATGATTTTGAGGTCACTCAGATTCTTCTATGTAATTGTTTTAAAATCTCTATTGCGAACATTTGAAAGGTATTTCTGGATACATTCATTTAGACTTCATTCTATAACTACTTTGAAAGTTTAAAATATTTTCTTGGATGCCACCAATTAGAACAAAAACTGTGCTTGTCTATTTCTTCATTGCCAACATTCCCCAATATTTTGTCCTCAGCCTTCCAACCCTTTGGGCCATCTCACATGCTACCTAAATTTTAAAAGTTCCTATTTATGTGTTAATGGTACCCATTTTCTTTTTTTTTTTTTTTTTTAATTTTTTTTCAACGTTTATTTATTTTGGGGACAGAGAGAGACAGAGCATGAACGGGGGAGGGGCAGAGAGAGAGGGAGACACAGAATCGGAAACAGGCTCCAGGCTCTGAGCCATCAGCCCAGAGCCTGACGCGGGGCTCGAACTCACGGACCGCGAGATCGTGACCTGGCTGAAGTCGGACGCTTAACCGACTGCGCCACCCAGGCGCCCCAATGGTGCCCATTTTCTTGATCCATCTGGCTTATGTCCAATCCCTGAGTGTCTCTTGAACATGAACCATTATAAAACTATAGTCCCTAATTTGACCAGTTGTAACATGCCCCCTATTTTAGCACTTCACCCAGTCTCTTTGATGATAAAATCTTTCGTCATGTTTCTCATGTGACATGTTTAACCATTTCCTCCTGTCAGCAATTACCTCATTTACTAGAAAATTGTGCTTATCACAACTATGTTGCAAACTCTCATGATAACTTGTCCTTCTACCTATAAGCTGCTTATGTCTAGACAAACTTAAAAAGTCTTTTTCCTAAACTCAGAGATGTATCTATCCATTCTATCCTTTGATTCCGTTATGCCCCCATTTTGCTGGATTTTATTCCATTTTTATAGGGCTAAACCCAACTTCAAACTCACTCTGTCTAAAGGATCCTTCTCATAAGCCTATAGGAATGCTCAAATCTCTCTCGTTCTAATAAATATCTTTTAATACTGAGTCTCTACAGTTATTATCCATTTTTCATCTCCCTTTCTCATCTAAACTTTACAAAAGAGTAGTTTTCACTTTATTTTTCAGTTCTCTGAAATGTAATTTTCTTTTTATTTTTAATTTTAGTTTTTAAATGTTTATTTTGGGAGAGTGAGAGAGAGAGCCTGCATGCATAGAAGCATGTGAGCAGGAGAGGGGCAGAGAGAGGGGGAGAGAGAATCCCAAGTAGGCTCCACTGTCTGCACAGAGACCAACATGGGACTTGACCTCAGGAAACTTCAGATCATGACCTGAGATGAAATCAAGAGTTGGATGCTTAACCAACTGAGCCACCCAGGTGCCCCTGTGATTTTATTTTTAACCACATACTGACACTTCTTTTTTTTTTAAAGTTTATTTATTTATTTTGAGAGAGAGAGAGACAGAGGGAGCGCATGTGTGCCCACAAGTGGGGGAAGGGCAGATTGAGAGAGAGAGAGAGAGAGAGAGGGAGAGAGAGAGAATCCCAAGCAGACTCCGTGCTGTCAGCGCACAACCTGACTTGAGGCTCTAGCTCATGAACCGTGAGATCATGACCTCAACTAAAGTCAAGTCTGATGCTTAACCCACTGAGCCACCCAGGTGCCCTGAAACTTCTTTTATTAAGGTAACATCTATACACTAAAAATTTCTGAACCAAATAATTATTTTTCATCTTTATATTACTGGGGTGGACACTGGATGTAAAAAAGACATATATGATGTGATTGTTAAATTGTTTTGATTTGTAGTGAGATTTTATTTTATGCTAGAAAATTCACAACCACTTAAACATGTCTACAATTTGATATTCTTCTTTAGGTTTAAAAGGATATAAAACAACAAGGTTTGCAAAGATACAAAGCAGTAGGATCATCTACAACAAAGTATAAAACTAATCAGTTGAGGAAAAATACCATAACATGAGTTTTATAGGATTTTAGGGAAGTGACTATCATTAAAAAAAAAAAAAAAAAAAAAAAGAGTAATGACATAATACAAAGTCTTTGCTCCACTAGGAAATGGTGATCTGGCTTAAGGAGTTCAAAGACTCTTCATTTTTTTTTTTATTTTATGTAAAATTTTTTTAATGTTCATTTATTTTTGAGAGAAAGAGAGAGACAGATTGTGAGAGGGGGAGAGGAAGAGAGAGAGAGAGAGAGACAGAGTCCAAAGCAGGCTTCAGGCTCTGAGCTGTCAGCACAGAGCCTGACGCAGGGCTGGAACTCACAAACTGCAAGATCATGAGATCATGTCCTGAGCCGAAGTCAGATGCTTACCCTACTGAGCCACCCAGGCGCCCCCAGAGACTCTTTAAATGTGTCTTGATTTGGGTTTCTCTTCCCACTGTTTCATCTTTTTCCATTGAATTCTTATCATTCACCCAAGCCGATATCATATAGGTTACCATAGTCATGGATAAGAGAACTATTCATTGGCCTGAAATATTTGGAGGCCTTCTCACCTTTGACAAAATGGGGAAGCCTAGAGAGCTGGGGTTCATTCTATGTTGTAGGTGGCTTCATAGGAATGACTTAATAACTGCCACCCACATAAAGCTGTAAAACTTCTTCCTCTGCCAATCTTTTAACATATTTAAAATTGTAAATATTTGGAGTTTTTATATAACTCCAAATCATAGCCCGTTTGTTTGTTTTTACACTGACTCGTCTATGTACATAATATGAATGGCAGTTAAATAAAGTTCTCTTATTCTATAAACATCCTTTGAGGATGATGTTTTTCATAAGCTTCTTTTATATTTCAAAATGTTTTCCAAGCAGTTATATTATTCATGGAGTTATTTTTATTACTATTTTGCTATTTAAAATGAAGAAATATGTTTTAGCTTCTATTATTGCTTATTTTTTATATTTTTTCAGAAACAGGAAGACCAAGGTCTCTCTACTTTCATAACTAAATTCATGACATACTTGTCTTGAGATTGTAAAAAATCCAGTACTTTGGGACTTTCTACCCAAGGTGCTGTGGCACAGAGGCCTATTGGCCCATGGTTTAAAGGTGTGAAGACAGATTGATGCCTTCAGGGAGACATTGAGGAAGCAGGGTGGACTCTTAACCAAAGGGGGCTTTCTCTGTTAAACCAGGGCCCAAAGAAATATTATCATTTCTTTTGTATGCTACATTATGAAAATAATCAGGCAGCACTATTTTACAGTAAAACCAAACTTATCTTGAGGACAGTTGTGGGGAAAAAGAAAATCCTGATATTTATTTATGCAGATGTTTATATTACTACAGAATAGTGAATAAAGAGGATTTTTCATTAAAAATCAAGAAATCAAAATTGTTTCTGATGGTTAATAACTGATAATAAAATACTAGATGTGTTAGTAGTTTGATGTTCATTTTTAAAGTGAGAATAATTTTATCAGTGATTTTTTTTTTTTGGAGTAATACATTGCGTAATGATGGCCTGCAGTTGAACTGACTGATAAGTAAACACAAGTCTGAAAGTGTGTTTATACATAAAGACTGGTTTAATTGATTCTAATTTTAAAAAATCATGGTTGCAGGCCAACAAAGAGCTTTTAGTTATTATCATGTGAAATACCTAGTTCAAGTCTATGTTTTTTATTCATTTTTATTTTATGCTTCATGTATTAATATTATTTGCTAGAACAATATTATGCAAAATAAAATTTCTAACAGGTATTTTTCACTTCTTGTGGGCCAAAGTGAATTCAATAATTTTTGCATTAAATACATTTTTATTGGCTTATTTATGTATTCATCAAATATTTATTGACTGCCTGTTGTTGGCCAGATGCAGCAAGATGTCAGAGCAATGGAAACTCCAGATGGAATTCTCCTCAGATAATAGTGTTAATTTGGGGCTGTGTATTCCTTCTTTTGGTAATAATATATGCAAAAGTACACAGCCTGAGTTTATCCTGAGGATCTGGGATTTTATTTATACTGTTTCCCGTAGAGAAGAAAACAAGCTCTTCTCCTTAGGAAAAGAGAGAGTGTGTTCTTGAAATCAAAGAGGAAAGCATCAATGAGTCCTGCCGTGTTACTCTCAGGTCTAGGAGTGTTAGCTCCTGTAGATGACATAACTATTTTTGAAATGATAATGAGGCCACAATGATAATTCATCTATAAGCCCAAATATCTGAACATCCTAATTTTTGGTATTTTGGAAACAGCTAAAAATATTTCTTAGTTTTAACTGAGCCTAAGCAGAAAGATTGTTTTCGGATATGATAATTTTCACTTTAAGAAATTCACTTTAAGAATTCCAAAGTGGATAATGAAACTTGTAAGAAAAAAACAAAGCCTAAGCTATTTTAGAATGCTAGATTTGTTTGTAAGTGGAAATTGTATCATTACAACTATTTCACAAGTATTCTTTAAGAATTCTCGTAACTCCTATATGGGAAAAATGTAAACCCCTTTTATAGAGACCAAAGTTTGGTTTGATATAAGTACAAATATTTATATCTTTTAACTCTCTCAGATGGTTCTGGAACTGATGCTCAAGTCCATTTGTGAAAAAAAAAAAAAAAACCTCTTATACTGCATTTTATCATCATAACAAATGTGTTAATACGATCATGATTATTTACTTCCTTTTGGCTTTAAATTTCATTAAGTAATACCATTGTCTTAAAAATTTGTTACAGAGGGAAGAAAGCAAACCCATGTCATTTGGCTATCAATGTCCAAGTTTCCTTTCATCCTGGGAGCCTGGTGGAGGAGTGTAGGGTGGAGAGACAAAGCAGTGTTAGGAGAATGAAGGCTCTGTCTTTCTTGGAGGTGGGGGTATTATTTTATGAATCCAATTTCATATCTATCTTGCCATCTGTCACTAGACAGAAGAGATATAGGACAGTGGCAAACTCATGTTAAAAAGGCTGTCTTGGGATAACAAAGAGAAAAGTTAATGGACATGGATTTACAAATTATTAATGATTTTTCTTGTCATTTCTTGAAAAATGAAAGCTATGCACGCTGCCTCTTTCCCCAAACAGATTGCATTTTATTCCTCTGCAGTTTGTCCATCAGCCTTCACTCTGACAACATAATCCAGAACTAATCCAGAGCATTCAGTTTTCCTTGTTGGCTCTCAGGCAGCCTGCTTAGACAAATCCTGCTACCTGTCAGCCCTCCTGTGGGTGCCAAACCGGCTGCCAGGTTAACCTCTGGGGAAGCAGGAAGACCTGCTGATTTAACCCCAACTTCCCTTCCTGTAATCCACAGTAAATAGGGAGGATGCGGACAGGCTAACTGTTTTAATCAGTCCTGGATCCTTTAAAATCTGTTTCATACACAGCTTTAAGAACTCGGGTTATGAGCATCCCTTACGTAAAATCATATGGCAGTTCCTCCAAAGTGTGGGCCTTGAGGAAGCAGATGTATCAGATACCCTGGAAGGTCTTAATCTTCTGAAGTAGTCTGTGAAATATATACATCACTTCCCTAAACCACATCATTGCTTATAAATACTTCCTAATTGTCAGGATAAGGTCAAAATTGATTGAGGGGTCAAAAAGAAGAGGAAGGAAAAAAAAAAAAAAACAACCCACCCAATTTGGTAATCATAAAGACTCACGCTTTGCTAATTTCTAAAATGTTTGCCCTAATTTACCTTCTCTTTATCCCCCGACTCCCCCAATACATGTATATGCACACACGTTAATTCTTGTTGCATGACAGTGAATTTGAATGTTGTTTACAGATCGGTCTCAAATGATTCCAATATGAGCAAATAACCAGACAAAGTTTTCAAATGAGTAAATACAAATTAATGTTGCATGACATTTAAATGACCCACATCGAATTGATCGAGAATAAAAATGGAACACATTGAAGTAAAAAGCCTTTTGAAAATACTCACTCTTTATTCAAAAAGAACACACCACCTTCTCCTTGTTTGAATTCAAGGCACATCAGTTCATCTGCTCCTGCAGCATCAACAACAATCCACAGCAGAAAAAACAAACAAACGAACAAACAAAAACCCAACTTCCGTGAACATGGCGCTCCAAGGCACGCTTTCAAGTTCCACCAAGTTTAGCCTTCTGAGAAATATAATGAAACTTCACTCAGCTCTTTCAGTATTGGGAAGGCAAGATATCCAGGTGAACAGAGAAGAGGAAAGCATAGCCCAGTCCCTGGGAAGAGCAGCAGAACTCTACCACAAAGAGGTGGGAATCACTGTGATTCTAATGAGAATCTTTAGTTTTCCTCTATTTAATCACAGGCTTTTCTTTAAGAGCAAGAAGGACAAGGTTTGCCCCATTCCTGTCCACTCCCTCCCACAGAGCAGAAGATGACAGATGAGGAAGTTTCGTTATGCAAAACACCCAGATATGGTTCAATGAATTGAGTGCACTTGTACACATATACACACACACATACACCACTCACTTGTTGATTTCTGACCTAACCAGTTTTGAAATTAATATTTTATTCCTATTTAATCCTCACGATGATGGATGTATTTTCGTGATAACAATTACATGTTAAAACTATGCAGTAAGAAAGAAAACACGCATTTTGTTTTTTGAATGCGCCATTGCTTTTTAAAAACCTATCTTTTCTTTTTCTGTTCAACAGAAAGACAAATACATATACAAATCCTTGTATTTATTTGAAAATGGAATTTTAATTTTCTTCAAACTTTTTTGATTTGTTTTGGTTAGCCTTTTTTTCACCTCTCTTTTTCCATGGTCCATATTCTTACTTTTCTTTTACACCTTTAAATTCCTATTTGTTTTATTGGTGATAAAGTTTGCTAGGGTGTCAGACAGTAATTTATCACAAAGCAGCTGACTTTCATAGTCAAGGTGAGAACAGGGATTAATTGTTAAACACATCCTGTAAGATAAAGCTTTTTTTAAAGCAGACCTATTCTTTTTTTGTTCTTATTGAGACTAGGCAGTTATTCAACTGACATTTGGAAATACAAAACCTGAAATCAGAAATACAAGACGAAATTAAAAAACATTGGCTACTGGAGTGAAAAATCTTCAATGTCTTCCAGAAGATTATATTCGTCACCATTCAAAATGTTCTTAAAAGACAAGTTTATTACAACACTGACTCTAAGTTCTGTGATAAGACACACTAGGGTGATAATGTTAGGATTATCAAAGGATGATAATTGAGTCACTTGCTAGGAGCCAAAGGCCAGAAATAAGGACTTGAGTGACAGGGTGGGATTAGGAAAGCCAGTAGATCTGGGATGCAGCTCTGAGGGGAGGAAAAAGTGGCATACGAGAGAAGAGGAGTGAACTTTTTGAGAGAAGAGCTTCAGGAACATACATAAATGAGTTGAGAAGAGAAGGAGAAGTAGAGAATAAAAGAGAGAGAGAGAAAAAGAAAGAAGTCTGTGGCAATCCTTTCCATGGATATTCCCCTTTATGGACTGAAACAATCACAGAACTTTTGGAAAAGGGCATTACTCAGTAACAGGATCCTTCTGCCACATTTGAGACATTTAACAACATGTGTCCATAGAAATTTTAAAGACACATACTTTAACATATACATGCGAGATACAATAATCTCTGAATAGTTATACCCAGGTTCAGAGGCTAAGATCATGAATGATAGAGCTGGACCGGCTAAGGGTTGAGACTCAGTTGCACCAGCCTCTAACCCAGTAGGCAGGGATGTATTTATTCTCCAGGCTTCATTCTCTTCTCTGAAATGAGGAATAGCCATTCTGCAATGCCGCTGTTCAGATTACTTGAAATAAAATATCTGCAGTGCTTAAGATGGAGACGGACATACAAAATGAGCTTGAGGCGGTTTAGCAATTATTCCTGAGTACAAATGCACTCAAACCTCATTTAAACTTTCGGTGTTAGAATTCTGTAGTCAGTAATCACAGGTCCATATTTTGTTAATGAAAATATTGAGTTGTTTAAGGTTCATATTAGATGGAATATTTAGAATCTCTATATCAGACTTTTTTCCCAGAGCTTAGAGCTTTAGACAAGAGCTCTGATCCTTTGGGATACTGAGTAAATTGATTTAAAAACCCTCGTATACTACTTTGACCCGAGATTTTTCAGAGCTTAAGTTGACCTACTTTTTGTTTGTATTTGACTTATTTACTTGGTGAAGAACACACTATTTTCAGGATAGTAAAGAGAAGTGCCAGGATGCATCATTAAAGCCATATATATTAAATTATTACAGATAAATAGTATATATATATATATTAAATAGAAATATAAAAAAATCAATAGGCACACTGAAAAACAGTTTCATAGCAGCTTCATGGGTTTCTATCTGATTTGTATGAAAAAAGGCAACTTCAGCTTGAGCAGTCATGCTGTTTAGAGTACATTGACTGCTATACAATTGATCAATATATTGTAAACAAATGCTAAAAATGTTATGTCATTTTTAACCATCTTTATTTTCTAAAGTACCAGTTGTAAGACGCTATCTGGTTATTGATCATGCTTCTTATCAGCTCTGCACATTATGGTATGTTTGTAGTTGGAACATAAACTAAACAATACTGGCCTAATTCACTGACCTTTGAAATCTGGGTCTAAATGGCAGTAAAACAAGAAGACTGATCACACTTAAACAAGTCTTTAACTCAGTCTTACTACCTGCTAAAATTGGAAATGATCATAGCCCCAAAAGTAAACTAGACTGTACAATTCACCTGAATAAAAAGAATGTTCCAATCGATGGATGAAAATAAAATTTGAGCTTTGTATTTTTAAGTCAGTTATTTTATTTTATTTTTTTTTAGAAAACAGGAACTACACTCACTTATAAGAACCAATATAAGGAGACCAGTCTCTGCCAGAATTTTGACTCCTATTTCAGCTAAAGGATAACAGGATGACCCTAGAATGGTCTGAATAACACATGACTGATTTTAATTTGGGAGAAAATACCTCAAAAACTTAATTGACGTTTTTGTGGTTTGGGGCTTTTAGAACAAAAATTTGTCTAATACTTGGAGCACACAGTATTCAGTGACCACACATAAATCTGTTTACCAAATGAATTCTAAGTTTATATTAAAAATTATAAAAAGAATCATAAATTAGAAACAGAAGAAAGAAAAAATCTAAATTAAGCAGAACCAATGAAACTAATGGGAACTTTTAGTGAACAGATTTATACATCCTTCACCAGCCCCCAGCAGTTTGATATATATTTAGTTGGCTTTTTTTTTTTAATGAGATGATACAGTGCTTACACATATCACACTTTCAAAATTTATCCTTATATTATTACTTTTGTTACCTAGGAGTTATTCTTTAATATAAATGTTCCAATAGATATTTAGGCATATCCCCTTTGAAAGATGAGATTGTTTCTAAGTTTTCACTATATGGATCATTCATATGTGTAATATATTTACACTGTTTCACACATTTCCTTAGGATAAATTCTTAGGGTTGAAATGAATAGGTTACATTGTACCTGTTTTTTTTTCAAATGTCATTATAAGTAGTGCATATGACCTTCTAAGAAGAATGTATTGATTTATACTTGAACATCCTTTGCATATGATTATTAGCATTCATATTCCATTGCACTAATTATTTTCATTTTTTATTGCTTTTTAATCTGGCAGACAAAAAAGAGATATATGTTATTATTTTTTAATGTTTGTGTGTTTGTTTATGTATTTATTTATTTATTTTTTTTTTAAATTTTTTTTTCAACGTTTATTTATTTTTGGGACAGAGAGAGACAGAGCATGAACAGGGGAGGGGCAGAGAGAGAGGGAGACACAGAATCGGAAACAGGCTCCAGGCTCTGAGCCATCAGCCCAGAGACTGACACGGGGCTCAAACTCACGGACCGCGAGATCGTGACCTGGCTGAAGTCGGACGCTTAACCGACTGCGCCACCCAGGCGCCCCTTATTTATTTATTTATTTATTTATTTATTTATTTATTTAGAGTAGAGGAAGAACAGAGAGAGAGGGAGAGAGAGAATCCCAGGCAGGGTCTGCACTGTCAGCATGGGGCTAGATCCCATGAACCATGAGATCATGACCTGAGCTGAAATCAAGAGTCAGATGTTTAACCAACTGAGCCACCCAGGTGCCCCTATATCTTATTATTTTAATTTGCACTTGTTTGGCTAACACAGTGAACAACTTTTTGACTTCTCTATTTATTTGCTATTGCATATGTTTCCATTGAGTTGTGAATTTTGTTTGTTTATTTGTGAGAACTTTTTATAATAAATATTTTCCACTTCACTTATACATAAAATAAATATATAATATATATTTAGATAGTTAATATAGTTTCACTATATAGTTCAAGTATTTCCCCAATTTATGTTTTAGTTGTTGCATGTTTTTGATTCCTAATTTTATTGTATTATGATCAGAGAATATGACCTGTCAAAATTTTGCTTTTTTGGATTCTCTTGCAGTTTTATTTGTGACATAATATACAATTGTTTTTAATAAATATTTCATGAATACTTAGAAAATAAGCTATGTTCTCTATTATAGATTGAATCCAATATATTAATCTTACATTATTCAGATATTCTATATCTTCTTCCCTCTTCATTTATTTAATGTGACAGAGATTGAGTAGTAAATTAAATTCTTCCAGTACAATTATATATCTAAAAATTTCCAAAAGACTTGGAATGTTTGAATTATATATCTTGAAATTGTTATTAATTATTGGAAGTTTATGTTTTTATTTAGGAAGGATTGCATTACTTTCATCTTAAAATGACCCTCTTAGACAAACATAATATTCTTCCTTAAATTATTGGTGTTAGTATTATTTGCTAGATCTTTGAAAATCCTTTTTATTTTCACTCTCCCATGCCATTTATCTAGGGATACTCTTTTATTTGCTTAGTATTTCTGCATATATCTCTTTAAGTAAGTCAGAGTTTTAGCGGTTTGTAGATAGCTCCCTTGGTCAGGTTTTGGTGTGAGGATTAGAGTAACATCAAAAAGAGCATTTGAAACTATTTTTTTTCTATGTTAGATAATACTACATAACATTGGCATTATCTCATTCTTATGAGATCAAAGTAATTCCTTAGTAGTTATTTTGGTCTGAAACTGTTCGAGGACATAGACTCTAATCTACTTTCAATTTTTTCCATTTTATGTCTCTCTTTGGGTTCTGTATTTTAAAAATGTACTTTTGAAGTGTATATATATTTTAAAGTGATATAAAATTTCAAATTGATTAGTACTAGAGTATACAGAATATTGCCTAAAAATCTTTTAAATCTCATTTCTTCGTTAGGCATCTTTCTCATTCTCATATGTGGTTGTTTTGATACAGTCTTTTTCTTCATTTTATTTACCATAAGTCTGTCTGTTTTATTGTTAATATATAAGTGTTAATTAGTGTATTGCTAATCCCACTTTGGCTTGAAATTCACTAATCTGTTATTTTTAATATTTTATTCCTCCTGATTAGGATCTCATGCATTCTACTATGAGTCTAAATTTGGCACTTGTTAGCTGTATGATTTTGCACAAGTGTCTTAAACTCTCTGAGCCTCAGTTTCCCATGTGCAAAATTCAAACAATGGTATCTACCTCATAAAGTGAAAGTTAAAAGTAAAAAACTATTCCAAAGTGTTTAATAGACTATACTAGCAGGTGGTTGCTTAAAACAGAAGCTTCTATTGATATTATTAATGCTTATGTAATAATTACAATTTTTAAAAATGTTTATTTATTTTGAGAAAGAGAGAGAGGGGGGGGGGGGCAAAGAAATAGGGAAAGAGAGAATCCCAAGAAGGTTCTGCACTGTCAGGACAGAACCTGACATGTGACTTCATCTTACGAACCATGAGATCATAACCTGAGCCAAAATCAAGGGTCAGATGCTTAACTGACTGAACTACCTAGGCACCCCAATAATTATAATGTTTTAATTTAAGTGCTTGCTTCATTTATTTTTATTTTTAATGATTACCTGTAAGGCTATATATTTGTCTTCATTAAGATTTGGCTGTGTCTTCCAAGTATTGAAATGTAGTGTTCTCAATTTTATCATTTCCTAAATTGTTTAGTATGGCTTTTAAAATTCATTATTTAACTCAATAATGATTTAAATAAGCTTTATGAAATTCCAATAGGGTACTTTTTCACTTAAAATTTGTATATTCCATTTTTGTAGTAATGTCAGATACAGATATGGACGGGACTTATGCAATTTCTGAAGTTAGGGATTTATTGAGATTTTCTTACGGCTTAATTTATATGTATGTATATATATATATCTATAGATATGCATGTATGTATATATATATGTGTGTGTGTGTGTGTGTGTGTGTATTATAATATTTTGAAAATATCCAATGAATACTTGAAGATAAATTAATTTTGGGCCTCTATAGGTCACACAGTTATAATATAACCTTATAATAGTATCTTAATTTTCCCTGCCCTTATATATTATTTGTGTATTTGCTTTGTCACATATTTAAAAAGATATAATAAAGTTTCCCAAAATAATGATTTATTACACTTATGGCTATATTTGTAATACTTTTCTTACCTTATCTCAGAACAGTAAGTTTGCTTCATGTTATTAAGGTAAAATTCATCTTTATGTCTCAACTGCAAATTCTAAGACAATCAAAAAATCTCACTCTATGTCCTATTGTATTAGATTTAGGTGGTAGTACAAATTTTATATTTTCTGTTTGTCTTTTTTTAATATCCTATGGGAATTTGAGAGAGGATGCTTCAGAGTAAATGAGAGAAAAAGTAAAACAAAGAAACAAAAAAAAAGCAACTTGAAACTTGTTTGTTTTTTTTTTTTTTCAACGTTTATTTATTTTTGGGACAGAGAGAGACAGAGCATGAACGGGGGAGGGGCAGAGAGAGAGGGAGACACAGAATCGGAAACAGGCTCCAGGCTCTGAGCCATCAGCCCAGAGCCCGACGCGGGGCTCGAACTCACGGACCGTGAGATCGTGACCTGGTTGAAGTCGGACGCTTAACTGACTGCGCCAACCAGGCACCCCAAACTTGTTTGTTTTTAAGAAACAAAATAACTTTCCACTAACAGAATGAAATATTGTGAACCTAGGCAGGAAAGTGGGAAGGAAACAAGTTTATGTCGTGGTGAAAATTAGTCTCCTCATTTTAATGAATATAGCTTATCAAACAACTTATTCGTTCTTTCAAAAGCATTCATCTGCAAAAAGTAATGTATTGTGGGTCACACACCTAGTACTTTGGGAGTATTTAAAGATTGCTAGGACAATGATTTTGCACTTACAGAATTTGTCTATAGTAGAGAGACAATACATGGTCATAATTAGGTAAATACAGTAAAACCTTGGTTTCCGAGCATAATTTATTCCAGAAA
Source organism: Herpailurus yagouaroundi (assembly GCF_014898765.1). Lineage (NCBI taxonomy): Eukaryota > Metazoa > Chordata > Mammalia > Carnivora > Felidae > Herpailurus > Herpailurus yagouaroundi. Next base: position 74,070,522 of record NW_024412376.1, read on the forward strand.
CATGCTTGCAATCCAAAGCACTTGTATATCAAAGTGAATTTCCCCATAAGAAATAATGGAAACTTAGATGATTCGTTCTACAACCTAAAAATATTCATATAAAAATGATTACAATACTGTAATATAATATAAAATAATAAAGAAACTACAAAATATGAAGAAAAAGAAACAAATTAACCTGTGCTTACCTTTGAAAACCTTCATGGCTGGTGTGAAGGAGATGAGAGAGAGGAGGGTGATTGTGTAGGACGGCTTTCACCATCACTCAGAAAATCACTGCTATTTATTGGCGTGGTGCATCTTTTTCTTTTTCTGCCATTTTAACAGGAACCTACTCAGTGACACTTGCTTTTGCCTCCTTTTGAGGATTTCACCAAAACGTGACATAGTGGCGTTAAACAGATTAATTGCTTGCACTGCTACAGCCTTATTCGGGTGGTGTTTTTCTACAAAATTTTGCAGTTTCCCACATTTTACACATCTCCCCAATCTCACTTGAAGTGAAGGATTCTTCCGCCATTTTCTTCTCTTCCACTGTAGATGAGATGTCTTTAATAACCTCTTGCTGTTACTTGCATGGATGTTGACTATAGTACAGTATTGATAAAATCTTGTCATCTACTGTATTTAATGTAACTGGCAATAAGGCAGCAGAGGAAAGGGTCTATATCTGCAGGCAGCCTGACCTAGAATGAAGCAAAGCATTCCTAAGCTTCCTCTTGTATGGAAAAGCAAAGGACTGTCCATAGGTGCTTTGAAGTGACAAAAAAATACACTAGTGCCAGTTGTGGGCACCTTCCAACATTCAGAAAAATCACTGATTTCTGCCAAACACTGAGGTCTGAGACTGAGCATCCGAGACTGGGAGACAGTCACACACAATCCCACAGCAAGAGAAGAACCACTGGCTCAGTGGTGATCATGTGATATTTGGCATAATGTACTACTCGTATTGCAAGACATCATTTGTTTATTAAGTTAAAAGTTATTAGAAATGTTTGCTTGTCTTGTGGAACACTCACAGAACAAGTTACTTGCAATCCAAGGTTTTACAAATAGGGAGAAATTTTTGTTTTCTTAGCAGCTGGTATAAAACTTCAAATTATGAGGGGACTCCTGCCACCCATGCCTCCCAATGATGTTTTGATGATAATTTGATGAACTCACATCTGGACAGAGGCTGAGATTCCAAAGTACTACTATCAGCTGGGGTCCAGACTTCATAAAGAGGAAGCAGCTCTCTGCTTAGTGGGGGGACATTTGGCCAATACAGTGACCACTGTGGATGGCTGAGTGTTAGAAGATAAGAATTCCTAGGTCAGACCAGTGGAGACAGAGACTTGGGGAAGACAGGATATAGTTAACAGGGATTTAAAGTGATTCTTACATTGTTTTCTGAGAATCTGTAATGTAAAACACCTGTCCTACAAATTATAAAATTTTATGTAAAAAAAAAAATCTTTGTTTCTCATCAATTAGTCAAATGGACTTTTTGGGAAACGTGAAGAAGTGTAGAGTCATGCATACAAGCTGGTGCCAAGTGAAACCAGAAATGGCTACATACATATTGGAGACCAAAGAAAAAGGGGGAAAACTGTCTTTAGGGTAATAGCAGATCAACATTTTTTTTTAAATTTTTTTTTTTAACGTTTATTTATTTTTGGGACAGAGAGAGACAGAGCATGAACGGGGGAGGGGCAGAGAGAGAGGAAGACACACAGAATCGGAAACAGGCTCCAGGCTCTGAGCCATCAGCCCAGAGCCCGACGCAGGGCTCGAACTCACGGACCGCGAGATCGTGACCTGGCCGAAGTCGGACGCTTAACCGACTGCGCCACCCAGGCGCCCCCAGATCAACATTTTTGATGTGGAAAACGTATCCACAAAATTACCACCACCCCTACCCCCCCCCTTTCAAAGGAGTTTAGAAAACCAAAAGATTTTTTCCCACTCTGTACGATCTGTGGAGACAGTGGCATTTGAGATGGGTTTCTTTGGAAAGTGCCCTGCAATCATAAGAGATATATTGAGGACATGTATAATGGGAAGAAGAAAGTGAGTAGATTTGGAAAAGTAGACATGTGTCAGGTCTGTTCAGAGAATGGGGAGTAATTCGGTTTGTTCATACCTTAAAGATAATGTAGGGGAGTTTAGAAAATAATGTTAAATGTGTATGAATGAAAAGATTAACACGCTTCTAAATGTGATGTTCCATACCAAAGATAATTGTAATATGCTTGTGGCCAAATTAATAGGTATATTAAGGGTAATTCTTATGAAACCTATGGTTTGTTTTGTGAAGCAAAATAGTTTGAAAACTTACCTAGAATAATAATCATATGAATGTATATTCAGAAAAAAATTGTGATGATAAAACACAGATGAATAATTTAAACATTTCAGTAGTGGTGTTGAGAATAGGCAGGGCAATGCACTAGAATTCCTTGAAATTGGCTGACTGGGTTCAAGAAAACAGAACGGAATTGTGAAGGGAAGGTTTATTTGATAAATAGTATTAACTGGCCGTTTAGAAAAAAAAAAGTGGTCTAAGCCAGTTAACATAAAAAATCATGCCAAATCGAATACTTTAAAAATATAGAAACACCTAGAGATAAATGGAATGTAATAACTCTCAAACTTTTATTTTGAGGAAAAAGAGTAAGCATAGGACTGGCAAATTTTAGAAGTAACTGCAATCATCATAGATTTGAATGACTATAGGTGAAACAAATAGGACTCATATAAACAAATAGACTATAAATAGGGGTGCCTGGGTGGCTCAGTTGGTTAAGCATCTGACTTGGGCTCAGGTCATGATCTCATGGCTGGTGGGTTTGAGCCCCATGTGGGGCTCTGTGCTGACAGCTCAGAGCCTGGAGCCTGCTTCAGATGCTGTGTCTCCTTCTCTCTTTGCCCCGCCCCCCTCAAAAATAAACATTACAAAAAAAATTTTTTAACCAAATAGACTATAATTAAATAAGAATTTGACAGAAGGATAGTCTATTTTGAAGTGTAACAGTTGAGGAAAGCAAATCAAGAACAGAATTGGTGCATCAGAAAAGGAAAGAATTTGTTTAGAATAGGGTAAGTGGCAGGAGGTTGACTGTGAACTGGCCTGGAGCTATTGAAGACATTTGCAAGGCAGAGGGATCCTATTGGCCTGCTGGGAGCAAAGTGTGCTGTTGAGAATTGCTGAGAGGTCAGATTAAGAAAGGCCTTGAGAATCATTCTCAGAAGTGTGCACTGAGGAGTGTGCGAAACCATTTAGAGGGTGTTGTGGGAAATTAGGCATGAAATAAACACAGAGAAGTGCTTTATTTTTGTTTTTTAATGTTTTTCTATTTGCTTATTCAGTATTTTGTCCTTTCAATATAAATCTCCAGAGAGGAAAAACCAAAACTTCCTTTCCATAAAAATGTCTTTGTGACCCCTTGTTCTGAGTGTGAAAGATGGAATAGACTCACAAAGTTAAATCATCATTAAAGCCAAATGAGAGGAAATGAGCAAGCGCTTGGCGTAATTGTTTTGTGCCGGTCAGCACCGCACCATTTATTTTTGATTCACTGGATTTTCAGCTAATGATTCCAGCATCGAACCAGATAAGATTTGTCTTGCAATTTCTAAAATAGCCATTCTCAAGAGGTGTGAAATATGGAGTAACACTTCTTTGCGTTTACTATTTTGTTGATTACAGTGCTCCATTTCATTGATTATTCTGCCTCCAATTCTAAGAGTTCAACGTGCTCATGACAGCTGCACCACAAAATGGTGAGAAATGGTGAAATCTGGGATCGATTTTCACAGGAAGATTTGCTAAATTTTAGAAATGATCAATGAAAAGGGCTAATATGCATAGCTAAGTATGTAAATGTAATAGCTAAACTAATAATTTACTTGCGTCTTATTTCATCTTTAAAACCATCTGCTGAGGTGAGTGCCCATGTTACATAAGAAGAAACTTGAGTCTGATAGTGGTTAAGTCACCAGCCAGGATCACAGAACTGGTGAGTGGCAGAGCTAACCTTTGAGGCCAGGCAGCATAGCACCAAATCCCAGGTTCTTAGTGACTGCATCATATTGCCTCATGTACCTCATGTACATATTGCCACATGTACCATGTGTTGAATTTCCCTTACTTGTCAAGACTTGGTTAAATCTTACCGTCTGTCTGAAGACTTTTCCAATTCCTTACCTGAATTTACTCACTATGCTCTTTAGGCTCTCAGTAAATTTTACTTGTACCGTGTGTCACTCCACAGTTTAGCCTGTTTTATAGTTAAAACAAGGATTGTAAATTGCAGATGGAATTGGGCTGATAGACTATTTTGATTTGTTAGCACAAGGTTTTAAAAATAGTTTAGGGGCACCTGGGTGTCTCAGTTGGTGAAGCACCCGACTCTTGATTTTGGCTCAGGTCATGATCTCGTGGTTTGTGGGTTTGAGCCCCACATCAGGCTCAGCCCTGATGGTGTGAAACCTGCTTGGGATTCTCTGTCTCCCTCTCTCTCTGCCCCTCTCCTGCTCACACTTTGTCTCTCTCTCTCAAATAAATATTTAAATTTTTTTTTCAACATTTATTTATTTTTTTGGGGGGGGACAGAGAGAGACAGAGCATGAACGGGGGAGGGGCAGAGAGAGAGAGAGACACAGAATCGGAAACAGGCTCCAGGCTCTGAGCCATCAGCCCAGAGCCTGACGCGGGGTTTGAACTCACGGACCGCGAGGTCGTGACCTAGCTGAAGTCGGACGCTTAACCGACTGCGCCACCCAGGCGCCCCTCAAATAAATATTTAAAAAAAAATAAATAAAAATAATTTACTTTGCATGCCTCTGTATGGGGATGCACTCTACCGTTATTTAGAGTACTTACCACTCCCTCATGTCTCTTAGGTAGCTTCTGAATTTGTATTTCCTGCCTGTCTTCTCAAAGGCTTTTGTAGCTGAGTTCTGTGGCTTGTGTATTTTAGTTCACCTCTGCCTCGTGTGCTTCCCATTCCTCTCCTATTCCCCTCCCAAAACCTCACTCCTAGATTAAAAGCTCTCTCTCTCTTGGGGCGCCTGGGTGGCGCAGTCGGTTGAGCCTCCGACTTCAGCCAGGTCACGATCTCGCGGTCCATGAGTTCGAGCCCCGTCAGGCTCTGGGCTGATGGCTCAGAGCCTGGAGCCTGTTTCCGATTCTGTGACTCCCTCTCTCTCTGCCCCTCCCCCGTTCATGCTCTGTCTCTCTCTGTCCCCCAAAAAATAAATAAACGTTGAAAAAAAAATTAAAAAAAAATAAAAAAAATAAAAGCTCTCTGAAGTCAGACCCTATGTTTTATTCTTTTTACTTCCATCACCATATGCTGCAGTGTCTGCTATACAGCTGGCATTAAATAAAAGATGACTTTTAAAATCTCTTGGCCTACTTTTCTCAATTCTTAGGATTATATAAAACTTCTATAACAATTGGAGTGCTCTAATGAAATGTCTCCAGGAAATTTTTGAAAGGGCTTTAGTATCATTGACCTTGAGGATAAAGTATTTTAAAATGGCTTAGATGACCCTTGTAAATCATTCCCTTAGGCCTTGCTTTTGTTTGAAAATACATAAACAAATTAAGGAAAACATTCCCCCCTCAGGAGAAATGTTTAAATTTGGTCAAATGTCTCTTTACATAGCATTCTCACTAATTTTACCCATTTCTAATAAGGCAGGCTGCACAATTATCTTCTCTTTGCATGGTCCTGTGTTAGTACTATGGGGCTTCGATTCCATATCTTATCCTTTTCAGGATTGGTATTGTCATTTCAATGAATTTTTTTTTGAAATGTAGATAGGTGCTCAGATAATCATTTTGAAATTGATGGAATTCTTAACAAGTTATTAAAATCATAATTGTGAACATTATGTATAAAGTTTATGATATAATGTTCCATAAAAGAATCAAAGTGAAAAAAATGAATAAAAAATAAATTTAGTCAGATGTCTAATAGTAATCTCACCAAACAGCTATTTGAGGAGCAGTATTTTTTTTTCAGAGCACTTTATGAGTCTAGATATATTTATAATGATTGCAAGTCATTATTTCCTATCGGACAGCATGTTATTTTCCTAATCTGCAGTAACATTCAACTCAGAACAAACCTATGCTGATACCATTTTGTTATCTGTAAATTACAAATCTAGTCAAATCTTTTAAAAGATCAGGCAATAATTTTCACATTTTGTTCTTTATTACAGTCAAAACCAACATTTTAAATTTGAAAGTTGTTAACATCATTTCAACCTCCTTGTTTTTATGAGGGTCGGAATCAGAAAAGATTTGTTGAATCTGTCAGATTCAAAAGAATTTTTTAATCATTTTTTAGAAGAAAATTTGATCCCTAGGATCAATATTTACAACATCTTAAGAATAATTCTGTTCTGAAGTGGATTTACCATGTAGATTATGTTTATGATCCAGCTGTACTGGAATATAAAACTACCTCAGTTAAACTAAATGTGTTTTGGATATGTTACTTCAAATAGTTATTATTTGGCTCAAATTATTAAGTAGCTATTGGACAAAAGGGGAGTTTTTCAAGATGAATGAAGACAATGCACTGAACTAGAAGAAATAGAAAATGTTACATGTGCTAGAGTTGACTATGGGTGGTACCATTTACTCCAATCTCCATGCATATAATGTAGAACGTGTGTGTTGTTCCATGACACCCTTTTGCAGTTTCTGTTACTGCCAGCTTCAGTTACTGTAAACATCTCATCAGATACTCCTCACAAGATGACCTTGCTTCTGTGGGGATGTAACAGGGGTTTTAGTTCTAATGAGAAGAATGCAAATTCTTAAGGCCTATATCTTGGACATACTTTTAACGATTTGAGTCTAAATGAGAGCAATTTCACTGCACTTATGGATAGAAATGAATCATAATTTTTTTCTTTAAATCTTGGGGCAAAGCATTTAAAAATTATGAAATTAAAGCTGCACAGTAATTGTCATGCATGGCTGGAAGCCGTAACCACTTCAGCCTTTGAAATACACTGCGATTGGTGTTCATGTGGATTACATTTTAATATTATGCTGGAAGCTTAATTATAAAGGATTATTAGCAGATCATAAGAGGACTACAATGAAATAGGGTCGCACAGAGTGGAATATTATTAGCTGTCTAATCTTCAAGTCATATCTTTCTCTGAGGTTGACATCTTTCCTCAGTGTGAACTGTGGACTGGGTTTATAAGTTCTATCTACCAGGTTTTTGCCCCAACATTTTTAGCAAAAAGTCTGACTTCTCCCGGTTGTTGGTTTGGATTTTTTGTTGTCTGATGATTTGGTTGGTTGGATTGCTCCCCGGAGAGTTCTATGATCCTTAGGAGGTGAGCTTCATGATGTGATCCCTCCAAAGCCTCTTGTGGACTTAATGTATCAGTTAACAAGTGTTGGTTCATAAAAAAAATGAGGATGATATTGGATAAGCACATCTCTATTTTATTTCTCTGGCAAAAATAAAAATAAATAAAAATTGTAAAGCGCTTGGGATCCCTGTTTAAACTCTTGCAAATCCCACAGTAAAACTGCAATTAGGCAAAGAATCAGTGCTCCTGTTGTACTTTTCAACAGATGATAGGAGGAACCCAGCGTGAGCAACTGTCTTTTACAACACAGGAGTAGCGTTGTCCTAAAATAGCACTGATGTTGACTTTTGTCATGTTAACTGTGGGAACTTTGGGGGAAATACATTTAGGTACTTGAAGACTATAAGTTAAAAGATAAGAGCAACTGATATTGTGAACAGTGTGCCTGAGAGGTAAATTACATGGAGAAACCAAACATGACAGGCTTAGATAAAACACTTATTATGATTAATACCAGAAGTAGTAACGAGCCCATTTCTTTCTGCAGCCCCAGGAAACCTCACTTTTACCTGATAATGTTTATGGCTCCAGCTCACTCACCCAATGCCCCACACTTTCCTAATGGCAGGCTACTAATCTGTGAAACATCAGAACGTTAGGAATTTTTGCTTCTCTGATTTTCACCTTTCTTTAGAAGATTTACAAATCATGATTGTCAAATATCCACGTCAAGACTTAAAGGAGATAGGCCAGGGGTCCAAAATTCACTGAAACCCAGATTTAATATCATTTGTTTTCTTTTTTTTTTTTTTTTCCAACGTTTATTTATTTTTGGGACAGAGAGAGACAGAGCATGAAGGGGGGAGGGGCAGAGAGAGAGGGAGTCACAGAATCGGAAGCAGGCTCCAGGCTCTGAGCCATCAGCCCAGAGCCTGACGCGGGGCTCGAACTCACGGACCGCGAGATCGTGACCTGGCTGAAGTCAGACGCTTAACCGACTGCGCCACCCAGGCGCCCCTCATTTGTTTTCTTAAATGTAGTTGGAGGTCATCTGCTGTTGGTTCTTGGAGCAGGTGTAGGAATATAGTTAAGCGATTTCACTCGAATTATTGCCAAGGGAAACAAATCAGGTAGACTAATCAAATCAATAATGGGGAGCTTATCTGGGGCAAATATAAGAAGCAGCAAAAGATGAAAACTCACGGCACATTAATACAGATACATCTGTATTTTCTTAGTACTATAGAATTCTGAAATTTAGAGAAACTATAAAGGTCTTATGATCTGACCCACAACAATTCTATTACAAATCTCTGACATTTTCATCATGACAGTCTCATTATCACTTGGGGAAGGTCTTTGATTTTCTAAAAAGCTTTATTCTTATCCACTTTTAACTAGTATTGATTTGACATCTGTGGCTATATAACTGTGGCCTGATTGTTCTAGGTTGGTGTCATGGTATTGTCCAAACAATGTATTGTTCTTCTTTGACAAGGCAATTCTTTAAGACCTATCACTGTTTCTCTAAGGATGTCTTCAAATTTCAGAAAATTTCTATTTTATTCAGTCATTCCTCTGTGGCATTCAGAGTCAATCTATTGTAATCTAAACATTTTTGCATGTTTCTTAGCATTTATAGAATAATATAGTTTATTACTCTTGCAATAAATACTTTATCTAATGAACTCTAAATTGTACATTTCTTAGTTGACTCATATATAGTCAAGTATAGAATTGTCAAAGAAGGCTTAAGATTTTTTTCTTTTAAACATATATTAAGATCTGGTGCTGTTTACTTATTTATTTATTTTTTAATTACTTATTTTTGAGAGAGAGAGAGAGACAGAGCATGAGCGGGGTAGGGGGAGAATGAGAGGGAGACACAGAATCTGAAGCAGGCACCAGGCTCTGAGCTGTCAGTACAGAGCCCAACATGGGGCTCAACCGTGAGATCATGACCTCAGCTGAAGTAGGATGCTTAACCGACTAGGCCTCCCAGGTGCCCTTAGGACTTTAAAATTAATCTCAGTAGTATGGTCCAAATGTTTCAACCTATTGGAATCTTATATAAAATCTTCCCTCCAAGTTCATATCAATACATAAATTAGTAGTCTTAGCTTTAATTGTATAGTTACACAATCTAATAAAGTATATATTATACACCTTGGCACAAAGCAGGCATTCAGTAAACATTGCATATAAACTGCATGAAAATAAGGAAGCTTTATTGGTCTTTTTGAATCCCCAGCTTTCAGAAAAGTGCTGGTACATTGGCACATAGTAAACACTCAATAAAAACTTATTAAATAAGGGGCGCTTGGATGGTTCAGTCTGTTAAGGGTCCAACTCGATTTTGGCTCAGGTCATGATCTCACAAGTCATTAGTTTGAGCCCTGTGTGCAAAGCTTGCTTGGGATTCTCTCTCTCACTCTCTCTTTCTGCCCCTCCCCTGCATGCTCTCTCGCTCTTTCAAAGTAAATAAATGAATTGAAAAAATAAAAACTTGTTAAATAAGTGAATAAATGGTCAGATACATGAAAACTGTAATGTCATTAGTATTTGAATATGGGAATATGGGAATGGAAACTCAGAATAATGTTAAAGGCAGGAGGAGCCAGACCTAGAAAATAGATGTGCCTATGAAACCCTGAAGGTGTGTTTGCTCCCGTTTCCAGTGATATTAAATTCACTTGAAAGATAGCAAGCCCAGGCAGACGTTAGCCAGAAAAGTCCAAAGGAGTTTGTTGTGTTTCTGTGTTCATTCCATTTCACTTAATCGTGTCATGGAGGAGGCCAAATGTCTTAACTTTCTTCCATTTCCCCTGGCTCAAGAGTAGTAGGAAAATTCCCACATAGCCAGTGGGGCATAGAAATTTCATGGAGAGCTGGCAGACACTAGACCACTTTATTTGAGTTTCAACTAGTTTTCCATTTTCCTCTTTCTGTTCTAGGATCCACTCCAGATCCTAGACTGCATTTAGTCCTTATGTCTCCTTAGTCTCCTCTCATCTGGGGCAGCTTCTCATTCTTATTTTTCATGATCCTCATATACCTGAAGAGTACTGACTGGTCAGATATTTTGTAGAATGTCTTTCAGTGTGAGTTTGTCTGATGTTTTCTTCATGATTTCACTGGGATTTTATTCTATTTTAATCTAAACATTTTGTATTTTCTTAACAACTTGATATCTATCACCTATCTATCATCTATCTATCTATCTATCTATCTATCTCACTACCTTCCCTATGCAGTAGGCCCCTTTCTTCCTACTTATATGCTTTTTCTTTTCTTAGTTGAAATGCAGCAAATTATACCCAATCGATTAACCAAACCACACAAAAGCAACCTAACAACAAACAAACATAGAACTCCCTACTCCCTGTTCCACAGTTATTTTGTTGTCCTGGATATTTTCCAGAAGACTCAGTTCTGTGTGTGTTCTAGCTGTATTCTTCTTTGATATTCAAGACTTTTTATTCAGAATAGTCCCCTTCCATCTTCTGTTCACAATAACTCCTGTGAATGCAGACCAGTTTCTTCAGCTGTCTCTGGTGTAAAGTTTACTTTTATCCCATATATAATTTTTATGGATTTCCATCCCCCTTGATCAATTACTGTTTTAGAATTTCTAGTTTTATCTGCCTTTCAGTTTATGTAAGAATATGTCATGTTACAGACCAGGGCACATTATTTACTATAGCTAGTATTTATTTTTTTGAGTTAGGCAAGTTCTGAGATGAGAATCCCTCTTTGCAAACACTATTGCCAGTTTCACTTTATTCTCTTGTTCTTTATTATACTTATTTCTTCAAATATCACATATCTATTGGGTGGCTACTGTGGGTATGGTATGTGCTAAGAGCTATGAGGATACAAAAATGAATCAACTATGTATATCATACTAAAAAAAAACCCTCATAGCCTACAAAAAGGGATTAGGTATATGCAAAAATAAATCTGATAAATTGCACAACATGATGGTTGCTTTCATCAGCAGCGCATATACAGCATTATAAAACTTGTGATCAGCAGAGAGATCACTGAAGACTATGATGAACATCATGTTTGAGGTGAGCTTTGAAGAGGTTGGACAAAGAAGAAAGAAACTGCATTCTAGTTCAAAGTAATAGCAAAAGAAAATAATAGGAGTATGAAAATGTGTCCTCTATTTAGAGAAAAACAAGTTGTCATTTGGGCTGGATTGTGGGGTAATTGGAAAGAAGAAAACAGTTTGCAAAGATATGTGTTAGAATCAGATGAATGTGATGTCCTAGAGTTTAAGAATTTTGGGGGGTTTGTGTTGCTAATGGAGAAACATTGAAGATTTTGACCTGGAGAGTATCACAATTGGAAGTTTAATCTGCCAGCAGAAGCCAAGATAAGTTAGAAAATAGGGACTCTGGAGCCTGGAAAATAGTTGGAATGCTTTTTGAGGGGATAGAAAGGGTGAGACTTGTGGTTTAAGTTAGCTGGCAATGAGGCTCAGAAACAGAGATATGTTTATGGGTTACAGAGTAGGGATGAATTCAAGAGTTTCAAGGGATAAGAGAGAGAGTTATCAACAAAGCTGATATGCAGCGGATATATAACAACATGGGTATAATGTTAGAATGTTGCAATCCTTAGTGATAAATACCACTTCCCTGAGACACCCAAGTGTCCCTCCAGTTCACTGGATGCTCAGATCTCTCTTCGGATCCAGGGCATCCACTGTCCAGCTCGTGGAGTAATTGCTGAAGCATGGGGGGCCAATGGGACCTGACTGGTTGGTACCTATTCAGTGCTGCTTATGAAATAGTGTAAATATCACCCTAGGTGGTAGGATTTATTAAATTAAGTTCAAAATACCATTTCTCCACTCTTGCTTCCTTAGCTTCTTAAAAATGAAATTATCAGCAAGTCAAAGCAAGGAAAGACAAGGCAGGGTTTTATCAGATGCTCTGCTATCAGCAGGACAAGACTTCCAGGTGACAGCCAGAGGTTTATATTTTCAATTAATCATACGTACATCATGCTTATGTGTCAACTTTGTAATTGTAATTAGGAAAATATCAATATTTTCTGTCCAGTCAGCCCTGCCTATAACTGTAGCATCATTATTACTATTAGCCATGATAATACTTAAATTTCTGTACTGGCTATAGGGCGCCTGGGTGGCTCAGTCGGTTAAGCCTCTGACTTCGGCTCAGGTCATGATCTTGCCCCTGGGTTTGAGCCCCGTGTCAGGCTCTGTGCTGACAGCTCAGAGCCTAGAGCCTGCCTCAGATTCTATGCTCCATCTCTCTCTCTCTGCTCTACCCCTGCTTGTGCTGTCTCTCTCTCTTTCAAAAGTGAATAAACTTTAAAAAAATTTTAAAAAATTCTGTACTGGCTAGGATGTCCTTTTGTCTATTGAATAGGAAATTTTGGGAAAAAAATCTGTATCAAAATTATTATAATAATTAAATGTTATAATAAATACATATTTAAAAATCCATTTAGCTACATTTTTTGTTGCTAGTTCAGTTATAATTATTAGGAGGTACTCCAAAGTAGATAGATTGAAAACCAGTTTTTTTTCCTGCGTTTTGAAGAATCCTAAACATATTTGTTATTTTCTTTGGGTCCCAGTTGTTCCTGTGAAATAAAAATTGTTATTACCTATTAGATCAATGCAGAAAGTAGAACTTGAAAAAGAGAGAATAATAGGAAGTTGTAATGATTCAAAAAGGTCTTGGTTCTACTGTTTCAATCTATTGGAAAATTTTTGTGTTCTGAAATATTGAGTACTAGATTTGCAATTCCTTGGGTAAGCACAGAATCTCTGATTCTAGATCACTCTTCCATGGAGCTCAGATGCAACACATTTGAAAACAAAATAAACACATGATAACACCTACTTTTGAAATGATGAATATAAGAGCAATCAATAATTGTTGAATTCATTTGCCATTCATGTTTTATGAAAACTATATTTAAAAAGTTTTAATGTAATTTGATTTATTTGCAAAAGGCATATAAAATTACTTTTCATTTTAAAGGAATCTAATGTAGACATATGATTAGACGTGTAGTGCTTTAGTTTAATTCAATTTAAAAATATTAAATTCCTGCCATGTTCAAGACACGATTCTAGGTACTTCGGAGAAGATAAAGATGGACATTTCTTTTTTTTTTTTTTAAAGTTTATTTAGTTATTTTGAGAGAGAGAGAGAGAGAGAGAGAGAGAGAGAGATAGAATGAGTGGGGGAGGGACAGAGAGAGAAGGAGAGAGAATTACAAGCAGGCTCCACAATACCAGCATGGAACCCAATATGGAGCTCAACCCCACGAACTGTGAGATCATGAGCCAAAACCAAGAGTCAGATGCTTAACTGATAGAGCCACCAGGTGCCCCAAGATGGACATTTGATGGTAATATAGGAAAAACAGAAATACACAGAGAATTTCAATAGTTGATAGATGTGGAAATATATTGAGATACACATTCAAAAATTACATTAGGCATTCAAGAAGAAACTTCCATACATTTGGGATGATGTTGATATGAACAACATCTAACATGTTTTAAACAATTCTTTTGGCCAAGCATTATGTTAAATACTTCACAGGGGCTATCTCATTTACTTTTGACAATGTTTTCATGAGATAGGTACAACCATATTGCCATTTTATAAGGGAGGAAACTGACTGTTGGAGAATTAAATAACTTCCCCAAGGTTGCCATTGTAGTAAGCAAAGGAGTCAAGATTCAAAATATCATAATATAATTTCAAAGCCCAACTGTTTACCAGTTTATTCTCTTACCTTGATTAAAGTTTAAGGAGAAGCTATAGTTTAGAAAAGTCAGGGTCATGGGCCCGTACCTTATGCAACTCATCTGAAAAAGATAGAATGTATTAGAAAAATGAAATCTTAATTTGTTTATTTATTTTTGTATCAGAAATAAGCTTTGGAGATATTGACAATTGACTGATAGATCTAGAATAAAAATAAAATTTCCTAGCACTTATCTCTATTAAGCTAAATCTCCAGAAATCTAAAAGACAGAATGAGTCTGAAAATCATTTTTTATGAGATTGGGCTGGACTGTAAAGTGCAGTACTTAATATGTCTCTGTAAAGGTGTTATTGATAAGCGCCATATGTATGGCATAGTAAGGAGGAAACCTGAGTTAGTTTGAATTTTAGTCTCCTCTCTAAAAGCATTATAAATTATATTATGGTTAAAAAATAATAGAGAACCAGCTTATGTGAAAGAAATGCAAATGTAGCAATTTATAAAATCTTTTGTGTGAGTTGACTTTCAATAAAAAAATGAAAGGGAAATAATTTAATTAGAAAAATACTGCTGGAAGAATAAGAAAAAGTTCACTAATATAAAAAAAAACTTTTCTATGTTATATTAAATAGAGAGAAGAAAATAATTTAATTTCCAGTGTTAAACTATTAATAAATTCAGGCAATGATTATTAATTGAATGTTGTCTATATGCCAGGAACTATTTTTGGAATTGGAGATAGAATTGCAAACAATATAGACAAAGTCTCCACTCTCTTGAAGTTTATATGAATAAATAAATATTAATGAATATAAATAATAAATAACAGTCATGCCAGGTGGTGATAAGTGCTATAGAGAATACTAAAGTACAGATAAGTGAAATGAAGAATGACTTTTTCAGATGTATGGAGGTGGGGGGCAGAAATCTTGAAATTCTAAGCTCACACGTGGTCATGCTATTTTTTGCTTCTATGCCTTCACACATTCCATGATAAGATATGTGACTAAGGAAACATCAGGATCAGAGGACATGAAGAGCCATTTGCCTTTGGGGCATGGGATTGTGTGATTTCACAGTTATTCTGTCACTAACACTGTCAGATATGGTTGTGTCTAGATCAACTGAGCTATAGTGCATTAAAACCATTCATTTTCTTGTAGAGGAGATATTTATAAATTTATTACTCCATTAGTTCTTAGGTGAAGGACTAAAATGTTACTATCCGGAGAAAGCACTTTAAGTGACACCAAGAGGGAGTGAGATTAATTTGTAGAGTCATCAGTCAGGAGAAACTTGGGGAAAAAGAAAGCAAAGTTAGTAAAAGTTAGAAATAATTTAGTTAATGTTTGTATCTACTTAGGACTGACTCCATCTTTCTGGTGACAAAAGATTTCCTGTGATCACTGTCAATTTGAAGAGATTGATTTATTGTTTCCTTTTGGAAGGTATCACTACCAGAATAATAGAAATCTATGGAATACGAATATATCATCATATACAGGCATACATGGTGAAATACTTTATCTGATGGAGATATTTCAGGTAAAAAAGAACAGAGAGAAAGACTAGACTTTAAAGATAAGATGAGATCTTATTTGGGGGTAGACATAGAGCCAATTTAATGGAAGGACAGAATATTTGAAAAATTTCTATGGCAAGAATATTTTAGAAGTTGGTATTTATTTGAGGAATGGAATACACAATTTCTGTTCTCCGTCTTGTTCCTCATAACAAAATATGTAAGTAATTAAAGGAGAGAACAATAGGAGAGTTAATAAGGAGCAGGGCCTCATAATAAGTGTTTGACCAGATGTTGGACATCAACATGGGCATGATTTGTGACATTCTCAGTGACATGAAGTTTCATGAAGGTCTAAATTCTCCCCTCAGTTGTTGTTCTGCCCAAGAGCTCTTAGATGGTTGAGGGGCAACATAAACACACATGAGCTGGTACAGGACAAGGACTATTTCATGTTGAGTTTTTAAAAAATAATTTTTTTCATAGAACATGATATCTATAACTACACATGATTTTGTTTTATTATTACATCTTAGTATATTTGAATAAAATTTCAGAAATCACAAAATGTCACATTAGAATAATGCACTTTTAGAAAAAATGTTCTGTTAGATGCTTAGAAAGCTGGACTGTTTTGTCTTTTATTGTGTGATTTTGTAAGCTATTTGCCTACGAAAGTAAATCTTATTTCAAGATACCTGTCATCACTGTACTCTTTAAAATAAGAAACATTTCTATTATGAATGGAACAAAATTGTTTAACATAAAAATGATTCCTAAAACCACTTAATTGAAACAACATTTTTGTCAAGTATTTTTGTCTTCTGGGCCATAGCTATAGGGTATACATTTTATTTAGAATATAATTATTTTTATCAAAATCAGTTGTTTGGTAGAGCCAGTTCACTCTTACAACTGTGTGGTAGGTAAAAGCACAGATTTCTCTTCACCCGACTAGTCCAGTAGAAGACTATTCTCTCAAGTGGGTTTGCATCCTCTGTGATTGTGAACCATGATCCACCAGGTGGGAGAGGGCAAGATTATAAATTCCACTTATGTTGATGTTCATCTAAATGGGAAAAGAATGAAAGTTGAGAGTATTTAGTATGTCTTCTGACCCTTCCACTCTCCCTGTGTCTGATCTTCAGATAATGCTTCTCGAAGTTAAGGAAGTGTAGGTGTTTTGACGATAGCATGCTCGCATATTTGTTCATGTTCAGCTTATGGTGAAGCATTGTGGTGTTACAAGGTGTCATTGATTTTGTAACGATAAAACCAAGACTTTTAAATGCCAGCATCTTTAGTATTGTGTGGAATGACCAAGAAAATCTTTTTACCACACAGAAATTCTTTGGCTATCTCATGAATTGCCAAAGATGAGTTATACACTTTTTTTTTTTTTAAATTGAAAAGCGCTCCAGTTTTCCTGATTTTTTTTTTTTTTTTTTTTTTGGTGTGTGATACCAAGTGGATGATGATACCATGCTACCTAATAGGTATTACATAAATAATATACAAGATGAAGTTTAAATGGTTTAAACAGTGTTTAAAAGATTAAGTCCACTTAAAATAAGCTTGTGGTTTTGGAGAAAGTATTTTGTTTGTCTGTTTTTCAAGTTTATTTATTTTGAGAGAGAGAGACAGAGAGACAGAGAGAGAGAGAACATGTGTGCACACAAGTGGGGGAGGGACAGGGGAGGAGGGGGAGAGAAAGAATCCCAAGCAGGTTCCAAACCATCAGCACAGAGCCCAACACAGGACTCAAACTCACAGACTGTGAGATCATGATCCAAGCCAAAATAGGGTTGGACCCTTAACTGACTGAGCCACCCAGGCTCCCAGCACTGCTCTGTTTTTAATTCTTTGGGGGCATATATCTAGGAGTAGAATCGGGGGATCATATGGTAACTGTGTTGAACTTTTTGAGGAAAGGCCAAATTATTTTCCATAGTGACTAAACCATTTTGCATTCCCACCAGCAGTACATGAGGGCTCCATTTTCAAGGAGTATACTTTAAAAATAAACAAATACACTCGTGTTAGTGGTGCCTGCCCAAATGTTTTTCACTGACTGGAAATAAAAATATGAAAAGTCTGGAGCCTACTCCAGAGAAAGCCCTTTGGCCCCATGTGAGGTGAGTGTATGATCATGTATGTTTGTAGGATGGAATAGGGCTGGGACACTGTAGTTGTGGGAAGCAGGGTCTGACTCTCTTTGGCCTCAGCTTTTTCATCTGTAAATGACAAGTTTCTACAATGAGATTGTAGAGTATCCCTAAGAGCTCTGTAGGCCACTAGTCACTTATTATTCCTCAGGCTCTATTCTGATGAGCATTTACATTTTATACATGAGAGGAATGAAAATAAATAACAATCTGACTTCTTATGAATTGTACAAAAATTACATGTACTATTTGCTTCTCTCCCTCTCAGCACACTGGGCTGCATTGCAGTTATCTTACTGTAGATGCCTTTATTGCTAATGCAGCATCTTTTTTCTTTAGGGCACCATGGAATAAAAACAATCATAACAATACAGAGAAGCTCCCTCATGTAAGGCACATAATGCATTCTTTGCAAACATAATGTTTACTCAAGTCTCATTAGAACCCATCTCTCCTTTATAAAGAAGGGATCTGAAGCTGACATAACTTAACGAACTTGCCTAAAGAACAAAGTAGAAGAGCTTGAATTAGAATACAGGTTGGTCTGATCTCAAGATAACTGTTCTTTCCATCTCATTTTCACTGGAAAGAAAAATTGTTTCCATATTTCTTCTGAATGCCCTGCCGAGTCATTTTACGCAGCAACTTTCTGACCTTGGCTTGATTTAGCTTTATTATACATAGGGCACTGCTGAATTGTAAAATATCACTAGCCGCATGAATAGGAGATTCTTTTCTAGAAATCCTTGATAATGCCTAAAATGATTTCAGGCAACCTAAGGAGACTCTGTCTCTCTGTATTCCTTCTCCCCTAAGGCAGGTAGATGAGGATTTGTTTGTTGCTTTTCATTAAGCCCATTCTTTTGTAAGTTTGTACATTTACTTCTGGTCCAGAAAAACAGAGATGCATTAAGCCAGTAAGTCTCAGGAGCTCAATTCCCGAGACTAATCATTCTGTATTATAAAAGAGCCATGTTCCTCTTATATAACCATTGTACATTTCCTATGCTGCATTCAATCAAAGAATTTACAAAGATCAGGAAACCCTGTTGGGAGCTCTAGAAATACAAACTGAAGGCAGGGACAATGAAACCCTCCTGCAAAATCATCTTGATAAAGAAAAGTGTGAAAATAGTGAGAAAACCACAGGCCAGGCCTTTAGAATCCTGGGCACCAAGTTTTAATAATATGACTACATAGAACAAGTATACATTGTTATTTACCACAAATGCCACTATCTAAGCATTGTGTTCATTGTTTATAAGATTCAAAACTAACAAGAGAAGTATTCTTCAGGAGTTCAGTGAATCAGGCAATGGGCCTCCATTACTACTACTGAACCCACTTAACAAGTCCCCATAGTAATTTAGTAGCTATTTTCTCCAAAGACCATGTATTACTTACTTCTCTTGTCATCTCTGATGCCCAGCACCATACCTGGCAGACAGGAATTGCTCAATAAAGGTATGAAGAAATAATGGATAAAAGAAGCAAAGATGAAATTGTTTCTTAAGGCAAAAGCTTTTTATTATGCATGTTTTAATGACTTTGCTTTAGATTTAGTATGCTTTTAATATGAAGGAGGATATTCTAGAATGGTACAGATATAATTACATATTTTTAACTCTATGAAGAAGAAGGCTTTAGAAGAAGAGAAGACACTCATAGATGATGCTTCTGCTGGCTACCTTCCTTCTGCTGACTTCTCAGGTGCACTTTGGGCCTTCACTCTGCTCTCAACCTATGTGGTGGGCCTGGAATGGGCTGCATTAATGGTTTCCCTTGCCTCTGGGTTTTGGTTGGATTAGACCAAAGCAGTCATAGCAAGAGACCAGATGGCAAGAGGAGAGTGAGTCAGATTATTTATCCTCTTTACTTCCTCCCCACGGGATCACGGTGCGCTGACTGCATGACCTTTTCAGGTGGACTTTGCCAGACCCATCTCTGTCTCCAGGTTCCCATAACTGCTCCTTCCACTCATTCTGTCAGTTCTTGGGAATTTACGTGCCACAGAGAATGTACTCAATGGTGTTCAAGCTTGTTTTCTCAGCTTTCATGAACACATTTATTATTTTTTAATTGTAATAAGATAATTCATTAGGATCTCTTTACATTTATCCATTATTTATACTTCTTCAGGAAAAATAACATAGTTACTACTAATCTGAAACCTTCAAATACACATTTTACCTACATGTTTTTACATGTCTTTATAAGGCAATGTTTTAAAGGTAAGGTTACTTTTGGGGATGCCTGGTGGCTCAGTCGGTAAAGCATCTGACTCTTGATTTCAGCTCAGGTCATGATGTCACATTTGGAGGATCAAGCGCCACATTGGGCTCGGTACTGAGCATGGAGCCTGCTTGGGATTCTTTCCCCCTCTCTCTCTGCCCCTCTCCCACACTAGCACTCTCTTTCTCAATCAAAACAAATAAATAAACATTAAAAAATAAATGTAGGGTTACTTTGGAATACACTAATCTGTCAGTAGGACAGATTGCATTATTTCTTATGAAATTCTGTAGTTCTATTGTCCACTCAATAATATAATTGCTATGAAGCCAACGTTGTTACTTTTAGCTACAGATGCAAGATCATAGGTTCTGTTGTCAAACTACCTGGGTTCCAAATCCTGACTCCAACACTTACTTGAAATTTTTAGAAATTTACTTGTTTTCACATGCATAATATGTAAATTACACTAGTGTATTTATTTTTGTGTTTTAGGAAAGGCTGAGTATAAAGCACTTAACCCCTGCCTGGCAAGGGGAAAACACATTATGTATGTTCCCTGCTATTGTTATTTGCTACAACATCTCTATCATCATCAGAGAGTGTCAGTTACCTGCAATTTGTTAAGATCTCTAATTTTAAAATGCTTTATTTATTTCTATGGAAATCCTTTGAAAATACACCTTATTCTTTTCTTCATTTTTAAGATAAAGACCACCTTGTCTTGGTGACCAGGCTCATTTTAACAGACATTAATTTTTATTGACTCATTATACATTTGTAGATATTAAGGTGTTTTGCTTTCCTCAATTCTTTACTAAATGCCAACAAAAGGAAACTGCTCTATAACCAAGAAAGTGTTAAGTACCAATTCTAAAAACATTTTTGGGTTCTTTATGAATTATACAGACAATAAGTTCCATAGGATTGCTGTGGATTTTAGTGATTAAAGAAGGCTTTATAGATGGGATTTCAGCTGGATCTGGAAAAATGGACTTATTTTTACTAATCCTCAGATGAAGTGAATCCATTTACACTGTGGGCTCAGTCAGTTTCAGGTGAATGCTCTCCAACAGTCACCTGGGGATAAGCCTATCATGCCAGAGAAACATAGGCTAGGAGAGTTTCCTAACAACACGGAGCACGAACTGGCCTGCCTCTGGAATTTGGATAGAGTATTGTAGGTGCATATCCCTGGCATCAAGCTACCGCTCCAAAGAAAGCAATGTTTTCCTCTTCCCTCTTGGAGGACAGTGCTCTGATGTACTGCAGAAGAAGAAAGGAACTAACATAAGAAACATTAACTTATGTTTCAGGTATGTCAAGCAAACCTTAGGATTATTAAACTCACAGGATGATATCTCAATTCTCCGCTGTGTCAAGAGTATACTTGAAATGGATCATGTGTTTAACAGTGAAGTGATATTTAGATAACTGTGCCCTGTTAAAAATTTGTTTTGCCAGGAGCAGAAATAGAGGAGTTGAGCTAAAAGTCCAAATATGAGATGAGCTTCACAAATAATTCGATGATTGTTGTTGGGGGAAGTGTCCAAATTAAAAAAAAACATAGGAGAAAGGGCAGTGGAAGATCAAAGTGGACAGGGAAGCAGAGAGCTGGAAGGGCAAAGCCTGGCCCTTCCATTGTGTGCGTGTGCAGCCAATATCTCTGCGCTTTGATGATGCTGATGGAGGATTATAAGCTTCCTATGGTATTTTTGGAGAAACTCTGAAAATCGTTTTTTCTAAATTCAGGTTAGGTTGACTATAAGAGGATTAACTGTGTCTGTATCAAAAAGGCTTTCAGGGATATAGGGATTTTAAGGCACTTGAAATAATCCCTGCAGAGCAGGCAAGAAAATAGTATCTTTACTTTAATCGAGTAAAAGATATTATTAAGGAATCACACATGATGGATACAGTTCAATTTATTACAAAATTATCTGCTTAGCAAAATTAAGCAATACTTTATGAAGGAAGCTTTATGTATATAATTTTTTCATGTATTGATGTACCATTTGTCTCAGCATATCTGTTGCTTACAATTTAAAAACAATGTCTTTTGCTATTTTTAATTTATTTTTTGCTCCCTCTCTCTCTCTCTCTCTCTCTTTCTCTCATCCCCCCACCTCCTGGTTGTATAGAAGTGCAGTATAATGTAAGAGTTGAGAGTCTGATTGTGGAGTGAGGTAGATCTAGATTCACATTGAATCCTGGGCTACTCATTCCATATATGCCTTTCAAGTTACTTAGTTTCTCTGCCTCAGTTTCCTGATTAGTAAAGTGAGGATACCAACACATATCTCACTGTTTTGGTGACAATCCAATATGGTAATATATGTAAGGTGCTTAAGTGGATAAATATTGTGGCACATAAATATTGTGGAATATATAAGAGCTCGTACTTTTTTATTCCTCATATGAGCTTTCATGATGATTCTGCTGACAGTTCATACTCCATATTTGTTGTACAAGCAAATTTATATTTACGTTTCCCAGTTTCAGTTTTGCAGTTTGATACAGGTGATGATGGTGATGATGATTCCCTGTGAACAGATAAGACAATTGAGCCTCAGAGGTTTTAAGTCATAAACAGAAGTAACTGCTAAATAGAAGAATTAAAATATGAAATTTGTACCCAATTTTAAGTGACTGAGATTTTCTGTTAAGTGGTATATAGAGTGAGCAGTATGGAAAATGAAAAATGAAAGAGTGATTTTTTTAAAAAAAATCAATATGGTGTTATCATTTATAACTCATTTCCCTGATTCTGTTGTCCTGTGACTAAAACATCGTGTCTTCATCTCTAAGGGCTCATAGACAGTGGCAGGAGAAATACATGTTGCGTGTATGGAAAAGCACACAAAAGGGGAAATGGGCAAGTATTTTCAATGCACCACTTTAAGGAATGAGATTTTTTACTGTTGCCCAGAGAGTTCTTAAAATATGGGGCATACCACATAAAATATAATTTAAAGGAGCTCTCCCATCCCTCTGAGATAAGCAAATGGCTCTAGGGATTTTATCCAGCTTAGAAGGCAAAGCCAGGACACTTTCAGCCTCATTCATATCCTTGAAGGGAACTGTGGAATAGGGTATTTTATTTGGCTTCATTTCTACTGGCAGAAAAAAAAAAAAGAAGAAAGAAAGACACAGTATCAGCTCAACAGGATTTTTCATGTCTTAAGGATTAACCATTGAAAAGAAAGACAATTTTATTAAAGCTTCTTCACTTTAACCATCTATAAAGGATTGATTTGAGCTATAGATTCCAAGAGGTTTTAAATTAGGTAGCAGAATCATTTGTCTTTACAAAATCAACCAGTCAGGGCATCAAAATCTAAACTCCTTAGGAAAAATAATGCTATATTTCTTTCAGTTGAGTATTTCTATACTGAGGACAAGATTAGAAGTTATGACATTGGTTAGGAAAAGCTGTTGTTTTTTACTTCAAGTCCACAGCGTCACCTATCTTTTATTTCACCCACAAATGCTTTATGTACTTTTTTAAATGAAAGATAGGATAAATACATCATTTTTTTTAATTTAGCAGGTTTCAAAATGAGTCAGTTTCCTAGCATCCTCAAAAAGTGACCAATACATGTGAATTTAAACATGCAGTCTGTTACAGTTATTATCCACATGGATACCTGTATTGTCCCAAGCCTGTTTTACTATCCCAAGAAATCTCTCTTGGATTCTGAGTCTTTTGGACATACCCTCAATGGGTTCTGACAGCTTTCTTACTTGTGTACAAGACTCATCCTGTATACTTGCTACCCAGCCACTTCTTAAGGAACCTGGCTTACTTATAGGGGGCAACAATTTTTAGATGCCACAGTTGAATGTTGGAGAAACCAAACATTTTCTGTAAGATATTTAGCATAGCTTATTATCTGAAATCTTTAAATTATTATAATTATACTTAAGTACCAAACCAGAGTAATTTATTTTTATTTGTATTTTTTATCTTTAATTTTTATTGTTTTTTTTTTTTTTTTTTTTTTTTTTTTTTTTTTTTTTTTTTTACCTTTGACCTCCTTCACCCATTTCTCCCACCTCCCAATCCTCACCTATGGCAACCACCAGTCTGTTCTCTATATCTATGATCTTGTTTCCCTCCCACCTCAAATTACATATGTGAGAGAGATCATACAGTATTTGTCTTTCTCTGTCTGACTTATTTCACTTAGCACAATGCCCTCGAGGTCTATCCATGTTATTGCAAATGGTAATATTTCATTATTTTTTACTGCTGAATAATCTCTCTCTCTCTCTCTCTCTCTCTCTCTCTCTCTCTCTGTGTGTGTGTGTGTGTGTGTGTGTGTGTGTGTGTGTGTACCACAATTTCTTTATCCATTCATTGATAGGCATGCAGGTTGTTTCCATATTTTGACTATTGGAAATAATGCTGCTATAAACATGCAGTTACATACATTTTTTGAGTTAGTGTTTTAATTTCCTTCTGATAAATACCCAGAATTGGAATTGCTGGATCATGTGGTAAGACCTACTTTTAATTTTTTGAAGAAAGTCTTCACTGTTTTCCATAGTGGCTGCCCAATTTTCATTCCCATCAGCCATGCACAAGAGTTCCATTTTCTTTACATCCTTGCTAACACTTATTATTTCCTGACTTTGATTATAGCCATTATAACATGTGTGAGGAGATATCTCACACATGATTTGCATTTTCTGATGGTTAAAGATGTTGAACATCTTTTCATGTGCAACATGGCTTTTTATTAATGGTTTTAATTTTATTAATGGCTTCATTTTCTGTGCAGATTTTAGTTTGATGTAGCCTCTCATATTTATTTGAACTTTGGTTGCCTTTACTTTTGGCATCAGATTTAAAAAATTCATCACCAAGACCTATGTCAAGTTGCTTACCACCTATGTTTTCTTCTAGGAGTTTTATGGTTTCAGGTTTTGTGTTCAAGTCTTTAATTCATTTTTAATCCGTTAATTTTTGTAAATACTATGAGATAGTGGTCCAGTTACACTCTTTTGCATAAGGCTTGCCAGTTTTTTCATCATGATTTATTGAAGAGACTGTCCTTTCCCTATTGCATATTCTTGACTTCTTTGTTGTATATTTATTGACTAAATATTTGTGGGCCTATTTCTGGGCTTTCTATTCTATTCCATTCAATTTTTTTTTCCTTAATGCTTTATAGCTTTCAGTATGCAGGTCTTTTACCTCCTTGGTTAAATTCATTCTTAGGTGATTTATTCTTTTTGATTCAATTGTTAACGAGATTTTTCTTCTTAACTTCTCTGATAGTTTGTTATTTTTGTGTGTATTGATTTTGTATCCCTCAACTTTTAATTATGTTGACTAAAAGTGGTGAGAGTGAGCATCTTAGTTTTTATCTTGGTCTTGGAAGAAACACTTTTTCACTATTGAGTGTGATATTAGTTGTGGCCTTTTCATATATGGCATTTATTATGTTAAGGTACATTCTCTTCCTACCCACTTTGTGGAGAGTTTTTTTAAAATCATAATTGGATGTTAAACTTTGTCAAATGCTTTTAAAAATATATATATTTGTTTTTGAGAGACAGAGAGAGCATGAGCAGGGGAGGGGCAGAAAGAGAGGGAGAGAGAGCCCCAAGCAGGCTCCATGTTTATTGCAGAGCCTGACATGGGGCTTGATTCCATAACAATGAGATTATGACTGAGCCAAAATCAAGATTTGGACTTTCAACTGACTGAGCTACCCAAGCACCCCTTGGCAAATGCTTTTTATGCATTTTTAAGATAGTCAAATGATTTTTATCCATTTTTTATTACGAATAATTTATTTATATTTTAAATTTACATCCAAGTTAGTTAGCATATGGTGCAACAATGATTTCAGGAGTAGATTCCTTAGTGCCCCTTACCCATTTAACACATCCCCCCTCCCACAACCCCTCCAGCAACCCTCTGTTTGTCATTTATATTTAAAAGTCTCTTCTGTTTCGTCTCCATCCCTGTTTTTATATTACTTTTGCTTCCTTTCCCTTATGTCCCATCTGTGTTGTATCTTAAAGTCCTCATATGAGTCAAGTCATATATTTGTCTTTTTCAGACTAATTCCACTTAACATAATACCCTCTAGTTCCATCCATGTAGTTGCAAATAGCAAGATTTCATTCTTTTTGATTGCTGAGTAATACTACATTGTATGTGTGTGTGTGTGTGTGTGTGTGTGTGTGTGTGTGTGTGTGTGTATCACATCTTCTTTATCCATTCATCTGTCAATGGACATTTAGGCTCTTTCCATATTTTGGCTATTGTCGATAGTGCTGCTATAAACATTGGGGTGCAGGTGCCCCTTCAAACAGCATACCTATATCCCTTGGATATAGCAATTGCTGTGTCATAGTGTAGTTCTATTTTTAATTTCTTGAGGAACCTCCATACTGTTTTCCAGAGTAGCTGCACCAGTTTGCATTCCCACCAAAAATGCAAAAGAGATCCTCTTTCTCTGCATCCTCACCAACATCTGTTGTTGCCTGAGGTGTTAATGTTAGCCATTCTGACAGGTGTGAGGTTGTATCTCATTGTGGTTTTGATTTGTATTTCCCTCAGGATGAGTGATGTTGAGCATTTTTTCCTGTGTCAGTTGGCCATCTGGATGTCTTCTTTAGAGAAGTGTCTATTCCTCTCTTTTGCCCATGTCTTCACTAGATTGTATTTTTGGGTGTTGAGTTTGATAATTTCTCTATAGATTTTGGATACTAACCCTTTATCTGATATGTCATTTGCAAATATCTTCTCCCATTCTATCAGTAGCCTTTTAGTTTTGCTAATTGTTTCTTTCACTCTGCAGAAGGTTTTTATTTTGATGAGGTCCCAATAGTTCATTTTTGCTTGGGTTTTCCTTGCCTCTGGAGACATGTTGAGTAAGAAGTTGCTGTGGCTGAGGTCAAAGAGTTTTTCGCCTGCTTTCTACTCAAGGATTTTGATGGCTTCCTGTTTTACATTGAGGTCTGTCATGCATTTTGGGTTTATTTTTGT
The DNA here is from genome assembly GCF_014898765.1 of Herpailurus yagouaroundi. Classification (NCBI taxonomy): domain Eukaryota; kingdom Metazoa; phylum Chordata; class Mammalia; order Carnivora; family Felidae; genus Herpailurus; species Herpailurus yagouaroundi. The sequence goes on from NW_024412376.1 coordinate 74,097,544, forward strand.
GTATGGTGTAAGAAAGTGGTCCAGGTTCATTCTTCTGCATGTTGCTGTCCAGTTTTCCCAGCACCACTTGCTGAAGAGACTGTCTTTATTCCACTGGATATTCTTTCCTGCTTTGTCAAAGATTAGTTGCCCATACATTTGTGGGTCCATTTGTGGATTCTTTATTCTGTTCCATTGATCTGAGTGTCTGTTCTTGTGCCAGTACCATACTGTCTTGATGATTACAGCTTTGTAATACAGTTTGAAGTCTGCGATTGTGATGCCTCCCCCGTTAGTTTTCTTTTCCAAGATTGCTATGGCTATTCGGGGTCCTTTCTGGTTCCATACAAATTTTAGGATTATTTGTTCTAGCTCTGTGAAGAATGATGGGATGGGTATTGCATTGAATATGCAGATTGCTTTGGGTAGTGTTGACATTTTAACAATATTTGTTCTTCCTATCCAGGAGCATGGAATATTTTTCCATTTTTTTGTGTTTTCTTCAATTTCTTTCATAAGCTTTCTATAGTTTTCAGTGTATAAAATTTTCACCTCTTTGGTTAGATTTATTCCTAGGTGTTTTATGGGTTTTGGTGCAATTATAATTGGAATCAATAGATTCCTTGATTTCTCTTTCTGTTGCTTCATTGTTGGTGTATAGGAATGCAACTGATTTCTGTGCACTGATTTTATATCCTACGGCTGTTCTGAATGCGTGGATCAGTTCTAGCAGTTTATTGGTGGAATCTTTTGGGTTTTCCATATAGACTATCATGTCATCTGCAAAGAGTGAAATTTTAACCTCCTCCTGGCCAATTTGGATGCCTTTTATTTCTTTGTGTACTCTGATTGCTGAGGCTAAGGCTTCCAATAGTGTGTTGAATAACAGTGACAAGAGTGGACATCCCTGTCTTGTTCCTGACTTTAGGGGAAAAGCTCTGTTTTTCTCCACTGAGGATGATATTAGCAATGGGTCTTTCATATATGGCTTTTTGATCTCGAGATATAATCTTTCTATCCCTACTTTCTTAAGGGTTTTTATCAAGAAAGGATGCTATATTTTGTCAAATGCTTTCTCTGCATCTATTGAGAGGATCATGTGGTTATTGTCCTTTCTTTTACTGATGTGATGGATCACACTGATTGTTTTGCAGATATTGAACCAGCCCTGCATCCCAGGTATAAATCCCACTTGGTCATGGTGAATAATTTTTTTAATGTATTGTTGGATATGGTTGGCTAATATCTTGTTGAGGATTTTTGCATCCATGTTCATCAGGGAAATTGGTTTATAGTTCTCCTTTTTAGTGGGGTCTTTGGTTTTGGAATCAAGGTAATGCTGGCTTTATAGAAAGAGTTTGAAGTTTCTATTTTTTTGGCGACATTCCATTTCTATTTTCTTGGGACAACTTCAAGAGAATGGGTGTTAACTGTTCTTTAAATGTTTGGTAGAATTCCCCTGGAAAGCCATCTGGCCCTGGACTCTTGTTTTTTGGGAGATTGTTGATTACTAATTAAATTTCTTTATGGGTTATGGGTCTGTTCATATTTTCTATTTCTTCCTGTTTCAATTTTTGTAGTTTATATGTTTCTAGGAATTTGTGTATTTCTTCCAGTTTGCCCATTTTATTGGCGTATAATTGCTTGTAATAGTCTCTTCTTATTGTTTGTATTTCTGCTGTATTTTTTGTGATCTTTCCTCTTTCACCCTTGATTGTATTTATTTATGTCTTTTCTTTTTGATCGAATTGGCTAGGGGTTTATCAATTTTGTCAATTCTTTCAAAGAACCAACTTCTGGTTTCATTGATCTATTCTATTGTGTTTTTGGTTTCAATAGCATTGATTTCTTTTCTAATCTTTATTTCCTGTGTTCTGCTGGTTTTGGGTTTTATTTGCTGTTCTTTTTCCAGCTCCTTAAGGTGTAAGATTAGATTGTGTATCTGAGACTTTTCTTCCTTCTGTAGGAAGGCCTGGATTGCTATATACTTCCCTCTTATGACTACCTTTGTTGTGTCCCACAGGTTTTGGGCTGTGGTGTTATCACTTTCATTGGCTTTTATGTACTTTTTAGTTTCCTCTTTAACCTCTTGGCTAGCCCATTCATTCTTTAGTAGGATGGTCTCTGGTCTCCAAGTATCTGTTCTATTTCCAAATTTTTTCTTGTGGTTGATTTTGAGTTTCATAGCGTTGTGGTCTGAAAATATGCATGGTATGATCTCGATCTTTTTGTACTTGTTGAGGGCTGATTTATGTCCCAGTATGTTATCTATCCTGGAGAACATTCCATGTGCACTGGAGAATAATATGTATTCTGCTACTTTAGGATGAAATGTTCTGAATATATCTGTTAAGACCATCCAGTTCAATGTGTCATTCAAAGCCATTGTTTCCTTGTTGATTTTCTGTTTAGATGATCTGTCCGTTGTTGTAAGTGGGGTGTTGAAGTCCCCTACTATAATGGTATTATTATCAATGAATTTCTTTGTTCGTGATTAATTCATTTATATATTTGGGTGCTCTCACATTTGGAGCATAAATGTTTACAATTGCTAGATCTTGGTGGATAGACCCCTTAATTATGACATAATTCCCTTCGTCATCTCTTGTTACAGTCTTTATTTTAAAGTCTATATTGTATGGCTACTCTGGCTTTCTTTTGTTGACATTAACATGATAGATGGTTTTCCATCCCCTTACTTCCAATCTGAAGGTGTCTTTAGGTCTAAAGTGGGTCTCTTGCGAACAGCATATAGATGGATCTTGTTTCTTATCCATTCTGTTACCCTATGTCTTTTGATTGGAGGTTTTAGTCCATTGACATTTAGAGTGAGTACTGAAAGATATGAATTTATTGCCATTATGTTTCTTGTAGAGTTGGAGTTTCTGGCGGTGTTCTCTGGTCCTTTCTAGTCTTTGTTGCTTTTGGTCTTTTTTTTTTTCATATTTTCTCGCCTCAGAAAGTCCCCCTTAAAATTTCTTGCAGGGATGGTTTAGTGGTCATGAACTCCTTAGCTTTTGTTTGTCTGGGAAACTTTTAATATATCTTTCTATTTTGAATGATAGCCTTGCTGGATAAAGAATTCTTGGCTGCATGTTTTTCAGATTCAGCACATTGAATATATCCTGCCACTCCTTTCTGGCCTGCCAAATTTCTGTGGATAGGTCTGCTGCAAACCTGATCTGTCTTCCCTTGTAGGTGAAGGACTTTTTTTCCCTCACTGCTTTCATGATTCTTTCCTTACCTAAATATTTTGTGAATTTGACTATGATATGCCTTGTTGATAGTCGGTTTTTGTTGACTCTAATGGGAATTCTCTGTGCTTCCTGGATTTGATGTCTTTGTCTTTCCCCAGGTTAGGAAAGTTTTCCATTATGATTTGCTCACATAACCCTTTTATCCCTTTCTCTTGCTCTTCATCTTCTGGGACCCTTATGATTCTGATGTTGTTCCTTTTTAATGAGTCACTGATTTCTCTAATTCTTCAATCATGCTCTTTTGCCTTACTCTCCTTTTTTTTTCTGCTTCATTGTTCTCCATAAGTTTGTCCTCTATATGGCTGATTCACTGCTCTGTGTCATCCATTCTTGATGCTGTGGCATCCACTTGAGATTGCAGCTCAGTTACAACATTTTTTATTTCATCCTGACTAGCTTTTGTCTCCACAGAAAGTGATTCTAATCTGTTTTCAGCCCCAGCTAGTATTCGTAATATCATGAATCTAAATTCTGGCTCAGACATCTTGCTTATATCTGTGTTGATTAAGTCTCTGGCTGTCATTTCTTCCTGTTCTTTCTTTTGGGGTGAATTCCTTAATTTCATCATTTTGAAAGAAGAAAAGGAATTAATAAGGTCAAAAAAATTAAAATTAAAAAATTAAAAACAACACACAAAAAATCAAATAAAAGATGTTAGATCCTAGGTGTGTTTTGGTCTGGTTGTTGAAAGGAGCTTGATATATTAGAGTAAAAAGGGAAAGATAGGAAAAGAATAAAAAAAAGGAAAATGTTTGAAAATTTTAAAAACTGAATTCAATGAAATAGAATAAAATGAAATGGTGGAGTAAAATAGAAGTTGAAAAATTTACAAAAAATGTAAAAAATATTGTAGATCAAAATTAGAGAAAAATATTTTTAATAAAAATGGAAAATAAACATTTTTTTTCTTTCTGTATTCAAGAATAAGAAAAGAAAATTAAAAAAACATTGAATAAATGGGCCAGCAAACAGACTGAAATACAATGGAAATTACATCAGTTTCCCCTGGAAGTCAAACTATGAAGCACTTTATAGTCTGTAACCTAAGCAGGCAGAGAGACTGGTGGTATTCCTGAGGAGCAAGGTTGGCCCGGTTGGGTCGGCTTAGTGTAATGGCTCCATTCTCCTCTAGATGGCACTGCTTAGCTTACTGGGGTGGATTGTAGTGGCACACGTAGGTGTGTATGTGTATGCATGGGAGGAGTGAAAATGGCTTCACCCAGCTACACAATATCTAGTATCAAAACTCTGCTTTCCCTGACCAGCTATTGGACACCCCTCCTTTATCTCTGGCTTCTATCCACTCCCGACTTTTACACTGTCCATGATCAAGCCATCAAGTTGCCAGGCGGCACCTCCCTCCTTACTTATATCTCAGATGGGGCTGTTTCCCATCCCCTCACTTCTGAGGGACTGCAGCTTTGACCTGCTCAGATCTTCGAGGGGAGGGTCCTATGTAGCAATGGCCAGGTGCCAGCAGCACCCAGGAACATTCATGGGACCGTGCTGCTGCCAATGCCCAGAGCCTGTGGCTGGGTACCAGCCTGCCCCAGAAAAAGTTCATGCAATCATGTAGCAGCAGCATTTCATGGATTATGGAAAATCACAGCAAACATTTAGTACCAGGCTTTCCCCTTAATGTCCTTGTTCCAACACCAGTGAATGTGGTTTTTTTCCAGGGTCTGCTGGGACCTTTGGCCATGGGATGGCTGCACAGCCTCTACCAAATGTCCTCCCAGCAGGGGAACTGCCTGGCTCCCTGTGGCCCAAGGACCCCTCTGACCTCACTCTCTGCTACTGGGAATTCACCCTTCCCACCAGAGCACCTCCAGGTATCAAGCTGCAGAGTTTCCAATTGTGCACTCCTCCTGTTTATAGAGTCTTAATGGAATTTAAACCCTCTCCTTTCTTCTTTATCCCTTTTTTGTTCCGTCCCTTGCATACTCTCTTTTCTCTCCAGCTGCTTTTGTACTCTCCACCCCCCCTCCTCGCCCCCCATCTCCATCCTCTCTCCACAAGCAAAAACAGCTCCCTGCCCTCTGTGGCTTCTCTCTCCCCCAGTTCACCTCTCTGCACCACATACCTGCTGGTTCAGGTTGTGCAGATTGTTGTGTTAATACTGAAATCAGTTTTCTAGGTGTGCAGGATGGTTTAGTGTTGATCTGACTGTATCACAGGGATGAGAGATGCAAAAAAAAAAAAAAAAAACAACTTCCATGCTGTTGCACCATCTTGGCCCCTCTCTCTACCCTTCATTTGGTTAATGTGACATACCATACTGACTGGTTTGTAGGTGTTGAGCCAGCCTTGCAACCCTGCAATAAATCCCACCTGATCATGTTGTGTGATTTTTTTTAAATGTATTGTTGAATTTGGTTTGGTAATATTTTGTTGAAGATTTTTGCATCTGTGTTCATCAGAGATATTGGCAGAGTAAGTTAGTTCAATAGTTTCCAGTTAATTTTGGTGATGTGTACCTTTAAGTAAAACATTCTCATGATACACCATCATTACAGGTACATTTACTCATTTTTGAACTATATACAAGTATTATTATATTAATGTATGTCATAAAAAGTTAGCCAAAAGTGGAAATAGACTTTCTTCATTTAAATTTTTTAAGTGTTTATTTATTTTTGAGAGAGAGAGACAGAGCACAAGAAGGGGAGGGACAGAGATAGAGTGAGACATAGAATCCAAAGCTCCAGGCTCTGAACTATCAGCATAAAGCCTGATGCAGGGCTCAAACCTGTGAACTATGATATCATGACGTCAGCTGAAGTCAGATGCTTAAGCGACTGAGCCACTCAGGTGCCCTGGAAGTAGGACTTTTATAATATTTTCTTTTCACACTCCAATATGTTCTATTGTGGGTGGGGGAGAGGGATGGGTTACCCTCTATTGCAGAAAATACTGATCTATACTATGAAGGTCAAATATTGCATATTATAATTTATGTAATACTTTACACTTTTACCTGAAAATTTCTTCTTGTCAGTTTTGAAAATTAAATCAGTATTTAGTGAGGATTCATTCTTTGATAAATATTGTAAAATACTTGAGATTTAGAAGAAGCAAATTCTGAATGTTCCTGTTCAACATTGTTTTTTGAATCATAGGCCATCTGTAATTCCTTGGTCTGGCTGGTGTTTTAACTGTTTTGCTTAAATACTTGCCAGCCAATAATAAATAAGAAGTCATCATCTGTTAGTCTCAATTTAATTGGCACTGTTGAATGTATATAGAATCCTCTCACCTTTTCAAATGCTAGTGCTTACCTTCTGTTGAAATCAGTGGTTTTTATATTCCTGGAAATTTAATGAAATGCTACTTAAGAAGAGTTAGTTTGATTTTGGGGAATGCTGAATTTTCATTTATGATGATAGATTTAAGTCCTATTGAAGACAGTGTTTGGGACTTTATCATAAACTGCCATGTATTTCAATATAGTAATACAATTTAATCTCATTGCCTGAGTGTATACTATAAACTGTTGGTGAATAAAAACCATATATATATACATGTATATATATACATATGTATACATATATACATATATATATATATTTTTTTTTAACTAGGTTTTGAAACAAAACACCACATCACTATTCAGAAACAGGTTATGTAGTTCATTTTGAAATATGCTAACTCTTTATATAAAACAAAATATTTATTATGGTTAAGAATGATCTTTGCTATATTTTAAAATAACTATGTTGGATTAATTATGGAGCTAATAAGTATCATTCACATTTTGTGTCTGCATTTATTTTGTTACTGTGTAGTTCAGGATTGGCAAAGTGTAAGAAACCAAATAATAAATATTTATTTGAGGCTTTGGAGGCCATATGGTCTGTATTGCAACTATTAAGCTCTGTTGTTGTAGAATGATATTAGCCAGAGACAATACATTAACAAATGGCCTATACTGTGTTCAAATTAAATTTTATTTATGGGCACTGAAATTTGAATTTCATATAATTTTCATTGTCACAAAAAGTATTTTTTTTTCTTTTAATCCTCTTCTCCAATCATTTATAAATGTAAAACCATTCTTAGCTCATAGCCATAAATGAACAGGCGGTGGGTTGGATTTGACCTTTGGGCCATAGCTTGCTGATGTCTGGTGTGGCCTAGAGAACATAGTCCACAGGTTGGAGTTTTCTACCTGATTATTAATTTCATTATTAATTTAAAGGAGCCAAGAGAGACTAATAGAAAAAAATACATTTTAAGGGCTCTGTGGCTCAGTCAGTTAAACCTGAGACCCTTGATTTTGGCTCAGGTCATAATCTCATTGTTCATGAGATCGTGCTCTGCATCAGGGTTCCATGCTGACAGTGTGTAGCCTGCTTGGGATTTTCTCTCTTCCTCTCTTTCTGCCCCCCCCCCCCCTTGCTTTAATACACATTTTATCTCTCAAAATAAATAAATAAACTTAAAAAAATTAACTCCAGTGCAGTTAACGTACAGTGTTATATTAGTTTCAGGTGTACAATATAATGATTCAACAATTCTATACATTACTCAGTGCTCATCATGATAAGTATCCTGTTAATCCCCTTCACCTATTTCCCCTATTTCCCCTGTTCTCTATAGTTGACTGTGTTTTCTGGTTTGTCTCTTTTTTCAAGAGAAACTAATTTGAAGTTTTTCAGAATGTGGGTGCCTCTCTTGGTAGCAGTCACTTGATGGTCAGGTTCAAATGTCTAAATATTTTAGGAAGTAAGTACAGAACTTGATATTCTTCTAAACTCAACTATATTATTAATCTTTTCTCTAATTTCCTGGTCTTAAAGGGGTTCTTTTTCTCTACTTACATGCATTAAATGAATTATCAGATTAGAATCATGCATGGAAATCAATTCAAATAGTCTATGAAGCTAATTCTAGTTTGTTTTCCCCTCCAAGCATGGAATCAACCTAAACAGATTATTACCTAAATTTATTATAAAATGAAAAATTTAATAGCACTTTGCTTTTTGCTTACTTTATGTAATTTGTTCCTGACAATAGCTTGTGAGGCAGATGTGATTATTACTCCATTTGCAGAGGAAGAAATTTTAGAAGAAATTCTAAAAATTACACAGTGGTGGAAAAGTTGGAAGCAGAACTTGAAGTACTACTTATCTTTAGATTCCAAAGACTGGTCTCTTTGCCTTAGTAAGGGTCTGAGTGTCCATGAATACATGCACACCTATACATCCATGTATGCATAACGACTTAGAATATTACCTACCTTTATTTATTTGAAAAGGAATCAGAAAACCTGCAGAGAATTTATTGTATAAAGTTGAAATAGGAAACCTAAAATAACTTCCATTTCTTTAGTAATTTCTTAAAGGACATGTGTTCAGAGCTTTATACATATAATTCATAATCTTAAGCCAATATATTGCTTAACAATGATAAAAATGGGATCCTCAAAGTTTACTTTTAAAAATAAAACATTTTTATTTATCTTTCCTCCCCTCTGCTTCTGCTAATTAAAAAAAATTATTTGGAGAAGAACCAAGGATTGTTGAGATAGAGCCAATCAGAGTGGATGAAATGGAAATTTAGACAGGTGAGATAAAAATATGTTTCTTTCCTTCAGATTCAAAGGCCGCACACTTGAAAATTATTTGGTACAGCTAGGTTGCTAGTTTTATATTGATTTAAAGGAAATTAATTGCTTTAAACTTTATATTCCTATGAAATTTAATAGCAACCTTATGATGTGTGCTTTGTGGCAATAATTTTCAAACTATGAGCCATGACATGTTAGTGGGTCATGAAATCAATGTGGTCAGCTTAAAAAAATGATTGAATAAAAAACATGAGAGTGCATTGCACTAAAGGAGGATAAGGTTTGTTTCATGAGACTTTAACTTCAGTTGTGGATGTTTAGTTATGTCTATGTTAATGTGCTTTCTGGGTCCTCATATGAAATGAATTTCTCACTATGAATGGTGGTCTCAAATCTTTGGAAACACTGATTTATGGAGGTGGTAACTCACTTTCACTTTTGCTGCATGTACTTCATTGTCTCAATTCAAAGTCAGACCCCAGCTCTAATTACTAATAAGGGATCCAGAAATTTATTTAGAGTGCATTTGATTTAAAATATGTGTGCCTTCTTTTCTCATCAGGACGTTTAGCTGTTCTAAGCAAGAAAAGCCCAGATTCAGAAGTTTGGACAATTGTTTAATAATAGTCTATGAAAACATGGCAGATGCTTGGAGAAGTCAGATGCAGGAGAGAGGAAATAGAAGAAAAAGGGAAATAGAAAGAGACAGGCAAAAACACATGTGGATACACAGTCAGAAACCATTTCACAAAAACACAATTTAGGGCTTTTACAGTACTAGAAGAGTATATGGATTATGTACAGAAAAGGCTATGTGTACTAGAATAATGATATGAATTAACCACATTTTTCAATGAGTAACACATTTATTTCCATGTGAAATGCTGAACCAGTTGTTTTAATACTTTCGCTTAGAGAAACTAGTAAGAATAAGGTAAAGCTGGGGGGTCAGGCAGAATAGTTTTAAGATTTTTATTTTATCAAGATAAAGGAAAAAAATTAAGCAGTTATCATTCTTTATAACATCTCTTGATTATTCAAAGGGTATTTTAACAAAGAAAAAGCACAAATTACCAAAACAGAGATTACATTTTATTTAAAATTCACTATGTTGTCCTTTTTTTCTTTTCTTTTTTTCTCATTTCATTAAACACTGAAGCAACTTACTGAGTTTCATTTGGTAACCACTGTTCTAAATTTCTTTCCAAAACTGTGGAAAGGGTGTGACTGCCAGTCTGCCAGTCTGTCTATCTGTGTTTCTATTCAAAAGAGGAAACACGAGACCTTGGGAACATGTGGAAATGCTAAATTATAGCTATACATTAACTGGCTTTCCAGCATCTGAGGGAAAGGGTGGTTCTCAAGTAGATTAGCATTTGAAGAGAGAAGCAGGCAGTTAGTCAAATATATTGATGGCTTGCTGGTTGATTCTCTATTGGTTATATTTGATGGTTATTAGCTATATTTGAGTGCCTACATCTCTTAGCATCTATGTTTTTTTGACCATGGTTTCATTGAAATGTTAAACTCTTAATATGATGTAAATCACAGTAGGTGATTGTGATGTCATATCTCACTCATGATATACACTGTGTCCTACTAACTCACCTATAAATTTGTATGTCAAGATAACTGACATAATTAGAATTTTGTCTTAAACTTTGAAAACTGTTTCTTTTCCTAAATCATTTTTATAATCTTCTTGATTACTACTCTCACATATACTAAAACAAACAATTCCAGAATTAGGTAATTTAGATTATTATTTTCTTTGATGTGTTAAATCATTCAAAACATTTGCTCTGGTCTGCCTTCTTTCTTCATCTAATTATCAGTGGAATTAATACCTCTCACAGAGATTCACATCTTTTTCTTTCAACTTTTAACTTGGAAGATATTTTTCTATGAAAAATGTATAAAAAATACACTTCACATTCAATTATTATCATTAGAAACAGTACATAAAACATTCAGCAACTACAGGTCAGTGGTAGCATCATCATTCTTTAAATCTTTTCTTTAAGTCTTTGGATTCTGTAGAAAACCAGTGACGGAGCTTATGTGACTAATATTATCCTGGTTTTTAGCAAAATCACATGTGTATTCTCTCTAAAGATCACACTCCCTACCATACGGATTCCATAAAACTATTCAGCTGCCCAAGTAGAATGGTGCTGTCCTTGCCAATCCCGCTCAGATGTGGTGATGGATGTGCATTGGGTTTTGCTAGTGTGCTAAAAATGTCCTGGTTGTAGCACTCCCTGCGTGACTAGACTATCCACAAGCTGATGAGCAACTCTTCCTAGGTCCTTCAAAGAACTGTACAGATCTTCTCTCGGTAACTGAAGGAGTTTGGGCAGAAGATTGGGAAAGTTGGTGCAGATATTTTAATGCGATTGTTATTCTGAGAGAATCTTGCCCTAGACTTCCAGCAATTGTTCAAAACCTAGTTCAGTCATTGGTAACTGTTACGGTCACATTGTTCTTACACTGGCTCCACTGTCAGTGATGAATTAGGAAGAAAGCCCTGGGAGGCAAAGCACAGGTTCATTCATTCTTTGAGCTTTAAAAGTGAGTTTTAACACATAATGTAACTTAACTTAAAGCCAAATAGTATCAGTTACATATCGAATTTCTTTTTCTTTCACATTCATCCCGTGAAGCTATTTTTAGAGCAAAATGAGTAGATGTAGATCTCCTCACTGGCTATCTTAATGGTGTTTGAAGTTGAAAAGTCACTTAGTAATTGTGAGGGAAAGGAGGTCTGGCAGTTTATGCAAGGGAAGAGTAATTTTTTTTTTTTTTTTTTTTTTAGTTTCAAGTTTTTATTTAAATTCTAGTTAGTTAACTTATAGTGTAATTTTAGTTTCAGGAGTAGAATTTAGTGATTCGTCACTTACATGTAACATCTAGTGCTCATCCCAACAAGTGCCCTCCTTAATACCTATCACCCATTCAGCCCATTTCCCTGGCCCACTTCCCCTTCAGTAACTCTCAGTTTGTTCTCTATATTTAAGAGTCTATTCCAGGGTTTGCCTTTCTCTTTTTTACCCCTTATATTTATGTTCATCTGTGTTTTTTTTTTTTTTTTACTTTTCTTAATTATTATCCTTTTTAAGAGAGCAAGTGAGAGAGAGCACACAAGCAGGGAAAAGTGGCAGAGGGAGAGAAAGAGAGAGAGAGAGAGAGAGAGAGAGAGAGAGAGAGAGAGAGAATCTTAACCAGGCTCCACAGTCAGCGTAGAGCCTAACGTGGGCCTTGATCCCACGACCCTGGAATCATGACCTGAGCCAAAATCAAGGGTCAGACACTCAACTGACTGAGCCAACCAGGCACCCCTGTTTCATTTCTTAAATTCCACAGATGAGTGAAATCATATGGTATTTGTCTTTCTCTGACTTATTTCACTAAGCATTAAACTCTCTAGCTCCATCCATGTCATTGCAAATGACAACATTTCATTCTTTTAGTTTGCTGAGTAATATTCCATTGTATATATACACCACATCTTCTTTATTCATTCATTAGTTAGTGGACATTTGGGCTCTTTCTATAATTTGGCTATTGTTGATAATGCTGCTATAAACATCGAGATGCATGTATCCCTTCAAATCAGTATTTTTGTAGACTTTGGGTAAATACCTAGTAGAGTAATTTCGGGATCATAGAGTAGTTCTATTTTTAACTTTTTAAGCAACCTCAGTACTGTTTTCCAGAGTGGCTACACCAGTTTGCATTTTCACTAACAGTGTAAGAGTAAAGAGTAAATTAAAAAGCTATGGTCATATGCTCTTTCTTCTTCCACTCCAACTAAAAATCTGTCATTTTTCATTTATTTTTCTCTTATACAATCAAGTAAATCCTAATTTCTTTTCCTTAAGGAATCAGTATGGTCTCAATGGCATGCGGGAATTCAGGGATCTTTTAATGACTTACAATAAAAAGCATATCTAAAAATCACTATAAACACTGTAAAAATAATCTTTATTTAGATTAGTTTGAAAACATGAAGGTTAAGAATGGGTAAGATGTAGTATGTCTATCTTAGGCAGCTAAATTTAGTCTCATGATTATTTTGGTCAGGTTGATTAATATCTCCAAATGAAAATTTTTCATTATTAATTTAAAAAAAATTTATTTACTTTTGAAAGAGAGAGAGAGAAAGAGCAAGCACAAGAGTGGGAGAGGGACAGGGAAAGAGGGGGACAGAGGATCAGAAGTGGGCCCTGCACTGACAGCCGAGAGTCACGTGTGGGACCCAAGCTCACAAACCATGAGATCATGACCTGAAAGGGTCAGATGCTTAACTGACTGACCCACCCAGGTGTCCCTCATTATTTAAAAATTTTAAAAATAAAAACATTATACAGTTAATTTATTCATTCATCTACCAAGAATTTATGGAGTACCTATAATTTCCAGACTTTAAGCTGGTCCTAGAAATACACAGGTGAATCAAAACTAGTGCCTTCCTCAAGACCAGTACTTTAGTGATAGAAATGGATTTAGATATTATTGAATCATTTGATATGGGAACATAACCAAATCAAGGAGTTTCAAAAATCAAGGACATTTATTTTACTTTCAGAATCTCTTGGTATTACTTCACTCTACCAATAGTTACTCTTTGGCCTTACCTTTTTCAAAGTAGATCAAATTGTCTGCATTAGTTGTGATAAAGTCCTGGTCTCAACACTACCAGAAAACCCCATACAGTGCAAAGTGTAGTGAAAATAATGCTGGTCTAGTGACCTTTCACTTCATCTTCCTATGCCATATTTTCTAATACTCAGAGTTTTTGTATAGATCAAATGAGATAAACAATACAAATGCTATGTGATATATAACAACAGGTTTTAATTTAAGACTATTAATCAATATTGTAAAATCTTAAAAAATAAAGAATTGGGTTTGTGAAATTTTATCAATGAAGGAAATAGTGTTGAGTGTCATCCTGAGTTTCCTTTTACATGTAAAATAAACACCGAGTGTTTAGGAGTGTGCATTAGAGGATTTGGCATTAACATCACAGTTCATAAATCTTTGGCTCTATGTTTTACCATTTTAATCTATATGGAAAAATTGCCTCATTTCTCAGCACATCTATAGTTTGCATTCAAGTGCAAGGAATTATCCTTCCAGGATTTCAAGTTTATCACTATAAAGGCTTTATGATATTATGGAAGGAACATTGGACTAAGAATCAAAGACGTAGTTTAGAGTTCTTCATCTGCAATTCTTTATGTTATCCTGCCTAAGTTTTGGTTTACTCTTTTGGAGAAAATGGAGATAATAATTACAATTATTTCCTTTATTAACTCGTGGGGAAGAATAATTGAGCAAAGCTTTAAATGCCATATAGATATGGGGGTTGTGTCTGGAATTGCAGTAGCAAGGCATATATTGCACTGAGAGAGTTAAAAAACTGCAGTAAATGCAACTTTTTTGGAATGTGGAGTTATTCTAATAATAGAGGGTGCCCTGGCATTTCCTTTATGTGAGTTATTTGTGCAGAAATAACAGCCATGATTTTCATTGCCTTTTCATGAGTCCTGGGAGGCAAGATTCTTTGTGAGAACCTTATAGATATGTCTGCCTCAGGATAGAACTACTGCCAGAGAAGCTAGTAGTTAGCCATCTACCTGAGAATGTTCCAGCTGAACAATACTCTATTTTAAGGTTATTTGTTTTAAGTGAAATAAATGTGAACATGGCACACGCACATGCTCTGGTCAGAGAAAAATGGACTTTTTCCATAATATCAGAAGTTGTGGAATCTTGATAGTTGGGCATATTTAAACAGCAGTATTTTATGAGGGATCAGAAAAAGATGAAACTAGAAAGGATCATATATAGCTATAGCTATAGTCCTTGGTGTAAAATAATTGCATGATGTATGGTAAGAGAAGCATTACAGTCTGTATGATAACAATGCAGCAGATGGGATTTCACAGAGGGAAAAGGCTTTAAATGGCTAGTCCCTATGAAATGTAAACCAAAACAATTTTTCTTCTCAAAGCAGGTGATGGATCCTCAGTAGTTCCATGGCTCTCCATCATAGGACACCAAGCTACCTTCTAGTCCTATCTCTTACTAGAATCCTCTTTTCAATTATTGATTGCATGCATTTATGATAATCATGTGAAGTTACTAATTTTCTTATTGTTGGTCTTGTTCTCTCTATCCACTATCCCCAGAAGAGTTTCAGGTACTTATGAGGAATCCCTTTATTGCTTCTTGAAAAACTGAATGAAAAAATTAACCCTAATAACACAGTGTCAGTCTCACCTGTGGCAGGGTTAACAGCCTTCATGTTACAAGTTTTACTTGTATGTACAGCACTCCTATTGGTTGTACAGTTTTTGAGGGAAGAGAGGGCAATTTATTTATCTTGCTTTTGCTACACAATCCCTAGTACTTTGTACTTGATAAAGCCTTAAATGATTGTTGAATATATGAATACATATACATCTATTTAAATATAATTTAGGTATTCCTCTTGGTATATAAACATATAAATGAATGATAAAATGTTAATCACATTTAATCATTATTCCTTTTAAAAATTCTCTTCTCACTCTTAAATACTGAGAATAAACTGAAGGTTGATGGGGGTGGTGGGGAGGGGAAAATGGGTGATGGGCATTGAGGAGGGCACCTGTTGGGATGAGCACTGGGTGTTGTATGGAAACCAATTTGACAATAAATTTCATATAAAATAAATAAATAAATATATAGATAGATAAATAAAAACTCTCTTCTCTATGTGAAATTCAACTGACAATGACATATTGTTATTTAGGTTATTTTGAAGCTTTAGATATCTTTTTCATAAATCTAATGCTTTTAAAAAAATGTTTATTTATTTATTTTGAGAGAGAGAGAGAGAGGAAAAAAAACAAGTGGGAGAGGGGCATAGAGGGAGGGAGAACAGCGTGTAGCCTGACTCAGGGCTGGTTATCAGGAATCATGAGATTACGACTTGAGCTGAAATTAAGAGTCAGACACTTAATTGACTGAGCCACCTAGGCGCCCCATAAATGTAATGCTTTATATAAATACTTAAGTTCTAAACACATTGACTTAAATAATTGATTAAGTTTATTAGATAGCTTAGTAATTTCTAGGAAAAAACACATATTAGGAGTACATAATCTGAGAAGAAGCTATTAAGTGGCTGATAGTGAAAATGATAGTCTAAAGCATAGCTGGGTGCTGTGCATGGCATGTTTTGATTTTCTGTATCTGCTCTCAGATTTCTCCAACAGTCTAATTTCAATTTCACATGTTCCCACACTATCATTTGGAACTTATTGAGCATGACAGACTTTGTTGAAATGAATAATTGCAAACAACATCCAAACATTTCTTTCACTCTCTATAACTATCAGCTTCAAACTTAATCCTTTTCTTTTTATAGTCATGTTATTCAACAAACAGTTTTAATGGTCACATTTTTTCCTACAGTGTATTTTCCAGTTGATAACATGAGATAGTTTAAAGAGCATATATAATTCTTAGTTTGATGGTGGTGTTTTAATCATCATGATGCTATGGCATAGGATAGTTGAGAGAAAGATGAACACAATCCCAAAGTATATGAAATGACTATATAATGAAGTAGCTGTGTTTTCCTTCATAAGGTTACATAAGGAAACTGTGAAATATTAAAAGAGTAAGCATAGAAGCCTTATTGAGTAACAGGGAAACTTTATGTAGATAGTAGGGGAAAAAGTACTTTTAAAATCAGAATATTAAAAAAAATTGTATTGTGTGAATGGGTGTGTATATGCTCTTATGGAAAAAGGAGAAGCAAATAATAAAGGTGATTAAGAAAGGGTCTTAACTGATTTACAATAAAAAAATGTGCCATAAATTTAGTCTAAGTGACATTGAGCTCAGCCAACACTGAGCTTCTCACAAGGAAAAAAAGTAAGATGAGAGATTTCAGAATTCGAAAAATGCAGTAAAATAGGTGCAGGCTCTTAAAGTAGCCAAATTTAAGAAAATCTTGTTCCAGTCTTTCATATGAAGCCAGTAGTCAAACAAAGATTTTTTTTTTCTTTTGCTGAATCTCCTTTGGCCACTTCCTTATTTATTTAATTGTTTATCTCAAAGATGGTAGATTTTAGTGTTTTCTTTGTAGAACTTGGAATATGAGCATTATGTGTGGTAAAAGATGATAAATTACCCTGTTAAGTGATGTTCTTTTTGATAAATTAACTCATGTTGGTAAGTAAACAGTGAGTCATTTTTTTTCTTTTGAAGCCATTGTGATATCCAAGACCCCAAGGAGCCAGTATCATATAGTAATCAATTTCAAAGATGGTGAGAGAAACTACCAGACAGTTTGACCCATCAGGACTGCCACAGTGGTGTGGTTCTTTGACTTTATTCCAACTCTCTTAAATGTGTTATTTTTAAAAAAAAATTTTAAATGTTTTTATTTATTTTTGAGACAGAGAGAGTCAGAGCATGAGTGGGGAAGGGGCACAGAGAGAGGGATACGCAGAATCTGAAGCAGGCTCCAGGCTCTGAGCTGTCAACACAGAGCCTGATGCAGGGCTCGAACTCACAGACTGTGAGATCATGACCTGAGCTGAAGTCGTACACTTAACCAACTGAGCCACCCAGGTGCCCCTAATGTGTTATTTTTAAGGCTAAAAAAATTTTTAGAAAACCAGTCTATATTGCATTGTGACTCACACATTAACTCTATAGCAGGACTATCATTTTCTTCTACGTAGATCTTGTATTTCTATGTGATGGATATTTCTATGTAATTTCCATGAAGTAAATATTTCATTTATGATTTTGCACTTCTTTTTTTGCACTAATTTTGCTTCTGGTTTCGTTAACCTTCCATTCATCAAGAAATCTGGTTTCTTTACTTTTGTCTTAAACCTTCTTTCATCCTATAATTTATTTTCAATACAGCAACCACAAGGATCCTTAAAACTAAAGAAAGATCAAATCACTCCTCTGCTAAAAACCCTCAATAGCCTCCCTTAAAAGGACTGCAAGCATTTTAATCGATAGAATTTTTCTATTAATATTTAGAATTAATTGAGGCTTCCTTTTTTTTTGGCTGCTACATGATCAGTTTCTGAAATAACTCATATGCTTAAAAGAATGTGTATTCTCTAACTGCTGGGTGCATGGTTCTTCATGTATTAGATCAAGATTGTTGATTGTATTGTTTACATCTGCATCCTTACTAATATTCTATGTGTTTTGTCTATTAATTTCAGAGCTATATTTTTAGATACATTTATATTGATGGTTGCTACATCCTCTTAGACCATTTTTGCTTTTATTAATTAATAAGGTCACATTTTCTCTCTATTAATCTTTTATTAATACCTCATCAAAGCATTATTTTGATTAATATTTTCCTGTGTTTCCTCCCATCATTTTATGTTAACATTTCTATGTTACTGTGGTTTTTTAGCATTTATTCATTATTATTATTATTTTTTTAACCATGATATGAACTTTATCATTATTATTTTTTAAATACAAGTTAGTTAGCATATAGTGTAATAATGGTTTCAGGAGTTAATTTAGTGATTCATCACTTGCATATAACGCCTAGTGCTCATCCCAACAAGTGCCCTCCTTAATGCCCATCACCCATTTAGCCCATCCCCCAACCAATCTGCCCTCCAGCATCCCTCAGTTTGTTCTCTGTATTTAAGAGCCTCATATGGTTTGCCTCCCTCTCTGTTTTTATCTTTTCTCTTCCCTTCCCCTGTGTTCATCTGTTTTGTTTCTTAAATTCCACACGAGTGAAATCATATGATATTTATCTTTCTCTGATAGACTTATTTTGCTTATCATAATACATTCTAGTTCCATCCACGTTGTTGCAAATGGGAAGATTTCATTCTTTTTGATTGCCAAATAACATTCTATTATATATATACATATATATATATATACACACACACACACACATACACATATATATGTGTGTGTGTGTGTGTGTATATATATATATCTCACATCTTCTTTATCCATTCATGAGTCAATTGACATTTGGGCTCCTTCTGTGATTTGGCTCTTGTTGATAGCACTGCTATAAACATTGGGGTGCATGTGCCCCTTCCAATCAGCATATTTGTATCCTTTGGAAAGATACCTGGTCATGTGATTGTTAGGTTGCAGGTAGCTCTATTAATTTTTTGAGGAACCTCTGTACTGTTTTCCAGAGTGGCTGCACCAGTTTGCCTTCCCACCAAAGTGCAAAAATGTTCCCCTTTATCCTCATCCTTACCAACATCTATTGTTTCCTGAGTGTGTTATTATGTTTTAATCTTGTCTTTGGTAAATATAGTGATATTGCAGGTAATCCAATCTCAGAATCTCTACTTCAACAAGTAAGCTTAATTTAGTTTCATTGATTGTAATGGCTAATGAGGCTGATTATAATTTTGTCATCTTGGACTATGTTTTTCCTGGGTTTTTATTGATTGCTGTTTTTTTTTAATGTGTTTTTTTTTAATCTCTCTTTCTTTTTGTAAATTGATCTCCTCCACCCTATTAATGATTTTGAACCTTAAACAGCCTCTATCTATATATTCTTTATCTACTTATACATTTAACTGAACAATGTCTAAATTTAATCAACATCTCAATTTTCCCACAGATTTTATTACTTTGTTTATTCACTTAAGCATTTTAATAATATTTATATAAAAGTCGTTTTCAGATTGCCCTACTATTTTGAATATGAGATTTCTTCTCTTTTAATCTATTGACTCCTTCATGATATGTTTTCCCTTCTTGTTAAACATTTTAGTTGTAAACTCTTTTTTTTCTGCTGACTATACTGAAATAAAAATATAATAAAAATAAATAATGAATTACTTTTAAGAACAAACATGAAAAATAAAATTGTATATTCTGTAGTGAAAATTGTCAACCTGTGAAAGTCCTGTGTATGACCTAGATTGTGGAGGCAGCAACCTCTTTCCACCCCTTCCAAGATTATTTCTGTCATAGCTCAACAGGATTAATTGGTTCTTGACCAGTTCTCTTATATGCTTCTTTTTTTTTTTAAATTTTTTTTTCAACGTTTATTTATTTTTTGGGACAGAGAGAGAGAGACAGAGCATGAATGGGGGAGAGGCAGAGAGAGAGGGAGACACAGAATCGGAAACAGGCTCCAGGCTCCGAGCCATCAGCCCAGAGCCTGACGCGGGGCTTGAACTCCCGGACCGTGAGATTGTGACCTGGCTGAAGTCGGACGCTTAACCGACTGTGCCACCCAGGCGCCCCTTATTTGCTTCTTAATACAGGCTTCTGTACCTTAAAAATATCTGTGAATCCGAGTTCCACAATTTGGGAAGGGGTGGATATTCTTTGTCAACACATGGCTCAGAGTCTGTGGCCTACACCTGTGTTGCATTTCCAGTCCAATGTGTTTTTTCAAGTTCACTAACTCTAGTTCTCTTTTCTTGGATGAGACAGCTCCTTTTAGTTCTGGTATATGTGTATATACTCTGGCTTCTAAGATCTGGCTTCTTGCACAAGATCTGCAGTGTTGGATTTCGTTCTTACTCATGAAAACCTGTCTCTACTTGTATACGGGGTCCTAAACCCTGTGTACTTAACTTTATGTAGTTTGGAATGCTTATGTGCCTCTATCTATCTATCTATCTATCTATCTATCATCTATCTATCTATCTATCTATCATCTATCTGCCATCTATCTATCTATCTATTATATATCTATCCATCTATCTATCTTGACAATTGTTAGAATTTGGTTTTTATAGACATCAAAAAACATTTTGGTCTTTGATGGCATTTTGTTAGCACAACTACAAACCTTATTCTTGCCTCAGATGAACAGTTAATTCTTCATTATTTACATTTAAGCATTTTTTCTATCCATATCTCATTAAATGGTCTTTGAAGACAAAATATTATAACTTTTATTTTTGAATTATATTGACTCTTCAGTGTATTCACAGGAGATGTTTATGCCTATTAATATAATTGGTTTTAAATCTATAGCCACAAGAGTTTTGGTGGTGTCAGGTGTTTATGAAGAGACTATTGACATGCACACGTGTGCACACACATGCACACAGGGTATAAGGGTAGATGAAGCTCTTGACTTAATCAGATAAAGATACAAATTCTTATTGGGAATAATAAGTTTACACAGAATGGGAATTCATGGGATAAATCTTACCTGAGCTTCCCTTGATTCATAACATAATGACAGGGACTTACAAATGCCAGATCTGAGGTACTCAGTTCTCATCTCTTTATACTCACCTTTTGGAGTGCCTTACACTAACAAACCAAGTGTGTCTATTTCAGAGAATGTTTACAAACATTGGATTTTCCTGAATCTTGTATCAGGCTCAGTGTTAGCAAGTCCACAAGACCCTTTGAGAAGATGTAAGATTCTATGCATAGGTGTTTTGAATAATTTCTCAGCCTTCAGCTTTCCACTATCTTGGAAAGCCTATTTCTCTACAGATCACTTCTAATTCTGATTTTCTTATGCTTTTATCTGGATAGTTCTGATGAGTTTGGTCCAAATTCATTATCCTTTAGTAGGGTTCAATAGCCAATGTTTATTAAGCACTATCTGTCAGGCAGAATGTGGATGCTGGGGAAGTAGTGGAATTGGTCGTTACTATCTCAGGTGGAGCTCATGGTCTGGTAAGTTTGTGTGGTTGTGTGTTTTTCTTTCTTTTATTTATTGTTATCATCGTTACTATTGTTATTGTTATTGTTATAGCTATTGTTAGTGTTTTGCAAATAGCTACTGAAGTAGCTGCATTGATAAAAAAGTAAAATCTCCAAAAAGGCTGGTATTAGGTCAACTATTCTGCAATGGTCAGATTATGCTCAACTTGTAATACTCAGTTTGGGGCATTATACTTTAAGGGAGACATAGACTGGCATTTTTGCAGAAATGACCAAGACTTTGAGGGGATTTGAAGCCATGTTATGTGAAAATTTGGTGAAAGGATTGGAGAAATAGGATTGTTCATAATAAAGTTGGAAAGACTTATATTCACCAATCCTTTCTTCCCTTTTTCACATAACATGATGACATTTAAAGTAAAAAGTCTGTCATTCTCTATTTCTATCAATGTGAATGTCATATTAACTATTTTACCAGAGCCACGCACATGGCTCTGGTACATTTACTAGATTGTCACAGACTCCCAATGGCTAATAGTAGTGATCAGGCCCCTCCACTGTTTATTATTCACCAAATACCAATGCCTATGGCTGGCTCATGTCTTGTTTATATAAAAGGATGCTAATGCTACTATTGTATACTGGAGGAGTCCCTTCACATTTGTTTCTGGTCAAATCCAAATGTGAATCGTCTTTAATTTATTTATTTACCCAAGAATAAATTACAGCTTTTCACACTGAGAATAAACTCTTTCCATCTGTATCTTTTCAAAATTGTGTTGTGACATGCATGGGGCTTTTGTGAGCCACAGATAGAGTCACATTTCTTTCTACTAACTGAAACAAGCTTGTAGAAAGTTAACCATCAGAAAGTTAAATATTTGTTATGGGTTCTACAAATGGAAAATATGAACATGAAATTAGTTTTTCTTTTTATTGAAAATATGATCTATCTGTAGAATGGTAGGACACCAATATAAAAATGATTTTGGTGCATGATAAATTCATAGTTTGCTACATCCATTTGGGGGAAGAGGGGATAAAAAGTTGGAACTCTGGCTTGTTATCAAATTTAAATCATTACCAGACAAGATCATGCTAAAGCCCAAATACTGTGGTTTGGAACTATCTGAATCTATTCCAAATTACCCTTGGAAAACATCAGACAGGTTTAGATTCATTGAGCTTATAAAAGAAGTTACTCTTTGCTGTACTGGCTCCATCTGTTCTAAACTGCAGTGAACATGTCCCGCTTGGGTCTGCAACCCCTGTAAAGGTGTCTCACAGGTGCACATTGGGCCACTTGCTGGCAAAGGGTCACTGAAATTCCTTTCCAACTCTAATTTCAGATTTAGCCTCCTTCTTAGAGAAGTGAAGAGACCAACAGAGTAGAAAGGATAGAATGCTTTATGTCAATGAAAGTTTTATTCATATTTTGTCTTTCTTCTTTCCCCTGAATTATTTAAACTTGCATAGACTATTTTATACTCTGGTTCAAGGTTAACTTCAAAACGTCTTTGGACACACCTTGTTTTATGTCTTGTTGTGTATGTCATTCCAGTAAGGTAATGTTTATGCCAGTTCTGGTGAAGACCTTGAAGAAAGGCTTTGCACACCAGCTGGAAGATATAAAGTCTGAGATACTCTAGCACTTTTTGGAATCATCTCTTTCATTGAAAACGATTTATAGTCTCATCTTTTCAATCTTTACTGTTTCTTATCCTTCTTACCAGCACCTTCCAAGAGAAATTTGCACAGTTTACATAATGTAGAAACACATTAATCATGATATATTCAGAATTCTTTGGTTTACAAATATTACCTGGCATGTACTGAGTACTTAGGCCACAACAGACTATTATTGACATAGTGGAAACTTAAAAAAAAAAAGTGCATTTTCCCTCAGAATCTTCATAGTCTACTTTGCAAATGCAATTTTACATAATCAAACAATTAGGAATGACTTTAAATGTTTTTTATCCTTATGAAGAGATATACGAGTACATGTGTACTTATATATCTCACATAAGACTTTAGTTTCCAATAAGCCTTTATACTGATGTATAATCTAAGCAAAATAAGAGAAAACTTTCCCAGTTTTGAAATCTCTTTTCCTTTGTTTTCTTCCTCACAATGACAGCTTCACCTTATTTTTATTTTCTATTTGCTCCCATTTCTCTCTCCCTGTAGTGGCCAGTGCTTTCCAGAATGTAGGATGTAGTTCCTAGCTCCCCTTCCAGATCAGTGTGGGCATGTGGAGGTCATACACTCTAGCCAATGACCTGCAAGCTAAAATCTTCTATGGTGGATTTGGGGGCATCTTTTTGATATATGAACATAGTCGTCTTCCTCTCTTCTCTCATCTTGCTGCCCTGAAGCATGGGTATAGGTCATCTTGGATCATAAGCACAAAGCCACTTGAAGAGTGTTAGAGCAGTGACTGGAGAAACCCCAGAGGGTTACATTGTTGCACAACTCCAATTGGCTCCAATGCACATTGTAGCCCCTATGAATTGTACCCCTTGTAACTGGGTAATGTAGCAGCTTCAGAAGCTGGGTCCCTGAGGACTTTGTGGGGTAGAGTCATTATACCAGTTCCCAAATCCCCCAGAATGCATATGTGTGAGGAACAAACTTCTTGTTATGGCCATTGTGAATTTAGATTTCAGTATTTATTGAAGTTGAATCCAATATTGTTTTATATACCCTTTATCTGAAGTAAGTTTATGGTCTAGCTGGAAAATGAATATGCATATTTAAGATGATATAAAATAATTGACAGCTTATATGACAGGTATAAATATAAAATAAATTATCACATATTGGTGGAGGCTATCGGATCTTCCACAACTTAGGAAATACACATAAGGAGAGGGTTTCATAACATATGACCTAAAGGCAAAAACTAAAATATGTTGACAATGGAGATTAAATTAAGATAGTAGGACAAAGGAATAGAATTAGACAACAATGAAGCATGAATTAGGCAAAAAATGAGAAATTGAGATACAGATATGACACAGGGCACTGGGTGTAATGAGAAAGTATGTAAGAGTGGGATTTTTCATGGTCAGATCATGACTTGATTTTTGACTTACATTTGAAAGTTATTAATGTGTATGTGTCTTAATATGTTATTACTATATATGTGCATTATATAACTTCTTATAAGTTTAAATCACCAGATTATAAATGATAGTGATTTTGTCTTCTATTATTCTATAATTTCTCCAAATAGACTTGTATTTTGTAGTAAATAAAATAGTAAGAAAAAAATACACAAAGGTTCTTAAAATAAATTCTCTTCGTTTTAAGGGAAATTTCAGGCTCTTTTAGATCATGAAGATTTGAACCATTTACTTTGGGTCTTCAAAGAGATTTAATTTCAAGAGATTGTGTAATTTCCCATAGTAGCTCATGACCACATTTAAAAATTTTCACTATTGAGAAAGTCTTCCGTGCACTTAAGTTAAATCATGTGGTTTTGTGAATTTTTCTGGATTGTCCCTTCATATAGGTGAAGTTTCATGTCCTATGCAAACAAGAATAATCATCATTGTAAAAGGGAATTCAGTTGCATGATAGTAAAAGTAACATCTTTACCTTATGGAGTTTTATATATTACAGTACATGATAATATATATTTAGTTTTTATAGCAGCCTGTAATATATTTATATATAATATATATATATATATATATATATATATAAATATATACATAAATATATATATATTCATATATTACAGTACATGATAATATATATATAAAATAATGCATGATAATATATATTTAGTTTTTATAGCAGCCTGTAATAACAATACTCTTATCCTAAGTAGTAGCTTAATATCACCTCTTCTGGAAATTAGTGAATTGAGAACTGAATCCATCTCTTATAATATCAAATCCAGGAACTCTGGGTGTGAATCTAGGTTTTATGACATATGAAATCTAAATTATGCAATTTCAGGGGCCCTCCTGTTGAAAAATAATGCAACACTAAAAATACAAACAGATTCAGGTGTGAATAATTAAGGAAAGAAATAGAAGTAAACAATTTAAAAAGCAAGCAAATGTAATATTTGAAAATCCTTATAGTTAGCTATCTGATATATTTCTATGATATTTTTATCCTTAATTTTGTTGCAGGAAGTACACCACTTACTCCTTGCCTCTTCACATGACAACAATTCTTTAATTTCTTTACATAGAACAATAATTCAATCCATCTTCTGGAAAGCTGATGGAAATTTCTGGGATCATTTTTTATTGCTGGATCTGAAAACTTAGCTTCACAGATCAATTTAGCAATGTCAAGTAGATTTTTAGGCTTATTCTCAAATTTGGGAAAAGTATCCACTGTCTTTCATGTATGGACTATAATATTTCATGGTATTTAAAGATTACTTATGCAATAAGTAATCTTAAATACTCTGCATTAACCAATTTTTTTCTCTACTATGTCCTTGTAGTAAGGAATTATTGTGAGTTTTGTATTTTGTATATGTCAATATTTTGTGTCAAATTAGCAAAAATTGTCTTTACCAATGTATTTATAAGAATTAGTTTACTTTATTAATTGGATTTTCAAATAATCTAAGACTATACTCATCACTTCTTTTCAAAATCTGTGTCTTTCTTTCAATGAATAACTGCTTTTAGTGTGGCGTAAATTTTGTCATAATTTACTTCTCAATGTCAGAATAAATTCTATTGCTTCCTTTGCTAATTTTATCATTTTGGTTCATATTCTACTAATTTTAATCAGAATTTTCATGATTGTTTTCATAAATAAATTTAAGGATGACTAAAAAAATTACCCTTCGATTGTGTCAAAATCATGAGTCTCGAGCTACATATAATATAACCCAACACTGATATGTGCATTGCTTGATTGATGAATATATGAGGAATTTTGCCACTGAACACTTGTTTCTTCATATTGGCTTGTTGCATATGTATCAATTTTGGATGCTTTTTCATCTGTAACCTTCAGACTTCATTGGCCATGATGAGTCAGATACACTTAGACATGACCCAATATGTTGGCATGCAGAAAGTGAGTGATTTCACTCACAAACATATTAGTTGGAGCAACACTTCTGGGCTTGTGTTCTACAAACACAGGATTTTTTTTTTTATAAAATCCTAATGCAATTCCCATAAATAAATAAAATATCTGTTGCATTTATGGTTTATATACTGTATTATTCAATGTATTTCTTTCCTGATAAGGGAAGAACTTATATTTTATCTAGGCATTGATGAGAACCAAATTCTTCACTTATAACTTTACATGTTTGGTGACTGGGAAAATATCCAAAGGTTAGTTTCTGGCTCCAGTCATTCATTCATTCATTTCTTTCTGTTTCCTTCATTCCTTTCCTTCCTTCCTTCCTTCCTCCCTCCCTCCCTCCCTCCCTCCCTCCCTCCCTCCCCTCTTCCTTCCTTCCTTCCTTCCTTCCTTCCTTCCTTCCTTCCTCTGTTTCTTTCTTCTTTCTTTCTTTCTTTCTTTCTTTCTTTCTTTCTTTCTTTCTTTCTCATTCCTTCTTCTCTCCCTGTTCTGCTACCCACATACTTCCAGTCCTAGGTGTGAAAAGATGTGTTCATATCATACTACCACCTCTGGCTCTTTCAATGGTTGGTAGTAAGACTTGTGGGAGCCATTTATGGCTAGCAATAAGTTAACTATACATAGAAATCACTGAAATTCCCCAAACTATACTCCAGTAAATCTAAATTAAATGTTTTTTCCAGATAAATTTCCCCTTAGCTGGATCTCAAAAATATCCTTGGCTACTCTATTGTCACCCAAGGTGATCGGATGGAAATGGGGAGAAAGTTGGAGTAGAAGGAGACAGATTTCTGAGAAAATTTTGGCTAAAATATTCAACTTTAGAATATTTTGCAAAACCACATAATCTTCGTGGTCCTGGAAGGAACTTATAAAAGTGAGGAATGCTAAAGTTTCAAGTACTTTGCAGCAAACCTGCCTCTATGCAGTGCTATCATTTTAAAGATACAGATTTTAGATCTAAAATTGAAATGCTTGACTCTTCATTGTTAGATAAAAATGTAAAATTAGACTTATGACTGAGATTATTTTTAAATCCAAATTTCATTTGTAATATTCAACTGGGTGACCATTCTTTCTGTTTTTTTTATATATGTGTAGAGTTCTGTTTTGTTTTATCATGGTCTACATGATACTCACAGTTTGCTATGCATGGAATGAATTGTTGGTTACTAATACTTTCTGATAGTTAATGTCCATGCTGTGCTACTTTAACTTAATTAAAGTTTTAGTAACTTCTTTCTTCTTGCCTTGTCAAGTATGCCAAGAAAGAACCTTCTGGTTGTTTTCCTTCTTCTTCTCAGTTCTTCTGAGGTTGGATTATTTTGCAGTGTGCAAGCAAAAATGGTGGATTGCCCACCTATAGTACAGATTTTTGTTGATGAGTCTGTAGTATTGAAACCATTATGTTTTTTATTGATATTCACCAAGTTAAATGTGTCACATATTGCACATCCATACATGTCCCCACTATATTCATGTTTTCCTTCATCTAAAACAATGCAATATATTTTGTTAGCTATATTCCAAAATAACTAACATCATATTCTTGATATAACGTCCTGCTTTGTTGTGTAGAAGAGATACCAACAGTATTTTTCCCTAGGTAGTGCAACATAAGGATAAAGATATATTTTCTTGATTTAGCTTTTCATCTCAATATTTACTGTAAGTTGAGCTTGACATGAGTATCACTAGGTTAAAAATTCTCTGCATCAGGCTGGTACCATGACCCCAAATTTCACCCATTTTTTTATGCTGGAAATAAAAACCCATGGTTTTCCTGGGGATAGTTTATAATACTTAGTGATGATATATGATAAGAACTGCGTGTTTATATTACCTGTGTCAGGATTCCCTTAGGTCTATAATTAACATGTTGGCCAAACACTATACAATTCTCTGATGAATGTACTCACCCTTTTAACTGAGTGACCCAAAGATATGTTGTATTTTAATCTCCACCTGACTTCTACATTCACTTTTTCCAAACATTTTATTTGGCATTTATCACATTTAGTGCTCTCCCATTCTTTTCATCCTTCTTGTTTTATTGATGAATAATGAGAATGTTAACACTGCTTATCTTGACTTGGGCAAATGAAGAGTGACTTGCCTAAGAGCCTCTAGCCTGAGGCTAGATCAACTGGATGATTTCTGTGTGTTTGCTTCCAGTTTTAAGCTATGATTGCTTACACCTAACAGTAGCTATAAAATACACATTTATGGGGAAGGCTCTAATCTCACAGTCAACGAAAGTAATCTTATTCTGTGATATGACTATAAATGAAATCACACTTCACAATGGCTAGTCTGATGCCCATGTAAAACCAGAAGGGTTTGAGACACAAGAAAATTCAGAAGATATAGCTCAATAGGCATCTTATTTCTATAAACCACTTTTTTTTTTCCAATTCAGTCATTGCTACATGAATATTCTTTTTTGTTTTTAATGTCTATTTATTTTTGAGAGAGAGAGAGACAGAGAGAGAGAGAGACAGAGCACGAGCAGGGGAGGGGCAGAGAGAGAGGGAGACACAGAATCTGAAACAGGCTCCAGGCTCTGAGCTGTCAGCACGGAGCCTGAGACGAGGCTTGAACTCACAAACTGTGAGATCATGACCTGAGCTGAAGTCGATGCCTAACTGACTGAGCCACCCAGGTGCCCCATGAATATTCTTTAAAAAATTTTTTTAAAAATGTTTATTTATTTTTGAGAGAGAGAGAGAGAGAGAGAGAGAGAGTAAAAGCAGGAGGGGGCAGAGAGAGAGGGAGACACAGAATCTGAAGCAGGTTCCAGGCTCTGAGCTGTCAGCACATAGCCCAACACGGGGCTCAAACCCACAAACCATGAGATCATGACCTGAGCTGAAGTTGGACGTCTAACTGACCCACTCAGGAGCCCCACCGTGTGAATATTATTAAAATATATTCTTCAAATTAATGGGTTAGCCACCTTTGTGAAAGAATTATTTTCCCAGAGAGATGGATTATATGACTATGATAAAGTTTAAAGCCAAACTCATAGTTATATGAAAAACCATATAAGCATAGGAAAAAGGAGAGTTATGGAAGAATCTCCAAATGACATTCATTCTGAGAATGCTGACTGGTGACACAATGTGTGTGTCACAAAGAGTTGTCATATACATAAGAACTTGAGTTACATAAAGAGTTATGGTAAATAAATCATCCTCACTGTGTGTTGTGCATATACATATATATACATATTCATATATACATATATGTGCACATACATATATACATACATGTGTTTATGTACACATACACATATGTAAGTATCAGGGTAGAATATATAGAATATAGAATATATTTAATACAGAATACATATATATAATATATATTAGGATATAATATATTTTTTTACATATTTTTATATGAATATGCAGCAAGTATTGGTACCTTAACTTGAAACAAGCATTGTTATTATTTCAATACTCATATATGCATGGATATATAAAGTATGCATGCATGTATGACCATATTATGTATAAATATTCAGGAAATGCCTAACGTTTAAAACATATTTGGCTGACCAAGTCCCAGCTCAGGCAACCTCAGCACTTTAACACTTTTGGAGGCCAGCACATTCCTAAAATTGCTGAATTCATCTTTTACAAGAAAAAGAGTTTGTTCTTACATCTTATCTTTTAAATCCTCATGCTGCATTGATTCTTCCTGAATCAGATTCCAACTAAGAGACATATTTTTAAGTTTTATCTTCTATTTACAAACTCAAGACTGTCAGTCTGCTTAGTCACACTGGATTGATGTTTAGTTATCATCAAAGATGTTACCGAAGCAGACTCAGCCACACATTCTTGTCTTTTCCTTTATTGCTCACAGCACTGTTCACAGTAGAAAGTACTAATTGAAATGAGAAGGGATTTTCAATCCTTCCTCTTCCTCTTATCTTTAATATTATGTGTCTTTAACTCTGCAAATAGTTTCTACGACTTTTGCCGCTCCAATCTCATATTTTTATTTGCTTTCTGAGATACACTAAAAATGTATATAAAATACATAAAGGGAAGAAGCCTATGCTGATAATAAAAACTGAGTAACTAAGAAAACTCCACACATACTGAGAGAAAATCACTAGTTCTGCTTATGGTTTTGCCTTTTCTAAATAAGGTATCTGTTCTTGCACATTTTGAGACTTTCAAGGGATGTTATGAAAAGTAAGTAGGAGTGAGTACAACATAACTTGGGCACTATTTGTACTGAGAAAGTAGTGTGATACAGTTGGGAGGAAAATCAGTCCTCCTCCATAAATGAAAACTTTATTACTTCGGGAAGCTTTGGCCCTAGCCTGTGAGGTTAGTTTTTATCACGTGATCTGTGCTATATTTGTACTTCCATGAAAATATCCATAAGTATATGAGTCCTTTCTCAAAATGCAAATTCCTGAAATACTTTGTTCTTGTTGTTAGGTGCAGTGAAAAAAATGTTTTGAGTTTGAAACACTGGAAATATTATTTCAGAGCACTCTTTGATTCCTTTAAAATACTTCTCGTACTCCAAAATTCACTTTATCTTTTTGCAAACTTACAAAAAACACACAAACTTTTGGTACTTCTGTTAAGGCACTTGAAATGTCATTAATCATGCAAATCCCTGAAACCGCTAAGTTTTAAATTTTTGATATGCATCTTCTGACTCTCTTGGTCAACATTATAAACTGAACTTGGACTGAACGTTAGGGTATTTCATGTTGACAATATGTGCTGTTAAAACCCTGGGTAGGATTCTTGGCTTTACCACTTCTCAGTTGCTTGACTTGAGGGAGGCAGGTTTGGCCCAGAGTACTGAACTTCAGTACTCTTACTTCCAAAACAGATATAATAGTGTCTAATTTACAGAATGGTTGAGAATACATGTGTATTATCTTATATATGTAGTATTGTGATTTTTACTCAGTAATAGATGAAAGGCATCATCAATGTTATTCTCAAGAACTGAGTAATAACTCGATTTAGACTTCTCACGTCTCCCAAGAGGAGTGAATTTAAGTAATTGTGAGAGGAAATATCCGGCTGGACCCTGTGTAACGGACTGAGAACACAATGGGCATATAACATTATTATATTCAAAGGAGCACCTCACATATATTAGTGCACCTAGCTGGGTGAAGAAAGAGTACTGAAAGATGCTGAAATTTAGACTCTTGATTTAAGAGATTAAATTGGAAAGAGGGATATGCGTTCATATAAGTAAAGGTATTCTTTCTGGAGAGGTCATAATGACCACAAATATGTTTCTATTTTATCAATTCACATTGAAAAGTATCTTTAGCCCTAATAGTTCCATAACAACGGTTCAACAAAATATTCCAATGAGACCAAGTACAGCTGTTTGGCACACCATAGGTGCTGATCGTATATATGCTCGATAGTACTGATAGAAAGCAGTAGTACTGCATTGCGCTTAAGCAGCCCTCCGTAGTATGTCAAAACTATAATCTTTCTTAGGAGTCATATGTTATAATAACATAACATCATGTGAAGTCAAACCCTAGTCATTTTTAAAGTAATAAACTTAAAGGGTAAGTAGATTACTTCTATCACCCTTCCATTCTCTCAACCTTGAGCTTGGGTGATAATTTAAAATACAGAGAGACACTTTGGCAGAGTTTTTTAAAATGAAGTTTAATATCAGCACTGTATTATATAATTAATCCTAAAAACAGCACAATTTCTAAAATGACTTCGAACAAAATTTCACTTCAAAAAGCAATAGAGGGGTGCCTGCGTGGCTCAACTGGTTAGGCATCCAACTTCGGCTCAGGTCATGATCTCAGTTTGGGAGTTTGAGCCCCATGTAGGGCTCTGTGCTGACATCTCAGAACCTGGAGCCTGCTTCATATTCTGTGTCTCCCTCTCTCTCTGCCCCTCTCCTGCTCGCAATCTGTCTCTCCCTCTCTCTCTCTCAAAAATAAATAAACGTTAAAAGAAATAAAAATAAAAGGAATAGAAAGAGAGAAAGGAAGAAAACATAGCAAAGAAATGAAAAGCAACAACAGAGAAAGGAAAACAATGGTTTTATTTATTTACATAATTATAAATAGGATGATAAAATATTTCAGTGAATGTTACTATTTAGCTGAGATGAAATATATGGATTTAATATGGGAAATTTCCCAAGATATGTCTGCAAAAATACAAAATGTTTTTAAACTATCAAGTGAATTCTATCATACAGTAATTTAAGCCTACTTATGCATTTGCAAAATTTTCTGATAATATTTGCTCCTTGTTTTGATGTCCTTACAAATGCTTATAAATTATCAAATGATTTCACAAAGAAGTTTTGGTTCTGTTTATTCTTCAGCAGGGATGGCATTAAGTTTTTCTTCCCACAGTACATTATCTCTTCAGAACTTATTAGTCAGTCATTTTTCCCTGGAGTAACATTAATGATTGATGTTTATCTAAAGATAAGTACCCTATAAGAAAAAATAAGCAAAACTATTTTTAAAAAATTTGGCAGATATTCGTTTACATCAATAATGATATTATTAAGCAAAATTTCTGTACAAATAAATCATTGTCTTTGGAGCTTCAAGAAATATAAATATGGAAAACAATGAGGTTTATCTAGTAGGAGGATATAACAAATAAATGACTAAGGACAACTCACATCTCCTGAGTGCTTATAGATGGAAGTTAACTTGTGAGATTTAGGCAGGAAAAGCTTCAGTATTTTTGTCTGCATATTTTAAACATAATCAAACAGAAATTCCCATGCATGCCAGAATATTTTTCAGAAGCTTTCATGTGATAAATGGCAAAAGAGAAGCCAAAGTTGGTGGGAGCTCAGAGAATCCAAATACCACATCTTGTTGATGGTGGAAGGACTCAGAAACACTTTGTGGGCTCGATTATGTCTCCATATGTCTGTATCTTACCTACTTCTATATCTCACCTATATTTTCAACTAGATGTTGGTCAGGAATTTTTTATTTATGTCTAAGATGGAAGTCTTGGAGTTTTCTTCCATGTATTCAGCTTTTCACATCATGATAAGTAGGACCAGCATTTTTCTAATTGCTCAAGTCCCAAATTTAGGAGATACCCTTTTTATCCTTTGTTTTCCTCCACCCTCTGTGCCAGCATCACCCATCTAATCACTGACTGAGTTTCTATAGTTCTCGTCATCATGGCCACCACCCATCCATGCTAACATCATCCCATTTCCAGAGCTCAACCAATCATTGTCCCGCTTAAGACCTTTTAATGGCCTTTCTCTTAGAATGCCCTCACCTGGGCCGTTTGCGTGGATGGTCTCTTCCCATCTTTGAGATTTCAGCAAAGATACCATCTGGCCAGACAAGTCTCTTTTCCAGTTACTCTCTCTTACTCTTCTATATTTATATTTTTGCCATTGTCTGAGATCTGTATTTATCTTATATAACCATGTAGTCTTTGACACTAGAATATAAGCTCCACTGAGGATGAAGAACTTGCCTCTACCAAGTACTTGGAATAAAATAGGTGTTCAATAAACAACTATTGTGTGATAAAATGCTTATACATGTGCTTTGGGTACTTCTTGGGGAAAGCCAGAACACAGATGATATCATGAATATATGGGAAAAGAGATTTAGGTATCAGAAACAGAAAATATCCAATTTCGCTTGATTTCAATTAAAGCTCATGAAGTAGAGTAATAAGAATAAAGCAGGAATAGTAGTTCTGGAACAATTTGTTGAGGCTTAAATACAAGGGAAAATAGCCTGTACTTAGTTGTACATCAACAAGGAGATTGCAGATCTCTCTAGGTCATTAAGTATATGAAGACACAGTAGGCCATAATGACAACTTATCTGGGGAGCTAGGATATCTGAGTTTAAATCCCAGCTCTGTTGCTTCCTAGCTGTGTGGCCTTGAAAAAAAATTCCTTCACTTTTCTGTGCTTCATTCTTTTCATATATAAAGTAGGGAAAGTAGTTTTAATATGTCAAAGCTTTCTCAATTTTAAATAAATCAATATAGATAAAGTACTTAAAATTATGTATCATTTATATTTAATATTATCTATTCTTATTTTACTTTTAGCCACAGGTGAAAGTTCATGCAATTTGCCCATATTCTCATAAAATATTCAAACCTATAAAATGGCATGGTAGAGAAAAAATTAATTATGCCAGGTACGTTATCTTCCAGCATAAAAACTGAGTAGGAAATAGTTTTTGGATAAGTGTTGTTGTTATTTTCATAAAAACTCAAGTTTTTAGGGTTTCTGTCTCATCCTTCCCCCACTGCCCATCCAAAGGGAGAGATGCAAGTCTGATACCTGTGATTGGAGAGAGGAAAGGGAGACTGATTGGGTAGGAAGAGTCTAAAATTGACCAGGCCAATGAGTCCTTGAGCCAAAGATGTTCAAGCATCCTGAATTTCACAGGAACATGCCTGCTTTAATTCCCCTAAAATCCTTTGTCATTGGCTAGGAGTAGCACAATAACAATGATTATTTTGACAATTATCTTATAAGTTATTTTTGTCTTTAGTCATAACATAATTATTTCTTTTGAATCCATATTACACCTTTATTTAAATGTAACTATAAAGTAACAAAGAGTTCGTATTTGTTTAAATTAGATAGATTATGCTGTGACAACGAACCCAAATAAACTAAGACTTTTATAGCATAAAACACACATTATGAACATGACTTAAGAAAGAGATCAGAGTTGAGATGTTAATATCCAGATAGTGTAGAAATGGGTATTTTTTTTTAAGTTTACATTTATTTTGAGAGAGTGAGCATGAATGGGGCAAAGGCAAAGAGAGAGGGTAGAAAGGGCTACTTAATATTGAGAAAACAAACTGAGGACAAAGCAACTTTACTGCAGAACTAATAATATATTAGACACAGAATGACCAAACTATGTGTGATTCAAAAGTTAATTGCATGAATTAAAAGTTTGAGGTACCAACATATGCAGGATGAGTAAAACCAAAATCTTAAGGAAACTAAAGAGAAAGTAATATACATGAAATATAGATAAAGGTGAGCAAGATGAAGTCGAAAACCCATAAATGTATCAGAAGAAGTTTGATATTATGTACATGAATCTGAAATACAGGAAAAACAAAAACCCAAACTGAATCTGCACCTTGTAAAGGACATAGAAAAAAATGTTGAAAAGACAGTCTCAAATCTCAATCCCAAACGCATCTTTGAAATCAGCAGTGCTTTTGGGATGTGGATATACTATCTTAATAGTGTGAAGGGGAAAATACAAGTTAAAGAATAAATTCAGGTTGGTTTTATGACTTGTCCCATCTCATGTTTATGCCTGATGCCCAGAAGAATTAGTGCATTATTACAAAAATATTATAATGTCTTCTTTGATAATGTATAAAGACAACATATTTGTTAGGAATCACTTCAAATTAACTTTAAAGTAAAAAAGGAACTTAGTAGAATTACATGAGAGTGCCAAACTTCTGGTCAAGCATGGATATTATTTGAGCTTTTGAAATAACTATAACAATATGATCTGGTTGCTAATAAAATTTTTTGTCTTTCTTCTTTTCTTTGGGTGCCCATATTCTTCCTTCTTACCATAGATTTGTTTTCATCATGTAGCAAAATAATACAGATACAAAAGCTATGGATTTTGCAACTCTCAGTCTTAAATTACTGTAGATAGACCAAATCAACTTTCTTGGCCCCATACCCAGGAAAGGAGCTCAATGGCTTAGTTTAAGGCAGGAATCTGTACAGTCTTCTATCAACTGTAGATTTTCAAATAGATTTTGCCCAGCTATCTTGAGGTTCTTGGTTGCCCACTCATGTTTGAAAATGAAAGAAGAGGTGTTTATTTTAGACAGATTGTGTGCTTTCTCTCTTCTGTCCAGGTAGGTATGTTCCCAGTGGACTGTCTCAAAAATGAGAGGTTTAACTGGGAATTCTGGGTACATGGGTGGAATTGGCTTGCTGACAAACTACTTTGTGGTATAGGGAAGGAGAGCAGAATAGTTGACTGAAGATCCTATAAAAAAGCAGAATTATCCAGATTTTCTTGAGGCACCAACATCCACACTTTGATACCCTCAGGCTGAGGGTTCAGTTTTTCATCTGAGAAGACCCCTAGTTTTTGTCTGACCATAAAAATTGCATGGGCAGGAATGGGTACAAAGAAAGCAACTGATACAATCATTTCATAAATGCACCTTCATTTAGGCCCCGGGATCTACCCTAGTCCATACACATGTTTCTTTTTTTTCTTTAATTTTTTTTTCTTTATTGCCAAGATGGAGTTCTGAGCCTTTCCAAGATCCTTTTTGAAAGAATAACATACTTCCAGTGCAAGCCTCTGGTTCAAGTGGTATGGGCTAAAGTTTCCTCTAGTCTGTTTTGTCCTTCAACACAATTTCAAATACTTTTCATTTCACAGACATGTGTTAATATCTTATCTCATATCTGCTGACCATAGATTTGATTTAGGGTTCATATTCAAAATATTTAAAACACATGCAACAGTGGAAAAATGAGACAAGGAGTTAGGCCAGGTTATTAGTAGCAAACAACTGTGACAACAGACTGAATGACAGTGTTGGTTATTCCTTTGGGTTCTATCTTGCTACTATTGTTAAGGAGTCTTGGAAGCAAGTGTGGTAAAGGCATGCCAACTTAGTTGTACATTCTTTCTTAGTCACCTGCTTCATATTTGCATTGTGTGAGGCAGAAAACCCAACACAAAGTTATAGACAGTATTATAAAACTAAGCTTCTGACCATTGATCCTATTTTCATATTAGTCCATTCTGAAGTTCTTAAT
This sequence comes from Herpailurus yagouaroundi, assembly GCF_014898765.1. NCBI lineage: Eukaryota > Metazoa > Chordata > Mammalia > Carnivora > Felidae > Herpailurus > Herpailurus yagouaroundi. The sequence goes on from NW_024412376.1 coordinate 74,134,900, forward strand.
TCTATGTATCTTATGGAAGAACATAATATTTGACTAACATGGCTTTAATGAAATTATAGATTTAGACATGGCTAAAACAGAGAGGACATCATATCATAAACTATAAGTAATGAAGCTCATTGTTTCTTTTCAGTAAATATGCTTTTTAAGGAGGATATAAGTACATATTTACATTTAAATCATTAAATTAGCCTCATTCAGAAACCCTTAGATGCTGCACACTTATATTTATTTGTCCTCTTTCATTTGGTCCTTCATAAAATGTAGCAAATGTCTTCATACACCTTCAGGAAGGAATCCAAACATACACATTTGGATGAAGATACAAAACCAAATGAAAATAATGCCTTTCATTGCTATACTGTATTTTATCAAAGTAGAATCAGTTTTTTCATTTATATTATAATGTTTTTTCTTCTTTCAATTTATATTTAGCTCGTATAAGGTTATATTCTTCAAATATCAGATAATTCAGACCCAAATTATGCAATTAATTGAGGAATATAGTTTTAATGCATTCTATTTTAGAATAAATTGATGCTGTGTTGACTTGACCATAGAAGACCACACAGTGATTATACTACCATAGAACTAATGGAGAGGTAAGAACTCATTTGACTTTTGAAAACTGTATTCAACTAATGTTGAACATTCCTTGGCACTCCATATGCTAGTTAGGTGGTAAAAATTAGTTTCATTAAAATGCCCTTATCTTTTATGCCTTTGGCCTGTTATTTTACACTCATGGTTTTATTTCTTCTAAGAATGTTTTTGGGAACTTGGCTTACTTCATTACACAGTGTCTTTTTAATGAAGATGTAGGACATATACATATATATATATATATATGCACACATAAATATATATAAAAATATATATATATTCAAATCTATATATTCAAATCTCTATACTTTTGAGAGTTGGGTTTCTGACAAACATCTCTTTTTTTTAACTTTATGGCAACTGAATCATGGAATTGATTAAGATCCCACTTTGAAATGACTATTGACAAACCCATTGCTAAGTTTGTTGGTTATTCCCCACTAGGCATTTTATAGGCATAACTTGGGAGTTATTGCAGGTTCAGATCCAGACCACTGCAATGAAGCGAATTTCACAATAAAGCGAGTCAAATGAATTCTTTTGCTTTTCAATACACATAAAAGTTAGGTTTACACTACACCATAGTCTATTAAGTATGCAACAGCTTTATGCCTAAAAGAACAGTGTACATACCTTAGTTAAAAATGTTTTATTTTCAGGAGCACCTGGGTGGCTCAGTTGGTTAAGCATCTGACTTTGGCTCAGGTCATGATCTCCTAGTTCTTGGGTTCGAGCCCTGCATTGGGTTCTCTGCTGTCAGTACAGAGCCTATTCTGGATCCTCTGTCCCCCACCCCTTCTGCTCCTCCCCTGCTTGCATTCTCTCTCTCTCAAAAATAAAATAAACATCAACACAATATTTTATTGCTAAAAATGTTGACCATCATTTGAGCTTTCAGTGAGTTTTAATCACTGATCAAAGTTCACCAGAACAAATATAATAATAATGAAAAAGCTTAAAGTATTGCAAGAATTGCCAAAATGTGAACAGAGACACAATGTGAGCAAAAATGCTGTTGGAGGAATGGTGACTCTAGCCTTGCTCAACAAAGGGTTGTCACAAATCTTCAGTTTGTAGAAAATGCAGTATCTGCTGAATTCTGTAAGGTGAAGGAAACTTAATAAAGTGAGGTATTCCTGCATATACTAATCTTACTCCTGGTTTCATCTTAGTTATTTTTTTAAAATCTTAGTTATCTGTACAATATTTCTTCTTTGTGCACACTTTCTCATTTACTTTTATTTGTAGTATAGTATTTAAATATAAATATAAATAGGTTTTAGTATTTTCAAGTTGCATAAAATCCTTTCTGGACAAAGTAGAAACTAACTACTATTTTTATTAATGACTACTAAAGTAGTAACTTCTCTTACTACTTACCCTTATAAAGATGAATTGATTCAGAGTTAGCTTTTTAGCTCATTATATTATTTTTCCAATTTATTTATTATGCACGCCAACAAAAATGAACAGATGACACCCTCAATGTCATGTGATAGATACAGAGACATGTAAATTTTCCACAAATATGTATTGGGTGCCTTTATGTTCCCAGGAACTTTCTAAGAACTAAGAATAAATCAACAAATAAACAGACTTAGATGCCTACTGTCTTGGAACTCACCTTCTAGTGAGGGTAGATGGGCAATGGTATACAATACAATGTATAATAAATTGTGAAATGTTCTAAGAACGGAAATTAAAGTGGGGAAAAAGGGATGTAGGGCTTAGCAAATTAAGTGGGCAGACAGAGAAGCCATCACCCAGGAGGTAACATTTGCATAGAGACCTAAAAAGGCAAAGGGGTGCCCCATGTAGACATTCAGATACCAGGAAGCAAGAGTGTACATGACTTGAAGGGGATCCTGGCCATTGTGTTGGAGAAAGAACAAAGTGATCTGTCACTGAAGTGAAGTGGAAAATATGGAGAGTAGTAGGAGATGATGGCCAGATTTTGTAGACCCTTGTTGACCATTAAAATTCCATTTTTTTCTTTGCTGGGAAAAAACACCATTGGAAAGTTTTTTGAGTATGTTTCCTGTAACCTGAAGTGTTTTTAAAAAGAATTTTTCTACATGCTCTGTTAAGAAAATATTTAAAAGAGTTGTGAAGAGAATGAAAGGCAAAAGACAAATTAAGACACTACTGCAAAAATTCACATCAGAACGTATACAGGAAGACTGTGTAGTCTTATACCACAGACATAGAGGTGAGGAGTGGTTGAGTTTGATTGTAAAGCCCACTGGATTTGTTCAAGATTGGATATAGTGTTGGAGCAGTGTGAAGAAGAGGAGGCGAGAACGACCCCCAGACCGGCCAAAGCCCGCGCGCCGCTGCATCCCCGCGTCCAGCGCCTACGTCCCGCCGCCGTCGCCACCATGCCCAAGAGAAAGGCTGAAGGGGATGCTAAAGGAGATAAAGCCAAGGTGAAGGATGAGCCACAGAGAAGATCTGCAAGGTTATCTGCTAAACCTGCTCCTCCAAAGCCAGAGCCCAAACCTAAAAAGGCCCCTGCAAAGAAGGGAGAGAAGGTACCCAAAGGGAAAAAGGGGAAAGCTGATGCTGGCAAGGATGGGAATAACCCAGCAGAGAATGGAGATGCCAAAACAGACCAGGCACAGAAAGCTGAAGGTGCCGGAGACGCCAAGTGAAGTGTGTGCATTTTTGATAACTGTGTACTTCTGGTGACTGTACAGTTTGAAATACTATTTTTTATCAAGTTTTATAAAAATGCAGAATTTTGTTTTACTTTTTTTTTAAGCTATGTTGTTAGCACACAGAACACTTCATTGTTGTTTTGGGGGAAGGGCATATGTCACTAATAGAATATCTCCGAAGCTAGATTGATTCAAGGGGAAAAACACCATTCCCTTCTAGTTCTGAGAAACTTCCTCTTGGTTCCCAGGAGGAGCAATTCCTTGATGTTGACACACATTAGCCACCTTGGCACAAACGCCTTGTAGGGTGGAAAATCTAAAATTCATTTTTTATGTCCTTTTCTCCCTCTGCCTTAAACATAGACTTGACTCCCTTAAACCCAGAGACCTGTTGGAACCTGACCCCAAGAAATGGTTCCCAGTATGTCAGGCAATCTGGACTTTACAGTGTCACCATGGAGATGGCATCCCTCAAAAGAGTTCCTTTTTTAGCTTGTGGAGCTTCAGATTGATAATTCTGCCATTTTCATTTCATTTCCTGAAAGTCAGGGTCGGCTTGTGAAAAGTTGTTAAGCAACATGCTAAATGTGAAATGTCAACCCTCACTCTAAACTTTCCCTGTTCAGAGCATCAAATGAAGATTTCATTGGGTTTTATAGTGGCTTTCTGATTTTGGTAGTCCATTGAAGAAGGGAGTTTGAAAGTTGTTGTATACTGTTAACGATTGTCTGCCCATGTCCTGCCTGAAATACCATGATTGTTTATGAAAAGTATCTTTAATAAAGCTGGATACAGTTTGGCTTGGAAAAAAAAAAAAAAAAAGATTGGATATAGTGTTAAAAAAAATCAATGATGGGGTGCCTGCATGGTTCAGTCAGTTAAGTGCCTGGCTCTTGATTCTGGCTCAGGTTATGATCTCATGGTTTGTGAGTCTGAGCCCCACATTGGGCTCTGCACCAACAGTGTGGAGCCTGCTTGGGATCTTCTCTCTCCCTCTCTCTCTCTGCCTCCCCTGTGCTCACTTGCACTCTCTCAAAAAATAATATATAAAATTTAAAACAATCAGTGAAGATGCTGGAATTGTGCCCTGAACAACCAGAATGATGGAGTTGTTGGAAACTATTCTGGGGAATATTGCCACAAGAGTGGATTTGCTGGGATGATCAGCAGTTCGCTTTTGCTCCTTTTGAGTTTGAGATGCTTCATGCTTTCTCTCCACTTAGAAATCCAAGTGGAGAGATAGGGATATGCCAAGCAGATTAAACATTACCCAGTGATGTGTATGTATGTAATTGCATATTGATAAAACTCCAGATGATCCAGAAAGCTTGGAAAGTCCTGTTTCAGCTGACAGGATATGTTTTCCTATCAGATATATCTAGGTATTTCTGTTGCCTTCAATGTCTGCTATAGTAAGGACACTGGCTTCTATTTAATTACCGAAGGTACTTAATTCCCCATTCATATTAAAAGATGCACATAAGTAATCTTTTACAGAAAAAAGAAACATGTGAGTATTAGCCAGTATTTCCTCATATCCTCACATGGTTTTCAGTTCAATAAGAAATCTGATGAGAAAGACAAGAATATGAAATTAGCATCCATTCCCCCAGGGCGGGCCCCCCCCCCGCAAATAAATCAAAAGAGACTGATCCTTCCACTCTAAAATGTAACAGGGAATAAAGAAATGTTTATGACTATCAAGGACCTATTGTATTAAAGGGAATGAAAATAAGCTGTTTGTATCTGGTGATATAATTAGCAGGACACTTCCTCTGAGAGAGGCTTGCTTGTTAAAGCTGTAAAAGGAGCCACAGATAAGGTGGAGTGCTTACAACTTAGCAACAGCTTGGAAAGTATTGTCAATAAATGCTCCAGTTTGAAATGGGGCCAAGTGATAGGATGTGATAATATTGTACAACTGAAGCAGCACTTCAGTATCTAATCTTGGGATTAGAGAAGATCTGGGGGTTCACACCAATGAAACCATGTCAGGGTGGAATTTATAACTCTTCTCATTGATATTAATAACAGCCACAGATTAGTGCAGGCAAACTTTGATACAGTTTACTGCAATATATCTATGATAAAGTGTGGAAACTTGCTCTTTATACCAGGAAAAAAAAAATAAAGACCCACCTCTCAAAAGTGTTGTAATAGAAACTAAAGCATCTGGTTCCCACTATCACCATGTTTTGTATAAGTGTTTCCAAAGATGTAGTTCCTTGATAATGGCCTTTGGTAAATTCATTTAAGAAAAACCTGGCCCCACACCAACATTTCCCTACACAATGCCTTTACACGTGAGAATCATTTGCTAACCTAGCCTTTCATAGTTAACCTAATGTTGAGACAGTTTGTATTTAGGTCATAATCTGCAAACAGGAAATCCCAAGGAAGTGTGTTGCCCCTTCACAAATAGCTGGCCAAGAAGCCAGGAAGGAAGGCAAAGGGGTGACCAAGGTAGGAAGAAGAGGATGAGCAAAGAAGGGGAGCGAGGAGAGGAATGGAGTGTGAGAGAGAATACAAATTGGAAACAGAAGCTTGAATGGGAAAATGCCATTTTAGAAAGTAATCTTTTGAATTCTGTTTTTAAAGTCGTGCCTAGAAGCTGTCCAAACTACAGCCAAATAATAAGATTATGTCTGATTCCTGATCCGAGCACTGTCAGGCTTGGTTAGGGTGATGTCTATAATGTATTTGGTGTGGTTACTTTTTGTTTTGTAGCACAGCAGGAATCCTCTACATTAGACATAAATTGTTTACAGGTTTTTTTTTCATTGCCGAATTTGCATGGAAATTTCAAAGTGAACATTTTTACTTTACAATATGGTTCTTTCTTTTTTTTTTTTTTTTGACCCCAACTAACAGATACAACTACTCTAACACAAATGAAAATCACTACACACAACGAGTAATTCTTATTTCATGAGAGTTAGAGGGGATTTCACGTTTTTTTGGTAATTTTGCATCAGTATGAGAGAAACTTCGCTCATTTTTCTATTAAAGGTACATCACTGCATTGTTTTAATATTATTCATAATAAAGTCAATGCGAACAAGTGGATAAGGTTACACTTAGAAAACTTAGTATGGTGACTTCTTTGTTTTTAAGACTATTTTCTGTCCTTTTCATCAACTTATCTCAGTAAATGTTTACTTCTGGGTTCAACACACATAGGTATTAGAAGCAGAAAGCAGATTTATGGCTGAGGCATATGACATTGACATTACTTTTCAAGCTAAAGATTTCACTAATTCTTTTTTATTCTTGTCCATTGAGGAAAAATCTTTTTATACTTTTGTTTCCTAAGAACACTTACAAGACTAGTTGGTAAATTCTCATGACTTCCAAACCATACACTTCAAAATGTTTTGTTATTATGAACAGTACTAATAGTTGTTCATTTGATAGAGCCCATAAAGAAATGATCAGCTCATTTTATGGGTCTTACCCCTAGAAAGGCAATTAAAACTGAGTCCTGTGTTGAATACGATTGGAGAATATAAAGTTCACATCCTAGTAGAATGAAGTTTTAGGATATATGCCTTGATTTCTATTCTGGGTCCTTAAGCGATTTTTCCTTTAAAAATTTCCTCTAAAACTTGCACTCACATCTAGATATACGCTCACAATCTAAGATCGCTTGCACTTCCTAACATCGGACAAGATGCCGAACAGTAATCATGTCAGTTATTTTTGTTGTTATTCTCACTGTTGTGCACAATACATTTTGATAAAAAGTGGTGAGAAAAATAAAAGAATCCAGAGGTAAGATCTTCTTAAGATTATTATCCTTGGTCGCTCTTTTTAATGTAAATTCTAATTATCATCTGGAGTGTTCTGGCAAGATTTTATTATGAATTGACTTCGAACATTTCCCTCTTCTTAAACAAAGACTCCTGGAACTTTAGTCTTCTAGCCCTGTAAATCTGCAGTGTTTCTTTTTTTGTCAATAGGCACGCGGAAAGACTTAAAAAGACACATTTATTTCATTTCTGAGAAATTAAATCCAGATTTAAAGCTTTTCTCTCACCCACTACTGTTGGCTCTCTTTACAATGATTCTGTGGTGGTGCTGGGCCCCAGGAAGCATTGTAACATGTGTTGGCAATCTTGCAAACCAAATTTAGAGTCCCTTAGATTCAATATCAGGATATTTATTAGGAGTAATGCTTGCCTTGAGCTCTTTCTGTGGGTTGATGTTAAGCCACTGGCAGTGCTTCTAGGGTGAGTTTTTCTTGTTTATCCCTGGTGATGTTTAATGCAAAGCTAATCCACTTCCCAGGACATCCTGCTGAGAACAAGTCATTCTATTAATAGTTAGCAGTCTTGATTCTAATTTCCAAGTGGGATATAGAATTAAGGTCCATATCTTCTCAGTAGCTTTCATTTATACAAATCAAAATTATCTTGAGATAATAGAAAAAAGATGAAATGAAAGAGTAGTTTTCTCTTATTATTTGTAACATCTCGCTGCACTTTGTTTTTAATGTACTTAATTTGTTCTGAATTACTTTTTGAAACAATTCCTACCATTTTTAGTATGGAGCCAATCCTAATTCAAAAACTACAAAAACAGAAGACATTTGTTGTTTAACAATATTGATTTAGTTATCTCACTTAATGTGCCCATAAGTGTTTAATAACTGCCTTTCTAGAAAAAAAACATATTTGCATTATTCACAAATTTCCAAGGTATAAATGTCCCCAGTCATGATTAATCCCAACCTAACAACCTGTTGTCAAGTGGCTTTTAATATTCCTAAAAATTTAACAATTGGCCAGCAATAGCTGGCTTCCACACTTCACTGGAAAAAAAATACTGTGTGTAACATATATATTTTCTATGTTATTAAGTTCAAGCCTTCCCTAATTAAAAGACTGAAAATTACACTAATTACACAACAGTGTAATCTACAAGAATGGATTGTTTGGAATTACCAACTCTGAACTATGTCATAAAATCCTAGAATTTGGGAGCTAGGAGGATTCTGGTTTCATATCTTTGTGTTGAACAGTCTGAAACTCAGAAAAGATCATTTTTTTCAAGGTTACAATGGCAACGATAAGACTCAGACTGCATCTACTGGGCTTCAGCTCAGTGTTCTTCCCATTAGTTTGGTCTTGTTTCTTAATTATTAGCTCATAGAGATGATTTTGAGTTACCTGGGTTTTCCTTGTTTTTTTTTTTTTTTTATGTTTATTATTTTTGAGTGACAGAGAGAGACAGAGAGACACAGAGCACGGGCAGCAGAAGGGCAGAGAGAGAGGGAGACACAGAATCCGAAGCAGGCTCCAGGCTCTGAGCTGCCGCACAGAGCCCGACACAGGGCTCTAACTCACGGACCAGACTGCAAGTTTGTGACCTGAGCTGAAGTTGGAAGCTCAACTGACTGAGCCACCCAGGTGCCCTTTCCTTGGTCTTAAGAAAGCTAGTTTGTTGCCCAGTAGTTATAATCTCTTGTTAAATCTCAGGACTGAGGCATGAGTCAATAATTGCTTTCTCATTTCTTTAGTGACTATAACTAATAATTGTGCAACCTACAGTAAATCCTGCAAAAGGAATATGTGCCCTTATAACTATGATGTTTCTATTTTGCCACTTCAGAGCTCAGCCAAACATGCAAATGAATGGCATACCTTTTAACCCACGGTTTTGATCTTTCATAACTTTTAACTAGAAAGGTATTCTGTTTTTCCTATAAAGATAATAACTGGCTTCTATCTGTAGCTGTTGTTACCCTGTGTAAATCTTCCACTACAAGTTTACCTCTAAGTTAGTTTTCATCATGATATGTCTCTTTAAAAGGAAGAACAAAAAAATTATTGCCTTTCATCCAACCCAATCAATCTACTTTTCTTACATAAACTCCTGATGACAAGGATCAAGTATGTTTTGCGCACCTATATCCCCAGTGCCACCACGGTGCCTGGACCATGTCTGTATTAGCAACCACTTTACATGTATCAACTTATGTACCCACACATACTTTGGAAGTGGGAACTACTAGGATCCTCGCTGTGCACCTGGAGAAATAAATAGAAGTAACCTCCCTAAGGACGCACAGCCAGTTAGTAGCAAAGCCTGTATTTGGACTCCGCTTTTCAGATTGTACTTTAACCACCATACCATATGCTACCCTGTTGAATAATTTTGACAGTCTGACCTAATGTGGGGTGTTCTCTATAATTTGGTGTAAGTCCCTCTCCCTAGGTTTTCTCTTTCTAAGCTTCTGGGTGAATTCTTGACTTGAGACATGCTGGTGCTCTCATGATCCAAATGGGCTCCAGAAAACCTCTATTCCTTTGCTAAAATGTGTCCGTGTCGTGTCATTGGAATCCCCCTTTTTGTTCACCAACATCCTAACCTTTCATCAGGGCTGTTTGTTAACCACCTGGCCTCTGCTTCTCACTGTGCTCTCTTCTACCGAAGTCCATGCACTGCTTTGCACTTCTGGTTGTTTTTTCTGGATGTCAGGCCTTCCCAGGCAGTTCAGATCTCTTTGAACGGGGACAATGCATTATGCTTTTTTATATTATCCACTGTGATCTGTACAATATTGTAATCATTTTATAATATTTATTCAGTATATATTGATGACAATTTTGTCAATTATTTAGATATTCACAGGCATCTTGACCGCATCTAGAAAGTAAGATCCTGGAAAAGAGCATTGAATTTCAAAATGCCTTTGAAAGTTGAGTGATGTCTGATAGAGACAATAAAGAACAATTCACCTGTGAAGAGAAAACTATCCTAAGGACACAGACTGAACCTTTCAGAGTGAAGCAACAGTAGCAGAAAAATAATGGCATTAGAGTGGATAACAAGCTAAATGGGAATCAGCCGCTTGCCTTTATGAACCGTGCATAAATAAAAGTTTAGCAGGCAAGAAGCCCGTGCTAATCCTCCTACTAGATTTTGCATAGGTCAGGCTTTCTGAGGAATAATTCACCTGATTCTGAATTGTTCTTTTTCCATTGAAGTGATGAGGAAGGAACTATAACAGTAGGGATTTAGATGATATATTAGGAAGATAATAGAAAAGAAAGGAACATAAAATTCATTCAGCTTTCTGCCCTTTGAAAACCATTTAACCCACAGCCTTGATTGTGCAAAGAACTGCTCTCAAGCCAAACCAGAGGGCGTGTTAGCCTTGTCTTACAGTTTCTTTACAGTTCACAAACTCTGTCAACACTGCTTCGGCTGTGCAAACCTGATGATCAGGAACTTCCACACAAGGCTCAATCCCAAACTGTACTGTCATGTTCCACAGCTACTGGCTGTCCAAGGATGGCTCATTTGAGAGAGCAAGAGCCAGCCAGCCCTGAGGGCCTAGGGAGCTCCTGGCTTAAGTCCATATTTACATATTACCTTGTGAAAATCCTTGTTCCTTTGCTTTTGAGTTGCTAAATTAAGCTATTTTTAGCGCCCTGAAACTAATGCACTTATATAAAAAGATACAGTGTGGAATGATGACCCTTTTAGTTCTCTGAGGAAACTTGGTTGAGTTGTGTGATGGGAATGCTTGCTAATAAGTATTTTGGATGCTTAGGAGTTTCTTCAGCTTCACTCTTTCTCGTATGACTTGTTCTTTCCTTAGTTCTAATGAATAGGTAACCAATCTTTATGGATTTGGCAGCATTAGAGGCATTTCACACTCATACCATCTGATAACAACCTTTTGAACTGGTATTATTACACTTACTTTAGTAAATGAGGAAACAGAACTTAAGTGTCTATCCAATGAGAAACAGCTAGTAAATGCCTGACTTTATGCTCTTTCTACTATATTACTGAGTCACACAAAACCTTCCCTTTGATTGGGCTGGTGAATTTGATCAAAAATGCTCGGATTCTTCCATAGTTAACACTTGTAGTAAAAACTTTCGTGAAAGAAATTTGTGTCGCCTGTTTGCATTGATAAGCAGAAAGAATCTAAATGAGACAACAATAAAAATGGCTGCAGTGTGTCTCATACTTTTACAAAATAGAAAACGTGAGATGCTAATAAAAACGTGCCGATAAAGTGCCTCTATTACAGAGGTACTTTTATGAGGGAAAAACAGTATAAAGTTGTAACAAGGAATCTTTTTAGGAATCGCATCTAGTAATTCAAGTTTGTAGACCTTTGACTTCTATAAGCACTATTTTATTATTAGCATAGCTATTACCACGGGTTGTGTTTTTACTGTGTGCCTTCTTGTCATCATTTCTTTTTTCCATTAATGCTCAGGAGCTTCCTTGAAGTGCTGATAGTTCCACTCCAATAGGCCTAATGGTGCAGTAACTTTACACTAACCTTCCTTAAATGGCTATCCGTTGACATGCTAATTTTTCACCGGCTAAAACTGCAGCCTGTTAAACGTAAATGCATTCCTGCCAGGCTCCAATGGTGGATTCGGAGCTCAGATGACCCCTTGACATTTTACAGGCATTGACAAGGTGCTGTCCCCTCTCTGGAAATAATCTAAACATCGATCCCAACCAACAGAGGAGAACTCTAGATAAGCAAAGAAAATGTGTTTATAGACATTTTTAGGCCATTCAGGCTGTATTACTGAAGGCTGAATTACTTATGCTTTTGAAGAGTAGGAAGTGGAGAGGGAAGGAGTTCTATCAAACCCACTTAAATAGTTTTGAAATCTTACCATATAAATGATTCCTTGGATACCTCATGAGGTTAGTAAAATGCAAAGCATGTTTGTTTCCTGTTAGGGATGATGCAGCAGATACTGACAAGATGTGGGATAGCATTAGATTGTACCAGATAAAAATTTCCCTTCACTTTCTAGATCTTTTGGCAATTTTTAAAGAAATAATCATTAGTTTAAAACGTATATCAGAGAACACAGACCGCAGGAGACACTTGCTTTGGATTTGTTTAAAAAATCTAAACATTTTTGAGGGCTACAATGATTTTTATGTTCATACAGGATTTAATGCTTTACAAGTCATACACTGGGGGTGTGGTTTAACTGTTCACACATTTGACAAACTGCAGTTCTTGGTCTCAAACTCAACAGGGTATTTGTTTATTTTGATGATATTACAGGTTCAAAATTCCAGGTAAAATGTATATTTTCTAATATAGAGAAAACTATATATATATATGTGTGTGTGTATACATATATATATATATATATATATATATATATATAAACATTGTTTTTTTTAAGAATTTAGTTTAAGGGGTTTAGAAGTAAGCCAGAAACTTGTCCTAGAATGTCACTTCCAGTAGGATGACGATTTTTGTTTCTTTAGGCATTGCTTTATCCCTAATGGCTGACATATGGTTGATGCTTAGTAAATATTTTTGAATGAATGAAAATTCAGTTCAGGAGTGTTTATTCAGTACAGTCTAGATGAAAGTATTTCTGATCTGAGGTTTTGCTCAGTTAAACATAGGTATAACCTTATTGTACATCCGGATACATAAGACTCTCTTAGATAGACCCCATTACATGTTCAAATAGAAGTAACATTCCATCCTCATCAAGAAAGCTTTTGATTCTCATGTCAATTACCCATAGGTTAAAAATATTATAATGTGAGGAAACCATTTTCTAGTGTGTGGTTACCTTGGAAATTACGATTCTTACCATAAATTAATGAACTAACATCAGTATTATAGTTAGCTCTTTCTAGAACTTGGTAATATTAGTCTGTCTTGGGGAGACAACTATATGTGGAGCAGGGTAATAAACTAAACACTGCACAAGGGTAGAAAACAAATAGACTGCTGTTCTTCAAGGAGGAAATCAGATTGAAGCACACATGAGACTTTGTCCTAAATAAACCATATGCTATAAATGCGTATCAGTGCATTTATGTGGTATATAATGTGAATTTGTGAGCCAATGAAGAATAGAAGTAGAGTTAAGGAAGGCTTCCAGGAAACAGAAAATGAAAATAGATTGGCCTCTAAGAAAGAGAGGGATATCACAGGTGGTGAAAAATGCTCCAGATACAAGATGCAAAAATGGAAGAAAGAGGTTATATGAAGGATAGGTCAAGTAGATTGGCTTAGGCATAGTAAAGAGGCTGTGTTAGGAGAAATTAGATATGAGGTAAATGTGATAGATAAAACAAAAACAAAAACTTGCTATCACAAGTAGAAGGCAATGGATAGAGAGCCTTACATAGCATCCATGATTACAATAATTTTGAAAATTAGTATGTAGCTTTATAACTAATACTAGGTGTTTGGTTACTACTTATTTGTTTTTTTTTTATAAAGATTTTATTAATTAATTTATTTTTTCAGAGCGAGAGGGGGAGAGGGAGAGAGAGGATCTGCAGGCTCCATGTCCAGAGGGGAGCCTGACACAGGGGCTCAGTTTTACCACTCTGAGATCATGACCTGAGCTGAAATCAAGAGTGGACCGCTCGACCAACTGAGCCACCCAAGCGCCCCTATTTGTTGATATATAACAAACTACCTCGCCACCATGTGGCTCAAAATAGCAACATTTAATTATTTATTATGTTTCTGTTGATTAAATAAGGCTCAGCTGCATGATTCTTCCACTGGTCTCACTTGAGGTAACTCTCGTGGCTGTGGTCAAATGGTGGCCAGAATTAGTGCCTTGGGTGGGATGACTGGAAAGTTGGGTTCAGCTGGGATGGTATGATGACTAGATGCCTTTCTGTTTCTTTTTTCTTTTTCTTTTGAGAGAGAGAGAGCAGCAGTGGGGGTAAGGAGCAGAGGGAGAGAGACAGAGAGAGAGAGAGAGAGAGAGAGAGAGAGAGAGAGAGAGAATCCCATGTGGAGCCCAATCCCATGACTCTGAGATCATGACCTGAGCCAAAGTCAAGAGTTGGATTTCAGGAGTCACTCAACCAACTGAGCCGCCCAGGTGCCTCTAAGACTGCTTTACTTCTTTATGTATTCTCTGAGGCCTTGCTCCTCTTTGTGGCCTTTCCTCAGGGTTTTTCTACATGGTCTCTCTCTATCAGGTTAGCTGAACTTCTTACACAGTGGCTCAATGGGTCGCAAAAGTGTGTTAGAAGAAGCTATTCAGTATTTTTAAGGCTTAGTTCCAAAACTAGAATAGTGTCACTTCTACCACATTCTGTTGGTTGAAGCCAGCCACAAGGTCAGCCCGGTATTCAATGTGGAAGCAGATTACACAAAGGCATAAATATTGGAGGCTTGTTGATCGTTGGGGGCTGTTTTTGGAAACTATCACAGTAGGTGATATCAAATCATTATTCTTATCAACATCACAACTACAGCAGCAACAACAAAACACATTTATCGGCCCTTTTAAGTGCTAGGCATTATTCTTAATTAACTTGTGTTAATGTCTTTAAATCTAGAGAAAAGTGATATTATTATCCCAATTTTACAGATGAGAAAACTGAGACCCAGAGAAATGAAGTAACTTGTTCAAGATTACATAGCTTGTAATTTAAACCCACACAGTTTTACCTCAGAACCTGTGCTAGTGAGTACAGTACTGTATTGCTCCTCTTGTAAAGTACAAAATTTCAAACCTAGCTCTCTCTCTCTACCTGTATGCATCCAAAAAGTGTCTGCTAAATAATAAAGTGTCAAAAATCATTGAAAATGATGTGGTATCCCTGTGTATTTGTACCACTATTCCTAAAATGCTTCAACATAGCTCAATAGATTTAGTTCCATTTGGTATGCAAAGGATGTGATACCAAATGTCAAGGTTGGGCTTGCTCAAGGTGAAGGGTTATATATGATGTTGCCCTACTTCAGAAATCAATGCACTCTAGTTGATGCAAGTGAAATCTGTGAAGTGTGCAGCCGTCCAGATGGAACACAATTTGAATATGCTCCCCAGCATCGGGCCATGTGACTAACGGGTAGTGTCAGATTTACAGACCATTACTTCAAACCTGAATTTTATTTTATTTTTATTTTTGTTTTCAATATATGAAGTTTATTGTCAAATTGGTTTCCATACAACACCCAGTGCTCATCCCAAAAGGTGCCCTCCTCAATACCCATCACCCACCCCCCCCCTCCCTCCCACCCCCATCAACCCTCAGTTTGTTCTCAGTTTTTAAGAGTCTCTTATGCTTTGGCTCTCTTACACTCTAACCTCTTTTTTTTTTTTCCTTCCCCTCCCCCATGGGTTTCTGTTAAGTTTCTCAGGATCCACATAAGAGTGAAGCCATGTATCTGTCTTTCTCTGTATGGCTTATTTCACTTAGCATCACACTCTCCAGTTCCATCCATGTTGCTACAAAGGGCCATATTTCATTCTTTCTCATTGCCATGTAGTACTCCATTGTTCAAACCTGAATTTTAGATGAAACTACAAGATCAGCATGTAGGCATCTATATTTTTTCTAATGAGTTCATTATTCATGTCTTTGTTTATACTAATATATGATATAGAAACTGTAAAGATATTTCTTCATCTAACGACATACACTATATTTGGATTGATCTGCTGAGAAGTTGCATAGTTCAGTGTCAAGGGCTCTGAACTTTAAATCAGAAGAAAGAGGCTTTAGCTCTGACATATTCTGCTATTCGTTGTGTAACTGCAAGCAATCACTTCCTCTAAATTTTAATATAGCTGTATAATCTTAAAAAACCATTTGATGCTATCAACATGTTTCCCTATCTGTAAAAAGAGATGAAAATCTTTAGTTCTCAGAATTCTGTGAATCTGAAATAAAAATGCAAATGTTTGTGTGCTAAATGGTTCCATGTAATTAAATTTATGCAAATACATGGTAATATTAATGGTAATTGAGAGAAACTGTAGCTGAATTGATGTTTTATTATTAACGCTAGAAACCACCTCAATTATATTACCTGATCAGTGTAGTGATCTTTCTGGCATATTGTATACATTAAGATATCCCAAAAGGTTGAGGAATGATGGAGGAAAAGCCTTGAACATGTAAAAAAGCAAAAAAAAGAAATGTATGTCCTTTGAAAGCAGACTTTACACAATTAATCTTAGCTACTCAAATGTCTTTATTAATCTTTTTTCTTTTTCTTAATTATTGTTTAAGTTTATTTATTTATTTTAAAAGAGAGAGGACGAGTGGGAGAGGGACAGAGAGAGAGGGAGAGAGAGAATCCAAAGCAGGCTCCATGTTGTCAGCAAAGAGCTTGATGTGGGGCTCAATCTCACGAACTGTGAGATCATGACCTAAGCTGAAAGCAAGAATCTGACGCTTCACCAAATTAACCACCCAGGTGCCCCTATAAGTTTTTTCTTTAATTTCATTGGGTGCCTATTATATGCTAGGAATTATACTGGGCCAGCACTAGCCAATGAAGCTTTCCGTGATGATGGAAAAGTTTCATGTCTGCACTGTTCAGTACAGTAGTCATTTGACAGATGTGGCTATTAAGCACTTGAGATGTGGTTCTTGCAACTGTTTAATTGATCTTTAAATTAAATTTAATTTAAATTAAAATTACATAACTGTATGTGGCTGGCAGCTACCATATTGAATGATTCGGTATTTAACACTGCATCACTGTATCCCACCATCCTTCAGATCCTAATCTCTTTTGGGAAGGGATACTTGGAGTCATTCATTTTTTGATAGTGATAGATCTCATTCATCCATACTCCTTGAGCCTGCCCTTCTTTGGATATGGGTGCATATTTACAAGGCTACTGACAAATGTTAGGGAGGTCATTGGACTTAAGGAATGCAGATTATAACTGCTCTCTCTAAGCATGTGGAGCTCATAGTTTGAGTCTGATTTTCCTTGAACACCAACCAATAGAAAGAAAGAAAAGAAAGAAAGAAAGAAAGAAAGACCCTAATTGATGAATCCTTAATCTCCTAATCATACTTTGAGAAGAAGAAATAACATATAATCATGTAATTGGTAGTAAAGAAGTCATCTGAACGAACAGGAATACAGCATTAAAGTGGGAAGAGCTCAGTGTCCTCTTGTCCACAGTGTCATACATAATTTAATTTTTTAGCTTTGGAGAAACTCAAAATTCATTTTATTGGGTTATTTTCATTCAATTTTTAAAACTTAGGAAGATTCACTCCATATGTTTCTGATTGGTGTAGACATAACTATCAAAATGGGTTTGGTAAGACTTGTTTTGAAGAGGTTCCAGAAGTCCTGTGAATCTTTTGAATGAAGAGGAAGACCGTATCGGTTTTAGATAAAACTCCCATTTGGCCAAAGGTGCCTTACTAGAAAGTCCGGCAATCTATGAGGCCAGCTGACTGCTGAGGCAATTCCCCCTTCCATAGCTAAAGTACTAATATATTAGTATTTAGAAATATGTTATCTCTGTGCATATGATACAGGATTCAAAAGAACCTAAAAAACCATCACCTACATTTTTTTGTCAATGTTAAAAATGAGGAAACCATGGCTGTAAGCGCAAAAACAACTTGAGCAAGTTCTTAAACATGGTTTATGACAGATCTGGAATTCAAACTCAGGCCACATGTTTTCTGGTCATGGATGCTTTTCGACATAGCATACAGTTGCATCTTCATTCCTTAAAAACCAATATAGTATAGATTAGAAAACTACTACTACATACAAACATGGGTGCTTGGGTGGCTCTGTTGGTTAAGTGTCTGACTCCTGATATCGGATAAGGTCATGATCTCACAGTTCATGAACTTGAGCCCCAAATCAGGCTCTGCACTGACAGCATGGAATCTGCTTGGGATTCTGTCTCTCCTTCTCTCTGCCCCTCCCCCCATCATTCTCTCTCTCTCTCTCTCTCTCTCTCTCTCTCTCTCTCAAATAATAAATAAATAAACATTAAAAAAGAACATCCAAAGACACCTATAATTTTATATGACTTTTCCTGTAATGATACTGATTTATTAACATTTTAATTAAATATGTATATATCTGTCCAAGTTATCTTCAAAAGAAAAAACATATTTTAACTGACATGAAAATACAGACTCTTATGTTGAACATGCAACAGGAAATTCCTTTTGGCTGCCAGCTGTTTTTCAACCAAAGGTAAATGAAAAGAGAAGATTTTGCCTAATTACTTTTTCGAGGAAAAGAAGTGGAACCATATTCGATATGATTTGTTAACATAGAGGCTTATAGGGTGATATGTAATCCAATGGATGAATTGTGTTTCAATTCACACCTGATTCCATGAGATCCGATGGCTCTTTTTCGTTTTTGTTCTAGGGATTTTAGAAAAGAGGTGTCACTTAAACTCTTAAGTGCTATCAGTTTGTCTGGGGAATGTCTGTCTGAAGGAATCTTCCTGTCTCTAAATTCTTGTCTGTTGCTGTCATCAATTCAATACCATTATAGCTCTCCTCTAAAAATTTATAAGCTAGCAGAAAGCTGAAGCTGGGAAGATAAAAAAAAAATGCCCATTGGGTTATTTATCATTTGCCTGTTTCAGAGACGTTTACACACAGATTTTTTTTTTGTACAGCGACTATTCAACTATTCAAGCTCCTGACAATTTACAAATGCCTTCCTATATCGATTAAAAAATTAACCTTCAGGAGACTGAATTCTTGGGGGGATGAAGATAGGAGGCTTGGGGTACAGACTTCTCTCTGTGCTTTACTCTGGGGTAAGATTCTGATATTGGGAGATCTTGGTCCCAGTACTCAACCTTCTACTTTGTGACCCTGAATGTCATTTAATCTCCTGTGCTCATTCTAGTTTCCCAGTTTTTAAAGAGGAGAGAATAATTCTGCAAAAATTAGAGTGCAATTAATAGTTAGTAACCTAATACATTGGAAACTATCTGTGACATTATTCCTTAAAGATCAGATGTCATCACAAGGAAGAGTATGCATTTAACCTTACCCAGAAAACTCAGTTATTGAAAATTAAAAGATTGGTCTTCTAAATATCTTCACATACAAAAATAGAAGAAACTTAAGATGCTACAGATAGAATCAAGATTTAAAAAGTCTCAAAAAGGAGAGATGGAATAGGAAATGCTACTAATGGGGGAGGGGGATATCTTAAAATAATAATAAAAGCAGGAACATTTCCTAGAATTTAAATTTTAAAAAATGTAATGCTTAAAGAAAGAAGAAAAGATCACTATAAAAGAATTATTGTAGATAATCAAATTTTATAAATTTTCCTCAATATACTGTTCTAAGTAAAATTTCTTTGTGATGATTATAATGAGGTATGAAAGTTTGAAAAAATGTACTACATTTATTAATGTTAATGATATAATCTAACATATAGACATTACATATAGTTTTGTGCTTCTAATAAGTCATATGTTAAGAGATATTTATTAGAGATTATTTCAGGGTTTAAAATTTGTCATGATAGATGTGGCCTAGTAGGCCAACTTTAATTCAAATATTCTCCTTGTTTATGCCTCTTGCTGAATATTCGCATTTTTTTTCCAAATGCTAGAGAACTGATTTTTCACCTCTGGTAATTTTATTACCATGATTGGATTTGCTATAACCTCAACTCTATGCAAGAGAATAAAGACTTCAATAATGTCAAATAAAATAGCATGCGTGTGTAAGTGGCCTTGTAACATACTATTATTGTTTCATAGTCACATTTAATGATAATTATTCTTTGGAGAACTTTGCATTATGTGGTTTCTGTAGAGTTACATGTGATTTAGTGACAATGGCTGTCTTTTTAGTGATTACAGATTTAAAGGATTACTGAACCCTTCAGATTTTAAAACAACAGAATATCCAAGAGGATTTTGTTTTCAACTCTTGTTTACTTCCTAAATCATGCATTAATGTGATGTTTGGAAAATGAGCTAAATATTCCAGTGTTGAGCCAAAGCCATCTAGAATGTGAATTAGAAAAGTGGAAACAAATTGCCTATGTGTCCTGGAAATGATGTGTTATATACAAATGCATTTACAAATAAAACACATTAAAAGTGGGAGTGTGAGGTTGGGTGTACAGCTGGTTAGGAAATAAACCTATTTTTTGCATGCATGACATGACCTCACATAGATTAAAAAGGTTAATATATGTAATGTATGTAGACTAGTGCCAAGCACACAGAGCAGCACAGTATTTGCCATCACCACCACCATCATCACTGTTGTCCACCTTCTCTCTTTCTGGTCTCTGACTTGTATCCTCAACTTAGATTCCAGGCTCAACTATTTTAAGAACTGTCTTAAAAACCATTCTTAATTCTTTTGTCCTTTTGCCGTTCCACCCTAGGGGTGAAGCAATGGCCAGCGCCGAGTCAGTTGAATCCTCCTCTTCCTCCAGTATTAGAGGGTATTGACGGAGAAAAATATTCACCTCTGCTGGTTGGAATGCCAGAATTTAAAATTGAGCCTTAGGACTGTTCAGCAATCCTCTCACTTATCTCTAGTCAACTCA
Organism: Herpailurus yagouaroundi; assembly: GCF_014898765.1. Taxonomy (NCBI): domain Eukaryota; kingdom Metazoa; phylum Chordata; class Mammalia; order Carnivora; family Felidae; genus Herpailurus; species Herpailurus yagouaroundi. The sequence continues at coordinate 74,155,468 of NW_024412376.1, forward strand.
TTTCTCTGTCTCTCAAAGGAGAAATTTCAAACCTTATTCCCTTCTTTAAACCTCTGCCACAACTTGATTTTCCTTCTCCCTTTAGCAAATGACCTCATCTCAGTCTTTGCCATAAAAGCAAAATGATTAAACTTCTACTAAACACACACACACACACACACACACACACACACACACACACACACCTTGTTAAAACCCCTCAACTTCGATCTCCTATTGCTTAAAAAAAAAGAAAGAAAGAAAAAAGAAAAGAAAAGGAAAGAACCCACAAAAAAAAAAAAAAAACACAAAAAGGAGTGGCTCAGTCTGTTAAGCTTCTGACTCTTGGTTTCAACTCAGATCAAGATCTCAGGGTTTTGTGAATTCCAGCCCCATGCCGGGCTCTGTGCTGACGGTGTGAAGCCTGCTTTGGCTTCTCTGTCTCCCTCTCTCTCTCTGCCCCTACCCCACTCATGCTGTCTCTGTCTCTCTCAAAATAAGTAATAAACTTATGGGGCACCTGGGTGGCTCAGTCGGTTAAGCCTCCGACTTTGGCTCAGGTCATGATCTCGCGGTCCGTGAGTTCAAGCCCTGTGTCGGGCTCTGTGCTGACAGCTCAGAGCCTGGAGCCTGTTTCAGATTCTGTGTGTCCCTCTCTCTGACCCTCCCCTGTTCATGCTCTGTCTCTCCCTGTCTCAAAAATAAATAAAACGTTAAAAAATTTTCTAAGAAATAAGTAATAAACTTAAAAAAAAAGCAACAATGGCAACAGAGAAAAAAAATAAAACTCTGTGCTTGCCCTTCTTTCTCTTCTGCCTCAAGTAAAGAAGCATTTATTTCTCTTCCAGAGCTCCTGATCAAGACCCTTTTCATTTCCTCCCCAATCTTTCTCTATCTGTCACTCCCTATCTAGGATACCTTAAAATATGTTTCTCTTCCATTTGCTTCTTTTCTCTTATAAATTAAAAAAAATCTATCATCATCTTTGAAAAAATAAAAATCCTCTTTTGCTCAAAGTAATCCAATATTCTTCTTCATTGCCAACTTTCTCATAAAAGTTTAAAATTTTTGCTTACACTATTTCACCTACCATTTATCCTCACCCCATTGTGTCCAAAAGACTAGTAAAGCAGCAGAGATTTTCTAACTGTCTGATCAATGGGCTCTTCTTTATCATTATCTCGATTAATCTCTGCAAGCATTTGGCATTGATGGATGTTTGCTTTCTTGAAGTCACTCTCCTCGGGGAACCCTGTGACTTTCTTTCTTGCTGTGTCTCCTCCCCTGTTCTTGACTCCTCTGTTTTAATATCCTTACCTCCTGTAGTATTTCTTTTTCTTGTGTTTTTCCCTTATGTGGGACCAACTTCCCAGAGGAAGAGTTCATTTTGAACTGTCTCTTGTTACTTCATATTCCATCCCCATGAGGGATATTTTTTCCATCATTTATTCTTGTGGCTTGAACTTTCACCTATTTTCATATAGGAGAAATGTAGAGTACTTTCCTCTTACAACAGACATCGTAAATATATGATGGAAGTATTATGAACTCTAGCCATCTGTCAATGATCTATCATCTCTCTATCATCTATCATTGTTTCTGGCTCTGTTTCTCCTCTGGAACTACAAATACATTTCTAAATATTTACTGGCAGTATGACCTGAATATTTTGATGACCTCTCTCTTATCATTACTACTGATATCCATTTATCCACCAAATTCTGTCAATTCCATTTCTACCTCTTCTACCTACTTTGCCTCTTCTACCTACCACACTTGTATCCATTCATACTCCTCAGTTTGGCAGTTCAAACTTCTTCCCTTTCTTATTTGAACTGTTTGAGTACTATCACTCTATTGTGTTTAATTTATTTTTATTTCTATTTATTCAGGATCCACCAACTCCAATCCATTTGTTACCTTTCTAACAATTATTTTTCTAATAATTCAGATCTGATGATATAACTCTTTTGCTGACTCTATCCTGATTCTCTTTTTGTACTATAGGATAAAATCTAAATGTCTTAGTATGACAGCCAGAGAGTTCTTCAGAACCTGCATTTCTAGTTTTATCACCTTCATTTCCCTGTGTACAAAATCACTGGATATGCAGGACCATGAAGCTCCTTCTATCTCCTATCTCAACTCTGGGTAGAGTTTGATCTTTCTGCCAAAATATATTCTCACATTTTTATCGATCGGTTGCACAGATAAAACATTAGAATGGTGCACAGAATAATTATTTAATACATCCTGAATATTTTGTTATTAATTACTGCTATTTTTATTTATATTTTAATAAATTCAGTGCCACCTCTTCTATTTGGCCTAATTGGGTTCTGCCAAGTTGAAATTCATCACTCTCTCCTTAATCTCCCATACTACTTCATAAACTCTATATTGCCTTATGGCTAGTTGCTTCTTTGTTTGCTTTTCTCACTAAAAAACACAGTCCGAAGTCTGAAGAACTTGAATTCAAATCTGAGCTTTACCCCTTGGCAAGTCTGGTGACTTTTCAATCTACCTGGCGAAGACGTAATGTTTAAAATACTGAGTGTTGCCGGAGGGGAGGGGGATGGGAAGATGGGTATTAAGGAGAGCACTAGGGGTGAGCACTGGGTGTTATATGTAAGTGATGAATCACTAAATTCTACACCTGAAACTAATATTACACTATATGTTAGCTAAAATTTGAATAAAAACTTGAAAAAAAGATAAAAGAAAATACTGAGTATAATGCCTGACACTTATTTAACATTTAATATATATTAGTTCTTGTCTTTTTCCCCTTTCTCCCTCTCCTTTTATTAACTAGCACCTATCACTATGCAAACAGTAAGTGCTCAATTATTATATTATTGTTGAATTGAATTAAAAGAAACCCATAGAAGAACCAGCTCAGATATCTTCTTCAGGATATAGGAAATAAAAATACTCACCCAGTAGAAATTTGGAATTATTATTAGCTCCGTCCTTACTATCACATGACAACTTTCCTTTCATTTGTAATTACAGCATTATTGGGCTCTGTCAGGCACAATGTCAAGCATTTTTTCATGGATTGTTCATTTTATCCACAGATTAATGTCATGAAATAGGTGCTATTTCCAGGGACTCAGAGATAGCAAGTAATGAAACTGAGGTGCAAAACTGGGTAGTCTGACTTGAATTAAAACTCTGCACCACCATATTACATTAGCATCATCTCTGTTTCTGGCTTAGTTCTACCACTTTCTATGTATCAATTGATTGCATTATACAGGAAAATACTGGAGAGCTGAGACTGGGTATATTGCAGGACTGAAAATGCAGCTCAAAGAGAGATTAAATTTAAATATTGGAATATGTGACTGATAGTGGGATTTGAAGGGATAATGGGATAAGGGTATAATAATCAAGAATGATTTGGGGCAATAGAACGGGTAGGTCAAAGAGCAAGAAAACTATTCAGATGACCTATATAAGCCCTACTCAACCACCTCAATGGGAAGTTTCCTCATGTGCCTTGTGAAGATGATATGAATCAATGAAGTCATTTACTGTCATAGACCTGTATGACTTAATCGTGGTCCACTGGGTAGACAACCATGCATAATGACTTTAATCTATAGGAAATATGTGCTTTTTGTGCTTTGCTTTGGGAAGACAGATATTTGGTCCCTTTCTTTACTTTAAGTAAAGTGTAGTTAAAAATATAAAATAACTTTTGATTTTAGTGATAGGATATTGTTCTTTCTCTAACAAAAATTAAATTTCAGAATATCAAAAGTTAGAAGAAAGTTGAGCATACTATGGGAATGTACAAACATTTCCTTACTGTGTCCAAAGAAAAAGATTTCAGAAACAATATTTTCCTTTTTATGTAATCTATTGACTATGAGGATTATATGTGCCATTTTGAAAAAGAGAGTGCACATTAAAAGCAATTTCCACTGAGTTAAATTCTTGATTGCTGTGTAATTTTCCTCTAAATGAGATGTTGAACTTAATCTACCAGTAGAGTAGGTCATTCATGCTCAAAAGCCCATTTCTAGACAGCAAAATGGAATACTTGTTTAAGCACTAAGAGCACAGCTCATGGAGGATGACAGGGCAAAAGAAAGATTGTGATGGCTTTAAAATGTTTGTAGGAAGAAAATGGAAGACAAAGCTTGTCACAAATTTCAGAAAACTGGGAAGATGCTGCTGCATTAAAAGCTTCTACCCGTATAGTGTTTTTGTCTCTTGGTTTAGATATGAGGTAATTACTTTTGGATTTTAAGCATTACATGAACCTTAAGATCTTTTAGTGTACTTTTCTTAAATAACATTTTGCTATCTCTCCTTTGTAACTCCAAGGATGCCAGGTGTAACTTCAAATTATAAACCCTCTTGACCAACTTTCAAGTTTTTCTTTTTTTCTCTTCTAACAAAAACACTGCTAATGATTATGTGGTCTTGTTGTAAGGCGTGTTTGCTTGGCTTTCTTGCAGAGGTAAATAGTTTATATATGAAAGTTTTCATTGTTTAGCATATACCTCCTATCCAAAAAAGACAAAGAGACAAATGTGGTTCAGGTTGGCATTTTGCCATAAGAAAACACACTTAGAATGAGAATCATGTTATCTTAGAGAAATTAGGGAGAGGCATGACCACCTACCAAGAAATCTATAAGTAACAATTGTCATTTATCACTTTATCTATCGTAAACTTTTTCCTATTAGGGAAAAAGCTGATAGGAGCATTTTGTGTTCTGAGGATGAATTAAACTGGAGAGAAGGATAGTTCGAGTTTTGTTTAAAACTGTGTCTCCAATTTTGCTTTAGTTTCTGAAGTGTTGAAATGAGGGTACTTCTACACCAGCATTTGTATGGATGATACAGCTACTATACTGAGACTAAAGATATCCACAGATACTGTGACCACACAGGGAATGAAAATGTGCATGGGATTTAATGTTTCTGGTTCATATTTCCAGAGATGGAGTAATTGAGCATAGAGTCACATTAGTTGATGGTACTGGTCTACCTAATTTCAAAAATACACTGCCCTTAAATAAGGTATCTTTTAAAAGGGCCAACACAGAAATTGACAATGTTTTCTGTCATGTGCTCATTGTGGAAGGGAAAATATGTGTTGTATTGGTCAGGAAAAACTGGTATATGGGTTATTTACTGAAATAAAATGTATAGAGCTAATTTTAAACTGACAATTGATTCAGGTTTTCTAATACAAATGAAAAAAGCTGCAAATCATTATAATCTTTTGAAAAGTCAGGGTTACATTTGAAGTTCAAAGTGATAAAAATATTGTAAGTTTAAAATTAAGAAAAATAAGACTTTCCATAAAATACATCTACTATTTTCTATGTCTTTGTTAGAAAAGCTTGGGAAATATTACAAGAAGGGGATGCCTCAGACAGGGAGGCATCCTTAGCCAGATAGTCTACCTTGCTGTCATGACCTCTGTACCATGATGGCCAAGGGCGCCATTTTCACTGTTTGGAATTTGTGCAGTCAAATAATTAAAAGTGTCTTTGCTGATTTTCACTTAAGCAAATTAAAGTTAACAAACTTTAACAATGACACTTTGATAAAAACTAAACAGTAGAAAATATCTTACCATATGTAATGCGGTTTAGTGCATATATATGTGAAACTATATTTACATCTCTTTACCCAACAGCAAAGGAAGAGAAGTTTTATGAACTGACATTGTGTTAGTCACCGAAGCTTACCCTTTTGTGTGCCATACCATTTCTATCATTCTGGATTAAATTTTTATAAAATATATTATGCATTTCCATACTGACTAGCATAAAAGTTATAAGACTATATTTAACCATTTCTTGACTACCAGTGTTAATCATTTTGAAAGAACATCCATTCCCATGTGGTAACACATCCCATGTGTGCCTTTTTCTGTCACCTTTCTTGGTGTTAGCCTGTCAATTGTCACTTCATTGTAACAGCCCAGTGACTGCCTCTAAATTTCTCTTCCTACCTTCAAACCTTCAACTGTTTGTAGTAATCTTGTGAGTACTAGAAAGCCATGTAACAAAACTTTAAAAGATTTCTGATTATAAAATAAATGCATGTTCATAGTAGAATAAGTGGTACAAATAGGAAATACCAATAGTTTTATGGTTAACATTTGATCTAATTTTTTTTTTCATCATTTTGCAAGGCACATAAAATTTGTTTTAAAAATCATCAAGGGAGGGGCATCTGGGTGGCTCAGTCAGTTGAGTGTTCGACTCTTGACTTCAGCTTGGGTCATGATCCCAAAATTGTGGGATTGAGCCTTGTGTTGGGCTCCACACTGGGTGTGGAGACTGCTTAAGACTCTTTCTCTCTCTCAAATAAAATAAAATAAAATAAAATAAAATAAAATAAATCACCAAGTGAATAAATCTCTGAATGAAGGTTGGAAGAGAACAGTTCAATGAGACTATCACATAGGCCAAGTTGTCAGAGAGTTGGGGTTATCTGCAGAGAGGCCAGGGTAAAATCAAGAAGATCTTCAGTTCCATCCATGAGTGACAGCATCATTGAACATTGGTCAGGAATCAGTAAAAACAGCAGCAGGCGAGGTGAAAGAACTCTATGTTGGTGAGTTCTGGTGAGTGGGTTTGTTTCTTCAATATTATCAGAGATAAATCATGAACTCTGTATATATGGGGTTTTTTCTTTTAATTTTAATTACTCTATAACTAATAGTTCTTAGGACCCTTTAATTTTGAAGGGAAATCTTTTGATTTCCAGTAGATTCCAGTAGATTCCATTTGAATCCAGTAGATTCTTTATCCATGCACAAAATTTTTTTCCTCCTAGGGTCTACTGAGATATAATTGACACATAGCACCATGTATACAACATGATGAATGGATATACATATACATCATAAAATAACTGCCACTATAAGTTTGGTTAACACATCTTTTATTTCACATAATAAAAACCTTGTATTTGACAGAAATAAGCTATCCATTTATAAGAACATAATTTTCTTGGAGAACTGTATTAATGTGTCATGTTTGACAGTGCAGAATACTAGTGATAAATATGGATCAGAAACAGAGTTTGAAATAATAAACACACATTTCTTAACTTTAAGTTAAGCACATTTATTTTTTTTTAATTTTCTTTTTATTTTATTTTGAGACAGAGAGAGACAGAGCATGAACGGGGGAGGGGCAGAGAGAGAGGGAGACACAGGCTCCGAGCCATCAGCCCAGAGCCCGACACGGGGCTCGAACTCACGGACCCCGAGATCGTGACCTGAGCCGAAGTCGGACGCTCAACCGACTGAGCCACCCAGGCGCCCCAAGTTAAGCACATTTAATGATGACATTTCTGTGTCTTTATTAAAATGGGTACATTTTTCAAGAATCAGATTATGTGTCTAATAGATTCATAAATTTCTGGAGCTGGGAGGGTCATTAGAAAACTTCCAGAGTACTATTTTCCACAGTTCTGTGGGACGCTGTCTTTTGAGATGCCACACACACACACACACACGCGCACGCACACCCCAAATTCTTTTGTTATATAACTTAGGACACATTGCGAACTGTATCTCCTCTCTTGGAGATTCATGATACACATCAATATTATAAAAATTATGATAAATCCTGCAAAAAATAAAATCTGTTTAACAGTGTTTTAAATAAACATTTCCCAGGTGTATTTGAACCCTGGACACTGTTTGCTTTGTTTAGGACTTAAAAATCTTATGTGGAACAACTTGTAAGAAATGCCGATCTTATCTTAATCCCTTATTTTGCATACAAAGAATTCTATTCAGAAAAGGTTTGTAAAAATCAGTAATAGCAGACCCAGAACCACAATCTTCGTTCTGTAACTATGACGCTGCTGCTCTTCCCACACCCCATGCTACTTTTCCTGTTAGTCTCTCTTCTGATATGCCAAATTTTCCACTGTCATCTTTCATTGCATCCAAAGTCCCACCTGCCTCTTCCTCATCCCTACCTTTTGAGACTCCCTCCACACTTACTCTTGGGACATCTCACCCACTCACAGCTTCATGTATCACCTCTACATTTTGTCTTCTCCATGCCCAGCTCTAGTTCTGTCTTCCCACCAAATTGTCATTTCAGAATCACCAGGCACCTGTTGTATTTATTTTCTTGTATATCTTGCCCTTACTTTTAACAACATGTCTAAAACCAAAGTTAGCTTCTTGCCATCCTTTCTAGCTAGCTTCTAGGTAACCTGACTATCCTTTCAAACGTCTCTCTTTCTAGCAACAAAATTATCCCAATACTGAAGGTTTTCTTTCTTACTGTCAATTTAGGAGTATTTATGTCTTTTATTATTTAGATCCAGTCAGATCCTAATTTTTCAAAGTACATGTCTCATAAAGGTCATCCTAATTCACCCTTTCTTCTCCTTTCTCCATTGTATATTTTCATTTATGCCTACAATACTACAAATTCCTTTTTCCTTGTCTCTTATACCAATCTCTATATTGTCATAATTTACGTATGACTCCCAGGTTATTCAGTCAAAATCAAGTTCCATCCCGCGACTTCCCTGTCGAAGAGTCTTTAATGGGTTAATATTTCCTGATGTTTCTAGTTTTGAGCCTCCATAAGTTAGCCTCATGTGGTCTGGCCAGTAAGCATGACTTCAGCCTCCATATTTCGGGGGATGCTATGTTGTCAGCAAGTCCATTGCCCTCTCTGGTGATGGAGAATGAACTATCAACAAGAACCAGGCTGGTGACGGGCTGATGTGGTGATACCTGGACACCTGGACTTGATTCAAGTAAGAGATTGTGTCCTACGAGTTTCATTTGATATGCTGTCATCATTGTTTCTGAGCAATGAAAAACAGGGAAATGGAATGTGGTTTATTCCATTTCCCTCATAGCCATGCTTTTCAAATGGAGCAGAAGTGATGGATGAGAGGCTACTGAGTTACAGAATTCCTTACAGCCTGGTTAAGGCCAGTTAGAAGGAAGGGGAGAAAACAAAAGGAGGATATATTATGCTTATTATTTCTTTTGAGAAAGTATAAGAAGATAGGGTCTGTTTGACACACAGAGGAGTTCTAGGTGAGGATATGGTGAGAAAGAAAATAATGGCCAGGTCTCCATTTGGGTGTGGTCTCCTGTGGTGTTCTTTCAAAGGCCATTTTCTGCTCCAAAAGGCATTAAAATCATTCCCTTGTGTTAGCTTACTACATTTCATCAGTTCAGCAAAATAAGTACTTAAATTGTCCAAGTCTTAGAAGGAGCAAAAACAACTAATTCATGTCCTTTGCTGAGGTTGGGAGTGCTTCCTAAGGAGTTGGTTACCTTCCTCAGCTTTTCCCAGGATCTCTCTCACGGAGGATTGATTCCTCTCCAAGTCTCCCAGGAACGAGAGGCTTGGTTATGGAACCCCTTCTCATTTGATTTGTCATGGTAGGATGTTCCGTAGAATTTCCTTAGATGTAGAAAGTGTTTTTGTATGCTAATTTAACACAGTACCAAATGATAGAAGAATGATCAAATACATGGTATGCAGCAACATGGAGTAAATTTATGGAACGGGAAAATGTTCTTTCAACACATGAAAGTGGTGTAGATGACCATTATGAAGTCTTTTTGTTTATACAGAAATTTGAGAGACTCAGAGATCCTTCTCTGAAATATGTTGGTTCTGTTAGTTCTTCTGAGATGTAAAAACAGATTATGGGCATACCTCATTTTGTTGTGCTTTGCTTTGTTGCACTTGGCAGATACTGTGTCTGTTTGTTTGTTGTTGTTTACAGATTAAAGGTTTGTAGCAACCTGGTGCCATTTTTATAACAGATTTTCTCACTTTGTGTCTTTGTGTCAAATTTTGGTAATTCTCACTGTATTTCAAAAGTTTCATCACTATTATATTTGTCCTGGTTGTCTGTGATCAGTGATTAAAACTCACTGAATGCTTAGTAATGGTCAGCATTTTTTAGCAATAAACTATTTTTAAATTAAGGTGTACACATTTTTTTAGACATAATGCTATTGCACACTTTATCGAATGCAGTATACTGTACACATAATTTTTATATGCATGCACTGGGAAACCAAAAAATTCATTTGACCTCCTTTATTGAGATAGTCACTTTATTGCTGTGGTTTGGAACTGTACTCCCAATATCTCCAAGGTATGCCTGTACATACTTTCAACTTTTTAGATTTAGGGGTACAGTTCAGTCTGGGCAAATGATTAATTTTCCTAGATGGAGATGATTTTCTCATTTAAAAAAGCTATCTCAGTTTATATATTTTGATGTTTTATACTATGATATTTTCAAAAAATTCAATGAGCGTTTGATAGAAAACAGATTTCTTCTTTACATAGCTGAGACAGAAAGAAAAAAAAGAAAAGCATAAACATCACTCCCTTGCTGGTATAGATAACAAAATTGATGGTGGGAGTAGGGATGAGACCATTTGACTCCATTTTGTGGATTTTCTGGAAAGATGCACTTTTAAATAAATCACTTCATGGGAATTTGAGCAAAATTGTTAGTGTCTAGGCTTGAAGAATAAGAAAGGAGCACTTGTGAAGTTACTAACAGAATTTTGGGTAAAGGCAATGGGCCATCATCATTTTAAGTGCTGTCCTTCTCTGGAGCTCCCTTTTCCTCTTTCAGACTCCACCCCCTTCTGTCTCCCCTTCTTCATTTCCCTTTGGTTCCTCTTTCTCACATATACATTTAAAAGATATTAGCTTTTTTTGTTTTTAATTCTGGGGGTTTCATGTTTACAGAACTATTTGGGCGAAGTAAAAAACTATCTTCTAAAGATTCCTTCCCATACGAGTATTGCACATGCCCTGCCCAGCTAGTATCCTAGTATCCCCACCCTTCCCCGTCCTCCAAGAAACAAAAAGAGATAAACACCAGTTTCACATTTCCTGTTGTTGGGAGTTGACCCTCCAATCCACAATTTCATTAAGTACAATTGTTGCATGGAGAAAACGTAAGCTACCCTTTGACAACGATAATGGAAAAAAAAAAAAAAGCTGGATGCTGATGCAAACTTTATATGTATATTTAAGACAAATAACGTGTGTACATAAAGACAGAAGACTGTGCTATTGTGCATCGCATGGATGTTCAATTAGGAGGAAAGGAAATTGCCCATAAAAGGTAGTACATGCTCTGATAGAGGGAGGGGCCACTTGTTCCTGGTGCATACAGATTTTCTATATGATAATTGCTCCTATTCTTGGCCTCCTACCTTAGCTAAGAAAGAAGTGGCTTACATTGGCCTGTATGCATTTAGATGGTTACGGATACCAAATCCAATTATTGACAGCTGCATGGCCACCTAAGCTGTTTTCATCTATGAGTTATTCCTCAGAGCCCGGAGAGGAGGGCAACATTAAAACTCCCTTCTATATATAGGACAGGAGAGGGCAGTAGTGGGGGAAGAAACTGAAGGAGAGAGCATACTGAGAGGGCTAACTTATTAAGCCAAAACAAAAGAGAATTGGAGGGAAGAGAATAAAGCTGATGGTGAGCTAGCATTGAATGAGAGGATTTCCAGGCCAGCATCAATTACAAATGTCTCTTACACAAGGCCATGCCACAGCCTGCTGGGCTGATCAAAAGTCTCTAGTTACAAGCTAAACATTTTCATTGGTCTCAAAATGGATTCCACATTTTTTTTTTTTTTTTTAACATTTGTGACTCTCACCCTGACAGCACTGGAGTCACATGAGAAATTTCCATAAATGCTTATGCTCAGGTTTCAGCCCAAATCAATTAAGTCACACTCTGTGTACAAAAAGATCATCAGGCAATTCTAATGCACAGATAGGATCTAGTACTACTCAGGAGACACAGAAGGCAAGGCAAAAATTTGTAGTGTGTGTGCACAATTTTTCAGGCGTTTTTTATATCTGTGTTATTAGGGCTGAAATATATGAAAAACTATCCTCTATTAAGGTGTTTTCTTACCTATGTACTCCATTTTGTCCTGCATTTACCCCCAGCTTTATTGAGGTATAATTGGACAATAAAATCATAAGACATTTAAAATGTACATGGTGGTGATTTGACATATGTTGTGAAAGAATCTTCCACTTAACTAGTTAAAACATCCATCACCTCACATATTTATCTTGTGTGTGTGTTTGTGTGTGTGTGTGTGTGTGTGTGTGTGTGTGAGAGAGAGAGAGAGAGAGAGAGAGAGAGAGAGAGAGAGAGAAAACATCAATTCTATTTTCTTAGAAAATTTCAATCATACATTACAGTCTTATCAACTACAGTCAACATGTTTTACATTAGATCTCAGACGTTATTCATCTTATAGCTGAAAGTTTGTACCCTTTCTTGCATTTTGTTTACATAAAGTCTAGATGGCTCCCATGCATCAAACTGCATTGTTTAACAGCAGTGTTTCCAAATATACCAATGAAATCAGTGGATAGAAATACTTGGGAAATGTTATACTTTGGGGAGTTTTCAGAGACTTTACTATGTATACTGGTGTGTATATACTTACTAACTTATACTAACATAAATTTTTAATCTCCAATGATATTTTTAATCTCCAACTTATCTCCAATTAAGTTACATATATATATGTATATATATACACACATATATATACATATATACACACATATATATATACATATATACACACACATATATATATACGCATATATATGAAACAGAAGTGTTTTATATATATGTATATATTTGTATGTATATGTATATACATATATATGTATATACATATATATATGTATATAAAGTGTTTCCTAAATTATTCGATCAAATAAATATTTTGCAAGGAGAGAGAGTGTCTGTCTATTTAGTTTTGTGTTCCACAAGATATACTTTGGAAAATAATGTTTAGTGTCTACCACCCCACCCCTAACACCCTCCCTACTGCATTCCTATCCCATAGCTTCTGAAGTTGACTGGCAAGAGTTACACTGGTTCTGATTATAATTCTGAATATCAATGAAACATTACCATATACAGATTTATGTAAACATATATCTTTCACAGTTGCTAAATGTGCATGGTCTTTGCCCAGTGGGCTATGGATAACCCTCCAAAGCCATACAGTGTACAACTTGTTTTTTTAAGTGTTAAGTTCCCAAAAGTCACAAAATTTGACCAGTGCTAGCTCTTTAGTGGGAGTCAATATTCCCATTTACGACAAAGTTTTCTGGGTGTCAAAAGTTTGCCCTCAGTATACTGCTATACCCTGGTTTCTATTGAGAAAGTGTAGTGCATTCATCCATCCCACATATGTTGACCTTGAGACCTGAGAATGGTCAAAAGTATACAGGAGTTCTCAGATCATGTCCCAGTCACCCTTTTCTCAGATGAAGTAGATTTCAGCAAGGAGAGTGTTCAGTTACATGCAGGGAGGTCAAAATTGCTCCTTGCAGAAAAGCTTCAATTCTGTGAGGACATATACCTGTGGACAGAGGCAATCACTCACCTGGGTTATTTCTTGGTCAGTCTCTGCTTTTTTTCTTTCCTCAGGTCTTTATCAACTATTTCCCCATTTCTTGTCTTTGATCACTGTCTTTTATTCTTCTTGTTTTTTTCACCCTTATAGTTACCATGTCATTCTCTTTTGCATTTAAATCTTTATGATATAGTTCCATTTCATGATCTCACAAGTTATATATATCTGATGGCCAAAGAGTTGCCTATTAGTTTATCAGCCCTACTCACTGAGAGAGGTTTTCTAAAAAAGAACTGTAGGGGTTTTAAATTAATTAAGCTCAAATATCTCAAATACAAAAGACATCTTGTTTTACAAAATGGTATAGGAATTTAGAGTACATTGTGATTATATTTTAATTAATTATTAGGATTTTGGGGCTATTTTAACACAGAATAAATTGATAAAAATAGTAACAGCATAATTCTGAATTGATTATTTGCAAGTAAAGAAATAAAGATATAATAAAAACCAGTAGAGTTTTAAAAATCCATTTAAACATTTTCCGTGGACACTATTTAGGGTTTACTTTGAGATTACAGGTACTTTTCCAACTACCAAGCCCAATAAGACAGCCTCTCGAGGCCCTCCAAAATGGACAAGTTTTATGACCCTTCAGTCTTTTCCTCCTTTCATCTTCATAAGGTGAATAAATTGTTTTCTATACAGCATTCAATCTGGAGATCTTCTCTCTAGAGACTCAAATCTTCTTTTGCTCTTTGTAGCCATATTTTTAAAACCCTGTGATATCTTCCAGAAGAGTAGGCTTTGTATATAGCCTCAATGGACTCAAACATTAGGAACCTAAATGAAAATCAGGGAAGTCAAGATCTTCGCTTATGTCATTGGTGAATTGTTTTTGCTGGGATATTTTTGTAATACACTTCTTGAATTTATAAAGTCCTTTATATTCTTAAAAGGAATTTTAGATCAATCAACTTCTGAGAATCTTTTCTTGTGGCCAAGATGTAACTGTTTCTGGAAGCCATTATTTGCAAAGAAGGAAAATGTTGTTTACAAGGGCTCTGTCCATTCACACAACCAGAATCCATGTCTTGAATATTAGTTTTTGTTTTTGTTTTTTTTTTTTTTTTGTCTGTAGATACATAGTTACTCTTATGACTACTTTAAGGGAGAACAAAGTGAAAGAAAAGGAAGGATTAATAAAAGTAAGGAAGAGAAGAAGAGGGGCAATGCATCTTTATATATTAGCCTTACAATGAATAAAATGGTTTTTGAAAGTGGAAATGAATTGGTCTTAATAATGAGTCAAAATAAATATTTTAAGATAAGAGAAACAAAATAAGAAAATTTATAATGAAATATTTTCTAATATACTTTTAATAAATAAGTTTCTTCAGACCTATATTGATGTTTTCTTTCTCTTTCCTTTCTCTTCTGTTTATATCCCTTCTCACCCCTTCCCCTCTTCATTTCCTCTTACTTTTTCATAATGCTTATGATGCGACACTGATCAAAATGGAAAGTTTAAAATTATTATGTCTATTGAGAATTAATAATATTTTAAAGCTCATGTGAGGAGCATCAAATTGCTATTAACTTATTGCTAATCTTGTCAACAAAGGCATCGGGAAAATTATATATAATGTTCCACAATGTCAGCAGTAGTACATTAAGCATTAACTATTATTAGGAAACAATTGAAGAAGAAGTGGATAAGTGGTGAATAGTTGTCCTGGATAGCAAATCCCATCTTCCTGTTTTGCTCTATGGGTTTGAAATGATTTTTCAAGCTCCAGAGTAAACAAAGTAAAGAGAAAATGTCTACATTTCATTCTCATAAACTATAGAATGCTCTATGGCTTTTTATGTCTAATTACACTTCATAAAGGGTTTTGAATCAAAGATATAACACCACTAGCTATTAGGTATTTAAGAATTATAAGAAGAATCTCAGGAAATTTTCTCTTCATCCTGACAGAGTATCTTTCCTTCCTCTTCGCCTCCTTCCTATTCTGGTTCATTAGATTTATTAACCAGGGAGGCTGTATTAACCCATGTATGTATATTTTCCATGATATACAAAAGTCCTTGGATTAATCTCATTATGTTAGAAAATGTATTTCCATAAAGAGTGTTGTTTTGTTGCTATGCTGCTGAATTTTACTCTGGTAATGAAATAGGCTTCAGTGTTTCACTTGCATGAATGTATTAGAAGGAATACATTTAATAAGGTGATGAACATAATATTTGGCAGATATGAAATCTGGGATAACCTCTTTACCTCTTTCAGCAGAAAATACTAAGTGATTTTTCATAATTTACTGACCACAGCTGGATGACTCTATTTATCATGTGAAGGGGAGGGATTTTGATCCCTTGAATTACACAAGGTAGGCATACATTTTGTGTTTAGAGAAAAAGCTGTATGTCAGGATTTGAAGATTCATAGACTTAAAGAATCTCATATTTGGGATGTTTAAAGGCCCCTGCTTCAACCTGCTATTTAATGCTCAAATCAACTCAGATTCCAATAGCTACTATCTGCTGAGCTGTGTAATAAGTGCTTTAGAAACATGCTCACATTTAATCTTCCTATCAGGTATGGGTTATTGAAAAAGAAATTAACAGTTCAAGGAAGTTAAATAATTTGCCCAAAGATACATAGCTACCTAGTAAGTGGTGGATTCAAGATGTGAACTTCTAGCTATAGGGCTCCATAGGCAATGTTCTTTGCATTGCCACCAGATTATTTGAACTTATAACACAATTTACATTGAAGAATCTGAGAAGACTATGCTTTTGGTTAGCCAAAGATAGATACTGCATTCATCTGTTCCCTGACTGTAACTAGGAGCAGTTTCTCTCTTAAGAGTGAAGCCCAAGCTTCTATAAATATTTTTTTTCTACAGATAAATGATACTCCTGACTAGGATTTATTTTTGTGATCCAAATCCATTTTTCCTCCCTTCCAATAAAGAGGAGGAACCATCTCTACAGAAAATAATATTACCTGAGTGAGGAGAACAATCAAATTGTCTTCCAGGCATGGACAACTTGTGATATGACATTTATCTTTTATAAAAGGAAGAAAAAAATCATACTTTGGAAACAACCCACAGTTGGTCTGTACCAGTCCTTAGTAGTTTATGGGAATCTATATTCATAGTGCCTAAAGGACAATGTCCTGACAATTTATTGCTCTGAATCTTACTTTCTTCACTAATGCATAGAACAAGAACATATTCCAGATATTTGAAAAGTGCTTTGAACAACTTAGTATTAATCTACAGGGGTTTATTATTCAACTTCAAATCTTGGCTCTTTTAATTTCAAAAACATGTATTTAATATTTATTGAGTACTTGCTAAATTCTGGAAACTGTTCTAAGCATCTTACATGCCTTACCTCACTTGACCATTATAATAACCCTATCATATATGTACTATTGATACCTTTATTTTATAGATGAGGAGTTTGCTATTGAGAAAGATTAACTACTTTGCTTTATGTTCACAGAGCCAGTAAGGGGGGTAGTCAGGATTCAAATCTGAATAGTCAGAAACTAGATGGAACCTGAAGAAGTGAGCTGGAAGTAGAAGTGCATGGTATGGGGGAGGTCATTTGCATAGATATTAGTGGTCCTTCCACTTGGCACTAGCCTGGGGGAAAGATCTCAAAGCAGAAATGTTACCTAAAATTAAAAATATTTTTGGGAAGAGTTAACATGAGTACGGTCATCCAGGTCTTTCCCCTAAAGGGATGTCTCTCCCAAGTAGACTGTGGAGTTTTCCACCTTGTCCTACTGCCAAGTTCCAACCAAAAAATCTATATGACTAATGACGATGCAAGAGGCAAAGAGCAGCTTTATTTTCAGATTCCAGATGGAGTTTATGATGTTGTCAGATAGAAAGTCATTTGACTTACAACCACAGTAGAGTCAGTACGGATGCTTTTCGGAGACATAATATATGTGGAATGCTACATCATAATTTAACTTTTCAAATATATTACTGCGTTTTAAAATTTAGCAGAACTTTTAAGATAGAAAACTTCAATAATAAACACTTCTGAGTAGTAATTATGGTAACAAAATCATAATGATAAGAATGGGTACTCTGGCATCAAACCTGGGCTTTAATCCTGGTTTAGGCTATGGAACTTGGACATTTTATTAAAAACTTTTGTATCTCAGTTGTATTATTTGGAAAAGGGGGATAATAACCTTTAGCATGGTTTGGAATTACAAATTAATACAAGTAAAGCACTCAAAACAGTGCTCAGCACTAAGGAAGTAATTCAATCAAGTCAGCTCTTAAAAGTCCACTTCAATTTCCTTTGGATGATGTTAGATCGGATGAAGATAAATACTTCAACTCAGCAACTACCTCCCTCCCTCTCTCCCTCTCTCTCTCTCTCTCTCTTTTTTTTTTTTTTTTTTTTGCTTAATTTATGGTGACTTTTTTTAATTAATTTTTTTAATGTTTTTATTTATTTTTGAAGGAGAGAGAGACACAGAGCATGAGCAGGGGAGGAGCAGAGAGAGAGGGAAACACAGAATCTGAAGTGGGATTCAGGCTCTAAGCTGTCAGCACAGAGCCCGATGCAGGGCTCGAACTCACGACCTGTGAGATCATGACCAGAGCCGAAGTCAGATGCTTAACTGACTGAGCCACCCAGGCGCCCCTATGGTGACTCTGTTTAAGTTTTTCCCATTAACTTGTCTAATACCTGTTATATTTTGTTATACACATGTGACCTCGATGCCACTTCGCTATGCTTAATAGCAGATTCATTCATGAGATGGTTCTTTTTGTTGCACAAAGCAATACTCCTTTCAAAGGATAGAACTTTTTCTATAATAATAAATTCTAGACACCGAATTGAGTATTTTCTAACAGGGGAACTTTAATGGGCATTTCTATCAAACAAATTTTTTTTCTTGTTCCTTTCAATATTGATGTTTAGATGTGGGAGGCTTACAAGGCAAGGCCTAGTGTCAGAATGACTGAGTCTAATCTGCATCTACTTTATATATCTGCAAGAAATATAAATCCTCAATTAAAGTTGGTTATAAGGATAATTATTATATAATTTCTTAGATTTTTGTATTAATCCTTAATCAATTAGTATCTTAAATACTAGAAAGAGCTAAAAGTAATAAGAAGGGTGTAACAGTAAGACTAAACTCCTGCCCTACAATTTATAAAAGAGTATGGACCATGAAGTTTGAAAAATATTGTAACATAATCTGCATTTTTCAAATATATTTCAAAAAGCACAGGCCTAAGTGCCCAAACAGGCACAGATGTGTCTCTCTGTATTCTTACCTTCCTGAATAAGAAAAATGTAAGTAGTTTGCATCAAATAGTATAAAATAATGGTGGATTACAAATACGAGATCATACCATTTGCTCTCAGGAAGACATGCAGACAGATGGCCGTGCATAATGCAAGGATTGTATTAAATGTAAGGAACTCTTTTATAGCCTTCCACTCATTTTTTCCCCTAAATTCAACCTTAAGATTTCTTTTGATGGAGTGCCTTTGTTTCAAAGAAGAGACATATAACAAGTCAAGACCAGTTAAAAGAAAGGGCTTTGGCATCAGAAAAGAAGAGGCTTCCAGTGTCCCTCCTTTTACTGACCAGCTATGTGACCTTGGTCAGTTTTTCTACTTCTCTAAGCCTAAATTTTCAGGATTACTCGTAGTATTCATCTCATTGGCTTGTTGTGAGGACTACATGAGATAACACACTTAAGAGCACGTAACACATGACTAACATACTAGTTATTAAGCCTACCAAATTCCTTAGGATTATAATGATTTGAATCTTTGCCTACTAAATAATCCTTGTGTGTAAAACACAAACAGGATATTCTGTGTAATATGTGGTTCACCCAGTTGGATCAGGCTGGTCTGAGGTATGCTTCCATAAGGCACTAAAAACAACTCAAAGAACTAGGACCATCCATCGATAGCCAGTGTAGTACTCAATTTCCCCAAGGTCTTTTTCAGCTCAAACACTGTAGAAAGAACAAGTGGAGCAGGCTTTCGGATAATCACTTCAGGCGCAGCAAAAAACCTTTTCAGATTTAATGCTCTCCAAGGAGGTAAGCTAGAGCAAGGGTTTCTGCCAGAAAGCTGGTGATCGGGAGACGGATGGGATAGAACTTACTCCCCAGGGAGACCAGCAGATGAGGGCACGTGAGGAAAAGGGTATTGAGAATTTCCCCAATCTAGAGACTCTGGTTACTGGGACTCTCCCAAAGTTTCTGAAAAGAGAAAGGGCCCTTCCTGGAAAATGGTATAAAGGATTCTACTTAGCTATGCCACGTGCTTTACCTTGCCTAGCTCAAATAAAGAAGAGATGGCATATTCTTGGGACAGGGTAGTTCAGGTGGGACTACCTCTTATTCATCTTTGTATTTGCACAGTAATGCCTGGCACTAGGAGAGTTTCTGGCACAAAGTAGTCAGAAATTGTAGCATTGTTTGCAACGGGTTAATTTTTGCCCAGCTCTGTGGCTACCGGCACTGCCAGCTGTATCAATCTGCCAGTATCATTTCACCTTTTGGTTTCCCCATGCAAAATGGAGCTAACAATAGTTTCTACCTTGAAATTTTTCTCCGTTGATAAAATGAGATAATACATGTGAATTCTCTTTGCAAACTCTAACTTGCTAACAGATATTAAAATGAAAGATAAGAGCTATTTCCACACTGTTATTACTCCAATAATTCCAGACACTAAGATTTTAGGGTTAAGTTTCTGTTTTGTCAGTGATACTTTTCCAATAAATGTAAGGTAGCTTTTAAAGATAAGACCTTCCTTCCACACACAATTCAGCGAATACAATTTTGTTTGTGTGAAAAAAATCTAGCTTGTAAACATTTCCATTCTTACTGAACTGGATCTCATGCAAAATAATGAGTTCATCATGCTCTAAGGTTTACTGCCTTTTGGTTGGCCTAATCTAAATTTAGAAATGTAACCCTTTTATGCACACTTCTATGTGGACTATGTCTGCAGGTCACAAGAAAGTTAGTCTGACTTGATGATGTGTCTGTGTTAGAGTTGGCCATTTGCTCTAACATACAATGCCAACATTTTAGTAGCTTCACATAATAAAACATATTTTTCTCTCCTATAACAGTCCATCATGAATGTTCTCAGTCAGGAAGTTGTTTTTGTTTGTTTTGTTGTTGTTGTTGTTTTGTGGCTCTCCTCCAGGTGATGATTCAGGGATCAAGGCTCTTACCACACTGTGGCTCTACTAACCCCGAAGGGCCTGGAGTCATCTCCAAGAAAATAGAACATGAAAAATTGCTTGTGTGAGGCTTCACTGGCCATTAGTCAAAGCTTGGTCATGTCCCACCAAACATGAAAAGGAGCCTTGGAAATGTGGTCTAGCTAGAAAAAAGCAAAAGGGCTGTATTTGTCTCTGCCAAAGAGATATTTCTAAATGTCCATAATGACATTTAGAAATGGATAATGAGGGGCGCCTGGGTGGCTCAGTTGGTTAAGCGTCCGACTTCAGCTCAGGTCATGATCTCGCGGTCTGTGAGTTCGAGCCCCGCATTGGGCTCTGTGCTGACAGCTCAGAGCCTGGAGCCTGTTTCAGATTCTGTGTGTCCCTCTCTCTCTCTCTGACCCTCCCCCATTCATGCTGTATCTCTCTCTGTCTCAAAAATTAATAAACGTTAAAAAATTTAAAAAAAGAAATGGATAATGAATATTATATTTTAATGAATATCATAATTGCATCTCTGTGTAATGTTAATTCAAAAAGTGTGACAAATAATCACACACTCTCTGAGTCTTCTTTTTAAGTGTATGTAGGACATAAACACCTGGCCAACAGGGCTTTGGTACATAAAAATTACTTACAGAAAAACTTTTATTAGCAAAATTTCCTTATATTTTACTCTTCTAAGATCGATCTATCTACCTATCTTCATTTTTATCTATTATTTTTCAGTTGAGAAAGCTTTATTGGATGTGAAAATATATCTTTTTTACATAATTTAAATAATAGTATAACACTTTTCTTCAAATTTCCTAAGACACATCTTTTCAATGCAAAACATAATCTTGAAAATTGTCACTCCTTAAAAAAATGATTTGCAATAAAAATGCTTTCCAATTTTAATTCCAATGTTAAGTCTAAATATCATAATTCATCATTTGATAAACTAACTTTGTACAGCATCTTGGAGGCCAAAATAACCTGAAACATGGGATACCATTTGTTTCTTAAAGGCACATTAGACCTCAGGGGATAATCTCACTAAGAAGTGCTTTGAATAAAAATAATCAGGTTATGAATTATAATTATTTGTATATATATGTGTGTTTTCAAAAAACTTCATTATGTTCAGCACTCATATTTATCACACCCAGAGATTCACTGATTCTCAGAGTTTAGTATTAGAATACCTAAGATTTGTACTGGAAAAAAAATAAATATGGTAAGTATACTAAGCTCAGAAAGAAGTTTAGAAAAAGTACTATACGAGTTTAGAGAAAGCACACGGAAGCTTCTGGTTGTGAAGGAAATCAGAGGTTGCTTCAAAAAAGAAATGCCATTTCAATTAGTTCTTGAAGATTCAAGTTTGGGGCGCCTGGGTGGCGCAGTCGGTTAAGCGTCCGACTTCAGCCAGGTCACGATCTCGTGGTCCGTGAGTTCGAGCCCCGCATCAGGCTCTGGGCTGATGGCTCAGAGCCTGGAGCCTGTTTCCGATTCTGTGTCTCCCTCTCTCTCTGCCCCTTCCCCGTTCATGCTCTGTCTCTCTCTGTCCCAAAAATAAAATAAACGTTGAAAAAAAAAAAAAGATTCAAGTTCACAACAAAATTGAGGAAAGATAATTTTTGCCAGAAAACAATTTACAGACAAAATTAGGAGAAAAGTTGAGAATCAGTAATACACAAGAAACAATGTTGTTAAAATGTCCCCCATGTAGACAGCATGGAGGAGATTATGGGGAAATAGGGCTGGGAAAGTAGAGGGTGATGGAAAAGCCTGAAATCGTTGGCAAAATCCCTATTGGCTTAGTTCAATGAAAAAAGGTGTTATATTTTTGCCAGGCACCGTTTTTGGATAGAGATAGAGATTGTGATGGGAATTGAAAGAATACTGAACTCCTTCAGACTGAGTTTGAACTTCCTAGCGTTCACTTATATTATCTAATATTTGTTACAATCATGGTCCCTTTAGTATTTGAAGTTAGTAAGCCCTCCCTTACATGACTCTAAAAATGAGCAAGAACGTTGTTTTTTGAAAACATTATCAACGCATCAGTCCCAAACTGAAAAGCTAAAAAGAAAAATGCAGGAAATCTTCAGAAATCTTTGACAGTAAGAAAAATAAAAGGGTTAGATTAAAAACCTATAAACTTTTAACAGTGTATTATTCACAACAAACCATTTCAACACTTTCCATAAACTCTTTTTCTGCCTTAGATAGATTAACTGTGCTTTAGCTCTATGAATATTTGTAGAATATGATAAATGACATAACAGTGTTGTCTATTGTGAAATGAAAATGTCAGTTTAATGAGGGCAGTGTATCGCTTCCTCACCAGGACCTGGGACTGGGTCTAACTCATGAGAGCCATTGAATATTTCTCTGATGAACAGATGAATGTTTAATCTGAATCAAAAGTACATATAGTTTAATTCCTATTCTGCACTCTAGAAGTGTGTATAAATATTTATAAAATTAAACTTTTCTGAACATTTAGAGTTTTAGTCTTACTCTGCTTGGATTATTGAAAGCTTTTAAAAACAATGTAGATCTAGGTTTCAAGGTAAAATTGGGCAGTTCCTAGCTGCCATCCTTTAGTTGCCTTTATTCTTTAAAATTTCACTGGCTTCAAAATAAGTAAATATATATATGAAACTGGACACCAAAAGAAGGACAATGTGAACATATAATAACTAATAACACTTGTTCATCTTCAGCCCATGCTTACCTCTTCTCTCCCCAACTCTCATCTCCCAACACTGACATATAGGCCTAATTTTCAAAGTTAGGTTAATGCTCAGTATTTTTAATGGTCTCTATAAGCCCAAATGCAAGGAAACAACTCAAGATACTTTCCATTTATGTTGTATCATTCATGCTGGGCTTGGTCAAGTGGAAGTTCATGTTACAGAACAGGCAAAAAGTTGCTTATTTTCACTTATGTTTAATAATCATTTTTTTCTTTTTGCTGTGGAAAACATTAATATCCTCCTTTTCCCTGAATAAAAAGTAAAATTTTTGCAAGTTAGTACTAAGTGCACACATAGAACATTTATATTTCACCATTACACCTCACTATTCAAAGTATCTTTTAGGGATAATTTAAAAGTAATGTCTTAAATATAGACTAAAAAAATGACTAGTGTATTCAGTCTAAACTGGAAGCAAAAACAATCAAACTCTTTGCTGTCAAATATCTGCTTTATTTACTATAGATGGACCTTTTCAACAGGCATAAAACAGTGGCAAAATATTAATGGAGGAAATATTTTCCAACCTTATTTACCTCTAACAAAAATACCTCCAGGAATTTCTAGAGATTTATTGTTTCTCAGGAGAAATTATAATGAATAATATTTTATTTATAATTAACACTTATTTCCCATAAAATTGAAAGTAATTGTATTACCAATTAATCTGAATTAAAAGATCTTTTTCTGAAGGGTTCTTCAAAGGAATTGAAAAGCAAGCAGACATTGAAATGGTTTTCAGTAGCTGGAATTATTGATAAACTATCACAAGGAAAGCCACATCATTCAGTTGGTGCAAGCTCTGATCCCAGACCCCTTTAAACAGACTCTTTCACCTACTAGAAAACTATTTTACATTAAAATGATATTCCTGTGTTATAGGAATATGAATATAATAGTTTTATATATTTCATATTAAGATTCTGGAATATGTAGGAGTCATATAGTTATGGAGAAACTATCGTAACACTTCAGTGATGATACAAATTTCAGAGTAGTGAGATTTTCCACCAAAATTTGACTTATTGACTTCAAAACTCACGGAAAAAATGTAAAGCATGTATTTAATTTTTTAATTGAAATGCATTAAAATTAGATTATATTTTGGAAATCCTGCTACACCCTGTGTGATGACTGGTAATGCATGCTAAGATCAAGTTTGGAATTCAGTGCTTGCAAATTCTTTTTGAAATCTGAACTTTTATCAGTGACTCCAGCAGAGGGCACCCGCAGGTAACTTCCAACTTCTTTCTTTTCCTGCCTGCCTTTAGTCTCCTTAAATCATGCAGGGGCTCCCTCTGCTGTCCTTTCAGACCAGAGAACAGAAAGATGTCAATTCATTGACCCACAACCTCACAAATTTTGTGCAATTATATTTTAAACATTATTACAAAATGTTGTAGTTGCAGAGCTATTGAACTTCACTATCTACAGGATTACAAGAAAAAATAGCAAGCAAGTTGAGTAAGGCTTAGTTAAATACCTCTGTAAATAAATGCTGAAAATGTTATTTCTTCTAAGGTGGCTAGGTAGGCAAATAAATTCTAATGGTACCTGCATATTATACAGTAGGAGGAGAGAATGGCACATAGATATTGAATTTTACTTGTGATGAATCAGAGAATCAAAATACCTGGATTAATGTCTCTGTGAGTGAATAAATGTGTGTGTGTGTGTGTGTGTGTGTGTGTGTGTGTGTGTGTGCGCGCGCACTGGGTGGGGAATAGAGGTAGAGAGGAAAGAGACACTACCTACTTGACTTTACAACTACCTTTGACCCAAGTTATTTTTCATTATTGTTTTTTTTATTTATATTTTCCTTTTTTCATTTTAAATAAAGCCAGAAAATAGGTTTTGGCAAACTTTTAGTTTGTCCACTTATCTAATACAATTAAAACAAATGAGATTATGTGTTTCTGCAAATGCAGAAAGGATACATATTGAGGTAATTGTGTTGATAATTGTTTATTTCAAAATAAATTTAAAAACTAAACAGTGGGGTAATTGCCAAAGAAGTCTTTCTTAGCTGGTAATATATCTTGCTACATACTGAATGCTGTTTAATTTTTGTATAAAAGCCATTAACAAATTAGTGGAATAACATAGATTTTAATTTCAAATAAGTATTCTAATTCTTTACTTTTCTACCAGGATTTGTCTCAGTTTTACGTATTGATAAATGAAATTGTGTTTGCCTTTTATACCTCAAGCTAAACATAAGCCAACAAAATTATGGAAACTCTTGGAATGTCAAAATCCATTAGCTCCTTTTTAATAATGAATCTCAATAAATGGGATATTCATGCTTTAATGTCGCAATAATAATGGACCTCTTTCTACTAATTGGCCAAGTGTGTCTTCTGATTGTTAACAATAAAGAATCGTTATCTACGATACATTAGTTAAATGGATAAATGATGAGGCAGAAAAGAGAAATGATCTTACACAATATAATAAGAAACAGATCTGTCAGGTCTGGTGGGCTATTCCAAACGTTACCAACAGTAGGGTTCTTGTGGGAGAAAGCCAATGGAGTTTTTTCAAAATTTCTCTTGTGGGATTTGGAATAAGATGTGTAATGCTGTCTGGCTACATAAAGTTGTCATCTTGAGTAGAGGCATTCCTTGCACCACTGGCGCTACTCTATTCATCCAGTGGTTCTGGAACCAAAATTTGGGGAAAATTGCAAAACCATTATCATTAAAATATTTTTTGTTTTAATTTTACAAGCCTGTAAATCTATTACCCCATAGTCAGAGAAGGTTTCCAAACAAACCGTATGAGAACACAATGCAACAGGAGGTACAGCTTACAGTTTGAGGAGTTAATATTTTAGTTAAGTTAGTCCATTTGTCTCATGATTGTTCCAGGTCTGGGGCATTGGTTGGAGAGCAGAAGGTGAAATCTAAACTTTAATGAGTGATGCAATTTTAGGTGTAGCAGAAACAAATCCTTAATAATATTTTACAGTAGATCTTTGCTTGTGATATATTTCAAGGAGTGGATTTTATTCTTCCGATTTGGCATACATTTATCTAGGAAATTATATTTCTGGAAATAGAAAATTATTTTTTTATTCACCCGTAGTTTAGTCCTAAAGCATTGTGGAAAATTTGGATCACCATCTTACCTTTAACATCCCCCTTATTGTTCTTAAAGTTGACTGGAAGTCTTTCTCATTCTGCTTGTTTGACTCTATCTTCTGGCCTTACCAATTACTTGTCTTTAAAAGCAATCAACGATGCCGCTTTGAGGAAGCACAAAGCCCAGGCCACACCAAATATTGAAAATTATGACTAAAATCACATTATATTCAGAAATAAGAAAACATGTCTTTAGTAGAGTCCAATAAAACAGTATCATAGAAAAAAATCATTCCAATTAGGTGATTTTTAGGAGATTTTTATATTAAAATGTTTGACCAGATATACTTTTTATAAAGGTGGGATTTGGCACGCTTACGTATGCATGAATTGTTTTTTTCTTTAGAATTGCTACCATAAAAAAAATGACTCAGATTCACACAACAGCCTTCTTTGCTGTAACTAATCCCTCCAGATCTGGCTGAGTTGTTCAGGCTGTGCTTCCTGCCTGAACCCGCCTGTGTGAACTAAAGGCAGAACAGAAACAAAATAAAAATTCAGCAAAGATCCTTTTCATTATTTTTTAAGAATCCCCAAAGTTCTTGTCAAATTAGTTAACTTCAAAGTGTGTCCCTGTCTCTCTAACATTGTCTCTGCGTGAAATCCTATTCATTCATTGTCTTGGGGGGGCGGGGGGGGAGAAAAAGGAAGTTCCAGGTCTTTTCAGGGAGTGTTTCAAGGAACCCCTGTGTATTCCAGAAATAAGAAGGCACTGAAGGTTTGTAACAGTAACAGTAGAGCAAATCAGACACTTTCTTCTTCTAAGAAGAATTACCTACAAAAATATTAAGAAATCTAAAAGGATTTTATTTGAGGAAAGTCTACAAAATAATCTGCTTCAACTATGAGGGTTCTTCTCTCTTTCTCTCTCTCTCTTCTAAGATTGGAGGAATTAGGACTACAGATAATTCATATGGATCAAAGTGGGTTGGTTTAGTTTATCTCATGTAAGGTTTTATTTGAATCTTTTACAAAAAGATTTTGGATTAAGTCTTGTTGGGTCTCTGTTTTGCAACTCTAAGCTCTGTGTTATTTATAATATTTTAACAGGGATTAGTGGAAGGGAGGTAAAGTGATAAGCTTCCACATTTAAATAGTTTTTCCAGCAAATTTTAGTTAAAATATCACAGACTATATTTGCACAGATGGAATGCACTGATAGAGCATCAGTCTGGCAGTGACTCACAAGTCCAGGTTTCTCTTGTGAACATTAGTCCATGGAAGTCATTTCACAATAGGAAAACCTTCTAGACAATGGGCCCATCTAGTCTAACTGTTAATATTCCTAATTTTCACGTAAACCACCATGATCTCACTACTGGCATAAGAATTTTTTTAAAGTTAGGCTAAAAAACATTTAAGGATTATGTAACTCCACCATTTATAATTTTAAATCCTCTGGAAGATATCATCAGCCCATACATTCTTTAGGACCATATGTTGCCCTTGAAGACTATCATCCCAGAGAGATAGAATGTAGAACTTACCTCCTTATTATAGCATGGTTTTCCGTTCTGTATTAAACACAAGTATTTTGCATAAAAGAAATTTGTTCTACACATGTTTGTCTCCTTGTAAGATGACCCGTCTCTAACACAAGTTTGTGAGTCATTGAGTTTTTCCTTGAATTTTCCACTTTAGCTAAATTTAGGTGGTACCTAAATCTTTTCTAGTGGAAATTTAAGTCTTACTTTTCCTATCTTAGAAAGCTGAGCCTGTTGTGTAGGAATTCTTTTGGTGAACAGTTTGGCCTGGGTGGTTTTGTTTCCCATAGAAGAATGTAATCTGTTGCTCAACTGATAGACTCTGTTCTATGAGAATAGCATAGCTCTGTGTTTTATGAGTACAGCCAGGAACACATAATCACATAGGATTCCTCATACTATCTACTGGCTAGCTATCTATCTACAAACATGTTTTTAGAATGCCTTTCAGTTATGGTCCATCCAGACACCAACCCAATCATCTTTGTATTATTTATATTTGACCTTGCTTTATAAATAATTTGGTATAGTTGATGACAAGTATGGACATCGAAAAAGTATGTATGAATAGATACTGATGTTTCAGGGACTAAGGAGAAAAAAAAAAAGAAAAGAAGAGTGTAACATCTTGGAGACGAATGGCTGCATCTTGGCTTAACACACAAAATGTGATCAATCATTATTTGTTGAAGAAATGAATGGATAGAGAAATGATAGATGTAAAGACAAAATTAAGAGGCAAAAATGCATAGTTTGTCTCTCAGGTTCTGTGTTTCGGAGTAGTCAGCACCCACTCACCCACCACCCACCCCTGACACACACAATGGTAAATCTCATAAAATCAGACCTTTATTTTTCAAAGTTTATTTCTCTCTAAATAAGAAGGATGGTAACTGAGGGAGAGAATATGAAGTGAGTTGTTCCACTTTGTACATGGGGGTACATTCTCTTTTCATTCTTAAAAAGCTGCATAGATTGTACTGTCCTGAATTCAAATGAAAGAATGTAACTATTACGGGAAATGGAAAAAAGAAAAGCCCTATCATTTCTTATCAACTTTCTAATGGCCCTGTTTGTCAAATAATATGCCAGCTGTAAAGTCCTTAATAATAACTTCTTAAAATTAAGCATTGAGAACCTGGAAAAATATTTTTCTGGATAGAAAAAAAAAACAGACACAGAAAATCCCTGACTTCATGTCACTTTAAATCAATGAAAGAATTGTCATAGTAATCTACTAGTCCAGCATTCTTGCAGTGAAAGGTTTGCTCTGCAGAGCAAAGGGCTATTTATCTTCCTTGATATCAACCTCAACATTTAGAGAGAGAGAAAAGACAGCTTAGTTTCTGTGACTAACCTTTTGTTACTCCGTTATCTGTGAATTCATATCAGCTTTAAAATTTTCATTTTCAGGAAAGTTATTTTCAAATACATTAGCCATTTCAAGCTCTAGGATATGATTATGATATTCCAATGCATGCATAGGTAGTACATGCACACATACGATACTCGCATACACACATAACACAATGTAGATGGAATGTGTCTGCAGGTGTTGATTTATTCATATATTAGTGTACCTCTTTGTATGTCCAGGTTAACTGAACATATTTCTGCATGTGTGTGCATGAATTCACAAGCATATGCTATAGAAGGTACACCTACACACTTTCTCAATTGTCATCTTTGGCCTTGCACATTACTATTTCCCAATCTTCGTGGCCTCAAGCATAAGCATACCTTTCCTCCCCTGTTTACTGATTTACTCTTCACCAGATAAACACAATCCTGTGACCATGACCTGCCCTTATCCTGTCTTCCTTTGCCAACCAAAGGAAGTATGAGTGCCCGAGATCCTTATCGGTGGGCAGGGGGAAAATCATTTATCGGTGGTAAAGTTTGGGACTTGCACAAGAGAAACTGACACTTTTGAATACTCCAGTGACTATCTGGAGCCAGCAGATGTTACTCTGCATGTTTTAAGCTTAATGACCTCTCCCACCATGTAAAGATTATAATGTTTCATTTCTCAGTAAACCTAAATGAAAACTTACTATTTGAGAAAGAATATCATTTCTCCTGGGAAAACAAATCAATACCAGTTCTCTAGTTTCAATACTTACAGTAAGCACATATTTCTCATGCTGTATTCACAAAGGCATCCCTTTGTACAAATAAGTTTAGATGCTTGCTAAAATTCAACGGGGCAGGCTGAGTCTGTAAGAACATTGACAAGTCAAGGTTTTCACACAGAGATCATGTGCACATTTTGCTTGCGTTATATTAAATTAATAATGGAGAAATATGGTTGAAAATATATATACCATCGGCAACCACAAATGTCTATATTACAGATTATGCGGTTGGGCTGCAAGCTATTGCATGCGAAGAATGCCCGGGCACCACCTTGCTTTTCCGAACACCATGACAGTATGAATTATCATCTATTTACAGCAAAAACTAAGACTGTTAAATCAAAAGGGATCAATTTAACCCTTGCAGTCTAAGAAAGTTCTGATACATGACTATCACACCATTGACTAGAAAAAATACCTTAACTATTGACATTAACCATGTTTCACATCTTGCTCTCTTTTTTCTCAGTCGGATTTAATTGTTCAGGACACTATCCTCCTTTCTTTGAGGGTCTCCACTTTTAGTATGAATTTCTAGCACCAAAATGCCACAGCTCTTCAATGTGTCTGGCTTTTATGCTAAACTGTTTTGCACATTATAATTAATGATAATTATATCAATCACCACCGGGAAAATATTTCAATATCAATTTCTTTAGCCCCAGAGTCTCTAAACAAGTTTAGCTACTTCATTTTTATAGATGGTACCATAAAGAGTGACAAACCAAGGGAAGGTCCTAGGAATTTGTTGGTGGTGGTGGTGGTGTTTTTACAGAGCAGATACATTTGTTGTCCATATTATTGGTTTCTAGTATTACATAGTAAAGCGCTGCAAGTGAATTCCAAGTGTACAGCAAATTTATACACACTCACCATGTTTTTTCCAGGCTGCGCTCACCACTTCTTTCCCTTCCTGCCTGACAATATGTTGCCATGCTATAAAAGCCCTAATGCCCATTTTCAACGATTAGCTGTACATCAGCATTACCACCACAAATCCACAAGTTTCACATCAAGCATTAAATGGGATGAATATTGATCTGCTAAAGAGGATTTATTTATTTCTAGCTCTATCCAAAGATCAACTGCTAGCAGCTTTTGGGGGATCTGTGAAGCTCTCACAGCACAAAGCTACTGCATACATGACACTGGACTTGACATTTCAGTTCTGGAAGAAAACCAAACAGTAAATTCAGTGCAATAATCCTAGATAAATGAGATGATCACTGGAAAAGCTGAGATAGTTAAGTGGTCTATCAGAGAAGTCCAACGGATGGTATTGAACAGTTGCTACATAGAATCCTCACTCATGTCAATATGGTCCAAAGCACCATCATATCAGATGCCAATATAATCACATTAAAACAAGCTCTACCTCCTGCTCTGATTTTTCTGCCTGTGTGTTTTGCCGGATTTACAAGTGATTGTAAATAATGCACAATGTGACAAAAGCTGGAGCTTAAAGAGTATGCATAGCAATTGTTTTGAATATGTGTAAGCTGCATTATAATGTGGCATGACATATATGAAATGCATTAAATCGAATTATGCTATATAGCGTGCGGGATGCAGTTCCTTATTCTTACTGGTAGCTCAAGGGATGAGGGGGCAGATCTGTGTAACCTAAATCCAATCAGTTTTTGAAAACAAAGATCAAATTCTGTCATGAATCTTCTAAGACTTGTGCAGCACTCTCCCACCGCCCCAATTGGGAGTACCTGTTCTCCTGTTGTATACCGTTCAAGTACTGTAATCACTAAAGCTCACAATTGAACATTGGTTGAACCAAATAAATATTCGGCTTTTGTGCCAGTTCAGCATTGCCGAGCGAGACACCCTCTAACTTTCACACAACCAAAAATTCACTCCTACCCAAATGAGTATTTCAAAAAAGTTTGTCCCCCCTAAGTCCCTGATTACCAGAAAGTAAAGAGGTTTGTATTTGTATATATTTAATAGAATTAAACAACCGTTCATTTATTTATTTCTCATTACCAAAAATATAAAACATAAAATAAATCAAAAACTTTTTGTATGTCTAGAAATATAAGAAATACTTATATTAATTATTATCTTGGTCCAACTCATCACACAAACTCAGCAAACTTATAAAACTTACAAAAACTTATAAAAACTTATAATTTTAAGCAATGTAAAAATTGTTACTTGTGTGTCAGTGTTTTTTTTTTTTTTTTTTACCTGTGTGTCATTTTATACCACTTATTCACACGAACTGGAATAGTGTTAATTTTACTTTGCCTCATGGAGACACCCTCTTAAAGAAACTACTTTATAAATCTGCAAAGACTGAGAGGAAGAACAACAAAAAACCATCTTAGATTTTCTTCCCGCCTCTACTGCATTGTAATGCTTTGCTGTTTGTTTACATTGTCTTAATGATTAAATTTGTGAAACTGGTGAGAGAGTCCCAATACCCAAAGAAACAAACATACAAACAAAAAGTGGAGTAAGTCAAGGTTTTGCAGTTCTAAGAAAATGAAAGCACTATCTCAATTCGTAATTCTACCCTTTTGGAAAAAGAATACTTCTATATTAATCATAATGTTTCTGGAGGCTGAAAAATCATGCTTTGTTATGGATATTTGAAACTTTTGGGAGCAGATGTCCTCGGAAAAGGTACCACTTAGCTTAATTAGGGTTTGTCTGCAGACCTGAGGGTCTAGATTGCCAAGGCCAAATGATGTTTATCAGTTTAAACAGTGTTATTGGAAGAAAGAAGCTGAAATAAACATTGCAGACCCATTATCTTCACTCTCTGGTTGTGTAGTTCATTAAAATTCATGTTAGTCACCTGGAAAATAGGCAGAGTGTATGCTGATCTTAGAAAAGAGTAAAAAATATATTCCAAGTGCATGTGAGAGTAGTTTGGGGCTAGGTTTTGAGATGGTTCGGTTATCCACTTTGAAGATCTTTAAGAGACAGAAAATTTTGTGGTTTCAGGATTCCCACCCCCACCCCCATCCCCAAAGGAAAACAAAGCATTTAATAACTGTATTATTTACAAGTGAATAGTTTCCTCTCACGAGTTGAATTTTCCATGTTTCTGAATCATATACCCTTTGAGGAGGAAAATTAAAAGAAAATTGAGGGTGGGATTATGACATAAAATTCTGATCATGTATTTAGGGCATTTCTCAAACCACTGATCCTAGAAACTGGAATAGTCTTGAGAGTTTAAAGGCCATTTATGAATTCATAGACTAGGGATCTGTGCGGTTAGTAGAACTCATAATTGACACTTACCAAATTTCTCCATTTATGAGCACAGCTCATTCTCTTGGATCGTTTTACCTGTCTTCCTCAAATGCCTCATCTTCCTTTTAGACATCTCTTTGGCAGTTTTTGTGAGAAAATACTCAATATACATTAAAAATGTCTATAACATTGGGGCATCTGGGTGGCTCAGTCGGTTGAGCATCCGACTTCAGCCCAGGTCATGATCTCCTGGCTTGTGAGTTCGAGCCCCACATCAGGCTCACTGTGTCAGACTGTCAGTGCAGAGCCTGCTTTGGATCCTCTGTCTGCCTGTGTTTCTGTGCCCCTCCCCAACTTGCGTTCTCCCCAAAATAAATAAATATTTTAAAAATGTCTATAAAAATCAAAGACTTGTAAATATCAAGAATCTCTAATGTCAACTAACTATCCATTTATCACTGCTATGCTTAAAAGTTATCAGTAGACACATAGTGGGCATCCAATAAAACTAAGCTTTTTTTATTGAACTAAACTTTTTCATCCAGATTTTCTTAAATGTGACTCCAGTTGAACCTATCTTATAATTATTATTACTCAATTAATTAAGAGGAAATCAAGCTATTTAAAAAACTGGAAAATGCACTCACAGATGGCTTAAACAAGAATTAAAAGGCATATATACCTTTAATAATCCACATACATGAGATTCTAAAACCTTTTTACATATGTCTCAGTGGATATGATTCTAGTATACCTGGAGCAGTCAGTCATGCCAAAGCTAAAGCTGCAGAATATTTGCCTTATTCTTCTTGGACATAGTGCTGTTACTGAACAATGACACCTTTCTTCAGAAACACTTCATAACATATGCCACACTGAAGTGGACCGCAATGCTTGCGGTTAAAGAAACATGGCAGGATTTCAGATAGGAAGGAAAGCATCTCTCTCTCTCGTCCACTTTAAAAAAAAATATATGATCAGTCACACCTCTTCCCTTTCTGTTGGATATTAAGACAATATCCATTCTCTCTCTCTCTCTCTCTCTCTCTTTTTTTTTGTGTGTGATTGTTGTAGGTAAACCGAGGCCATTTGGGTAATGTGCTGCTTTTGTCTCGATTGTTTATGCCAGCTGGGAGCAAACGTGTAAGAAAGGTGCTAAAGGCAAGCTTGCAAGTCCCTGTGCTGAGAGCTGGACTAGAAATTTGAGTTGAATTACTTAGTTAATCAAATGTCTAGATGTAAAAAGAGTGTGGAAGCACTGTTTTGTGGTAGCTCATTTAAGAGACAGATCTGCTTAGACCTCTGCTACCGTTTTTCCAATTTCCTACCAAGAGTAAATTGGTTTTGCTCACATTATTGCTCTTTCTCACGTTTCAGTTGGTCTTACCAGAGAAAATGACTCAATGCTGTAACAATGATTTGGAGAATACCAATCCCTCTGATTTAGACAACAGGTTTTTATTTCTTCTCATCTATTGTTCTGGATGCTTTTTCTTCTGTTTATAAACAGACTAGAACAAAGGACTATTGTTCTTAACATGCACTGCATGCGCTAGAAACATATATGGAAAAATATAAAAAGAAGGGTTCTCTTTTCCAGTTACATATTATACTACTGACTAACAAAAGTGCTGGCGGCATAAAATCATGCAATAAACCTCTCTAACAGTAGCTGATTTGTATGCAACAATGACCATAAGGGTAACTCTTCAGCAAACCTGAATCTCATATATAATGCATAGCAGTTAATAAATCATAGTAAAATCAGATGGCTTAGAGCCAACAATACCTAACTAGTAATGGAAAGGGGTGGAAAGATTTATAGAGAGACAGAGTCTGTCTGGATTTTGCTTTTAAGATGCTCACCAACTGCAGTGGAGTATCTTACACGGTTTCTAACTAGATGTGTATTCTGTTGATTGATTCCATCTCTTTTTCTGAGGGTCTTTTGCAAAAAGTGGCTACCCTTTTTCTTCTACCACCAGGTGGAGTGTTTTCTATGGAGTATTTAAGGTTTTACACTTTAGAATCAATACAAATGTAATGGGGGAGAAAATGATCCTTTTGAACCTCTACTTAGTTGAAAAACAAGTTTTTAGTAAGGTGTTTCGCGCAATCAAATACATGCAGATAAATACTCCTTGGGATTTCTGCCCCCAAATCTAACTTTATATGGCATGTCACATATCTTGATAGAGAGACAGGGTCGAATTTTTGCTTTATAGTTTCAGAACAAAGTGTTCTTAGATGTGCTCATTCTATCTCACGGCCAGTGTTTTACTGGCTGTATCATGTGAATCTTAAAAATGCAGAATTTGCAAATTTGTCACATGTCAAGAGACAGAATACTGAAGACAACATGTGCCATACAGATCTGAGAGAAGCATTCATTTCAAATCTGTTTCTGGTTATTAGTAGGTTTTGGCCAATTTCCGGTGCTGACATGGGCTATTGAGATGTGTGGCAAACACGTCACTTCAGAGTTAGGAATATTTGAACCTACTGAATTATGACCTTTTACAAATTCTTAACATTAAAAACAATGAAGATAAATTACTGATGTAGGCAGTAGATAATAGAAATTATTAATGCCTCTGTTTAGTTGCCTACATAATTTTCTATTCTGTGCAGACTCAAGATTTTATTTTAGATCACTTCACATTTACATTTTGACCAAGTGTGGAAAAGAGATCTTTTTGAATGTTATAATACTAGTGTACATATTTTCACTGAAAAACAACGTGCATTATGGTGCCTCTTTAATGATGTATATTGGAAGTAAATGGATAAAAGACAGAGAGCATTATATCACCCGAGTCTTTTTTTCTTGCTCAGTGGTTCCTTAGGATTATTTGCCTTCAATTATAATAGCCACAAGATGGCAGTAATTCCTTATTAAATGGCCAGTCATCTTTGCTCTGGATAACTGGGTAGGGACTGATTCCTGGCTAAAAAGAGGTAGGAAAATTAAGAAAAGGACTTCCTAGTATTACAGCTGAAAAAATGGTGCAAGGGGTAGAGATAATAGGAATGGTCTAAAGTAGAATGAAATTAGTTTTATACTAATGTCTTTTGGTTTTCAGGAGGCAGAAATTTTAGGTGAAGTGGTGTTCTTAATCAAAATGATCACCTAGAAGGCAGTATTATAAAATGACCATTTTGGAATAATCTGGGAATGTGATTAGTTTCATTTCTTTATGTAGTAATTAATTTCCCAGTGGCTATAAAACCTTGGTTTGTTTTGGCAGATCTAATTATTGGCTCTCATTTGACAGTGCTGAAGTAATGCACAGTAATTGTAGGCAGTAGTTAGATAGAGATGTTTCACTGTAAAAACCTGTATATATCCCTGAAATGAAGCATTAATTCAAAGTAAAATAACTAAAGACAAAAATACATAATTAGGTGTCCAAACTGTTTGTTTCCCCCCCAAATGTTCTGTACTTAGAGCATGCAGAACAGCCCATATTTCAAGGTAGTAGCCATATAAGCAAGATTGTAGAAAGCAAGGCAAATCTGAAAATACTACTTTTTAAAAATTTATTCTTTACAAACAGCTCCAATTGATAAAGAAAGTAAGCTTTATTTTTGCAAATGTTAGCCAACATGGATAAGATATATGTAAATTGGAGATTTAGAAATAAACATTGTCAATAAAAATATTTTGAAAATGAGGTAATCAGATATAACTGCATAAAATTTAGCAACAAAGCTAGAGGAAGCAAGGGATCAGAAAGTTATTTGTCAAAGAGGTCTGAAAGGCTAAGTATGGCTAACCTCTAAAAAATACCACATAAAATTAGTGTGTTTAATAACAGATGAATTGGATTAAGTTTTACACAATTAATGGAAAGGAATTGTATTCATTTTCATCGATATGTAGAAAGTCTATTTCAACTATTTTGAATAATTAATCTCTGTTTTCCTGTTCAATATTATAATTTTGATTGTAGTGTTTCAGGATTTTGATTGGTTTTCTTTGTGTCCACACAGGAAGAGTCAAAGGGGTTATATGGATACTTCAACCTTAACGTGTTATTACTAGAAATATCTAAATAATTGGAACAGAAACATATTTTGAAAAATAATGCTTACTGTTTTGACTCAATTTGTCTGTATTATATTTTTTGCTAGCATAGATCCAGTGACAGAAAAATATTTATTTCTGTTCTTCCTTTTCTGGATTATCTAAAATGGCTATTTGTAAGAGGAGGTTAGTAAATTTAGTTGAATTTCTCCTTTTAAATATATAGGCAGAAGCTAAATTTAGTTCTTGTAAGTATATGGTATTTAATATATTCTTACCACTGTCGCCAAGCATATTAAAGTCATTAGAGTATTTGCTTCATTTAAGCCAGGGTTAAAGCAGATGTATAGTGATCATAGCAGGAGGGCTGGGGGTTTTATTCACATTTTCTTCATGTAGATAAACCTTGCTTGAAAAGAGAAAGGCTATGTTTAGAGAAAGAGAAGAAGAGGGTGGTTGAGAAAACCTATGTTTCTTTTATCTGTCTGTTTATAAGCTTTGATTTATTCATGATATAACAATATTGAAAAACATAACTTTGAAAATTCTGTACTGGAAAAATAAATTTCTCCTGAGAAGCAGAAACTTCAAAGGCATGAAACTTTCAAACAGGAGAAAATGAAGACTCGTAAGATTTTTTTTCCTCAAAAAAACATCTAAATTATAATCATCAAAGCCTTTAAAAATATGGTAAGATTTTAGCATAGAAGACTATAGATATTTCCTAAATCAACTAGAAAATTATGAAATGTTCAAAATTATTTACCATGGCATAAAGAAACTGCATAGCATATAGTTCTTCAAGGCCAACTTGCCCTTGGCTATTCATAACAAAATGCAATATTGTTAAGCAACCATTATATAAATAAAATAGGCAGGATCATGGCTGAATAAGATGTTCCTTCTGTCTGTTCCCTTTCTCAACAATAATAATTTGGCATTTGCTTATAGACAAAAGTGCCTTTTTGGAGCTGTGGGGTCCAGCAACATATACCAAACAACCTGGTGGCATATTGTTACCTGTTTATTGGCTAAAGAGCATGTAGACCTTGGTCCCATTTGTGGGCCCTACAGTAGCCCCTGCACTGGATTCAGCTTCTCTGGGCTGTGGTCCAGAAGCCACTAGAAAAGACTGTCTTAGGTAATTACCCATGGATGAGAGAGCCTTTGTGGAAATCCATATTTCCACCAGAGAAATTCCAGTGCACTGTTAAAGCAAATTAAAAAAAAATGAGTTTGGATGCGTTGGAGAGAACAGTTAGTGATGACTAGAGGAAGTGAATACTATTTCAAATACAAAGACAGCAACACAAAACTTCAAAGAACATGAAAAAATCAAGGAAACATAACACTACCAAAAGATCACAATAATTTTTCAGTAACCAATCCCAAAGACATGGAGACCTGTGATTTACCTGTTAAAGAAATTCAAAATAGCATTACATAGACACTCAATGAGCTACAAGAAAATACCAAAATATCATGAAAAAAAGAGATAAATATGTAAGGTGATGGATGTGATAATTAAATAGATGGGGGAATCCATTCACAAAGTGTGTGTATATATGTTTAGAGAGAGAAAGTGAGAGTGAGAGGAGTGAGAGAGAGAGAGAGAGAGAGAGAGAATCTTAATCAGGCTCCATGCTCAGTGCAGAGCCCATCATGGGGCTCAGTCCCACACACCTGACATCATGACCTGAGATGAAATCAAGAATCAGATGCTTAACTGACTGAGCCACCCAGTCACAATGTATATTAAATCACCACAATTACAATTAAACTTAAAAAAAAACGTATAATTTTATATGTCAATTGTACCTCAGTAAAGCTAAAATTAAAAAAAAAGATTAAAAACAGAGAATACAAAAAGCCAATTCAATAAAAATCAGGAAAATAGTACACAAACAAAATAAGAGGTTTAACAAAGAAATGCAAATTAAAAAAAATAATCAAGCAGAAATGCGGGATATGAAGAATACAATGAGTGAAATAGAAAATGCAATAGAAAGCATCACTAGTAGAATGGATCAAGCAGAAGAAAAAAATGTCTTAGTTAGAAGACAGGAATTTTGAAATTATCCAGTCAGAAGAGAACAAAGAAAAAGAGTGAAAAAGAATGAAGAATGCCTATGTGATCTATATGATAACCACAAAAGAAACTGTTTGCAAATTATTGGAGTTCAGAAGAAGAGAGAGAGACAAGGGCAGAAAAATTATTTTAAAAAATAATAGCTTAGAAATACCTAGGTCTCGAGAGTGTTTTGAATATCCAACTTCATGAAGTTCATAGATAACCATACAAACTGTTCTTAAAGAGATCCTCTCCAAAACACATTACAATAAAACTGTCATATATTAAAGACAAAGAGAGAATGTGAAAAACAGAAAAAGAAAAAAAAAGTTTGTAATTTACAAGCAGAGGTTATCAGCAGATTTGTCAGCAGAAACTTCATAGGCTGGAAGAAAGTGAGATGATATGTTCAAAGTGCCAAAAGAAAACAAAAAACAAACAAACTAACAAAAACTACCACCACACATATTCTATCCAGCAAAGTTATCCATCAAAATGAAGGAGAAATAAAGATGCCCAGAGAAACAAAAGATCTGCCTTATAAGAAATTGCCAATAGTTCTTCAAGCTGAAATGAAAAGGTGCTATCTATCATAAAAACATATGACAATATATAGCACCCTGATAAAGGTAAATATAGTCAAATTCAGAATGTTCTAATACTATAATATGGTGGTGTGTCAATCACAGAACTCTAGAAGGAAGGTTAAAGGATGAGAG
Organism: Herpailurus yagouaroundi; assembly: GCF_014898765.1. Taxonomy (NCBI): domain Eukaryota; kingdom Metazoa; phylum Chordata; class Mammalia; order Carnivora; family Felidae; genus Herpailurus; species Herpailurus yagouaroundi. The sequence continues at coordinate 74,195,651 of NW_024412376.1, forward strand.
TATTAAAAATAACCATAGCTTGGGCACCTGGGTGGCTCAGTTGGTTAAGCGTCAGACTTCGGCTCAGGTTGTGATCTCACAGTTTGTGGATTCAAGCCCCGCGTGGGACTCTGTGCTGACAGCTCAGAGCCTGGAGGCTGCTTTGGATTCTATCTCCTTCTCTCTCTGCCCCTCCCCACATGTGCTCTGTTTCTCTGTCTTTCAAAAATAAATAAATGTAACAAAATTTTTAAATAACCATAGCTACAATAATTTGTAGATAAATACAGAATATCAAAAGGATAAATTTTGACATCAAAAACGTGAAAAAGGGAGAATAAAAAAGTGACGTTTTGTATGCAATTGAAGCTAAGATTTTATCAATGTAAAATAGACTGTAATATCTATGTTTCATGTAAGTCTCATGGTAACCACAATGCAAAAGCCTACACTATATTCATGAAAGAAAAAAGAGAAGGGAATCAAAGCATAACACTATGGAAAATCATCAATGTTTAAAGTAAAGTGGTAAGAGAGGAAGAAAAGGAGTCACAAAACAGCTAAAAAACAGTAAGATGGCATTAGTAAAGTCATACCTATCAATAATTACTTTAAATGTAAATGGATTAAATTCTCCAATCAAAAGACAGATTGGCTGGATGGATGTAAAAACAGGCTCCAACTTTATGCTGCCTTAAAGAAGCTTAAGTCTGCCTTTAAAACACTCATAAGCTCAAAGAAAAAGAATGGAAAAAGGCATTCTATGCAAGTGAAGACTAAAAGAGAGCAGTTGTAGCTATAATTATATCAGACAAAATAGACTTTAAGCTAAACACTGTAACAAGAGACAGAGAAGATCACTGTAAAATGATAAAGCAGTCAATTCATCAAGAAGATACAATTGTAAATAATATATATAATAGACATTTATATTTTTATACAATTATAATATCATACACACACATACACACACACACACACACACACACACACCCAACACCTAAATATATGAAACATATTAACAAATTTAAGGGAAAAATAGACATGTGGGATTACATCAAAAGCAAACATAAACAAATGGATTATAACAAAGCTTCTGCATAGCAAAAGAAATAATCAACAAAATGAAAAGGCAACCTATGGAATGAAACCAAATATTTGTAAATCACGTATCTGATCAAGCATTAATATCAAAAATATATAAGAAACTTATACAAAATACAAAACAAAACATGAAAGAAAAATAATCTGATTTAAAAATGAGCAGTTGTAGTCATCAAGACAGTATGGTACTGACACAGAAACAGACACATAGATCAATGCAACAAAATAGAAAACCCGGAAATTGACCCACAAATATATGGTCAACTAATCTTCAAGAAAGCAGGAAAAAATATCCAATGGAAACAAGACAGTCTTTTTTAACAAATGTTGCTGGGAAAACTGCAAAGCAACATGCAGGAGAATGAAACTGGACCATTTTCTTATACCACACACAAAAATAAATTCAAAATAGATGAAAGACCTAAATGTGAGACAGAAAACCATCAAAATCCTACAGGAGAATATAGGTAGCAACATCTTTGACCTAGGCCATAGCAACTTCTGTCTGGACACTTCACTGGAAGCAAGAGAAACAAAAACAAAAATATACTATTGGGACTTCTCAATATAAAAACTTCTGCACAGTGAAGGAAACAACCAATGAAACCCAAAAGGCAGCCTACTGAATGGGAGAAGATAATTGCAAATGACATATCTGATAAAGAGTTCCTATCCAAAATCTATAAACTGTAAACAAATTCAACAAAAAAAACCCCCAAATAATCCAGTTAAGAAATGAGCAGAAGACACGAACAGTCATTTTTCCAAAGAAGATACTTATGTGTCTAACAGACACATGAAAAGATGCTCAACATCACTCATCATCAGGGAATAAAAATCAAAACTACTATGAGATGTCATCTCACACCTCACACCTCACACCTGACATTTAGTCAGAATGGCTAAAATAAGCAAGAAACAACTATTGGCAAGGATGCAAAAGGGAACTATCTTGCACTGTTGGTGGGACTCCAAACTAGTTCAGCCACTCTAGAAAACAGTATGGAGTTTCCTCAAAGAGTTAAAAATAGAACTACCCTATGATTCAGCAATTGCATTACTAGGTATTTACCCAAAGGATATAAAAATACAGATTCAAAAGGGTACATGTATGGAAAGAGCCCATATGTCCATCAACTGATGAATGGATAAAGAAGATGTGGTATATATTAAAAAATGGAATATTAGTCAGCCATCAAAAGGAATGATATCTTGCCATTTGCAACTACATGGATGGAGCTTGAATGTATTATGTATTATTATAAGTGAAATACGTCAGGTGGAGAAAGACAAGTACCATATAGTTTTACTCAGACGTGGAATTTAAGAAACAAAACAGATGAACATATGAGAAGGGGGAAAAAGAGAGACTGAGAGGGAAAGAAAACATAAGAGACTCTATGATAGAGAACAAACTGAGGATTGCTGGAGGGGAGGTCAGTGGGGGGGAATGGACTAAATGTGTGATAGGTATTAAGGAGGGCACTTGTGTTGAGCACCAGGTGCTGTATGTGAGTGGTGAATCACTAAATTCTACTCCTGAAAGCAATATTATACTATATGTTAACTAACTAGAATTTAAATAAAAATTTGAAAAAAATATTAGCTGTAAGTATGGCTAAAATTTTTTTTAAAAAATACGTAACAATGAGCAGAGGACATAGACGTACACATGGCTAACAGGAACATGAAGAAATGTTCAACATTAGTAATCATGAGTGAAATGAAAATTAAAACCACAAGGTACCACTTTACACCTGTCAGAGACAATAGACAGCAATTGTTGGCAAGGATGTGAAGAAAATGGAACTCTTGTGCACTGTAGGTGGGATAGTAAATTGATTCAGTCACCATAGAAAACAGTATGGAGGTTCCTCAAAAAATTAAAAATAGAACTACCATGTTATCAGGCAATCTCACTTCTGGGTATATGTACAAAAGAAATGAAGCCATTATCTTAAGGGGATATATATACTCCCTGTTCACTGCACCATTATTCATAGTAGTTAAATAATCAGTCTCTAAATGAATGGATAAAGATGTGGTATATATACAATGGAATATTATTCAGCCATGAGAAAGAAGAAAATTTTAACATTTGTGACAACATGGTTGGGCCAAAGGATATTATGCTAGTGAAATAACTAAGTAAAAACATTTATATACCAAATTAAAAAAATTAAAGGTGGAAAGATCTGACTAAAAATGGATGTAACTATCATAATCTGGGCTTTAAACTGTTATTTGAGGGGCGCCTGGGTGGCGCAGTCGGTTAAGCGTCCGACTTCAGCCAGGTCACGATCTCGCGGTCCGTGAGTTCGAGCCCCGCGTCAGGCTCTGGGCTGATGGCTCAGAGCCTGGAGCCTGTTTCCGATTCTGTGTCTTCCTCTCTCTCTGCCCCTCCCCTGTTCATGCTCTGTCTCTCTCTGTCCCAAAAATAAATAAACGTTGAAAAAAAAATAAAAAATAAATAAATAAACTGTTATTTGACAAATACAAAATCAGCCTGATGGTATTGCTTCTTCAGTTACTTGTAACTGAAGTTACAAGTTATAAATTGCTAGTTATAAGATCATTTAACAAGGGGTCCAGTCAACCACCCATTTGTTCAACTGCTTATAGATTCTGTCTCAGTTGAAACCTAGAAACACAAACACAAAGACTTGCTCTGGAAATGCACATGACCAATGAAGACATAATCTGTGTTCTTAATTCTCTTTATTAGTAATAGATGATTTTAAGAGATGATTTTATGTTTGCAATCCGTTGTTGACCTTAGACATATCTCAGAAACTGCCTATTGGATTTCACAGCCATTTGGTAATATAATATTATGCAACATGAAATGTCCTGGTGGCCTCAGAGGATGTTAGAGGTCCATGTGATATATAGGACTACAACTTTATTCTAAAACTATCTGCCAAACTATTAATTCTTAATTCTTAAAAAAAGTATCCATTGAAATCTACTAATTTCAATTCCTTCAGCTATATACCTGGAGTGGGATTGCTATATCATATGGTAGTTCAATTTAAATTTTTCTTTTTTTTTTTTTTTTTGAAGAACCACCATACTGTTTTCCATAGTGGCTGTATCATTTTCACCGACTACACACACACACATCATGTACACACACATAAACACACACACACACACACACACCGGAATATTATTTATTCATAAAACTGAAGGAAACCTTGACATTTGCAGGGCACTGTGCTAGTGAAATAGGGCGGAAGAGAAGGACAAATGCTGCATGCTATAATTTATGTGTGAAATCTAAAAAAATATGCCAGTTTCATAAAAACAGAATAGAATGGTATTTGTCAGGTGTTGGGGGAGGAGAATTGGATAATGTAGGTCAAAGGGTACAGATTTTCATTTATAGGAATAATAAATTCTGAGTATCTCATGTATAGCACGATAATAATAGCTAATAATATAGTTTGAAAGTTGTAAGAACAGATCTTAAGCATTCTTACCACACACACACACACACACACACACACAAAATCACACACACAAAAGAGTTAATTATGTTAACTAAGGGGATGGATGTGTTATTTTCATTGTGGTAATCATTACATTAAACATATACATATATATTTATATATATATTCACCACGTTGTACACTTTAAATATATATATTTGTCAATTATTTCTCAATAAGCTTTTTTAAAAGTACACATTTTGGCTATGAAATTAAATAAAAGCAAGAGAAATAGAAGGATTCAACTAAAGTGAATATTATTACATATTGGATAAGATCTTCCAAAATATATTATTAAAGAAAACGTATTTTAGGAATTTTCTCATGGGAAATTATTACTTCTCAACTGAGAAAAATTCAAATCATTAAATATTTCAATATTGAAAGTATTTAATATTTCTGTGTGGAATTATATGTCCATATAAATATATGCTGTCCCCAAAATATATACTCATGTCTATACATATATGATATTGGAATAAATTTTATGTGATGTCCTTTTTTACATGACATGGATCTTCAGAAATTTTCATCTAAATTATGGGGTGAAATAAAAACAAGGATGGAAATAAGGCAAAAAATAATTATTCTTATATATCTATGTTATCTATAGATATTATATATTTATATTCATATATATCTTATATTATCTATGTTTTTTGTGTTCCCTAGTTGTCCAACTTCTCTGTGGCACAGGAAAAATGTCACTACTTGAAGTACACACATGCATACAGAAACATACATATTCACACAAACTAGAAGAGAATTCCGTGGATTAGGTAGAGCCTGCATAATTTTGATATCTTGTATGGTGAGCTATTTTCACCAGTATGGAATAAAAAGTAAAAACTAACTGTTTTTATGGAATAAACAGTAAAACTAACTGTTTTATGGGAAGATAACTAGTTTGAAGGATTCAGTTATAGGTAGTTAAAATAACATTTCAAAGCTACTTGCATCCTTTATTTATTCATTCATGCTCATCCCCTGTCTTCATTAATGTTCAAATTAGTAGGCATTGAGTGTGAAATCCTGGGAAGACAATCAACCAGGTATTAAGGACGTGAAGTATACCAGAGAAATCTTTCCCCTCCCCATTTATCCACTCAATAAATATTTATCACTCATTCTATATATACAGTCTTCTAGGAACTTAGGATATAACAGTGAACAAAATACAAAAGGTTACTGACTTTCTAGAGTATTCATTCTAATTGTGGAAGACAAACAATAAGTAATAAACAGGATTAATAAGTAAATTATATAAAATGATATTAGGTGATAAGAGCTAAGAGAAAAAAGGAAGATAGAGCATAGTAAAGGGCATTGGGAATATGGACATAAGAATGCAGCCTATGGTATCAAATATGGTCAGGTCAGCTTTATTAGTTCAGGAATTAGTGGGGAAAGCATTAACATAATTGTAGAAATAATAATTACAGTTATGGTAACTATTATGGGGCAAAGCACAGGGCACTGTGAGAGTGTACAAAGACTGAAGAGTCAGGAAATGTTTCCCTAAATAATTGACATTTAAGCTGTGACTTGAAGAATGAGACCTGAGGTGACCTTGAGTTTTATTGTTAAGCATTCTGGTCTTTCACTCCTGTGCTGGAGTATTCTAGGGCATTAAGTAATGGTTATTGAAAATATCACCTGTTTGCCACTTAATAGCTTTCGTTCTGCAACACAAAAGAGAAAATGGAAAGAAATCCCAAACCTTCTGATGCTGTTCCCCAAAGACCGTTTAGTATAGTCTGGACAACTTTGAGGCTTGGATTTGTGTTGGATTATTGCCAGGAAAATGTGGGAGACGTTTTCTGCTTGCCAGATAAAGGCTGTTTTATCCCTGTTCTTATTGGGCTGACATCAAGGGAGGAATTTGTAGGCACTACATAGGTTCCTGAGGGAAGGTCAAGAAGAAAGGAAACTGGTGAACTAAAGGAATCATCATTAACATGAATCATCCCTTTTCCCTCAAATTCTGGCTTTTATCAGAGAGAGACTCATGATCAAGCAGATCATCATTCCAATTTTGCTGTAACCCATTCTCACTCTCAAACTTTCCCTCCTTTGGCTAAGGATGGAAACACAGAAATTGAAATGACATTCTAGACTCTGAGACAGTACACGTTCATTCCTAGTAGGACTAGGAATAGGAGTGATGGATTCACAAGCTGGTGGGTTCTATGTATAAATAAAATCTTCTGAAATGGGGCAATGTATCAATAGACATAGATACAGTTTTCTAGACTAAACAAGTGAGGAAACCATGCAGAAGTAGTGCAGTAAAAAATTCAAGAAAATGCTTAGAATTTACAGAAATCTAATATAGAAGTTCTTATGAGTAAGGTCACCAAAGTAAAGATGGTGAGAGAGGTGGGAGCACATCAGCAGAGGGTCCATGTGGAAGAATGAGATGTCTTAGTCCCCCAACAGCAGCAGTCTAAGGTCAAATGCTTCTTTCTTCTATTCTTTCTATTATCCTTTTCCCCTGCCTCCCTTTCTTTTCTCTCCATCTTTTTTTTTTTTTTTTTTTTTCCTAGTAGGAGTGAAAAAGGAAAGGTGGGAAAGATTTTGACTGATTTGGGTGGGTGAAACAGAAGAGAATGGGGAGATCAGGACAGGGTGACATTGTCAAACTTCTAACAACTTGGCATTCCAGCCAGAAGCCTGATAACCTGTAGAAGCCACAGGAGAGAGAGCAGGCTAGCCACCCAGCCACAGTTCTAGCCACTTAGGGAATACTGCCAAAGTTCCTCTTCAGCCTCAAATACATTATTTTCTGAATCCTTCTACACCCTATGCCATCTCTCCTACCTTTTCACATGCCCACATATTTTCTGGCTTCTGTGAAAGGGCAACTGTGACCTTGGATATATTATTACCTTCCTCTGGATCTCTATTTCCTCCTTTGTAAATAAACCATGGGTAATACTAGTATCTAAGTAATAGAATTGTTGTGAAAATTAAATAAGATTTACCCATGCATGGTACTAAATGCTTCCAAATGTTAACTGCTATTATTATTACTATTATCATTATTCATTCATTTTGTCACTCATTCATTCATTCATTCATTCATTGAATTTTGTCTATGTGAAATTCAAAATATCCACTCAACTAAGAATCAGGCACAGTATTGGAAGATACAGAGGCGACCAAGACACAACCCCTGGCCTAAAAAAATATAGTCTAATGCAAGAAAATTGCTGTAGAAGTTTGTAATTCCTTTAATAAATGTAGTCACTGGATACTTGAGAGTATAGAGTAAAAACTCCTAATTAGGTCTAATTCATTCCATGCCCATATTATTCACCTATTCAATCTCTTCTTGCACTATTCTCCAAGATATTTATTTTTTGTTATTACTCATCTGGTAACTTTAAATGGGTCTCATTTTTATTAGAATTCTCTTTTTCATATGCACAGACCCCCTTGCTTCCCACACACATACATTGCAAACTCATCTCAAACCTCTAGTCCCCAAATAGGGATTTCCTTCTCTCTCATTAACCATAGTTGATTATTTTCTAATTTGCACCACAGTTACTAATAGGTCTGCTATTATTTTATCTCACAAATTAAATTACAATTATTTGTTTACCTTACTGTGTTCTCCTGCACATATTGGATGGAAAGGTCCTTGAGGATGGAGCTTCTGGCTTATTTATTCATGTATACTTAGAATATAGCACAAAATTGGTTGTGTAGTAGTCTTTCACTGATGCTTCAAAATTAACTAAAAGTTGAAATTTCTCTCCCTTGAAAGGTTTCATGCTTTAGAAGTTATCTATTCTTACTTATTTATTTATTCTACAGTCAGAACTCTCATTTTTTTTCATAATTTTTTTTTTTTTTTTTGAGAGAGAGAGAGAGAGCTCATGAGTGGGGTAGGGACAGAGGATCAGAAGTGGGCTCTGCTCTGACAGCAGCAAGGCCAATGGAGGCTCAAACCCACAAACCATGAGATCATGACCTGAGCCCAAGTTGGATGCTCAACTGACTGAACCACCCAGGTGCCCCACAATTTTCATTTGTTGATAATGAGTTCTAATTTTATGAACTGTTATCATGTATTAATAATTAATAGAATTTCTCTTTTTGGAGAATACAGATACACAAACCCTGAAGTGCATTGAGAAAAGTGGGAACCTATATGTCATGTTTCAAGTGGGAAATATCAAGGCACTAAAAGCCTGGAATACTCAACTCCTTATATATCAGTATTCTACATAATATAAAATATTTAATAGACCAGTTACCAAAATTATTTATCACTTAATAAATACTTAATTTAAATAATATGTTTTTGTATAATACTCAGTAACACTATACAGTATTGGATATGAATTGTTTTACTTCTACATTGTAATAAACAAGAAATTGAATAATCACCATTTTCAAATCACTTTTTCATCTCCAGCTCTTACAAAATATGGTCATTTCTGGTTTTTAATTTTCGATTAAATTAATTTGTTTTCAGCTATACTAATAGTATATTTGTGCTCTCCCCAAATCCCCTCTGCTAGTGGGAATACCTACTGCTGACCGTCACTGAGTTTACCCCCTTGCCAGGGATTGCCAAAGGTCACAGGGTAGCACCTCTCACAAAGTTATACCCCTCCCATGGTTCAGACTGTGCCCTCATAGTCTGATATAAGGTTGAAAAAGTCTGCTTGCTTCAAGTTGGGATAACTCTGAAGGTTCACCCCAGTTCCAAGGGTTGCAGGATTGGTTGAAATTTCCATTGTTTACAGCATTTTGTACTTTATTTCCCCATTGGTAGTGAACCAAGATGAAATACTGAGGAGGATGTTGCACTAGCTGGTGAGGTATGAGACAAATGATAATTACTGTTAAGAATATGGAACTACAACATCGTTGCAGAGCACTGAGGGGATAATGACAGGCTTGGGCTGATTAATCACCAATTTGTGAAAGCCAGAGGACCTCCTTGACAGTATTGAAGGAAATTTTTATCTCTTGTAGCTAAAAGCACAGAGAATGAAGGACCAGGCTCAGGATTTAGTTTGTATGGGTAATAGACCTTCAGATGCTTAGTCCCAGCATGTCTACTATACCAAGGGCAGGGCCCTAAGAAGGAGAAAATGGAATCCTGAGACTGAACAAGGGATTCTGGGCAGATGTGGGGAAATCCCCCCTAACTCTGCTGGGCCTTGCAAAAGTGGCCCTTCTGTAAGGAACCCTTGTTTGAACACCAGTGAAGAGGTCTCAAATGAGACAGGTCCTTATAAGACAATACTTGGCCTTCCCTTCCTGGCAACCAAGGAAACAACAGGAATCCAACCCCAGCTTACCTCAGCAGGGGCTGTGCTGTTGAACCTATTAAGGGAGGAGTGAGACAGTTGCCAAGGGAGTTCAATGTATGCCTAACATGTATTAGTAGGAATCTAGGGGGTATGCATGAGACTTGATCCTGAGGGTGCTGAATCAAGGGGGCAGAGGTATAAAGTTCAATAGGGGAGAACTGATCAATATGCAAATACTTTCCTATGGAACAGAATTTAGCACTAGGCATGAGCCTTGAGTATGGTGTCAACAAGTAGCTAAGATGGCTCTTGGAAACTTGGGAGTTGGGGACAAACAAATTGAAGCATAAATGTTGGTACAACTTTAGCAGGTGATGAAGGATCAATGGACTCGTAGAGTGAGTATGGTAGAGTGGGTCTACCATGTAAGGCTGGAACTCTCCACTAGCTGGTTGGATATGTTGCACAAAATAGCCCAGAAAACAGTTTCTTCCATAAGTGATAAGGAATATACTGATAAGAGCAGCACCAACCGCAATGATAAACTCAGTAATTTCTGTACTCTGTAGCCAGGGATGATAGGAGATACTATTATGGAATTGAGTGCCTTGATGGTAATGGGAATAATGATATCCTGAAATCTTGGAATCCATGACAGTGGATGAGGTGGTGGTACTTAATCGTCAGAAAAAGGATGAGTGCTACTATGTCAATGAATAGTAAGACTGGTGTGGTAGCCAGAGAAATGGTTAAGAGAACACAGTGTTACTAGAGGCAAGATACATGGACAGCCAAAATATGGATTGGCTTAATTTATTCACTCAAAAGAAATAGAGAATGGAGGCTGATCAAAAGCCTGATGGCAGTCACCTCAACAAAAAGTCCCTTGATAGGTTTCTCTACTTGATCCAGAACCCACTGACTGAAGGAAAGCTTCTTATAAATATGGGCCCAGCAAGAGGTGTAGTAGAGGTGAAAGCCAAGTGGAAAACAAAACTACTCATCCAAGGCCATAAATCAAAACAATACTACATACTGTGGGTACGGGAAGTTAATTACCTCAGAAATTAAAGAATATCAAACTTAAACAGGATGGCGATCTCTGTGATATCTCTAATTTATCAATTTGGTACCACTTTATCAACGGGGATCATGGCAAATGACAGTGGAAAATAGCTAAGCATACTTCACAATTGACTAGGCTTCATATGTCCATGAGTTAATGGTGCAATGCAAGCCCACTCAGAGGCATTTGTCAAAGGGAGTGCAGTGAGAGGAGCTTTTTCCAGTCATTGGAATTTTGGGGATCTATTTGGTAGGGAAATGACCCTGAGGTAAAAATATACATGGACTTATAGGCAGTAGTAAGTAGCCTGGCTGACTGGTAAGTCTGGAAGGGAAAAGACTAAAATATTCTGTTCAAGGGTCTATGGAATCATCTATCTATCTATTTATGTATCTATCTATCTATCTATCATCTATCTATCTATCTATCTATCTGAAGGTTTCTGTATTACCCACCAGAGGTTACCACCATATAAAAGACACTAAACAACCAAGTAGAAAGAATGATCCAGCAAGTTTTTATTAGTGAATTTCTCCCAAGTGTTGAAATATGGGTACATGAATGAGGTACTAATGGTGGCAAGGAGGGAGACGATATATGCACACTACATTATGGGCTGGCACTAAGACAGATCCAGCTATTTCTTTTTTTTTTCTTTTTTTTTTTTCAACGTTTATTTATTTTTGGGACAGAGAGAGACAGAGCATGAATGGGGGAGGGGCAGAGAGAGAGGGAGACACAGAATCGGAAACAGGCTCCAGGCTCTGAGCCATCAGCCCAGAGCCCGACGCGGGGCTCGAACTCACGGACCGCGAGATCGTGACCTGGCTGAAGTCGGACGCTTAACCGACTGCGCCACCCAGGCGCCCCCAGATCCAGCTATTTCTAATGCCAATATCTAACCTGTCAACAGTAGATATTAATACTGTGGCTATGATATGGTATTATCTCCCCTACCCCACCCCCCCCCCCCACACACACAAAAAAAGCCAACCCGCCACTTGTGGCAAGTGGATGGACATTGGGCCTCTTTTGCTTTGGAAGGGGTAATAACTCAACTTGACCGAAACTGACACAGTTCTTGTTATATGACGGTTTCTCATGATGATAAAGTTTTGGCCAGCAGCATTAGTGAGAGATGTATATATTGTTTGACCTTCTAACTTAAGACTTGATGTATTACCACCTCAGATGATAAAGGACAAATTTCAATAAAGATGATGGAAATGTGAGTTTGGGACATGTGAGTTTGAGTCATATTCAAATGCTGTTGGCTTTATAGAGAGGTGGGATGGCTTCCTAAAGCACAGCTGAATTGCCAGATTGGGACACCATCGTATAGAATATGGTATACACTCTAGATCCGTAGCATTTATATAGTACTGTGTCCCCACTGGATAAATGTGTGGGTCCAGGGACTAAGACAATAGGCATGTACTTGATGAATTTATAGTCTCTGTTCTGAAAGTTTAGAGTTTGCAGGCCTAGAGCTCTTGATTCTCAGAGAGGGGAGTTTTCCACCTGGGGATACAGTAAGGGTCTCATTTAACTTAGACCATAGTTTTATAGCTATCACCAGTAACTTTAGACATCTGGTACCAAGAAATGAGCAGACAAGGAAAGAAGTCACTATTCTGGCAGAGTAATTGAACAGGATCATTAGGAAAAGGTAGGGCTGCTAGTACAGAATGTTGAGTTATAATATTAAATGGAGACGTATAGAAGCCATGAAGAGCATTTCACACAGAGGTAAAATAAGTATAAAGTATCTAAGGCAGTAGCACACTTGACTGTTTAAGGAAGAACAAGGAGGCCAACTTGGCTGAAGTGCATTGGGTGAAGGGAAAATGGTGGAGATAAATGGAGAAGTAACTAGAAGCCAGATCACTTGGGACCCCCCCAATACTTTTAATTTAATTCTAAGTGTGGAAGAAACCAAAATGAATGTTGAGCAGGAGAGGAACGATACACAAACTGTGATTATGGATGAAATTGAAGCAACAGAGAAGATGATATACAAGCAGAATGAGTAGGGCAATAAGTTCTTAAAATCCCATTCCTACCATGAAACCTCCAATACCAGATGGAGGAGAAGTAGGGAATTATGTCTGGTACAAACCCATAGAAACAACTGTTATGATTAATCTTATTGATATACATTTAATACATTTACTTTGTGTGCATATTTAATATTTTCATTTTGCTTGTTAAATTACCTCCTTTATTTCTGTTCATGAAACTTTTGACTTCTTTTATTGGAGGAAATATTTCAATGAAGTGTTATGCCTGGTATCTTATTTTATATAAGATTAATAGCGTATTGAATAAGGACTAGTGCACAATTTGTAAATTGTGTTTGTGAGGGCAATATTCCTTAAGTTCTTTTTTTAAAGATTTTTTATTTTTAAGTAATCTCTACACCCAACATGGGGTTCAAACCAATAACCCCAAGATCAAGAGTCTCACACGTCACTGACTGAAGCCAGACAGGTGCCCTAGGACTTCTTAGGTTCTAATTATTCATTCTTGATCATGCCTCTGTGCCTTCTTTCCTATCCTCATTCATTTAATGAGTTGTCTTCTCTTAGGTCATCAATTGGGGCAGACTAATCAGGGGCTCATTTTTTCTGTACTGGTACTAAAATTCTTATAGGCTCTCTTTAACAATCTTCAATTCTTTACATAAATATATATCACTTATTTTGGTGTCATTTTATTGAAAGCAAAGAAGTAGACAATGAGGACTAGGTTTGTGCTTGCTTTTGCAACTTAAAGAAGTACATATTTAGTTTGCAGTTTATCTAACTGTACTCTGTACTGTTGAAAACAAGAAAGCATTAGGCATAGTCCCTAATCTTGAGAAACTTAGTGGAAGAAGTCACAGTGTTACGTATAAGAATTATGGAACTTTGAAACCTACACCAGAAAAAAATTTAATTATAATAATAATTTTTGCAGGTGTTCAGATATTAGAGAGAATGATATATCTGTATTAGGGAGACTTTATAGAGGAATTAGAACCCTGAAGGATGATTTAGATTTGAATGTCTTTACCTGAAAAAGCAGGCCTTCAAAGATGAGTTAGATTATAATTTGTGGAGATGAAACTACCAAGAAAAGAAGCCTGGTGGAAGTGAAGCATATTTTGGCCCCCATTCTGATGGTAGGAAATAGCAACAGTGAAAATGATTGTAGAAGACCAAGTTCCTGGCCTTTGAAATGTCTGAGTTCATTTTCAGGCTTCAGGTACCTCTGCCTGAGGATATGAACATCAGAAATCCATGTTAAAGGGAACTTTCATTGCTGCACACTGAAGTCTGGTAGAAAGGGATTTGAAATAGTAAGTCTGTTGTCCAGGCTGAACTGGACAAAGCTACTGGGTCTTTATCGACATTATTAGATAGGAGTTTGTGCAGTAATGAAGTCCTTGGCCTTGGATATTGTGTTGAAATATAAAAGAAAGGTTGAGCCTAAGTATTTCTAAAGAGAGGTTGATAGGATTTGACCAGGGGGTTATATAGAGGGAAGAACACAAAAATTAGGGATGGCACATCAATGACTTAAATGGAGGAAATGAGAAGGATTTCTCACTATATCATGGCTTAGTAAGTATAGGACTAAGACATAGGTGGGGAGCAATATTACCCTCATCTTCTGACTGTCCATTAAATGTTAGAATTATCTAGGGTTTGGTCCACTGTTTCATTTATCATCTACCTGTCCTACTTAGATATGCTTATCCCTGACTGTGGTTTCAACTTCCATCCATGTATATTTGTATGACTCCCAAATGCATATATCTCATTCTGACTTCACCCATTGAAGCTAGAATCATATTCCCAAATGCCAGCTGGGTGTATTTGCCAGCAGGCAACTTACATAATTGACATATTAAAACATATTACTTTCCTTTTGAATCAGTCCTACCTGCATCCTCTAGGTGAATAGCAGAGCTGTCTTCAGTTGTCTGGACCAGATCCTTACAGATTCCAATTCTCTAATAGACCATGTGATTTTTTTTTTTTTTTCTTTAGGAAATTTAACAAGCATGAAGAGTGCCCCCTCCTCTGACAGTGTTTCAATATACCTCAGGTACTTTTATGTCTTCACTTTGCTATCATAGATACACATGCAGATAATTTGCTCAGCAACTTTCTTTGTATATATTTCTGATGACTGGACTATTTTCCTCCCCACTCTGACTATGTAAAAGACAGATAAGGATTGCTTAAATTTCTTACATATTTTCTTTTTTTTTTAATTTTTTTTTCAACGTTTATTTTTGGGACAGAGAGAGACAGAACATGAACGGAGGAGGGGCAGAGTGAGAGGGAGACACAGAATCGGAAGCAGGCTCCGGGCTCTGAGCCATCAGCCCAGAGCCTGACGCGGGGCTCGAACTCACAGACCGTGAGATCGTGACCTGGCTGAAGTCGGACGCTTAACCGACTTAAGCTTAAGTGCTTAAGTGCTTAACTGCGCTTAACTGCGCCACCCAGGCGCCCTTTACATATTTTCTATAAAACCAGCCACACTTCACTGTTGTATCATGAGCAAAAATATTCAGGCTTAGACTCCATTTCCCAGTCATCTTACTAAAATACCAAGAGACTACTTCTAGACATAATCTCAGATCTATGTAATATTTTCCTGCATTGTCCCTTTTTTCTCTTATATTGGCAACTAGCAACTGATGACTCCTGTTTGAAAATGACATTACAGCAATTTTTGTTAGTTTGTTTTAAAACAAATAGCAAGAGGGGCGCCTGGGTGGCGCAGTCGGTTGGGCGTCCGACTTCGGCCAGGTCACGATCTCGAGGTCCGTGAGTTCGAGCCCCGCATCAGGCTCTGGGCTGATGGCTCAGAGCCTGGAGCCTGTTTCCGATTCTGTGTCTCCCTCTCTCTCTGCCCCTCCCCCGTTCGTGCTCTGTCTCTCTCTGTCCCAAAAATAAATAAAAGTTGAAAAAAAATTAAAAAAAAAATAGCAAGAGACATTCAGGGTAAAGTCAGAAATATTTCTAATGCTGACTTGAATGGTATTACAAATACTGTTGCTCTATAACTTTATACCCTGTACTCCTACACAGATATAAATTAAATTGAGCTAACATAACTGGTTGTGTGTATTGTCACTTTATCATATATATTTATCATCCTTTAAACATAGCTTTTAATTTGGTTAGTTTGTTCCAGTATCTTTTCAGATCTCAACATCAAGCTGATTGACTTGACTGATAATATCTTTTGTTGTCCTACTCATTAAAAAATAAAAATGATATAAAAATGCTTTGTGTCTAGTAGAGTGACTTCTACCTCCCTAGGCAAATGTCAGCAATATTTAAATATTACTTTAATAATTTGTACATCCTTGAAAATTAAGCAAACTATCATTACTAAAATCCCTACATATTATACTATCCTAAATATTCCTGTAGAATTTATTAAATAAAACTATGTTCACTGCCTTTCTCTCTCTCTCTCGTATACACACACACACACACATATATATGTGTGTGTGTGTGTGTGTGTGTGTGTGTGTGTGTGTGTATTTATTTATTTTGAGAGAGAGAGAGAGAGAGAGAGAGCAGGAGGAGAGGCAGAGAGAGAGGACAGAGAGAATCCCAAGCAAGTTCTTTGCTGTCAGTACAGAGCCCGAAGCGGGGCTTGATCTCCTGATCATAACCTGAGCCCAAATCAAAAGTTGGTCACTTAACTTTGTTAAGCCACACAGGCACCCATCTACTCTGTATTTTATATACCTTTGAACTACTACTGAATGCCCTTTCCATCATTGCAGCATTTGACTAGCCCTTCATCACCATGTCATGAAATGTGGTTTCTTGTCCTTAATGATTCTCTGTGTTATTTGCAACTGTATAAAAGGAATTTAAATAATTGCAGGTACACTTACATCATACCAAATCAAGTACATGTGAACAGTTTTAATGGTTAATAATGTTAGGTAATTTTTATATTAATTCATGTTGAAATGCGATTATATCCTTAGGGAAAGTGGCAAGGCCAATTAATTTCTATTATTAAATTCTGACCTTGCATTTTAGAGTGAAATAAGTTTAGATTTATTAATTTATTGGTTCAACTAAAATACGTTCATTCCTAATTGTATTCATTCCTGATTATATACTATGCATTGGTAAACAAGGAAAACAAAGCCCTTTTGCTTAGAGCTTATCAGTGAGGTCTAGAAGGCTTATAGACAATGAAGCAAGTGATTAGAATAAAATCTACTGTGTGTTTGATAGGCTGATATGATGACTATTATTCATATTTTCTTGTAGTTTCAAACCAATACTAAAACAAATTGTTGGCTTCTCTGAATTGTTAGTTGGCCAAATTCCAGTGGGAAAATATTTTGAGTTTTAACTTAGTTGTCAACTGGTAGGTAACTTTAAACAACCTCAGAAATGTGATCTCCTAAATTCTTTTCTTTTCTCTGCATCATATCCATTTCCGCTAATGGTGAAATGTTTCAGAATCATCTTTTCCTTTATATTTGGTGGCTTAGTATATCTTTTTTTAAAATAACCCTTTACATGAAGTTACCATACTGGGTAACTTACTGCAAAATTATTCATTCAAGACCCAATTCAAAAGATGTCTCCTTCAGAACTCCTTGTTTGCTATCCAAAGTAACTTCTTAATCCTGCAAGTTCACCTTTGTGTAAATATCATTTGTATAAATCCATTGATATACCATGACCTATGTATACATTTGTCATAACTGTTTCTTTTAAACTTCAAAGGCAAAAATGGAATTTATTGCCTAGCTTTTGAAATTCCTTAAATATGGAACAAGTGCTCAAACGTAGGATTGCAATACAGTGATTGTTTGATGACAAAAAATTTGCACAAGGTCCAGAATGCCTCCCAGAACATTTGACCAGTTAATGACATCACTGACATTTGTTTATGATTCCTATTTTCTAGATTTGGGAGCTAAGGGTCTTTCTAACGTTTCTAATTTCCTCTGCTACTTTGTAAATTTCTTAAAGGCAGAGATAATATCTCATTCAACTTCACAACATCTATCATGCTGCTCTTCACATAGAAGGAACTCAATAAATATCAGTCACATTAATTAATAAAACATCAACTGAGGCTGATAAAACAAGATGCCATGGACTGGGGGGGGGGGGTGCTTAAATAACAGAAATTTATTTTCTCACACTTCCGGAGGCTGGAAGTCTGAGAGCAAGGTGCCAACATAGTTGGTTTCTCATGAGGTCTCTCTTTCTGGTGTGCAAACAGCTGCCTTCTCACTGTGTCCTCAGGTGGCAGAGAGAAGGCGAGGAAGAGTTCTGGTGTTTCATCCTCCTTGTATAAGAGCACTAGCTCTCTTGGACCAGGGCTCCACTCTGTGAACCTTTTTAACCTTAATTACTTCCTCACAGACCCCCATCTCCAAATACAGTCACATTGGGGATTAGGACTTCAACATATGAATTTTGGGGAGACACAAACATTCAGTCCATAGCAATTATTAATGTAATCATTAAATACATATAGTGGACATTTGAACTTGCTCTCATGTATACACAAATCAATTGTGGAAGTACCAACCTTCTTTCTTTTTTTTTTTTAAGTTTATTTTTATTTACTTTTTGAAAGAGCAAGTGGGGAGAGGCAGAGAAAGGAAGAGAGAGAGAATCTTAACCAGGCTTCACACTGCCAATACAGAGCCCAGGGTGGAGCTCAAACTCATGAACCATGAGATCATGACCCGACCTGAAATCTAGAGTTGGACACTTAACCGATTGAGCCACCCACACTCCCCCTTATTTTGTTATTCAGTGGATAGAAATAAAAAAAAAAAAAACCTACAATAGTGTTCTATATATGAATGCCTGGAAAAAGGTTTTATTTTCTTTTTCTAGTATTGTTTTTCAAAATTTCCAGCTATATCCTTTTTGGGGCATTTTCAAATCATCCCAAATTTGAGAGAAAAACACCCTCAATTTCTCCTTTCTCTAACCGCCATGTCTAACTAACT
Source organism: Herpailurus yagouaroundi (assembly GCF_014898765.1). Taxonomy (NCBI): domain Eukaryota; kingdom Metazoa; phylum Chordata; class Mammalia; order Carnivora; family Felidae; genus Herpailurus; species Herpailurus yagouaroundi. The sequence continues at coordinate 74,214,575 of NW_024412376.1, forward strand.
AGTCACCAAGTCCAATTAGTTTACTTCCTATATGCTCCCTGAATCTCTTTTTCCTGTTTATTTCTGTGGCCACTGCCTCAGTTCAACCATTTCATTTTTATTTAATCTAGAGATTAATGCAAATACCTGATAGCTGGAGGTAGGTGATAAGCTGTGTGGGCAAGTGCTGACCCTGGAGTCAGCTGACTGTGTTCAATGCCCAGTTCTGCCTCTCAATGGCTGTGATGCCTTGTCAAATAAAATATATATGTGTATGTGTGTGTGTGTATATATATATATATATATATATATATATGAATTAATTATTCAGCAGACATTTACTGAGTATAGGCTTCATGTATATATATATATATATATATATATACATATATATGTATATATACATATATATATATTTCCTCATATAATTCTAATTATATTAAAATAATTTAGTAATTATCAAATGAGATAGTACACTCATAATAAACCACTAAGAAATTTTCATTCTTCCCCTTTTTTTTCTAGCTTCTGTTTTCTCCTATATTCTCCCCAATGTACAAATCCCCTTAAAGCTCATATTTGTACATGCTGTTCTGTTTGAATTCTATTACTGACTTTCCATCAACATACAGGGTGAATCCCAAGCACTGTAGTGTATTATTCAAGGTCTTTAAAAATCTGAAACCAACCTGCCTCTTTCAGATCAGACATTTCAACTAACCACATGTATCTATAGTCCTTAAGGCATTCCATGCTCTACTTCATGTGGCTTTGTATGTTTTTATATTATTTGAATTAATTATCTGCTTTTCTTATTATTGATGTACATGTCTCTCTCCTCTATCATCTCAACCCCTTGTCATGTCTCCCCAACACTGCTGCAAATAGTCATACTTTACTAATCTTCAAGTTTTTCATTTATCCTTTCAGTAAACATATTCCTTGGGGTTCTGCTGTATTCTTGGCATGATGTAAAGAGATTAAGAAGACATGACACTAGTGCATGAAAATTCTTTGTAATGCTAGGAAGGACAGTTTTATAGATAAACTGATGCAGACAGAGGATAAGTTCCTCACAAGGTCTCACACTTACTAAGCTGTAGAGACTGCAAATCAGGTCTTCTAACTCCTAAGCCAGAATTATTACTACTCTGCCAAGGAGACTCCAGAGCATAACAAATAGAAATGACAAAATTCTATAATTTGACTGGTTCCTGATACCACATATCGGTAAACACTTTGCACAAACCTTTATATTAGTTACTCATAACGTTTGCTGATGCACATAATATCAGAAATAATATTTACTCATATATTGCATTACATGGATGGTGGAAGAGAAAGGCATGCCAGTAAGGTAAGGTGATATCTTGGTAGTGTAGAAATGTAATAAATATGCCATTAGTACTTAGGAAGGAGATGGTGAGTATTTAGTTCTTTATACATAACAGTCTCTGGTAATTTTAAGAAAAAAATAATGTATGCTTATATGAATTGATTATTCAGCAGACATTTATTGAGTACTGTATGCCACATATTCTTCTATAAGCTCTTTTTTTAAGTTTATTTATTTTTCAGAGAGAGAGCCAACATGCACATGCACGTGAGGGAAGGGGAGGGGCAGAGAGGGAGGGGGAGAGAGAATCCTGAGCAGTCTTCACACAGTCAGCACAGAGCTCAGTGCGGGGTTTGATCTCACAAACCGAACCATGAGATCATGACCTGAGCTGAAATCAAGAGTTGGAGACTTAACTGACTTAATGACTTATCCATGCCTAGTGTTTCAATAAAAGGTACAGTCAGAAAATGATTAAAACTAGAGGATTTTAGACACACGTTGTCTGCTTATTATTTAAAATTTCTTACAAAAAGTAACAAAATACAATGTACATGTAGGGGTTTGTGCATTAAATTTATTACATAAGCAAACATCAAAAAAATTAAAAAATAAAGAATCAAATCTGCAGGTCATCAAATTAGTAAAATTAGCAAATTGTTCTAATTTACTTATGTTTACCATTTTTAACGATGTGCAAAACTTTGCAATCTTTCTGGATATTAAGTAATGTTTTAATGTACCTTTAAATTTTTGTTTTTGTTGCTTCTAGAATTTTTTTGTAAGCATGTCTACTCTTTTTTTTTTTTTTTTTTTTTTTTAGGACTTGTCATTCTCCTGTTCTAAAATGTAAAAAAGAAAATGGTGGGGGAAGGAGAAAAGAAAAGGTAAAGTAAAAGGTATACTCATGGTATTTAGACCTAGTGGACAGTATTTAAAAGCCCACACATGAAGCAACTTGTTGTTGGTTTAAAGAATAAGTAAGTAAATGACTAGCAGATTGGGACCTTTTATGGCAGAACAATGCAGGGATGAACTGAGGGCATTAGTCTCCGAAAGAAAGCTGGACCCATTACTAGTAATTATAGTTAATCAGCAACAATTGTCTTGACTAAGATACAGATCAAGATTGAGCACTAACCCAACAGGACTAATGGGGGTAATGGAGGATGAAGAAATCCTGACTGAACTCAGCAAGGCATTGAATAACCAGAGCAGATGATGCATTTTCAATCTGTTACTTTAGTCCAGAAAGCACTAGCTTTCTTCAAATCAGGGGTCCATGGTTGTAAATCTCAACATAGAAATTGAAACGTGGTTAATGTTTAGCATAATGAGTAATATTTATTTATATGGCCCACACCACATTCGCATGGTGGCACTGTCTTTTAATCCTTGCTACTGAAAATGTGGTTTGAGGACCAACCAAATTGACCTCTCCTGGAAGCTGGTTAGGTATTCAAACTTTCAGGCCATATCCCAGGCCAACATAGCCAGAGTCTGCTGGTGACAAGATTCCCCCAGGTGATTCCTGTGCACTTTAAAGTTTAAGAAATACGGATACTCTAAATTGAGGGATCCTGGAATCTAATTATTGTGTTGCCACACATTAGTTATCCAGGGATAGTTTCTTAGAGAGGAACAAACTATAATAACTTTCACTCCAGTTTATGATAAAACTAGTGTATTTGAGAAGAAAAAGTCATTTTTCTAGTGCTTACTTAATCCCAGACCACATTAATGCTCACAAAAGGAGAGGTAAAAGGTCTCCTCTGGGAAGGAAGAGCTGGGTTGGTCTATGTATACAGTGCATAGAACACAATGTCTTCCATTAAATTAGAATTTTTTTGTTTGTATTGCAACAATCTCTGCCAAGAAGCCAATGTATGTTACACAGATAATAATTCATTTTTACGTCTCCAACTAGATAACCAGAGCCATCTTTCCTTTTTCATTCAATATGGGGAGAACATCTGAATCCTGAGAAAATTAAGTGATTTGGACCACTTGTTCAGTGGAAGTTTTGAGACCAAAAAGTAAAATCTTTCATTTCCCACCACTCCATACAATGCACTAGATTTAGTGAATGTCAAGGTCTCACCTAAAGTATTAGATCTTCACCTTCACTGGATGAATATAATACCAGATTGTTGAATTGCATACATTTTAACTTTGGCCTGTGGATCTCAGGTATTTATATTGTACATTTAAGTTAATTTTGATGAGCATTCTTAAAGAGGACAAGATATTTATGTATTTATTCAGATAACTGCAAATACAAAAGGAAGGATGTGAGCTCACATATATTAAAATTCTACTATGCTTTAGTTACTTTACAATTGTATCATTTATTTCCATTAAAAATAAGACAGACAACAGGCCCAAAATGGAGTCGCTTACGCTAAGCCTCATGTCACTAAACAGACTGAACTTAATTCCAGTTTTGGCCTCTCCCAGAAATGGAATCTTAAACCAGTCAATCAGGAATCTCCTGGTCAGTACTAGTGATGTAATCTGACTGATAGACTCCTGCCATTCCCCACAAGGAAGTGACCTTGCTGCAAACAACCTACTGTTTGCCTAATATAGCTTCCTCGTTTCTGTTCCCTTCTACCCATAAAAGTCTTTCATTTCATGTAGGTCCTTGGAGCTTCTTTTTATCTGCTAGATGAGATGATGCTTGATTCATGAATCATTCAATAAAGACAGTAGGATCTTTAAAATTTGCTCTGCTAAATTTTGTGTTGTTATAGTTTTTTTAAACATTTCTGACAACAGCACTTGATGATAAAGAACTTATCCTCATTTTTCCCACATGGAAACTGAGGCTAAAGAAGGCTAAATAAATAATTTACCTAATATGATAAGTAGAAGTGAATGCAAATCATGTCTGCTTGATAGGAAAACTCTCTATTTACCATACTCATTTGGCTTGATGAGGATTTCTGTCCATATTCTACACCTTTGGAAAGTAATCATTATCCTTATCCAAGAAGAGCTAAAAAGAGTACAAGATTTTATTACAAATAGAACAAACTCTTGCTCCATACCTTCTGTCTTTTTCTTCTCCCATAGCCAAATATTCTAAATTCTCAAATTTACTTCTTCTTGCTCTTGTATCCAGTTGTCTGTATAATATTATTATCTGTTAATTATTAAATCAATTTTAGATGTTAAGTATTTATTTTATGTTTTAACAGTTGAAAACTTAGCTCTTTTTAATTTTTTTTAATGTTTTATTTTACTTTTGAGGGGGAGAGAGAGAAACAGAGTGCAAGCAGGGGAGGGGCAGAGAGAGAGGGAGACACAGAATCTGAAGCAGACTCTGAGCTGTCAGCACAGAGCCTGGTGTGGGGCTTGAACTCACAAACCGTGAGATCGTGACCTCAGCCAAAGTCGGACGCTTAACCAACTGAGCCACCCGGGAGCCCAAAGACTTAGCCCTTTTTATATTTTCCACCTTTCTCTAACATTTTTATTGCTCTCGAGGCTAAGCAGTATCTTGTTTACTTAATTTTTTTTTTTTTATTTGAGAGAGAGAGAGAGAGTGCATGTGCACAGGTAGGGGAGGGGCTGAAGGAGAGGGAGAGAGAGAATCTTAAGCAGGCTCCATGCTCAGCACAGAGCTTGAAGCAGGGCTAGACCTCATGACTGAGATAATAATGTAGGCCAAAATCAAGAGTCAGATGTTTAACTGGCTGAGCCACCCAGGAGCACTTAATTTGTTCAGTTTCATGTGTGCTAACCAACCATTTGTTTCCAAAAGCTCCAATGGATCTTGCAAATACTACTTAATAATAATTATTCAAAGTGCTCAAATTCTTTTTAAAATCAGTATTCTGCACCCCCCCCCCCCCCCCCACGCACACACACACAAAGGGACTCTCCTTCTAACGCCCTCCATCTCTTGCTAAACTTGATAGTTTTTTCTCTGGAGTTCTGCTGCAGAGTTTATAATCCCCAGACTCCCTTCCCTCTTTCCAGGGCTTGATTCCCTGTTTTCTGGATTGGATGTTTCTTTTCTTCTGGTTGACCCATCATATTGCTAAAGTATGCCATATACTAGTTCCCTGAGAAATGATTTTTGGGAGATACGTATTCTGAATTGTTGCATGTCTGAAAATTTTGGGATTCAGTTGAGGGTCTAGCTGATATTCTAGTTATGTATTTGCTGTATAAGACATTACACTGAACTTTAGTGGCATAATGTAACAACTATTTTCTTATGTTCACTAATTTTGTGGATCAGGAATTTAGGCAGGCACAGTGAGGATGGCATATCTTAGCTCCACAATGTCTCATATCTGAGCTGCAAAGGCTTAATGGGCCATGAAACAGTCAAATGGCTGAGCTACAATCATTAGGAGTTTCCTCATTCACAGAGCTGGTAGTAGATTGGGTTCAGCTGATGGACTGATGTGCCTAACCAACATAATCAGTATGAAATTCTAGGTTTAAAAAATCATATTTTTCCCTTTGGAATTTGAAACACTCAATAGGAATATCTAATCTGGAAACCAGTGATTTTCAGTTTTATCTCTTTTCTTTTGGATTTGTTTAGAAAATTTTGCATTTCATTGTTCTTTTTTTTTAAGCTTATTTTTGAGAGAATGTGTGTACATGTGCAAGCTGGGTAGAGGCAGAGAGAGAGAGGGGAACAGAGGATTCTAAGTGGGCTCTGTGCTGACAGCAGAGAACCCAATGCCGGGTTTGAAATCATGAACCATGAGATCATGACCTGGACTGAAGTCACATGCTTAACCAGCTAAGTCACCCAGGTGCCCCAGATTTTCTCTTTTTTTAGTTTCTGAAATTTATATTGGTTGTATACTGCTTTTTTTTAACTTGATCTAATTCTTGTATGTTTCCACTTTAGTTATCCATCTTTTTGTTATTTAAACTTCCTAGATTTTTTCAGATTCACCTTATCATTTAAAAATTATATTTTTAATATGTAGGAGCTCATTTTGTTCTCTGACTAATTTTGTTCATAGTATTCTACTTCTGGATCATAGATTAAGCATCTTTTCTTTTTTATTTGATGGTATTAATAATGATGATGATAAATTTGTATGTTACCTGAGTTATCTTTATTTCATCTAAATTATTTCCTTTTTTATTTGTTTTAGTCTCTCTGTTTGAAGATTTTTCTCAAAGCCTTGGTAATCCTTTACCTTCAAGAATGTGACCTAAAAAAAAATCATGAAAATAATTTGCGCATTTGTGCGGTGGAGGCATTCTAGAGGAAATTTCTAGCATTTTCACAGAAAGATGACAAATATTAATCCCTATGTAGGTCTTTTCTCATTTAGTTTCTCTAAGGAAGAACCCTCACCACTCTCTTGTAGTAGAAGTATATACCTAGATATCAGTGCTCTGGGAGCAGCATGCAGTAAGGTGACTGAGAAGCCTCACTACTCACGTGCAGATTTTATTTAATCCTTGTTTTTATTCTGGCACCTGACTTCCCTCTTCCACTGTCCCTGGTATGTCCCTAGTTCCGTTTTTGTTTCTGTTTTTGTTTTTTATCAAGTGAAGTTATGGAATTTCACAAGATTTGGAAGTATTAATAATGGTGGGAGAAAGAGATCTGTGATCTAACCCCTCCCAATTAAAATGAAAGTTTTAATTGGGAGGGGTTAGATCACCAACCTGTCTTTTGAATCCAAGCCTAACCCTTTCCTTTTATGTTATTTAGTTCTGGCAAGAAATAAGATTTTATGAGTTCAAGGCAGATGGGCTCAACTTCTCTTTATTATTCCCATCCAGTTAACTTTCAGTTCCATCTCTTCTGTCATGTAAGTTACCTCTCCTTCCTCCATTTTCCAGCTTCAAAATGAGTTGAGCAATTATCTGCTTATGATCAATCACCTCTCTTGTTTTCTCTGTTCTTTTGGTTTGCATCTTTTCTTTTTCATTTACTATTACCTCAATGTGTTTTATGGAGGCAGTGGTAGGCAAACACATTTTGTTCTGTGGAGTGGTCTGAATATAATAATAAATGAACTTCAATTCTCACAGGCTTAAAATGCAATTCATTCCTACCTTTCACACAAGGAAATTCATCACAGTCTAATGGGGGTGGTGGTCCAGTGCAATGGGGTACTTTTCACCATGGGGTCATTTGGGAATCCAGCTCCCTTTCAGTTTGATGCTCTAACACCAACCAGGGCCTTGACAGCCTACTGGATCCCCTGCACGTTAGGAGAAAAGAGTCTATGTTCTTTCCTACATCTAGGGTGGAGATAACTGCGGACTAAGGAGTTACATGTCGCATTTGTACACATGGCTATGACTAAGCTTAAGAGAGGTTCAAAAATGTAGTCTGGCTGTGCCCCTGTGAAGAAAGGGAAATAAGTTTGTTGAGCATCCAACTTATGCTGCTGGACACATTTATTCTATCTTCTACTTAATCAGAAGTTTCTAACATATTTTCTTTCCAAAATGTACTCATCAGGTAAATACATAGGAGAACATAGTTCAGTTTCTTATTTCTGGGAATTTAATTTACTTGGGAAAGAGGAATCTAATTTTAATTTTTAATCATCTGAGTGTAATTTCTCCATCTTTAAACTGAGGTGGTTCCTGGTACCCTTCTACTTGCATGACCTTTTTGAAAAATATTAAAATAATTTACATTTAGGATATTCTGTTAATATCTTGGAGGAAAGTCACCATGGAAATGTAAAAGGACAAAGCATTTGTTAAGGGGGGAGATTAAGAAAACAAAATTTGTTATTTTTCTTTTTTTTTTTTTAATTTTTTAATGTTTATTTATCTTTGAGAAAGAGAGAGAGACAGAGCACAAATGGGGGAGGGTCAGAGAGAGGGAGACACAGAATCCGAAACAGGCTCCAGGCTCCGAGCTGTCAGCACAGAGCCCGATGCGGGGCTCGAACTCATGGACCGCGAGATCATGACCTGAGCCGAAGTCGGCTGCCCAACCGACTGAGCGACCCAGGTGCCCCAAAATTTGTTATTTTTCACTGACAAGTTTAAATTATTGGTTCTGCTACGTAAACTCTAGACTGGGTTATCTAGATGGCTATCCTGCCTGCCATTTTACCTACTTATAAATTTGATTCTCCAGCTTTAACTAATTGTAAACTTTAATGTCAAGTACTATAATTAATTTTTTTCCTGGAAAACTGGATTTTATCAACTATGTATCTTGTTGAGAAGCTCCTTTTGCAAATACTAATTAATGCTCATTCTATGAAACCCATGTCCATGCATGTCTGGCTACCCAAGTTTTGTGTTAGGTAAAGCAACCAGAGTAATCCGTTCATATGAACAACCTTTTTAAATGACATACTTCTCTTGTACATGAAGAGCAGCCTTTCATTTAATGCCAGTATTACTCCTTGACAGTAAGTTGAATGTTTAGATAGGCAATAACTCTTCTATTTTTTTCACTTGTCAGTTCTCAAATTGTTCCAAGAAAGCAAGCTCAGTGACAGAGAACAAATATGTGAAAAATCTGTCCTATTCTCTATAAAGGTGGGTTTTGGAGGCACAGCCAGATGCAATTGGGTGCATATAAATATTTTAAAGTTTTTATCATTAGTTTATATACATTTTCTATTAGAGTCAATAATATATTTTTTACCTTTAACTTAAAATATTATTCTCCTTCCAAAACTGTCCAATTACATTATGCTCAAGGATATATAATTAATTTTTTTTAATTATTATTATGTTTATTTATTTGGAGAGAGAGAGAGAGAGTGGGGGAGGGGCAGAGCGGGAGACACAGAATCTGAAGCAGGCTCCAAGCTCTGAGCTATCAGCACAGAGTCCAACATGGGGCTCAAACTCATGATTGTGAGTTTATGACCAGAGCCTAAGTCGGACGCTCAACTGACTGAACCACCCAGGCTCCCCAAGGACAAACTATTTTTTTTTAATTTTTTAACGTTTTATTTATTTTTGAGACAGGGAGAGACAGAGCATGAACAGGGGAGGGTCAGAGAGAGGGAGACACAGAATCAGAAGCAGGCTCCAGGCTCTAAGCTGTCAGCACAGAGCCCGACGCGGGGCTCGAACCCACGGACCGCGAGATCATGACCTGAGCCGAAGTCAGCCACTTAACCAACTGAGCCACCCAGGCGCCCCAGGACAAACTATTTTTATTCCTGTGACCATGCTTTGTATTACTCACCCAGTTTGACTGATAAAAAAAAAGTAGTGAAAATGCATTATAAATACCAGTGTTTCCTCTCCCTATTGTGGAGAGAAGATGGTAAAAATCTATGACTTTTCACTTCAAACTGTGTGCAGCTACTCTTTATTTGCTGTGTCAGTGGTTTTATGTCTATGCAGTGACTGATAGCAGATAATTTAGATAATAACCCAGTTATTTGTTTTATCTTTTTTTTTTTTTAATTTTTTTTTTAAAGTTTATTTATTTTTGGGACAGAGACAGACAGAGCATGAACAAGGGAGGGGCAGAGAGAGAGGGAGACACAGAATCGGAAACAGGCTCCAGGTTCTGAGCCATCAGCCCAGAGCCTGACGCGGGGCTGGAACTCACGGACCGCGAGATCGTGACCTGGCTGAAGTCGGACGCTTAACCGACTGCGCCACCCAGGCGCCCCTTATCTTTCTATCGATTGGAGCAGCCTTTTTTTCAGATTTTTTTTCTGTATACTAGTTGAGCTCACAATTACTGTAAGAACTGTGGGATCCTGCTGAGATGTACAAGCAGATAGGAAAATGTTCATTGGCTAATTGCATGAGCTTTGCATTATGTGGGATGTTGAACAATGCCTTGTATTTGTATTATTATAATATCATCACTGCCTTTATAAGAAAAAGTGATAGAGTTGAAATCTCATACCTTTAATCTTAAACTATAGGTCATATTCTACTAGATGATGCCATTAAATTAAATAGCACCTTTCAAAATGATAAAATATTAGATAATAATTAGAATCTAAAACATTTGCAGAGATTTATCAAATACTTATGAAATGTGTAGACATTGGGACTTCATTTTAAATTTCCTATTGACAGTTCAAAAATTGAACCTGCCTGCTCATGCTTTGTCCATCACCATTTTTCAAACTTTCTTCTTAAAAAAATTTTTCTTTATAAAAGATTCTTCTTCAGTATTTTTCAGCCAATATTTTCCCGGTTTCTCCTCAAGCTTTTCAATTGTTTACTCCTAGCTTTTCCAGTATCACTTTTTCCAATATTTCTTACTCTTGTTTTACTTATGTCAGATTTTCCTTAAAAATAAACATATTTTTTTTAGGTTGGATCATGTGAAATTACTGATAATTAACTGTCTTCTGACCTACAAAAATGACAATTTTATGATTCAATCTAAAAGTAGTAATTCCATCCTATAGCCTATTTCTTCAATGTTAGATTTCTCAAGCATGGCATTTAGTTTCTCGCAATTAAATATATTATCATTTGTTATCATTGTCATTATAATCTATTGTATCTCAAACTACTTCATCTGGATCCCAAAGGCCACCAACACTCCTGCATTGCCTAATTAAGTTACCTCTTCTAAATACTCTTTCTCTTTGCTCTCTGCAACTTTTGGATACATTAACATTTCTAGAGAAACTTAAGCACTCTGAATGCTTTAAACTGCCCCCCCCCATGTTTATTTACTTTTGAGAGAGAGAGACAGCAAGAGCAGAGTAGGGGTAGGGGTGGGGAGACAGATATTCTGAAGCAGGTTCTTCATTGTCAACACAAAACTCAAGGTGGGGCTCAAACCCATGAACTGTGAGATCATGACCTGAGCTGAAGTCAGATGCTCACCCAACTGAGCCACCAAAGAGCCTAATCACTCTGATGCTTTAATATCCTGACAGTCCATCTACCTTTCTGTCCTTTCTTCTTTAGCATCTCCATGGCTCCTTTTGCTCTATTTTTATTGTGAGTCTTCCCCATGTCAGTCTGTGGACCGGCTTTCTTATGGCTTTAATCTTTTTTTTTTTTTTTTTTTTTTGAGTCTTCCACCATGCTCATTGTATTGATGATTGTTATGTGCTACTTTGTGTCCTCTAAAATTCATATGTTGAAGCTCTAAGCACCAGTACCTCAGAATGTGACTGATTGGAGATAGGGTTTTCAAAGAGGTGATGAAGTTAAGATGAGGTCCTTAGGATAGCCCTAATCCAATCTGGTATCCATAAAAAATAAGAAATGTGGACTCACAAAATGACCCAGGGGATGTACACATATAGAGAAGAGACCACATGAGGGCGTATAGTGAAGGCAGCTCTCTACAAGGCTCATCTGCATCCTTATTAGCAAGCCAAAGAAAGAGGCACCAAAAGACACCAAATATGCTGACACATTGATCATGAACTTCCGGTCTTAAGAACTGTGAAAAAATAAATTTCTGTTTAAGCCAGTCACCCAGTCTGTGGTATTTTGTTATGGCAGCCCTACCTAGCAAACTAAACCATGATCTATGTCTTCTTCACTTTTATTTTCCTATGGATTAGAAATCCTGGTAGATGTTTCATAATAAACAAATGGTGCTTGAACAAATTTGGAGAACTTTATGGATATAAAACCACTGTATTGAGATTTGTAAGGCACATAGGATATTAAAGACTCAGATGTTCTGCAGTAAAGGATTATTTTGATTCAATGCTTCTCAAATTTATACTTATTTAGCCATGACTACTTTTTCTTTTATTTTTATATCTTATTTAATACCTTATAACATCCCATGGAACATATTTTGGAAAATGCTATTCTGTGTCTCTGACTGTAACCTCAGAGCTCATATTTTCAGTTCTGAATCTCTACTTGCCTAATAGTTAATTTCTACCTTCATATAATTGTTTTCTCTCAAAACCTTATTTGATTTTCTGTATTGTGTAAATCCAGTTTCTCTATTATCCAAGCTCAAACCCTGTGCCATTTCATAATCTTCTCTGTTTCCCACAGTGAACAAGGTAAAAAGTCCTGACAATTCTTCTGTAGGCACTGATTCCCTCATCATTCTAGAGCAGGAATCTGTCATGATATGTTTGGTTTATTGCAATATGTCCCTTACTGACCTTGGCTTTTTTTCTCTTCATGCTGGGCCATACCACATGATTCAAATTTCCAACATTCTTTAATTCTTAAAATTACTTTTTCCTTAATTACCTGCTGATACAAAACCTTTTATTATTCCCGATTATCATTGGTTTATTACAAACTTCTTTGCTTCATATTTAAGATTGCTTTGAATTTGATTCCAGCTTCTGTTTTTCTGCATTATTCCTCTAGTAGAGTTCTCTGTACTATCCAGAATCATCTGAAATTTCTTTAATTCAGCTGGGTTCAGCAAACATTTACTGAGTACCAGTTAGATTGACAGTCTGTGAATATCTAGTGAGTCAAATACTTTGCTAGTTCTGCAAGGGTTGCTCACTTCCTACCTCCCCTCCCCTTTGAACACTTCTTCCTTCCCAACATGGGATGTAATATAACAGCCATTGTGACTCATTCGTTCATCTCATAAATCCTGAGCACATATTTTCCTCAATCGATCGACACAGGGACTGGGGGCTGATACACCCATCATAAATTGAAAATATTGTAAGTAAAACTACATTTAATATACCTTATTGGTAGAATGCCATAGCTTAGCCTAGCCTACCTTAAATGTGCTTAGAACACTTTCATTAGCCTGCAGTTGGGCAAGATCATCTAAGACGAATCCTGTTTTGTAATAAAATGTTGACTATCTCATGTAATTTATTGAACATTCTACTAAAAGGGAAAAACAGGATGATTGTATGGGTGCAGAATGGTTGCAAGTGTATCAGTTTTTTACCCTGTTTTGTGTGGTTGACTGGGAGCTGTGGCTCACTGCCACTGCCCAGCATCACAGAAGAGTGTTAGAACATGTATCACTAGCCTGGGAAAGAATGGAATTTCAAAATTTGAAGTACAATTTCTACTGAATGCATACTGTTTTTACACCATTGTGAAGTCAGAAAATCATAAGTCAAACAATCGTAAGTCACTGATCATCTGTATTTACTACTTGATCAAGTCCCTGGGGATACAACAAGAAATCAAAGCTCCCAGTAGGAGTGAAAGACAAAAAAAGAAAAAAAAAAAAAGCATTTTAGACATTCATATACGCCATGAAAAAAATATATTCATTTGATAGAGAGTGACAGCTAGGAGGAATAAATAATAAGCTAAGGCAGAAAGACTGAGAAGGAATCAACCTGGGAAAATCTGAAGTAAGAGGATTGCTGTCAGAATAATTGCAAAGGTCCTGAGGCATGTTAGAACTTGAATGTTTACAAAGTAAACCCAATTAGGAACAATTGACTTTTAGTATTCTAGAATTAACAATGGATGATTATGCCTATGTTCTTAATTAGCATGTCTTTTATTTCTCAGTGACTGTCATTAAATCTTCCTATTCGTCCCAAGCCAAGACCAAGTCTCATCTATAAGTTTCCATGGCAGTGTGTTCTCTGGCAGACTCTAGGTTCTCAGCATGCATTTGATTGCTCATTGTCTACTAATATAAATATTTTTTTTGTATTGATAGCTAGTATTGTGCTATTTAACATTTTAAATAATGTATATATATTTTGCTTTACTGTTAAAATTATAAACTTAATGAAAATAATATATGTTTTCAAACACCCAGTAGCTGCCTTTCAGAGTGTGATTGAACATAGAAGTTGTCTTTGTAGACCTTGCATTCTAGAGCAGAAAAAAATCCCTGAAAATAATTGTGGCATATATGGACATAGAGTAAGTGAGAATAGAATCCATATTTGAGTCTTGAGACATTAATTTTTATTTAAAAAAAATTTTTTTAAATGTTTTATTCATTCTTGAGAGAGAGAGAGAGACAAAGCCTGAGCAGGGGAGGAGCAGAGCGAGAGAGGGACACAGAATCCGAAGCAGGCTCCAGGCTCTGAGCGGTCAGCACAGAGCCCGACGCGGGGCTCGAACTCACAGACTGTGAGATCGTGACCTGAGCTGAAGTCGGATGCTCAACTGACTGTGCCACCCAGGCACCCCGAGTCTTGAGACATTTAAGCAATAAAACAAATTGTGGTATTCTGCTACTTCAATCTATAGCTGTGGTCAGAAAATATCCAAGTGGAATCATACATTAAGCTATTCCAAGAAAATATTATATATAGGCATTATTGCCATTTATGGTGACTATATGGTGAAAAGGAGAGGCAGACACTGAATAGCCCAAGCCTACCCGTGAGATCTTGACCCACATTCTGCCCTGTTTAACCACTTCCAAAATGATCTTTAGGGGATGTGTGTGTAGAGCAAATCAGACAAAAAACTCTTAACTTCTGAATGGGTGTTGATACCAACTTCTGTGCAATTTCCAGGTAAAGTTTACTAGACCACCTGTGAGTTATAAGCTCACTCTTGTCACTTTAGCTCAAGTTCTAGACAAAAATGCCAGCTTGTCACATTTCCCCAACGTGTCTAATTTTGGCATTAAAGGGATTAATGCCGTTAGTTTTGATTGGGTTCAAGAAGGACAAGGAAGAGAAAGCAACAATTGAAAGAACGAAAACTAATCTAAATTCTGGAGCAGAGTTTACCTAAACTTCCAAATTCAATACAAACAGCAGTGGTGGAGAATGAGGGAGAAAGAAATGTGTCCTGGTCTGTTTTCAAGAGGAAGGCAGTATGAGTTCCTTTTATTGCATGAGTCTCAGGGTAGTATTAAAAGAGGAAATTATTCAAAAAAGAATAAAGGGAGGGAAAGAGAAAACCATAACGACACAGGAGATACTACTCACTTATATATGGCCCACCTCAGACCTATTCTACTCTGGAGCTTCTTTTTCACCTCCAACCCCAGTAGAGTGTGTAACCAACCAATCATGGGGCTGTAGATTACAGAGTACTATCACAGATGCAATAATTGCTTCTGACATAGTGTAAATTAACTCCTAATGCTTAAGGATGTTACAATCTGGGTTTATCTTGCTCCTTCATTCACTAGCTGGCATGTTGGGCTAATTACTTGTCAATGTATAACGGAGATAATTGTATTCCCTCATGGTGTGGACATGAGCGTTATATGAATACTGTGCCTAACATGTAGTGAATGTTCAACAAATTATTTGCTGTTATTCTTATCATTATACCTTGCTCCTTTGGATACAAAATATATATTATGGAATTATAGAATTTAATATTTACCTCTCAAGTACTAAGAACAATAGCTTTCGCTTGTGATTCAAGTGCCCTGTACTTGTAAAGATAATTGCTTTTACTTAGAAGTTGCTTGCATGTTTTCTTAAATGGCAAAGACCTCTTGGATCCCTGCAGCATGAATCAAAAAGGTATGATATATCTAGCCTTATAATGTGACAGGAAAAAATAGCCAATATTTACTCTATATGATGGTATTATCTAACTTTTATTACCAAAAATAAATAGTGAAAGGACCTAATAAGTAAAAGAAATCTTTCGAAGGAGAAGTTCCTGAAATGTTAAGTGCCGATGCTGGTGTTCTAGTAATTTAGTTCAAGAAATCTCAGTGTGCCCATTTGAAAGGTCAGCTAAAGGGGCGCCTGGGTGGTGCAGTCGGTTAAGCGTCCGACTTCAGACAGGTCACGATCTCGCGTTCCGTGAGTTCGAGCCCCGCGTCGGGCTCTGGGCTGATGGCTCAGAGCCTGGAGCCTGTTTCCCATTCTGTGTCTCCCTCTCTCTCTGCCCCTCCCCCGTTCATGCTCTGTCTCTCTCTGTCCCAAAAATAAATAAATGTTGAAAGGTCAGCTAAAAAGGGCTCGTTCTGCAGAAAAAGTACAACGAGGAACACAGGACAGCAATTAATTAGGTTTTCCATTTTAAGAATAATAAAATTATTAATAGTCCTGATACTTTTCTATAAGGATTTACTTACTTCTTATTCTTGGTATCTCAAGTGCTAGCACTTTTTTAAAATTTCTCAAGTAATTTCGAACTCAAATCTGTAAGAGATCAAATCTGATTTAAGGTTTATGGATATGTTAAAATAGTTAAAATTTAAAGTAATATTAAATTATTGATGTCTGTCCTGCCATAAGTTTTCCTTATTTCTGTATTCAAATATCATTTTTATTTTGTGTGCTTCTCTTCTCTGCTACTCCGAAGAGGGAGAGCAGATTTTGAACCCAGGTTGTGACTTGAAAAATAATGTCACATCACTTTGGACCTACATCCATCATTCTGGATATCTAGAAAAAAAAAGACAGAAAATATTTCATTTTTTCAAAGGGAAGTGTTGTTTGCAACCATCTGTGAAATATTTCTTGTGAAATTTTAAGGTGATTTGATCAATCTTATAAACGTTAGACACCTAATTTCAATCTTTACACATGTGAACTTCTAAAATTATAGAGTGTGAGGTCATGACATAGAACATTTTATTGCAGTTTCTGAAAATTGTAAGAGATACAGTATATAAATATACAGTATATAGGTATTTTTAAAAGGGGAATAATACTTTTTATTGAACACACCATATTTTCAACTGATGTGCTTTGTTTGTATTCAGTTTTTAAGTTATTACAGTATCTGGATGTCTTCTTTGGAAAAGTGTCTATTCATGTTTTCTACCCATTTCTTCACTGGATTATTTTGTTTTTCGGGTGTTGGGTTTAGTAAGTTCTTTATAGCTTTTTGATACTAACTCTTTATCTGATATGTGATTTGCAAATATCTTCTCCCATTCCATCAGGTGCCTTTTAGTTTTGTTGATTGTTTCCTTTGCTGTGCAGAAGCTTTTCATCTTGATAAGGTCCCAATAGTTCATTTTTGCTTTTATTTCCCTTGCTTTTGGAGATAAGTTAAGTAAGAAGTTGCTGCAGCCGAGGTCAAAGAGGTTATTGCCTGTTTTCTCCTGTAGGATTTTGATGGTTTCCTGTCTCACATTTAAGTCTTTCATCCATTTTGAATTTATTTTTCTGGATGGTGTAAGAAAGTGGTTCAGTTTCATTCTTCTGCATGTTGCTGTCCAGTTCTCCCAGCACCATTTGCTAAAGAAACTGTCTTTTTCCCATTGGACACTCTTTCCTGCTTTGTCAAAGATTAGTTGGCCATATATTTGTGGATCCAATTCTGGGTTCTCTATTCTATTCCATTGGTCTATGTGTCTGTTTTTGTGCCAGTCCCATACTATCTTGATGATTACAGCTTTGTGATACAGGCTGAAGTCCAGGGTTATGATGCCTCCAGCTTTGGTTTTCTTTTTCAACATTATTTTGGCTATCCGGGGTCTTTTGTGGTTCCATAAAAATTTTAAGACTGTTTGTTCTAGCTTCTTGAAGAATACTGGTGCTATTTTGATTGGAATTGCATGGAATATGTAGACTGCTTTGCGTATTATCGGAACTTTAACGGTATTGTTCTTCCAATCCATGAGCATGGAATGTTTTTCCATGTTTTGTGTCTTCTTCAATGGTACATGAAAAGATGCTCAACATCACTCATCATCAGGGAAATACAAATCAAAACCACATTGGGATACGGCCTCACACCAGTCAGAGTGGCTAAAATTAACAACAGATGTTGGCGACGATATGGAGAAAGGGGAACCCTCTTGCACTGTTCGTGGGAATGCAAACTGGTATAGCCACTCTGGAAAATAGTGTTCAGGTTCCTCAAACAAATTAAAAATAAAATTTTCCTATAACCCAGCAGTTGCACTACTAGGAATTTATCCAAAGGATACAGGAGTGCTGATTTGAAGGGGCATATGCACCCCAGTGTTTACAGCAGTACTATCAACAATAGTCAAATTATAGAAAGAACCCAAATATGCATCCCCTGATGAATGGATAAAGAAGAAGTGGTATATATATATATAATAGAATACTACTCGGTGATAAAAAAAAGAATGAAATCTTGTCATTTGCAGCAATGTGGTAGAACTGGAGGGTATAATGTTAAGCAAAATAAGTCAGTCAGAGAAAGATAGATATCATATGATTTCATTCATATGCAGAATTTGAGAAACTTAACATATGACTGTAAGGAAAGGGAAGGAAAAATAAGTTAAAAATAGAGAGAGAGGCAAACCATAAGAGACTTAAATACAGAGAACTGAGGGTTGATGGGGGTGGGGGATTGGGAGGCAGGGAAAATGCCATTGAGACATTGAGGAGGGCACTTGTTGGGATGAGCACTGGGTGTCGTATGTAAGTGATGAATCATGGGAATCTACTCCTGAAGCCAAGACTACACTATATGTTAGCTAACTTGAGAATAAGTAATAAAAAATTATTATAATAACCCTATGTAGATATTCAGAAAGGTTAAGAAACTTACCCAAGTTTATTTGATCAATAAGAAATAAATCTAAAATATGAACTTTGGTAGTCTAATTTTAGAGTATGTAGCCAGCCAGCTAAGCTCCAAAATTCCAGTCATATAGTGACACTGAGTCACAATAATTTCCATACGCAAGGAAGATGTTATGTTCTATTAACGTACATTCAGAAAATAGAGTCACACAGCCACTAAGTGTGAGCACGGGACAGTGAAAATGCCACCCACTAGCTGGTTTCATGAGACATATTGCAAGGAGATTAACTGGATAATTTTAACTGACCTTGAAAAGAAGCTATTAAGGTGCCATAATCTCAATACCATGGAATACTTTCAGACACATATTCGGACAAGGACACATTTCTTTTAAGATAGTGCAGGTCTTCTGAGAGATTGACAAGAATGAAACTGAGAAGTTGATGCTATATGCAGTATTTGTTCCCTCACTAGACCATTCTTGATTGTATTTAAAACTCCACCTTTTGCCTCTCTCAGGTTTGAATTCAGTGACATTCCCCTCTCTCTAAATCTGACTCAAAGTCCTAATGATAGCATAATCAGGTGTGTGTAGATACCAGATCTCTAGGCAAGGACATAGTATATGTGATTATGCACTTTTCACATGTACATAAAAAGTAACACGTCATTTAAGGACTCAAATTAGGTGATGCAGCATTTACACAAAAATTTCAGATAACCATTCCACATTTAAGATGAGCCAAATTCTTTTCCTGCTAAGCAGAACTTAATTTAGTAGTTAATAAGCTAATTTATTGATAACTATTTATGAATATAATGCATTCCATATACTACTCATGATTTCTAAAAGCAACATTGTACCTTTATTAATTGGCATAAAATAACTTCAGGAAGTAATGGTTGCATAGGTAGAAGAACAAGCAGAGACATGGTGGCCAAGGAAGGAGAGAGTTCCAAGAAGGACATAGCTCAAACTGCCAAGTAGCAGACAAGTCAGAAGAGGACATTTATCTCTAGGCCTATGCTTGTGTACAGCACTTTCTTATCTCTGATGTCACTTAAAAAATTCACGAATAGTTTGCTGCTGATGGCCATGGTACTTCATAGTTATTTCCACTTAAATGTGTGGTTCTGATGAGTGGAACCATTTTAAGACTTAAGACAAAATGCTGTCCTAGAAGTAAAATCAATGTTGAATTTGGAAAAGAGTTGTGTACTTGGTCAACCTATAGTCTTAGAAATCTTCAAATGTTAGAGTATAAATTCATACAATCCTTATTTGATGGATGAGGAAAATGAATCCCAGAGAGTTAGATGCTTTTCTTTAGATAGAGCACCCAGAGTTATGACTACAGTGAAGGTTGTTGCTGGTCGTGATGGTGGTGTGTGTCCATGTGTGCCTGGCTATGTAGAATGAGGTAATAAAGAAACCTCTTTCCTTCCTCTTCTTCTTCACCTTTGACTTTCCTCATCTTCTGATTGGCCATTAACATAATCATTAAAAGATTAAAGGGTGGGAGATCTTCATCTTCAATGGTTCTGGACAGTTCTAAGCTGCCTGACTTGGACAGGTCATTTCACTTACTTAGTATATATATTGAGCATTTTTCATGAACTAGAATAGAAGACTGAGAATAAAGGGTTGCCAAAACGCATTTCTTGTCCTTATGGATACTGAAGCTTAGTAGGAGGTACAGAAATTAAGCCAAATCACACAAATACATATATAATACATTGCCTATAATGAGTGATAAAAAGCGTGTGGGATTATTAGAACAGATGACCTGTGCAGGATGGGGTAACAGAGAAAGCCTTTTGGAGCATGTCACATTTAAACTGAAGGACAAGTACCCATTGCATTGTGAAAAATAGGTGAACGTGTTTTCCAGACAGAGGGAAGGGCATGTAACACTGAGGTTCCAAAAAAGACCTGAGACAGCGTGTTGAGTTAGGGGAGAGTAGCACAACATGAGGCTAAAGAGGTGTGCAGATGCTAGATAATTGATAGGATTCTGGGCCCCATTAGTGTTTTGGACTTTAGCTTAGGTCCAATGGAACGGTTTTGAAAAGCTTTAAGCAAGGGTTTTAACAAGCTCTAGTTGGTATCTTAAGAACATCTATTTAGGTGATATGAGGAGGATTGATGGGGAGAAATCAAAAACCGAATTGAGCAAACAGTTGGGTTTTTTTCAGTTTTAAGGAAAAAATGAAGGAAAGTTTGATAGTTTGAAGAACAATGAAGAAGGCTTTGATTGTTTAGTAGACAGAGGGTAAAGTCTTGGATTGTCAGGGTGGCAATGACAATGGACAGATGTGAACAAATTTAAGATATCTCTTTCTTCTGGAATCAATAAGTATTTTCCACATATTCGATGTCTGGGGACAGGGCCATGTCATGGATGACTTCCAAGTTTCTGTCATGTGCAGCTGTGTGGATAAGGTGTTGTTACTGATATGAAGAACACTGGAAGAGAAGCTGCTTGGGCAAGGATTAAAGCTGGATTGTAGCTACTTAGTGAGATGAAAACAAACACAAAGTTTCTGATGTTTAATTCCTTCAGGGAATATTTGTTTGATAAACCTCACTATAGATAAAACCCTGAAGTAGGTACTATGGCTGATGAAATTATGTTCAACACATGATTACTGTTCTTTAAGATCTTCCAGTAAGAATAACTACAGGGCATAATTTTTTGGTTACGTTGGACTTCTATTCAGCTAAGTACCAAGTCCATCTCTGAAACAGCTGATTCAGGACTTAATTTTCTCAGTTTTTCTCATTTATAAAATAAAATGATTATGCATACAACCCATCAATAGAATATTTAGCATCTGTGTTCCTGTGAGCTTATTAAGAGTGCAAAATCTCAAGTCCCATGTTAGAGCTAATAAATCAGAATTTGCATTTCTGCAAGTTATCCAGATAATTAACATGCATATTAAATTTTGAGAATTGCTGTTTTAGATGATCTCCCACCCCCAAACTGGACTTATAGAGCTAAGTCATATCCTTCCCCCAGAGAAGTTTAGGTTTGGATTTTCACCCATCTGTACCAATATATGTTAGTAGTAGAGGATGGAGAACTATGGATATAATTACCAAATCAATTCTGGAAACCAGTTGGAATGTATGTAGGGAAGCTGGCATTATCTAGATAGGAAAATGAAGTATTATATGTTCCCTCTCATTTGGTTCAAACTTGCCAACAGTAAAAACAGATATTCTAGAGTTAATCTATTGGGCCTTGATTAGGCTTCATGTTTGCATTTATCTTTGTGACAAAAAACTTGAATCCTTGGTGAATTTGAAATGTAATAATTTTATGGCCAATAACCCAGAGTAGGCATTAGAACAATTGTAAGTACTATATTATTTAATAAATAGTTCACAATCCACAACAATTAGATATCATAATAAATATTATAATTATTATAAATTATTATAATTATTTATTATTATTTAGGAGCATGTAATGGTGATGATTATATTTACAAATGAAAACTGCTTGGCCTATGTTTTGTGACAAAACTAAAGATATAGATTAAAGAAAACATTATAAGGCCTTTAAAAACAGTTTTTTAATGCTTATTTTTGAGAGAGAGAGAGAGAGAGAGAGAGAAACCAAGTGTGAGCTGGGGAGGGACAGAAGGAGGGTGAGACACAGAATTCAAAGGAGGCTCCGGGCTCTGGACTGTCAGCCAGAGCCTGATGCGGGACTCAAACCCACAAACCAAGAGATCATGACCTGAGCCAAATCAGAAGCTTAACCGACTGACCTACCCAGGCACCCCAGGCCTTTGAAGCGTTCAAAGTCAAAGTCATGTTAATGAATTGACGATTTCCTTTTCATCTATATGATTTCCTTTTGATCTATATTCTTTATAGATCAAATGAAAAAAATATAATCATACTTTAAAATTATGATAAAATTGTTTTATTTTTCAAGCACATCTTGATTAAATATATAAGCTCTTTACTTTTTTTAAAAACGTTTATTTATTTTTGAGACAAAGAGCATGAACGGGGGAGGGTCAGAGAAAGAGGGAGACACAGAATCTGAAACAAGCTCCAGGCTCTGAGGTGTCAGCACAGAGCCCGATGCGGGGCTCGAACTCTCGGACCTCGAGATC
The DNA here is from genome assembly GCF_014898765.1 of Herpailurus yagouaroundi. Taxonomy (NCBI): domain Eukaryota; kingdom Metazoa; phylum Chordata; class Mammalia; order Carnivora; family Felidae; genus Herpailurus; species Herpailurus yagouaroundi. The sequence continues at coordinate 74,237,286 of NW_024412376.1, forward strand.
ATGACCTGACCTGAGCCGAAGTCGGACGCTTAACCGACTGAGCCACCCAGGTGCCCCTAACTCTTTACTTTTTTTTTTTTTTTTTCAACGTTTATTTATTTTTGGGACAGAGAGAGACAGAGCATGAACGGGGGAGGGGCAGAGAGAGAGGGAGTCACAGAATCGGAAGCAGGCTCCAGGCTCTGAGCCATCAGCCCAGAGCCTGACGAGGGGCTCGAACTCACGGACCGCGAGATCGTGACCTGGCTGAAGTCGGACGCTTAACCGACTGCGCCACCCAGGTGCCCCTAAGCCCTTTACTTTTAATTAAATATGTATTAATACACTGATTAAACATCCACATTTAAGAATCAGATATTCAGATAAAACATCCACATTTAAGAATCAGATAATTTCCTTTGTAAAGGAATTTTCACATTTTAGAAAGAATGAACTGTGAACACATTTTTCTTTAATTTGTTTAAGATATTTTATTTATGTTTTTTGAGAGACAGAGAGAGACAGACCATGAGTGGGGGAGGGGCAGAGAGAGAAGGAGACACAGATTCTGAAGCAGGCTCCAGGCTCTGAGCTGTCAGAACAAAGCCTGATGTGGGGCTCAAAACCACAAACCGTGAGATCACACCCACAAACCACAAGACCATGACCGAAGCTTAAGTCGAATTCTCAACCTACTGAGCCACCCAGGTGCCCCTGAACTGAATATTTTTAAATGCTAATCTCATCTCCTGCTTTTAAAATGTTATTCCGTTTAGATAAATTGAATTTATACAGGTATTTTAAAAACATACCTACTGAGAAAAGTCAGTCTCAAACTAGTATGGAAATCTTAAGATAATTTACAAATTTGTTCTTCACTAGATAGGAAGAACATATTTATTCTATATAAATATTCTGCATAAATATTCTACATATTTATATTTCTTTTAGTTGAATCTTAAGTTTCTTTATAGGCACATGAATTACCCAAATGAATATTAAATTCCTGAGAATAAGAAGCATGTTTTCCCTCTTATTTTTTTCAACAAAGCACATCATTAATTGAGATAGAACAGATACTAATAACATTAATGAACTATACTGTAAAGAAAGCCTTTCTTAATTTTGCCCTATTTTTATGTTGATCATTTGGAGAAATTTTGAACTTCTGTAATTAAAAAACTTTGAGGTCATTTCTCTTTAATATTAAGGCTCTGGAAAACCTATTTCTCTACTGGCAGGTTTTGCATACATGATTATAAAAGAGAGTTTGCTTTTTGGTTAGTTCTCTTCACTTACAACAGAGACTAAACCAAAATATTTATAGTTCAACATTGAAGTCAGAGTTTCTTTGTCAAGTTCTTCATTTTCTTCATCTTTTTTTTTTTTTTTTTTTTTGGCTTAAACTGGTGATTGGAGATACTTTAATCAATTTTTATGGGTTCATACATGCCTAATACTTCTTTCCTTTATTAAATGTACTAATAAGTCCTATAATCCTTAAAATGGATTGTGGACTCAAGCTGTGTTTTCACCTGAACTCTCCTTGGCAACCACAGAGATATACTTGCAAGACTCCAGATAAATCAGGATGTCACAAACTATAGTTAATACTTATTATCATATCAATATGTCTCAGTCTCTGTCTCTCTCTCTTAATACCACACTCTATGCTGGATCCAATGTTTGTAATTCAAAAGAGGATATACAGTGCTACTTTCCACGATAAATATTTAAAATATCTTAATGCCATAGGACATTAAATTGAATCCTATTATTTTGATCTCCATCATAGGGGGAAAAAAATCTACGAGTATTTATGATGGCAGAAGGAATGGATGTTAAGAGTGGTGTGGTGGAATTGCTGGGGTGCCAAGATCAACAGTAAAAAACAGTTTAGAGTTATGGTTTAGAAATTGGATCCAGTTTTACAGATGGGTGGAGTCAATGTAGAGTCAGAGGAGAATTCCAACCCCCAAGTGAACAGAATTATTACAATAGTAAAAAACTTTTAGAGGATATACCTTTTATCCTGTTTATTTAAAAACAATGTGCCTTCAAGATATTAAATACGTCTTCCCAAAGATTCCCAGTTTGTTTAATTTTAAGAGTTAAATTTAAATTAAAAAAAATTATGCTCTCACTTGGCATAATGTTTTAACTCCAGACTGAGAGGCATTTTGAAAACATTTAGCTATAACCAAAAGAGCTAGAAATATTCTTGCTCATATTTTCCTGAATATAACCTTATAGTTCAGTAGCTAATTTGAAATGGATAGTTTTTTACTCATAAAAGTTTATATTTTACTTTGAAATCTAGTAATATTGAATATTTTCTGTAAGAGTTTATTTACATAGAAAAACACGTATAGTTTTAAATTGAAATTTTTATAATATAGAATAGAAAACTTAAAATTTATCTTTCTTTGATTATAGATCCAAATTGACATCAAAATACTGTGTATACCTTATTTTTTTTTTAATGTTCATTCATTTTTGAGATACAGAGAGAGACAGACCATGATGAGTCAGGGAGGGGCAGAAAGAGAGAGAGAAACACAGAATCTGAAGCAGGCTCCAGGTTCTGAGCGGTCAGCACAGAACCCAACGCAGAGTTCGAACTCTCAATGTGAGATAATGACCTGAGCTGAAGTTGGACCCCCACCCAACTGAGCCACCAGGCACCCCTGTATATACCTGTTCTGAGTACTACATTTATAATTCTACATTGGGACCATATTCAGAATTCATAAAAAAGGTTTATGGTTTTCATACATAAAATATGCATGTCTGATAAAACCAATATTTAATTACAAATTGTAAACCAACTTGGGCATAAGTTTGAACCATATCTAAGGATATTTTATATCTGAAGAAAATTTCAAAAAGTTTGAAGCTGGACCTAAGAATCTGTGAATCTAGGAATCTAGGAATAAGATATTAATAGACACTAACTATACTTACTAGATACATCTCTAAAAAAGGTAAATAATAAATTATAAAAAGTGTATTTTACTTATCATATATATTATTGCATTCTGATGCTGAAGTTATTACATATTTGGAAGTATGCTTTATAATGTTTATAACTTAAAAGCCATGTAACTATAAAAGAAGTTCAAGAAGCTAGTTCACTAAGAATTGGGAACACCCAAGAAATAATCTTTTTGAAAACTGTTCACTTTTCTATCACCAAAGTGTCCAATAGGAAATTTCTCCTGTGCTCAAAAATATACTGTTGAATTGGATGTATAAATATGTCAGGTGGGTGAACATATTTAATGGAGGAAATCTAGTAGATTTTCAATCTTGAAGGGAAAAAAATATATGATGTACAATATTTATTAAGGTTTCATGACGTATTTTCTCCCTCTCTGTTAAAAAGTAAGAAAAAACTTTACAAAATATCCAGGAACTACCATTTTTCTTTGTCCTTCCTAATGTATATTTTACTCGAATAGTTGTTTTCCTTGGCATGGTTTTTAGAAAGCCTAGATCTTATCTAAGTTTCTCTTCTTTCCAAATAAGCCATGAAGAAAGGAAGTAAACAAAACTTTAGGAGTCAATTAGCCATCCCATTGCAGTTAGTGGTTCTAAATTTTCAGAAATAGAATTTGAAATTAAGGTATAATAAACTCCTAAAAGATTTCCTTGAGATGAGCTTACTGCTGAATGCAGTGGCAGTGTTATCTTGTTTTTCCCCTCCTACCAGGGAAAACAAACGTCTGCTTTTTCCACATAGAGTTTTCTTTACTTCTTATCATGAAATCTTCTCTCTCAGTACGGTCCTGTATTATGCTCCTGGTATGTCCTCTGGAGCACAAGTTCTATGAGATTTCTTGGTAATTGGAAACAAATTTTAAAACAATGATTATCCACAGTGTATCCATAGAATTACATAACTGTTAAATAGAATCAATTTTGGTATTTTCATGAAGTATATGTATGACATACTGTGATTTTAATCTCCTTGTGTTTGTGAATAGAAATCTAAAGCATTTGTGGTAGTGGTAAGGCAGAGAAAGACATGAGCCTGGATACATTTATTCACTGTCTTTAAATTTTGTTGATGAGTGGTTTATTTATAGCACACTCTGATTTCATTAGCATAAGAGACAGAATCATAAGAATGAAAAAAATATGATTATTAAGTTAAAGATGCCACATAACCAAGTTGCAAGTATTATATATATATATATATATATATATAATTTTATATATAAATATATAAAAGTGTGATTTGGCTAATTTTTATTTTTTTTCAAAAGCAAGACCCACAGTTTTCAATGTCTTTTGGGTGGAGATAGGTACAGGATGGAGAAGAAGGTGGGATGTTTTGGTTTGCATTCTATACACTATCTGGATTTTCCTACAAATCGAGACAAGTTTTTCAAATCTTTTCACATTCCTATATGAACTCACTATTACATATTTTCTCTTGCTATAGCTATGATACGTCCTGGAAATCCTGGGCAAAAGTTTTTCTAAGCAGTGTGATACATTTTATGTTTCGAACTCGAAAAGTAAGAACTGTTTTATGTCTATGTCCTTGGATTAATAAAATTTTTCAAAAGTTAACACAATAAATACCGTAGTTTTATTCCAGATGTGATGCCCATGTGATTATACACTACAGTATTATTGCAGTAAGGTGATCCAGGAAAGGCAAGGAGTAATCAGGTCAGTTTCACTTTTTACCATTATAGAGGAGTACTATTTTATTTTATTTTATTTTATTTTATTTTATTTTATTTTATTAATTTTTTAATTTTTAATTTTTTTCAAATATAATTGTCAAGTTAGCTAACCTACAGCATGTACAGTATGCTCCTGGTTTTGGGGGTAGATTCCCACGATTCATCATTTACATACAATACCCAGTGCTTATTTCAACAAGTGCCTTCCTCAATGCCCATCACCCATTTTAGGAGTACTTATTTTAAATGAACTTCAGCCATTCAATAGAGTGTTATGCAGGTATATTTTAACTTCCTCAATACAATAGTAGTAAATAGAGAAAGTGATCACTGACATTAGTCCCTGAAGTCTGCATAATGAATTCTCTTTTAACCTGGTGACCCATACAATTCCATGCAATGATTCAAATGACAGGAATGTTCACTTTAATACTCCTAACTATAGGTTTGTAGAGCAGTCTGTAATTAAGGGGCAGGTGATTGAGAATCATTGATAAATCCAAACAACCCCCATCATTCAGAACCTCTTGGTATGGAAGTCATTTACACAAATAACCGCTAACTGCTCTTAATTGATGTGCAAGTGTATAATTTATACTATTTTCCTCTGGACCTGCTCAACCAAAGCATTCATTTCCTGTTCAGTAATGGTGTTTGGTGCGAGATTTAGGACATTTGTGAAACATATCCTGCCATTGATATTGAACATATTGGCTGGTGACTCATGGCTGATCCCATGCAGTGATAAGGAAAAATAAAACAAAACCTGCTTGGGGATAAATTTTTTCATATCCATATTTGAATATATCTATCTGCAATGATTTGGGAAACAAGGTGGGACATGCATAAATGGTGATATGAATAAATATTTTCACCTTGTATAACCGTAGATTCCTCCCACCTCTCTCTCTCTCCATTTGTACCCCTTACTTTCATCTATTTGTGTCATCAAAATTCATACCACATGAAAGTAATTTTCTTTTTCCTTCTGAATCGTTCTCTTTTATTTTTCCTTTGTTTTTGGCACATAGCTAGATGACATTTCAATATTTTTAAAAGTTTACAGACACTTAAGTGGGCAATTTACAACTTAAGCATCATGTACCACAGTGAATATTGTTGCAGGTAGCTAGCCTCATTCTGAGAATACTAAAGGATGAATCTGCATCATGCTCAAGGATCATATGGAGTGTAAGATGTTCTGGGCTCTCAATTTCCTCTCAGTGCTGAAACTAAAAGGAAAAAGAATGAGTGAACAGCTATAAGGTTTGGATCATTCACTACCTATGTACCGATTTTAAAAAGAATAAAAAAGGAAAACAAAGACGTGTGGAATTTTCAAGTCTAACAATAAAGAGCAACAATCAATATCAGACACAATGTAAAGTCAGAAGGCAAGAACAGTATTAAAAATCACTTATTTCTCACTCTGAGTTTGTCTCACTGGGGAGAAATATTAGCCTCATAATTGTTGAAGACAAGATCCCAGGATTTAAGAGAGATTCTTTTTTCTTTTTTAATCAGCTTAAAGCTTCACAGTTTGCCACACCCTGGGAAGGAAACATAGCCCCTAGTGTTCCCATCAACCTGAAAGAGAATGATGGCACTGGTGTTATTGTGTCAGCCATTTTAACTACACACTTTGGTGAGCCCCTCCCACGAGTATGGATTTAAGTAGTCAATTAGCAAATGAAGTCACACTATTTGCTTTTGTTTCATGTCATTTCACCAGAAATTCCATTGGTCTTGTGTTAATTAGTATTTTCTTCCTATGTTGGTTTCCAGGTATGGGAATATTCCTGATTATAACAATGCTTATATTTCCGAGTTAATATATTAAGGACAGGCCTATGAATGAGAAAAATACAACAAAGAAAATGTATGAGAACAAAAGCACAAGGCAATTAAGATGAACAATATGAAATTATGTTAAATGGACGTGTGAAAGCACGTTACACAATCGTATGCTAAAATTACGGAAAGGCTACCTGTATAATTTCCATCCTGCAGTTATTTTATTTCTGTTATTTTCCTACCATCCCCAGATGCACACTTACTTATTCCTATTATAACATGAAGTTTTCCAAGGGATATAAATATTTAAGTAATTTTATAAAAGGGAAGTTTAAACATAATTGGTACATAATTTGTTTGTACCTACCTAGCTATACCAAAAGCAACATTCTCTGATTTTATCACAGAAGGAAAAAACATAAGAATTTTTAAAAGATAAGTCTCTAACAGGAGAATATTCCTAACATCTATTATTTGAGATAGTACTATCTCAGTAGCTTTCAGTGCTCTTGAGAATAAAACCTGAATGTCATATTTACCTACTAGCTGCAAAGTATATTGAAATAGGTACCAAGCTGGGGCAAAAAACAAGACCGTTATGGCAAGGGGGCTACACGCAGCAGCAGGTCGATGCATTAACCTTTTGCCTCACGGCACCTGAGGTTAAAGTGTGCTTTAAATCAAAGATGAAATGATCATGGTATCTCAATTCCAAACCAGTTGATATTTGCCCACATCTTTGAAAACTAGCAATTGAAATATCACACATTGACTATGACTGTATGAGTTACACGTTAGAAAGGAAAGGGAAGACAGTTCTCTTGCCGGCTGGGCTCTTGGGAAGCAGTGTGCAGAGATGTACGGGAGGAGTAATTAACTGGGAGAAGTTTTAACCTGGGCAGGGAATGTCCAAAGGCTGATTCAGTCACTGAGCAGTCAGTGGTCCAGGCTTTTTTGTCCTAAGGGATTCTGACAATCCTGTCTAACGTGCACTCATTTTAGTTGCGAGTACTTCTAGTTCTACCGATAATAGGGTTTCCCTTGGAAACTTAAGAGCGCTGGTTTAGGGGAGCAGGAGACAGGTTCCTGCATTGGTAATGACAGAAACTATATCATGAGATCAGTTACCTCAGCTGTAAAATCGGCATAAAGTACTATTTTACTTCAATAAAAATAAATCTTCTACTTATGCCTGGTGTCATCCTTATGTCTCTGACAGATACACATGATTCCTATAATTATGACCAATATATTCAGATTTATTATTTGGTATAAATGGCAAATTGCTTATGTCATTCAGAAGCATCAAAGCATATTAAACTGACTTTTATTAATTCTAAAAATTAAGATTTATAAACTCTTGAAACTTACAGAGATTAATCTGGGTTCTAAAATCTGAATAGCAAAATACTTCAATTACAATTTTGAAAATAACTATCAATGTACAGATATAACATTGTATTAAATAAAAGTTTATTTTTTACATGCATATACATAAAATGTTAAAATATATAATTATATATCAATTATATATGATTATAATTATATAAATATATAATTTTATAAAACTATATATATGTTATATATAAATTATATATTATATATTATAACACAATAACATATATAATTATATAAACATATATTTTTAAATGTTTATTAATTTTTGACAGAAAGAGAGAGCGCACAAACAAGTGGGGGAGGGGCAGAGAGAGGGGCAGAGAGTCTGATGCAGGGTTTGAATCTGTCAACCTCAAGATCATGACCTGAGCCAAAGTCAGACACTTAACCAGTGAACCACCCAGGCGCCCTGTTTTCTTCTCTGAAATAAGCTAGTGTTCAAGACATTCTCACTTTTGCTGAATTTGATGTGAGGCCAATTCAGTCCATAGTTAAAATTACAGGAGAAACGAAGTCAAGGGTGAATAAGGAGCCCCAGATTTTGTACTGACCAATTTGTAACATAATGTTCCCATATTTAATTCTTAGACCTAATTTTCTCAGCTCATCTCAGGCCTGAGGATGGAGATATTTTTACTCTGTTGGAGTATGTCTTCTTGATTTCTCCCCTACCAAATATATTGAAGGATATTTCTCCATAATCATAGTGGATTGAACATATGAGAGAAACATAGTGGAGAAACATATCTTTTCTCCCTTCTAAAACACCACCAAAACCCAGCAAATTAGAAAAAAAAATGTATTATCCATTAAGAACAATAGAACAATAGAATATAGCCTAAATTTGAAGAAATATTAGGAACATGCAAAGATGATTCAAGAGTTGCAATTGACTCACAAGAACAAAGGCAGTTCCCTTCTGTCTGTAGAAAGCTAAAGTCTGTAACTATGAATAGGCAATCATGTTAAAGTCCATAGACAGCATACTTGGCCTTCAAGTTCCCCTTCTCCACCCTGCTCAGGCAAGCTGCTACCCATCCATATTGACCTACTCACACACACGCACACACAAGCCATTCTCTGAAACGTTGGGGTGAGGCACAGAGCTGACACCAGGGGATTAGATGAAAACCTGAATCCTGACTGATCAGAATCTCCATTCTGATCTCTCCCTGCCTTGTTCCCAGAACAGCATTCAGGAATGTGTATTTCATGAGGTAGGAAATTAGAATATCCTTCTCTAAAGCAAAGGGGTGCCTCAGAGACATTAGGCAAAGTCCAATGTAACCACTAACATTACACAGAAAAGGGTATGGGACAACAACCTCCTTAGTTCCCCTGTAAAGAAGTTCAGTGGTCTTCACTCAGTTGTAAATGGAGAGCCAAAATCTTGAGATACTTAAGGGAAATCTTCAAAACAAAGAGACCAAACCAAATGGAGAGAAACTGAAACAGAGACATTAGATCAAGGATAATATAAAGGAAAGTAAATTGTTAAATAATCAATCAGATGAGAGAAGAAATTGTACTAATGGTAAGAAAAAAAAACCCACGAAGCTATAAGAAAAGAAAATTAAGCTTACCTCCCTCCAAAAAAGAAGTCATAGAAATTAAAAATATGAAAATTGAAATTAAGAAGTCAGTAGCATGTCCTGAAGATAAGGTGAGGAAATGTCCCAGAAAGTAGAACACAATGATACAGAGATTAAAAATTAGGGAACAAGCTGTTAAAGCCAATTCTGAGGGTCAATCCATATGGGCACCACATCTAAGTAACAGGAGCTCTGGTAAAGAAGGACAGAGTGAAGAAAAAGGAGGCCAAAAAATCCTGGAATCAGGAGGATGGTTGAGGGATCACTCACAGAAGCCACAGTGGACCTGGAGAGAAAACCATCTAGACAGGAGCAGGAAGAGTGGTTGGGGTGGGGATCTCAAGGTTAAAAACAAACAAATTGGTGCCTTGCCTGAAGCAACTGAGCATTGGAGAAATTATTGCAAGGAATATGATGGGTTTTTGAAATATATGGGGAAAGTGGGTATCTGTACTGGAAAACCAAGTGAATGAAGAAAAAATAAACAGAAAAATAATTGTGGGAGAAAGAAAATATAATTCATGGCATGTTACTTGGCTTAGAAGTAGACAATAGTAATATTTCAAAATTGAAACCAAAATTATGAAATAAGCATACTGGCAAAATAGAAAAAAAAAAGGAAAAGAAGTATGATAGAGTAAAACTTTTGAAACGTTAACTACCATTATAAGGAGTCAATTAATCCTGTCTAAAATTAGAGATAAACACACACACACAAACACTGCTACAAAAGTTGCAAATATAAATGCCTAACCCAATTGCCATCCTCCAATGACCCCAGCACAGACTTGGTGCAATCTTCTGCAATGATGAAAATTCTATAATGTACAGACTGGTGACCAATGGGGGGTCTGATTCTCTATTTTTGTTTTGGGGGTTTATTCGTAGGAGGAAATTGTTCTCAAAGCAAGATGTGATCTGTAGTATCTTCATTCACTTCTCATGTTCCATCAAACTTTCTCACTAAGCTTTCCATCCTTCTACTTTTTTTGTTTTATTTTTATTTAGTGATTCATTCATAAAGTTTATTCATTTCTTTTGAGAGAGAGAGAGAGAGAAAGAGTGAGCAGGGGAGGGGCAGAGAGAGAGAGAGAGAGAGAATCCTGATCAGGCTCTGCACTGTTAGCGCAGAGACTGATGTGGGGCTGGAACTCATGACCCAGGAGATCTTGACTCAAGCCAAAACCGAGTCAGAGGCTTAGCCCACTGAGCTACCCAGGTGCTCCTATGTTCTACTTTTTTAGAAGGAAAATTGCTACAATGCTCTTCACAGAATAATCTCCAATACATGGGTAAATTTACTTTTCTTATCTAAACAAAATTTACATAATCACAAAAAGAACTTTCAGAACTCTCCTCAACTCATTGAGAACTTTCCTCCTGTCTACTTTCATGGGAATTTGTATAAATTTCTATTATGAGATTTATCTTGTTGATTATATTCATATGACAGGAACTTTATTCAAATTTTGTTTCCAGAATCTGTTAGAGTGATTGAAACATAATAGGAATTTGTAAATAAGTGTATGACAAATAAAATGAACTACTTTTAGACAAATGCTTGATATAAAAGAGTTCTTTTATATCAAAAATATGATAATTATAAATCTGACATAATGAAATAAAAAGTACATGATCACATACAAAAAAATAAGAGATTCTGATCAAGATAATGTTTTTTACTGCATAATCAGTTAAAATGTTTTCTTTGTTTTAAACCGTTCTCCTACCCAGGTATAATGTTCAGCATACATAATACTTCTGATAATGAGGATCAAAACATGTGGCTGCTCTCTAAAACTGAGATGTTACCTAGAAAAGCAATATTTGGCTCTCACATTACAATCATGTTCTATACCTTGGTAAACTGTTATATTTCTTTCTAAGTTTGGATCAGCCTCCAACATTTTATCCTTCATACTTTTAGTGCCATAGAATATCTCTGAGAGCTCCATTAATATGAATATTGTTTGCCAGCAACACTTCCTCAGGGAGGTTGTTATTCTTTTCATCACAACCCCTTTCTTTTGCTACCCTTCCCTTCTCTTTTCTCATCTTTTCTTCTCTTTTCTCACCTTTGCTTTCTTTTCTTTTCTTAATCTTTTTTTCTCTTCCCCTCTCTCCCCCTTCCTTTTTTATTTTTTTCTTTTAAATTCTAGTATAATTCACATAAAGTATTATATTAGTTTCAGGTATACAATATAGTGATTCAACAATTCTTTTTTGTTGTTGTTTATTTAAAAAAAATTTTTTAACATTTATTTTCTCGAGACAGAGAGAGAGAGACAGAGCATGAATGGGGGAGGGTCAGAGAGAGGGAGACACAGAATCTGAAACAGGCTCCAGGCTCTGAGCTGTCAGCACAGAGCCTGACGCTGGACTCGAACTCACAAACCATGAGATCATGACCTGAGCTGAAGTCGGATGCTTAACCGACTGAGACACCCAGGTACCCCTATAGTGATTGAACAATTCTATGCATTACCCAGTGCCCATCCTGGTAAGTGTACTATTAATCCCCTTCATCTATTTTTACCATCCCCCCACCCACTTCCTGACTGGTAACCACCAGTTTGTTCTCTATAAATAAGAGTCTGTTTTTTGTTCGTTTCCATTTTTTTAATTTTGTTTCTTAAATTCCATATATGAGTGAAATCAAATAGTATTTGACTCTGACTGAGTTATTAAACTTAACATTATACCCTCTAGATCCATCTGTGTTGTTGCAGATGGCAAGATTTCCTTCTTTTTTATGGCTGAGTAATATTCATTCTATCATCTTTACCTATTCATTTATCGATGGATACTTCCATATCTTGACTATTGTAAGTAATGTTGCAATAAACATAGGTGTGCCTATATATTTTCAAATTAGTGTTTTTGTACTCTTTGAATAAATACCTAGTAGTGGCATTCCTGGATCATATGGTAATTCTAGTTATAATTTTTTATGTTTATTTATTTTTGAGAAAGACAGAGCTTGGGCAAGGGAGAGGCAGAGAGAGAGAGAGAGAAAGAGAGAGAGAATGTGAAGCAGGCTCCAGGCTATGAGTTATCAGCACAGAGCCCAATGCAGGCCTCAAACCCATGAACTGCGAGATCATGACCTGAGCCGAAGTCAGATGCTTAACTGACCATACCACCCAGGCTTCCCCTATTTTTAATTTTTAAAGGAAGTTCCATACTGTTTCACACAATGGCTGCACCAGTTTACATTCCCACAACCACTTTTCTGGTTTATGCTAGTACATTTGCCTTCACTACATTCTGCTGGCTGAACATCTAGGGGCTCCTAAATGGCAGCAATGCTAACATCCACACTCCCGCTATTTCTTCTACAACTCAGTTTATATTTAATTCAAATTTCACTTCCAGCTTTGTAATTTTTTGTTTCTTTGCTATTTCCATCTTAATTAACCAATTCCCTCTTTTAATTTTTTTTTTTTTTTTTTTTTTTTTTTTGTAAAATGGCACCTTAGTTTCTCCTTAAGACAAGGAGGCAACATAGCCACACAATTTGCTGTCTGAGTATGAACTGATTAACAGACACGCAGTGGCCAAACCCTTGCAGACATTAAAAGGAGTGACATGCTTGGTCATTGATCATGATGGGCATCTGTTATTCCATAGTAACTTGTGAACTAAAGAGCTAGCAGTGAAATTTATGCTTTTTACAGCTATAGTTAATACACTGTGGTAATTGAAATTTGAACTGTGTTGTAGCAGAACTGGTGTTAGTTAACTAAACCATGGTAACTGAAATCCATGCATTTCGGAACCATACAAAGTGAGGGTTGTATTTTTATTGTGCTTATAATCACTACCTAGCTACCTTGCCACTTTTTGATAGAAGTAAATTATATTTATCTGCTATTTGTATGATAATCAGGAATAGGTTTATACCTCAAGAGACTAATATTTTTGTTAATATGAGGAATGATTGCAAGGTAATAGATTTTGACAATTTATATTCTAATTCTGAAAGTGTCAAAGCATATTTTTTAACCAACTCAATCCCTTTAATTTATCACAATATAGAAAATGTACGCACACTTAGAAAATTAGAGTTTGATAGAAAAAGCTTCAATTTTAAGTCAAGGCTGTACGTATAATTTTGCTACTCTCCCAGTCGAGAGAATTCTCTTTTCTGAAATTCAAGGGGGAAAAACAGGGCAGTACTTAATGTAAAATTAGCCCTTTGGTTCTTTCTTTAGAAAAGTGACAAGTGGTCATTATTGATTCCTGGGGTCTGGTTTGGATTACACTATATAATTAGGTTTTAAGGATGCGTCTGAGGTTATGCAATGGAATGAGAATGGGGCTGATACAGTAGAAAAGGAAGCGAGACAACAGTAATGGCAGAGCGCGTTGGCAAACATTAATTTAAACTAGTGCATTGGCACTAATCTCATGAGTTACTGATATTTTCCAAGAGCTCATTTTTAGTGGGAGAACCACATCTCTGATTTTGCTTAACTGTTTCCTTCTTTCCTTCTTTCAAATGCTGGAGACTGCTAAAAAGAAACATAATGAGACATTTCAAATCTTAGTTACTCCATATAGGGATGTTAGGTTTCCTTCCTGGGAAAAATATGTGAAACTGCTCCAATTAGGAATTAGGCTTCCCTTGCATTTCACAACACTGATCTGGATGCCAGTGACGAGACGTTCTGTCTCATTTTCTTCCTCATGCTATTCTCACATTATATTTTTCTGCATATTCTTGCTATATTCCCTTTATAATGACTCTTAAAAAGCCATTTTGTGCTTTCTCTGTCTCAAAGTCCCCAAATTATCATAGGTATTTAAAAGTTCTTGGCCCCATCCCCTCAACACATTTCTCCAAAGAGAGTGTTTGTAACCATTACATACATACTGGTATAGTCATGAGATTACCATTTAGACCTGCTTTTGGGAAGCTCCATGTATAAATCAATCAATACTTTTAGGCCATTACTGAGAATTCAGCTACTTTCTTTGCATCAGAAGTTTAGGGTTATTTCTCAAAAAAGAAATCCAAACCGATTATTCTTCTATCTGGTTTTTCTGTCTACTGCTGTCACCATTACCAAGTCCATTCCTTATATAAGGCAGAGAATAGGATGACATTTCACCATTTAATACTCAAAACCTCTAAGTATTACTCTCCCAGAACAGATACGTAACCCTGACACTGAAAAAAAACCACATGTTTTTAAATCCCCTCTAGAAGATCACCCTCTGTCCCCCACCAAATACAAACATTGCTTATATTCTGGGAAAATGCTTATATAATTCAAATTGATAAACTAGAAGGAAATGTTTGCTGACATATTTTTACATATATGTTCTGTTTTGTCAGGATAAATAATTAACATGCACCATAAAAATCCTATGCCAACTGTGAAAGATTAGAAATCTAATAAAAGATGATTTTTTTAAAGAATAAAATTTGAGTATTTTGTGATTCAAAATTTTATTTCTTTAAGATTAGTGCTCATAGTAGTATTTCCTCTCATTAAGACCTGAGAAACACAAAAGATGTTAGTTCTCAGAATATGAATATACTTGGAAATTCCTTCTTTGTTGTAACTTTTCGCAAAATTAGTATTCTTACACAAAGGAAATAGACATTGTTAATGATTCAACTAGACTATGTATTTCGGAGTCATAATTATAAGAGACTACTAATTTCAGAACTATGTTCTTATACTAGTGAAAGACAAGAAAAGCTAAGCTGTGCGAATATCTTTGAAATTTACATATGTTGATTGGAAATGCCCTACTCAGTAATATTGTAAGTGTAAACTCCCAGTAAGTTATGTCAAAACAAGAACAATCCAAAATGATTGAGATTCAGATAGAGAAGAAATGATATACTAACACTTATTCTATTTTGCTCTTTCATAGAATATTCTTTCCAGATAATTTAAGAACATTTTATATAACCCTTCCTTTTAGAGTTACAAAATCCCTGAGTAGAAAAGAAGAGCATATTTGGAAAATAATATTTCTAAAATTTTCCTCAGTGTCCTTTTCAATAAAGAGAATAATGATAATGATTAAGTCTAAGTATGGCTGAATTCACTTTAGTTTGCTAGCAATCTGCATATGCTTTATGATATGACAGTATAATAACATGATTTGACATTTTGTATTGTTTTAGTATCCCTACTAAGTGTGCTTTTTAAGGAACAGAATAATTTGACTACTTTTTGCTTAAGTGAAATCATTACAAAAGAGCAAGATTTAAATAATTGACAGTATTTATGCAGCAAACAAATGCTAATCTGTCAAACATGTGCTAAATTTTACTTTTTTCTCTTTTGGGAATTAATGCATGTAAATTTCTAACTGTATCCTAGTGTTTGTTGTTTGTTTGTTTGTTTTTTGTTTGTTTTAATCCATAGAATGAAAAGGGGAAGTAAGGAACAAGTTACACTCTGCAATATATGGCACATAATAATTTCATTTTTGTGAAAGTTTCTTTCTCCTTTTACTTATATATTTTTATTCCCCATTATTCTTATTCTTTACTCTTCTCTCAGCAACATTCTATTACATTTGAAGAGTGTTTTTATTAATACACTATTATTTTCTTGCATATACCTTAAGGCGCATAAATGATATGCACTATAGATCTTTTGATGTTGCTTAATATATAATTCATCCACTGTATCTAATTGCTGCAAAACACAGTGATTCACCAAATTATGTTTATACATACCTCCACATGGGCATGTACCTTGCGTCGATCTCCCTGCCACAGTAATCTTGCTATCAGAAACACCTTCACAAATATCTCCGTTACCAACTTGTGTGATAATTTCTTTAGGAAATTATCCCAGGAGCAGGATTTGGATTATGTATCTTTGAATTATTAAACTTGGCTAAGCTCTACCATCTACATTGCACTTCAGAATTATGGCACCAACGTACGTTACTACTTGTATTTTTGTCAGGGCTTTCAGACTTTTCATTTTTTCTGGAGATTAACCATTTACTTCCTTTCCATTTTACCAATGGGACTATGTTATTCCTGTTAACTTGTGAATTTTAGGTAAGAGTTTTTTGTTGGTATTAAATATTGCACATTGTTTCTCCCCCAACCTGTTATTTGTATGTCAGTTTTTTGTCGTTTCTTTTTGAGGAGAAATCTTAATTGGTTCTAATCAAATTGATCAGATCTTTTGCCTTAATTTTTGTGTTTGATTATTTGGTTTTTGTTTTAATAATAGGGCATTTCAACCATATAAAACAAGATATCCTAAATTAACATTACGATTTTACAAGTATTGGGTAAAATTTGTCCCGTTATATGTTTTTTTGTAACAATTTATAAGCCCCTTGAATATTTGTTATGACTCACCCTTAAGCAATCCAAAGCTGTTTTAATACTATGAAATCTACCAGGATGTATAATTGGAAATTGACTTTATAACAATACGTGATAAAATTCATAGAGTACTTCTTTAAAGCACTGGGAATAAAAGGCTCTTCTATATCAGCATCTTGATTAGTGGCATAAGATTAAGAGGGTGTGGCAGGTGGTCTCCAAATTCCTTCCCCATTACTGACATACAAGTCTTCACAAAAGTCAAAGCTCAATTCTCTTTCCCTTGAGGTTCAGCTAATTTTGTGGTTGGCATTGGCTGCAATCAGTGATAATATGGGATTTCTGAGCCCAGAATTTAAGAAGACTGGCAGTTTTCTGTCTCAGAATCAGTTTCAGCTTGATTCCAAGCTACCGAGTTTTGAGAAAGACCAAGGAGTCATGTGAAGGAAGTAAAATCACGAACTAAGACCTTCAGCCAATAGCTCCAGCTGATTTCTTAAGCATCTGTCAGCCATCTGACTGAGGTAATTTTTGAGATTGTGGCCATCCCGAACCCCAGCAGACTCCAAGGGAAAGTTGCCCAGTTGAATCCAAGAATTGTGAACATTTATATATCGTTATTTCAAGCTAACACATCTTGGAGATAATTTGTTATATAACAATAGGTTAACTGAAACAGGATAAAAAAGTAAACAAACATGACTGATAATACTATTTTTACTTGAAATTCCAGTCATCTCAATAAAGATAAAACAGATATGAGAAATAAAACTTTTCAAAGGAAGAAAAAAATTATTAGTATTTAGAGATGATTTTTTTATTTTTTTATGCCAAGATGAATACAATATAATAAAATCTAAAACTTTAAAATTCCTACAAAAATTATAGATCTTCAAGAGGAAACAAAATATATCAAATATGGTAAATATCTAAGAATATATAAAATACTATTTTCCTCTTAATTTTATTAAAATCCAAGGGACCATTTGAAACAAAAAATATAACTAATTTGTGGGATTTATAATCTCCACATATATACGTATATGAGAAATATAACAAAAATAATGGTAGGTAAATGGGTTTAAATGATTGCAGTTTTCTACATTTTACAAAAACAGTATAATATCCATTTTAAGTAGAGTATGAAAAATTAAGAATGCACATTAAAACCCCTAGATCAACAATAATAAGACTACAACAAAATTAATGCATACAGGTAGTTTAAAAGCCTAAAGATAAATTAGAATAAAAATATGAAATACATTTAAGTACTCAAAAAAATAATAAAAGGTTGAAAGGAGAAACAAAAGAACAAAAACCCACCCAGAGATAATAAACAGAAAAAAAAAGAAAAAAAGTCCAAAACAATGGTAACCCTAAATTCCATTATGTCAATAATTATACTAAATATTAATGGAATAAGTAATCCAATAAAATACAAAGATTGTTAGAGTGGATTAAAACAACAAAAATAGCCACAATTTCAAAAAAACAAGCCCTAACTCTAGACTGTCTACAGAGATGAACTTCAAATATAAAAACACAAATATACCTGAATAAAATTGATAGAAAAAGATATACAAATAGTAAACTAAGAAGGCTGGAGAGGCTATATCAATATAAGATAAAATAGACTTCAAAATAAGAGAATTGCCAGAGCTAAATAGGGATATTTCATAATAATAATTTTAATTCATTAGTTAGACACAATAATTACAAATATATATGCACCAAATAATAGAGCCTTAAAATATGTGAATGAAAAAATCAACAGAAACAAAGGAGAAATAGACAATTCTACAATCAGAGTTGTAGATTTTTTTTGACACTTTTCTCTGAGAAATTGAGACCAGTAAGAAGTAATTCAGCAAAGACATGGAAGATCAGAAAAATCTCAATCACCTAGATCTATTTATATTTATAGATCACTGTATTTAGAATACATACTCTTTTAAATTGTATTTGAAATATTTAGCAAGGTAGAGCATACATTGGGCCATAAAGCTAATCTCAAAAAAAATTTTATAATAAAATCATAAAAGGTATAATATCTAACCAGAGTGGAATAAGATTACAAATCAATAATAATATATCTAGAAAACACTAAATATTTGGAAATCAAACAAAAAACTTCCAAATCATCCAAGGATCAAAAAAAAAATCACAAGTAAAGTTCAAAAATACTATAAAGTGAATAATAATAAAAATTCAACATTTCAAAATTTGTACAGCTAAATAGTACTAAAAGGACAACATAATGCTCTACATTTGTTTATTAGTAAATTAAAAAAGTATAAATGGCCTGTAGTAGATAGAAAAAGAATAGTAAAAGAAAATAAAGAGGGTTGAAGTATATCTATATAGAAAAACTCTCTCAATCCTTACTTTATAACATACTCAAAGATAAATTTGTGAATGATTATAGTTCTAAATGTAAAGGCTCAAAGTGTGAAATTTTGGAGGAAAATACAGGAGAATATTATGGTTACCTGTTGTTAGGCAAAGTTTTCTGAGGTCAAGAAAGTGATAAATATAAAAAAAAAATGATCATTTAGTCTTCACTAAAATTGAACACTTTGCTCATCAATAGTTACCATTAAGAAAGTGAATAGACTAGCTTCAGAAGGAGAGAAAATAATCTCTCTCTCTCTCTCTCTCTCTCTCTCTATATATATATATATATATATATATGACAAAGGACTGGTATCCAAGACATAAGGAGCTCCTCATATTCAAAAATAAAAATGTCAAATAACCCAATTACACATAGACAAAACATGTGAATGGGCATGGACAAAATATTTGAAGAGGCATTTACAAAATAGATTTATCAATAGTCACAAAAGATATAAAAATATGTTTGATGTTTTTAGTCATCAGGAAAATACAAAACAGTACCACAATGAGATATGATTGCATGTCCAACCAGAATGGCTATATATTTCAAAATCTGATAGTATTATTTGTGAAAATGAAGAACAACTAAAAGTTGTATATACTGTTGGTGTGAATGTAAAATGATACAACCATATTAGATAAAGCTGTAGTTATCAGTTGTAACTACATATCTATCTTATGACCCAGAAATTTTACCCCAAGAGATAAAGCCTATATGCACAAAATAATTATAAATCTATATTCACAAAATAGTTTTAAATAATGTAAATAGTCTAAACTGGAAAAATTATTTGTAATGGTCCAAAATGGAAATAGCCTAATTGTTCAATGAGAAAATGGAAAAACACACTGTGGTATATTCATGTGATGAAATATTACTTACCATTAAAAAGAAACAAACTGATGTCACAGATCAAGCTCTAAATATTATGCAGCTCCAAAATATTGTGCAGAGTGTAAGAAGTTTTATACAAAAGAGAACATATTGTGTTAATTCATTTATATTAAGATCTAGAACAAGTAAAGCTCATCTATGGTATAAAAATTAGAATAGTAGTTGCCTTACAGTGAAGCTTGAACTAAGAGTGAGGATTGACCAGGAAGAGACACAAGGGAATTTTGAAAGTGATAACAATATGCATCTTGAGAGGGGATTTAGTTGCCCAAGTATATACATTTGTTAAGCGTATATAAGTAAGTTTTGTGGATATCATTGTAAACTTCACATGAAAATATTTTAAGCAACATTAAACTCTGAATAAAGATGTGCATGCCAAAATATTTTTTGGTAAATGAACAGAAGTCTGTAATTTATTTGAAATGCATTCAAATAAAATGGATTAATAGATTGGTGGAGGGATAGCTATAACACATAAAGTAAAATGGCAGAATCTAGGTGGTGGCTACCTGGTGTTCACTGTAAAATTCTTTTAACTTTGTTATATGTTCATAAATTTTCTTAATAAATGGCTGGGGGAAAATACAGTATGAAAGGAATTCTTATACAATGTTGTAAATACATGCAACTTTTCTTCAAAAATCTGTGCATACACTCATAATATTCATACCTTGAGATAGTAACTACACATCAAGAAACAGTTCAATAGGAAATGATAATAAATACTAAAATATGTTTTATGTTCATAATGATGATTTAGAAAAAATATTAAATGTCTAATTTTAAGAAATGAGTAATATACAGAATTGATGAATCACTATATTGTATACCTGAAACTTATATAACACTATATGTTAATTACACTGGAATTAAAATTAAAAAAAAAAACTGTGAAGTAAGTTTCATTTTATTGATTGATTGATTGATTTACTTTTGAGAATTGCTAAGTAATTTTTTGATGAACTTTTTTACTTTAGAATTGTTTTAGTTGGAAATTTATCTTTGAAAAGTTACAAAAATAGTACAGCAACCCAGTATAATCTGCACTGTTTTCCTTCATGCTAATATCTTACATTACCGTGGTACCTTTGTCACAATTAGTACACCAGTAACTAAAATGTATATTTTATTCAGATTTTTTTAGTTTTTTCTAGTTTATGAAATGAAGTATTTTACAGTCATTAAAGTGATTTTAAAGAATTTTCAGCAACATACTGAAAGATTTGGGATAAAATATTGAGAGAAAACTTACGATGATTGCCATTAGTTAAACCGTAATTTGAATGGATCTTTATTGTTTTTCTATAAAAAATGGTCATGTTTTTCCTTTGTTTCTTGTTTTGCTCCTCTCTTCCTCCTTCCTCCCCCTTTACCTCCCTCCCTTCCTTCCTTCCTTCCTTCCTCCTTCCTTTTCTTTCTTTCCCTCTTTTTCTTTTTCTCTTTTTCCTTTTTCTTTCTTTCTTTCTTTCTTTCTTTCTTTCTTTCTTTTTCTTTCTTTCTTTCTCTTTCTTTCTCTTTATTTTCTTTCTTTCTTTCCTTTTCTTTCTTTCTTTCTTTCTTTCTCTTTATTTCTCTTTCTTTTCTTCCTTTCTTTCCTTTTCTTTCTTTCTTTCTTTCTTCTTTCTTTCATATATATTTAAATTTATATATTTGGTGTGCTAATATACATATTTAACTTTTGAATGGAATAAAAAACAAAGCTCTAATTAAATCACATTTAGTTAAGATTGACTTTTTAATTAAAACTGAAATATAAACATTGATACAGATATATAAATAATAAGTCAACAACCTATTTCCAAAGAAAATATTTAATATAATGTCATATATGTTTTCCCAACCTAGTGATATAAATGCTATAATGGACTTCACCTGGTACAAAACCCATACAATGTGTTACAATATAAGAAAACAGAGTGCAGGCTGACACCTAATGACACCCATCAAAATGTTGGAGGAAACTAGAAACAGATACTGTGTCGGGGAGTAATGGCTGTTCTTATGTTATATGGTGTGATTTGAAGAGGTTACCCAAAATGGGATGTGTAGCTCTTTTGCCCCAGGATCATGACTGCTGTACTCATGATTTATATAAACATGTGGCATTCTACAATGCTCCTCCTCCATAAAAATCATCCTTAGCCAGCTGGGTGATGTTAACTAGGAACTAATCATAAACATCTGGTTAGTTTACATACATGTTGCCTTTATTCCCATATTTTCACTGAATGAATTATCTGTTCACTTTCACACAAATTATTTTCGCTTTTTTTCTCATAATGTAAAAGGAAAGGAAAATGTTTCCTTTAATGTCCTTAGTTCCAATAATTTTTGTTTGCTTATTTCTTGGACCAACACAGAATTTAACAAAAGTTGTTTCTGCTTGAAATACACACTCTCTTTGTTAACATTTTATATAAAAATCTCTGACATTTTTTGTTCAACTTAGCAATACATTTTTATGTAAATAATGTCCCAAGATATGCTCTTCTATTAGAAAAGCAATCAAAAGTTTTTCAAATAAGTCTTATGTAAACTTATTTCTTTCAGAAATACAACTAAAACGCTTGTATAAAGTTTAGGTATTTAATTTATGGATGATAGCAAACACTCTCCATCTAGTCATTTATCAGCTATTCTCTCTTTTCCTCCTCCTCTCCCTCCTTTCTTTCCTTCCTCCTCTCTCTTGAACTAATCTACAATTTTTTGATAAAAGCGTGAAGTCCTGTATGGTATTTTTGCCATACTAGGCTACTTTCTAAAATTTATGAATATCTGATTCATGCATTTACCCCTTTGGTTTGTGTTCATCACACCTTTGTAGAAGTTACCATCATGAAAAGCTGGAAAAAACAGGAATATCAGGAACATCTTCTCTTTGAAATTCGTAAATTCTGATTTGACCCACATTGTTTAACACAACTTCCAAAAATAAAAGTACATACTAGGAGGGATAGGGTTGCTCTTAGCTCAGGCTGTCAACAAATGTTGACATTCTTCTCTGGAAAAAATCTTGACAAGATATCCCACATGCTCTTTTTACTCATTTTCATTTTCTCGCCTGTTCTTTCCAATTAATTATCAAAATTTCACATGAAACTTATTCCTAACAGAAAACTTTACTTAAATTAGTCTCAGTGTGCCTGTCCATGTATCCCTTTAGCCAGGTCGATTTTAAGTTTAATTGTTTTGCTTTTTGTGTATATTCTGTTTTAACTTTCTAACTAGAAAGACTAAGCTCTTGTCTTTTCTAACAAGATACGTTATTTAAGCCAATATTATTTTATTTACCTTCCGATAAAATTGTTATCATATTATCCTAGCAATAACTGTATTCACTAAGCAATCAGAAAGCTGACCATATCTGAATTGGGTTTAATATTTTGCAAAGCAGTGGAATAATAACCCTTTGAAATTATATGGTAAATTCTATTTTAAAAGATTACAAATTACTTCACAAAAGTAATATATACCACAAATATTCCAAGAGACTTTGCAACTAAATGATTTGCAGTATTAAAAAAAATTGGACAAGAGGGAAAAGGTGATTAATATCTCTATTTATGAGGGAATGGTTAGTACCAAATACTGCACTAAGCATTTTATGTACATTATCATATTCCTTTATAATATTGGCTATTATCTTTATTTTACAGAGAAGGAAATTGAAGCTTAGGAATTCAAACAAATTGTCTAACATTGTATGACAAAGAATTGGCTGAGTCAGAATTTAAACCCATGACTGTCTGAATCCAACTCTTGTATCTAATATGCATAAAGAAAATACAAATTTAAAATTCAAATTACAAATGTCTGTTCATAGTTGAATATGAATTTCCATTTTTCTTATGTTACCACTGTGGTTTATTTATACTGTCAATGTGCCTAGAGTTCCCAACCAGCCTGGAATTCTTCTGTTAGAAAATTTCAATGATTTTTTATTAGAATTATTTTTTAAAATCAATTCCCAAGGCTATTCCTTATAGATGACAGGCCATAAGAGGCAAATTTCAAAGTTACTTGACAATTGTGATGCGTCCTCCTATATTATACAGAAAACTGCTTGACAACACATTCAGTAGAATCTGTTATCCTTGCCATCAGACCTGTGCAAGACTGCTCTAGCTTTAAATTCATCTAAGATACGTTTGAGGCACTCAATACATATTTCCAAAGGGAATCCATAAGAACTCTGAAAGTAGGGGATGACTTTTGTCTTTCACTATTTTTATAAGGTAACACTTTCTATTAGTGATGACTGAATGTTTAGATTGAAGCAAAAGCATTTCATTTTCTTGTTTGGATGATGGAATGGCTAATAAGTTTATCTTTCTGGTTCTATAGTGTGTGCCTCCAAAAACCATATTGCAATTTATCTCTAATCTTTAAATTCTACACCATAGGTCCTGGGTTTGAGAAAAAGGGGATGGGCAATGGGAAACAGGTAAGAACAGTGTATGGGAAAGAAAGCAAGGTTGAAATAGTAAAAAGAAAAAAAAATATTTCCAGAATGGGAAAATTCCTTCCACGGAACATCCAAAGTGCTACTTTAATCAAATGCAAACTATGGCACTGTAGTATTCTACTTCAGAAAGGTAACAGTTGTGTATTACTTCAACGCCGTGATTTCATGGAATTTAATTGGGGGGTTTTCCTTAGAACTCAGGGGACATGTGACTCATTAGGGGAGACTAGACATGAATACAAAAAAGCTGTAAATGAAGACAGAAAAAACTGAGTTATGCAACAGCTACTCAAATGCTGTCAAAGAAAAGTAGAGTAAGGTTCATAAGAAGACATGATTTTTGAGATGAATCTTAAATAATAGAATTCGTCTAGATATATGTGGGTAGGAAAGGTATTTTACACATGGAAATTATGAGATGATGTCTGGAGATAGATTCTCACTTGAGCATATTTGATGATGAGCAACTGGAAGTATGGAGTTAAATCAAAGTGATGTGCATGCCTGGTAGAGCTATCTCTCAAGAGCCTCTGTCATAGGTCTTTCTTTCTTTTGCTTATATCCCAGCAAAAAAATTGTCAGCCGGATGTGCCGCTTGTGTGCCTTTCGCCTTACAATGTGTGTAAGTATGTGTAAGGAAAAAGAAAGTAAAATGCAGCAGTCGGTTAAGCGTCCAACTTCTGCTCAGGTCGTGATCTCACGGTTCGTGGGTTGGAGCTCCACATTGGGCTCTGTGCTGAGGCTGGAGTCCACTTAGGATTCTGTGTCCCCTTCTCTCTCTGCCCCTCCCCCCGCTCACGATCTGACTCTCTGTCTTTCAAAAATAAAAACACACACACAAAAAAATAAAAACAAAATACAATGAAATAAAAAAAATACAGTGAAATACAAAATACAATGAAATAAAAAAGAAGGATGGAATGCCAGTCAGCTGAATAAAAAACAGTCACTTGAGGGGATGATTGGAATGGTCATTCTATGGCCCCCCGCATTGATGAAGACAAGGCAGCTTATCAGTATTTCCATGACGTAAAGGAACCAGAAGGCACCTGGGCCCTGATATGGAGCCCTGGTGGCCTGAGAGGGCTGAGGGATGTCTCTGGTTTTCTCTACCCGAGGATGAGCCAAAAGGCCTCACCACCTAAAGGAAGCAGTCAAGACACAAGCTGCCCTAGCATTCTGGCTTTCTCAGCTTCTCTCCAAGGCTTGCACCAAAGAAAAGTAACCAGCCATCCTCCTGAATGCTTAGCCTTTTCTAGGTCCCGCCTTGCCCCCCACTAAAAAGTTAACACCCTATAGCTTATAATTGCATTGCTCCTTCCTGTGTTACCATTCACCCCCTCACCATTCTGTCATGAGTTGATGAGTGTAAGAGAAGTGGGGTCCTCTCTCACCACCTCTGAATAGTCAGGGATATGACCTATAAATGTTGGAAGTACAAAATACTGGGTTGTTTCTCTGCGGTGTGACCTTGGCAAACCTTAATTATCTTATGTGTAAGATGAAGACAGTATGATTACTTATTATATGGGACGGTTGTAATACTTAAAACCATACATGTAAACCTATTAACACATTGCCTAATGCATATTAAATGCTCAGTAAGTTTAGTCATGTGTGTGTTCTATGAGTGAGAGAGAGAGACAGAGAGAGAGAGAGAGAAAGCACACGCCAGTGAATATTTAAAATCTCAAACTTAAGTTGTACAATTAACATAAAAATGGAATTTGGGAACAGAGGCACTTTAGAGTATGGCTGGGGGGGAGGTAGACGCTGCTTTTTAGATATTGGCAGGAGAGCCCAGTGGAGATTCCTTGGAAACAATTATAAATGTGATTGGGACTGAACTTGAGAAACTACATAGAACATTATATTTTTAGGAAATTTACAGAGCTATCAGAAAACATGTCTAAGGACAGAATTAATTGAAAAGGATGAAAAAATGTTTTAGAGAAGATAAGTGTAAAAAGATAGTGGCAAAAATAAAGAGAAAGGAAATATTAAAAGAAGAAATAGTCATTAGACAAATGTTGCATAAAGTTTGAACATTGGGAATAAAATTTAAATATACCCAAACTATGTCAAGTAAGATTGCAGTCTAATTTATCAAGTTAGCAAACTCAGTTTCCAAAGTTTTCTAAGTAATACATCTTAAGAAGTACAAGGAGGCAGAAAACATGTGGTTTAAAACATTAGATCATGACTTTAGGGCCTCTTTTCAAAAATTAACTAAAAATTTCAGTTTCAGAAATATATCACACCTGCCTGTCTATTATCATTCACATGAGTTCCAGTTATCATGAAGACAAGTTTGGAGATCTGCCTACTGAAAACCGATTTACATCATCAGTGATTTTTAACAAATTTTTGCCTCTCTGTTGAACAGATGCTGTTTAATATTGAATATGTACCCACTAGAATTAAATCTTTGCTTTTGAGGAGCTTCTGAGAAGCCTGAAATCTAGTTGGAGAGAGACACAGGAAGAGATTTCAATGCAGTAAAGAAGTTTAGTGATTGACAGATGTGCTGGGTGCTGTGGATGGACCTAGAAGGTGCAGTCTGGTCTCAGATTTCTTAAAGAAAACGATGCCTACTTCAATTTTAAGGGATGCTTAAAAATTTCCCGGGTGAAGAAAGGGGGAGTCTTGTCAATACGTTGAGAGAATAAGTCAAGTCTCAAAAGCACAGAACAGTTACACTGTGCAGGGAAACAAGAGTAAAGGCCCATCTAAAATATATTTTCTGGTTATCAGGTGATGATGACCAAAAGCTTGACTGACAGAAACTTTTTGCCAAGTAGAACATTTGGTTTGCATTTTTAACCAATGAATCCTACAGTTGGGATTTGAAAATGCATATATAGGAAGAAAATTGATTATTACCAAAGCTGTCAGTGCCTCTTTTTTTTTTTTAATTAGGTGTCATTTAAAAAAGAAAATCCTGCATATGATTTAAAATCATATTTCAAGTATATTATTTACTAACTTCTGGAAGGAACAAAGATGGTAAATTGTATGAAATGGTTGTGTATGAATCAGGGGAGGATAAACCAATCAAAATTCAACAGAGAAAAAGAAAACTTTTGGGCATCTGTTGCCCAAATGTGTTTAACCAGGAAAATAATTACTTCATGTAGAACATTGATTATAGATGTTAGCTCTATAAACTTTTTCGAGAGTTTTACATTCTCTTTTTTTAATACTTTTTTTTAAAGTTTATTTATTTATTTTGAGAGAGAGAGAGAGAGAGAGAGAGAATCCCAAGCAGGCTCTGTGCTATCATTGCAGAGCCTGATGTGTGGCTCAAACTCAAGGACCATGAGATCATGACCCGATCATAAATCGAGTCAGATTTTCAGCTGACTGAGCCAGCTAGGCACCCCTAGAGTTTTAAATTTTCTGATTACAAATTATTATTATTTTAAAGTTTATTTATCCATTTTGAGAGAGATAGAGACAGCATGAGTGGGGGAGGGGCAGTGAGAGGGAGAAAATCCCAAGCAGGCTCCATGCTGCCAGCACAGAATCCAATGGGGGGCTCAAACCCATGAAATAGTGAGATCATGACCTGAGCTCAAACCAAGACTTAGACTCTTAATTGACTGAGCCATCCAGGCACCTGATTACAAATTATTTTAAAGAAGAAAATAATTTGAATCTAGTTTTGACAACGCAGTGGTTACACATAAGCCTTGTCATGATTTCTTTCCTCTCAGTAGTAAATATAACTACTAAAATATTTTAGTACTAGAATAAACCATAAGTATAGACCTGCTAATATTTTTGAGTGTACGGAGATTCAGTAGTAAATATAACTACTAAAATATTTTAGTACTAGAATAAACCATAAGTATAGACCTGCTAATATTTTTGAGTGTACGGAGATTCATTTCTTTGATTCATCCATGTACATCATTTATTCATTCATTCATTCATTCATTCATTTATTCATTCAGCAAATAGTTACATATCACCTTGTATGTGCTCAATAGAGATGCATAAATGAATAGATGTCTATTATTTTCTAAGTCAGTGCTCTCTAATTACCCAAGTCTTTACCTTTCCCTCTGGAAAACCTCAGGGTTGTTGTGAATCAAGGTTATAAGAAGAAAATAGGCCTGGAACATATTTCTACAGAATCTATGGGACATCAAGAAATCTCGGCAATGGTAATTAAACTATGAAGTCAGGTAAGATTGTGCTAGAGGCTCTCCACCATTTCAGAAAGCTCGTAAAACTCAATCAGGTATCAAGAAACCTCTGTCAAGTCCAAAACCAAGAGGAATCCTCTAGAGCAATATCTGAAAACTTTTTCTGTAAAGGTCTAGCTAATATATATATAGCTAATATATGTATAGCTATGTATGACCCATAAAGTAATATATATATATATATATATATATGTGTGTGTGTGTGTGTATGTAAAATTTCTACAGAAATTGTATGACCCATAAAGTAATACACACACACACACACACACACACACACACACATATATATATATATTACTTTATGGGTCATACAATTTCTGTAGAAATTTTTTTTAACTCTGTGGTTTGGCACAGCTAAATGCACTGCAAAAATGCAGCCATAAAGGGTATGTAAACAAGGAAGAATGCATGTGTTTTAATAAAAAGTTTTTTACGTAAACAAGCTGTGAGTCAGATGAGACTTTAAAAATTGAAACAAACTGAAATTAGATAAAACTCAGTTCCTCAGTCCCACTAGCCGTATTTCAAGTGCTTGATAGCCACACGTGACTTATGGCTGCCATTTTGAATGGCACAAATTATAGAATGTTTTCGGCATTTCATCAAGTACTATTGGACAGTACTGCTCTAGACTTTCTTATAGCACCTATTTATCCTAGATACGGGAAGATAAGGAAGAGGTGAATGGGCTTGATCTTCCTGAAACTCTCAAGAAAAATAGAGCAAAAGTGTGACTAGGAAGTTTTAAGAAGTTAATATACTGAGAATCAGTGTGTTAGAATACTTACACTCTTATCAACTTTAGTGTATTAAACCCATATAGGATTACATTAATAAAAATTGACATCAAGTGACTGAGTAGCTACAAATACTATAAAACTATGTATCCCACTAAAAATGTAGTTTATTAGTGTATATAAGATTTTTTCCTCACTAAAGATTATTGAAACAGTGAGAGACTGTAATGTTTTCATTTATTTCCACTGGCTTTTATTAATGAAACAAAGCCTATGTGAATTTATTTTCTAACTTCAAGCATTTGTTGAGAAAGCATTAAAAAATAGTTCAAGTCTTCTGGACAAATACATAAATCTTCTAGATAAATATAAGTTAAGGAAAGAGTACACTTGGCTCTAAAGCTGGTAAGAAATCAAAGACCAATTTAATAGTGCAATGAAAGAAAGTGAACAAGCATTAGATGACATTGTTTTGATTTAAACTATACTTCAAGATTCTAATAATTAGGTTCAATTAATCAAGTTGTAAAAGTTGAAAACAATGAAGAACAATGCTGAGAAAGGTGATGCAAAAAAATTACCCTTCCTTAGTTATTTCTAAATAACTTGGAAATTATCTAGTGTGATGATAATTTGGCTCACCTTTGTGACTGTATATCTAATGTTTCATGACAACTTCTTTCAGGAGTGTTAATAACTACTTTAAACACTTTTCTTTAAAATTTTTTAATTTTTTTTTATTTTCGAGAGAGAGACAGACAGAATGTGAGCAGGGGAGGGGCAGGGAGAGAGGGAGACACAGAATCTGAAGCAGGCTCCAGGCTCTGAGCTGTCAGCACAGAGCCCCACGCTGGACTTGAACTCACAAACCGTGAGATCATGACCTGAGCCGAAGTCGAACGCTTAACTCACTGAGCCACCCCGGTGCCCCTTTAAAACACTTTTCTTGGCAAAGATTAACATACTTGCTTCTAGCACTTTGTTAGCCTGTTTGTTTTGTATCTTTCTCCTGTATTTTGCAACTTTTGATGAGCGTTTTCATCAACTAATGACTGTATGAAGTTCCTTTTAATAGTAGATACTTTGCTATTGCCTGCCCTTGCTTTCATTAATTCTATATTAAATTGTGGTTTCAATTTTATAGAAATGTTCAGGAGTTTCTCTTTAACATCTATATGCCTTTAAAATTAAGCAGCACTTGTGAAATTTGTCATTGTTCATTAAGATCACTTGTGTTGATGGTTTTGAGCATTTAAGATAAAACGTTTTACTTCTATCTTCTAGAGACAGAACTGCCCCGTGGCACACTTTCTCTTTTTTAAGAGTTTCAAATTGAAGGTAGATGGGTAAGGACCCTGGCATCTCCTCCTACTGCTGTTATTAACTTGCAGATACAGATACGTATGGGACCTTCTTGTACCACCAAAGCAGAACAGAGAGGCAGATAACAGCAGATCATAAAAGGAAAAGCACAGTTCCTTGCACAAATTGAGTTTATCTACTACTGAAAGACTGTGTTAACCACAAGGGGATTTAAACCAAATGTCCAAAGGAGTCTCAAAATGTCGAACCTGATACTTAAACCACGAGCCATTCTCTTGTGTTTATCCAATGTGCTTCTTACACTGACCCCTGGATATTAGAAGGACCCTATGCCCTGTGGAAGCCTTTCCACATGCTTCCATTATTAAATGAGTTTGTTTAGCTCTGACTTCAATTGTGATAGTAAATAGTATTTCCTACATTAAAACATGGGGATGAACTCCAGGTCGACATAGCCAGCACACTTAATGTCTCCAGTGGTTTTCCAGTTTGGGAAGGGAGTGTGAACGTTATAAGAACTTACAGATGTGTTGGACATAACATTTTAAAACTCTCTCTTACTCACCATTTTAGTAGCACATTTTATTTTATTGGTACCCTTTGATTTTAGCAAATTCTCTGGAGCCTATTTCATAGGGCTTTTCATTTGTTTTCTCTTTAAAAATCATTTCTTCCAAGAGAAATCCTCAAACACGTGAAAAATTTGTATTCAATTCAAGCTCCAAGCTTTGTGTGGAACACCACTTAAGAGACCACTCGGAAGCTTCAGACCCTGAAAATGCTGTGGTCTGCTTGCTTAACTAGATTGGTTACATGAAGCATGTTACACCTGTGCTCTGCCATCTGTGCTGATTGCCTTTTAGCTTCTGAGTGCAATTCAAGGTGATCATTTTAATCTCTAAGGCCCTGTATGGCTTGGGACCCAGTTATCTGCTAAATTGCCTTTTTCCCTGGGCATGGCAATTAATATCATCAGAGTGGCGCCAATAGCGGTTCCCCGTTCTGAAACTGAGGAACTGAAGGCAGGAGTGTGTTTGCAGGAAGTATGCTCCCCAGGGTGTAAGACCCATATCGCTGATACTTTCTAGCACTTTTCAGGTGAGCATACATATATGTACACAAGTGACATGGATCTTACACACTGGGGTGCACACTTCTGGCATATATATACAACTTCTGTGGATGTACACACACACACACACACACACACACATACATTGGGGTTAACCTTTCTAATTGGTGATCTAATCTTTTTAATAATTAATGTTTAAATTATTTTCAGCACTTAGAAATTTCCTTTGGAAAAAAATGGTTAACCTTTACTATGTTCCCTATGCATTACATTTCATTCTTATGACTTAGTCATTCCATAACTGGAAGGCTGTATATCTCTATACAAAAATATGCATTATTAAAAAGAATTTTTAAAAAAAATTGTTAACATTTGCTTTGATTATAATATCCTTAACACTTCAGTGGAAGGGTGGTGCTTTTTAAAGTAAAAGCCATCTGTGTTACTCACATTCTCAGCGATATAAATCATTATTGGATTCAGTGGAAAACTGAAGTATTCCTGAAGAAACATACTCGTTCAATAAACATTTATCAAAGTCTCACTATGTAGCAAGTACTTTTTTTCAGACATAAAAAAAGGATGAAAAAATATAGTGTTGTTTAAAGAATAACTGCTACACAAGGGCGCCTGGGTGGCTCACTAGGTTTAGTGACTGGCTCTTGGTTTTGGGTCAGGTCATGATCTTATAGTTTGTGTATTCAAGCCCCATGTCAGGGTCTGTGCTGACTTTATGGAGCATGCTTGGGATTTTCTTTTTCTCTCCTTTTGTCCCTCTCCCTGCTTGCACTCTCTCTGTCTCTCTCTCTTTCAACATAAATAAACATTTAAAAAAAAAGAATAATTGGTACATAGTGTTTGCTGCTTTCCTTGTATACATAATCATAAATTGTATTTGACAAAATTGATGTTTTTTAGACATACATACTTGCACACAAGTCTAAACACTGATATTAATGGGCATTATTTGACACTGTGTATTAAGGCTGCACAAGAGTTGGGCATCTGGGTGGGTCAGTTGGTTAAGTGTCCAACTTTGGCTCAGGTCATGGTCTCACAGCTCATGGGTTCAAGCCCCTCATTGGGCTCTGTGTTGACAGCTCAGAGCCTGGAGTCTGCTTCAGATCCTGTGTCTTCCTCTCTCTCTGCCCCCCCCCCCCACCACTCATGCTCTCTCTTTCTTCCTCTCTCTCTCAAAAAATAAAATTAAAAAAAAAATTAAAAGACCACACAAGAGTTAGTGATAGTGGTTCAAATCTATCCAATTCTAGTTACTTTTACAAAAAGGAATACATTAAAAGGATATGAATAGATGAACGGACAAATAAGGTGTCACACGCACACATACACACACACCAGAATATTATGCAGCCATAGAAAAAGAGTGAAATTTTGCCAAATTTTGTGACAATATGGATGGATCTAGAGGGTACTATGCTAAGTGAAATAAGTTGGACTGAGAAAGACAAATGCCATATGATTTCACATTTTAGACGTGGAATCTAAAAACAAACGAATAAACAACAAAAAGCTGAATCAGACATATAAATAACAGGGAACAAAATGATGGTTGCCAGTGGGAAGGGAAGGTGGGAGGATGGGCAAAATGGGTGAAGGGCAGTGGGAGATATGGACTTCCAATTGTGGAATAAATAAGTCACATGAGAATAAAAGCCACAACATAAGGAATATAGTCAATGATATTGTAATAGTGTTGCATGGTTACAGAGGGTAGGTACGCTTGGGGTGACCGTCCCGTAACATGTAGAATTGTTGAGCCACTATGCTGTACACATGAAACTAAGGTAACATTTTATGTCAATCATAGCCAAAATAAAAATAGAAATTCAAAAATAATAATAAAATAGAATGAGATACTCTCAGGTCACACATACAAAAAGGATGTGAATAGCTTACGGAATCAGCGATAACAAATAGTCTATTTTAGGAAGAACAGGTATGTGGAAAAAAACGAGGATCTAGGGAAAGACTAGATAGTAAAATCTTTCATTATACGTCTCTCCATTCCAACTGTTTCTGTCACTGCATCATTCTAATCAAGATTCAGGTATCAGGGAGCAAGACAAGAGAGAGCAAAAGAGAGAGAAATATTCACTGCAGAATTCAGAAACAAGATAGATTTGTCCATTTAAAATTTGGCAGATGGAGGGTTCCTGGAATAGGTTTCATACTTGTGTATTCCTGTTCTGGCAACCAGCTCTACTTGTTCCCCAACTGCAGGTGGATCTTCAACCTGACCTTTAGACTAAATCTGGTCTCTAGTTTGGGAGACTATTGGCTTTCTTGCTCGGTAGTTTCGACTTGCTGCGACAGTCCCCATAATTGTATTTCTGTAGCATATCTGCATTCTCCATGGTAGAGTCTTCCACTCTGGCCCCATATCTCCCAGTGACTAGGGACCTGACCATTGCTATCAAACCTCCTTCACTGTCACAGCCTTCTTGTAGCACCTCTATTAATGGTTTAAATGATGTTTGCTAATTGATTATCTTACTTTTGCTTGAAGGACAGCCTGGAGCTAAGCTCTGCTTCAACTCTGGTTAATAGTACTAACTATCCCTGTCCCCTCTCCTGGTCCCCCCAACTCCTACCCATTTCAAGGAAAAAATAATTGATTTGAAATTCAGACCTTGGACTCTCACTGACAATGTTTTTCTTACATCTACTTCTCACGGTCAGAAATGTGTTATTGTTAGTTTGTTGTTTGGTTGTTTGTTTGTCCAATGGAACCATTTGATTGTCCAAGGCTTGACTAGTCTCTTGAAACAAGCCTTCTGGCCCCTTGCTTCTTTCCTTTCCTAGTATGACTTTCTCTTGTCTCCCTGAATACCAATTATGATACTTCTAAAAGTTATCAATTCATGCTTTCTTTTATGTATTCACTAGTTAAATCAACAAGTCCTTATTACATATTTCTATATTGACATACACCTTTTAGTAATTAAAAAGATGAGTTCAAGCCTTGTAATTGTCTAGTGGAAGAAATAACATACACACTAAACACAGAGACTACAAAAGTGCAAAGTTATACACAATTTAGTGTCAATATAAGCGTTACAGAAATAAATGCTACGGAGGTTCAGAAAAGAAAGGATGTTATACGGGTGTACTCGGAGAGGGAGGGAAGAGATGAGATTTGATATTGAGGCTAAAGTGAGGATAGAACCTGAATAAATTGTTTGGAGAGGGTAGTTGGGAGGACTTCCTGAACAAGCATTTACATTAAGGAATTTATTTGGCTTGTTCAGAGGATGATCATAAAATGATTAGAACCAAGAGCTGAGTCACTGGAAGAACAATTGGGAGATAAATGTGCTAACAGAAAGTGTCCTCGGATTGTGAAGTCTGTGTCCTTTGGATTTCTTTCTAAAAACATTTTTTTTTTAACATTTATTTATTTTTGAGAGACAGAGCATGAGTGGGAGAGGGGCAGAGAGAGAGGGGGACACAGAATCCAAAGCAGGCTCCGGGCTCTGATATGTCAGCACAAAGCTCAATGCGGGGCTGGAACTCATGAACTGTGAGATTGTGACCTGAGCTGAAGTCAGACGCTTGACCAACTGAGCCACCAGGCGCCCCTGGATTTCTTAACAAAAGCAACCATAGCCACGGTGCCTTTCAGAGCAAAACAAAATCTTATTGTGAGATGTAACTCCTTTTTGGAAAAATTTAGCTCTCAAGAGGAGAAGGAAAAAAGAAAGCCAAGCAACTATTTTGTTTGCTTTGTTTTGTTCTCTTATGAAAGTGAAAATATCTGTATGCATTTTAAATGGTTTTTCTTCATTACTAAAACAAACTAGATTAATATAGAAAATTTAGGAAGAAGAAAGAAAAATATAAAACAATTTATATTTTTAGAGCTTAGAAATAGATCTTGTTATTAAAAACGTGTTTCAGATTTTTAAAACCAATTTATAAAATTGGGATTTCTTTTTGTCTCTACTATTATGTCATGAGTATCTTCTTCATTTTCTTTATTGCGTTGAGATATTTAACTCCTTTATCTCAAGCAGCCCACTTTCTGAAGAATATATAATTTATCAATATCTAAGGACCTCCTTACTGCACATATTTATCATCCAGACTTCTATTTTCCCTTTTGTTTTTGTTTATACTTGCAGCATTTTATTTTTTATTTTTTATTTTTCAACGTTTATTTATTTTTGGGACAGAGAGAGACACAGCATGAACGGGGGAGGGGCAGAGAGAGAGAGGGAGACACAGAATCAGAAACAGGCTCCAGGCTCTGAGCCATCAGCCCAGAGCCTGATGCGAGCCTGACGCGGGGCTCGAACTCACGGACCGCGAGATCGTGACCTGGCTGAAGTCGGACGCTTAACCGACTGCGCCACCCAGGCGCCCCAATTGCAGCATTTTAAAGTCTGGGTGCAATATTGTAGTTTAGCAGAAACTGTTGAAATCCAGTCAGACCACCAAATTGTATACTTTAAAACAGTGAATTTTATGGTGTATGAATTGTATCTCCCAATGAAGCTTTCGTTAAAAAAAATCCAATGGACTTTCTCCGTATTTCAAATCTATTCTTATTGCAGTAGTCAATACATATAAGATAGAATATTTACAACTGAAAAAAATTCTACAACAATTTCTATTGCATTGGAGCTCTAAAAGTTTGGGCTTTTTAAAGACATATGTCATTTGTTTTCCAGCATGAAAAGGAAAAGATTATTGAAGGATTCCTGAAAACAGTTTCTCGGACCATGGAATTTCAATGGGTCTTCTAACATTACATGTACTAATGTTAGGATCTGAAGAAAACAATTCTAGATACATGCTGTGTGCCTGAAAATCATTTCATCTTTTGAGATTTGGTTCTTTAAATTGCAACAAAGGAAGATTTTTTTCATAAAGCATTATTTGATTCTTATCAGTTCCCTATTTGAATTTATATTGCTTGAGAGATACTTGCCTAAAAGAATGACGATAAATACTCATAAATATGATCAAGCCAATATTAAAGTCAACAGGACCCTTAAAAACAAAAAGAAACTATAAATTTGTGAATGATTGCTACAAAGCAAAGTAGAATATATAAAATCTGTATCTTCGGGAATAATTTCCTAAAATTATAGTTTCTTAACTGTTATTACTCCATATGATTTATTTTTTGAAATAATGTTTGAAATTCATTTAATAATAAAGTGTTCAGATTTTTTTTTGAGAGAAGTTACTTTTTAATTCCTTTAAGGTCAAAGGGAATAAAGAAAATATTAAGGAAGGAATTATCTTCCTTGGACCTTCAAAGAGAAGTGAGACCAGATGACACCCTTGATCTGCCTTCCCATTCTTTAAAAACAATGCGGTGTTTGATTTTTCAAGGGATCTTAGAGACTATCTAATCGATGGTTTGTTTTGGAGATAAGATTACTGAAGTCTACAAATCATAAAGTGCAGAAATCTAGGGCTCTCACATCAGCTATTATACTCTCCAGTATACTGTGCTGTTTAAGATACAAATTTAGAACTAATTTTTATGGATTGACTCATGACATGTACTAATCTCCAAACTTCAATCTTCACGAAAGGAATGTATGCTCTTGAAAATGGTACTACTAAAAAATTCAGTTTTTACAAAAAAAAGTTTACAAAGTTTGGAATACACTGAAACCGTATCTGGTCTGCAGGCACCTGTTCCTGTCTCACAAATAGCATGCATGTAATATGTAGTTGGGTGGTCCCAGCCGTCCAATCTCATGATACTCAGGACAAATGTGAACATCAGTGCACAATGATAGTTTTATGAAATCTTTGATTATTTACACTCATCTCATTTGTAATACCAGGTACCAAATATCAGTTATTGGAAATTATTAAAATTTTCTAATTTTACAGTTGAAAATGAGATCTTAGCTAATTTATTTTTAAAATAATGGTTGAGTGGAAATACCTCAATTTGTTTCAAATTGTAGTTGTTTATTCTCTGCCATATTTTGTTGAATTGAGACTATGTGGTAATATTTACACATATACTTGAATAAGTGCACACATTTTTTTGAATAAATATAGAATGGATATATGAATAATACCAGTAGCATTGGTTTTGTGACATGTAGGGTCTCCTTAAGTTGGAATTCCTAAAGTAACATAAGGAATCCAATTTCCCTGGAAAAATTCATTTGCTTCACAATAGCATAAAACTATGAAAATTCTTCTGGATATGCAATTTTCATAATTGGAAATAATTTCAAAATTTGGAAGTCAACTGTTGCTAATCAAATTAAATAATGTTTGATGAAATTTTATTCAGAAGTGTTACAGCATAGTTATTACATTAATTTTATTTTAATACCCTCTTCTAGAACTTCTCTTTACTAAAATAATTATTTTTATCATAGGCCCTCCTGTACCTTTCCTTTTTACTTCCTTCTCTTTCTGTCATAGCATTATCTTTTATTGTAATTATATCTTTTGTTGAAACTAGAGTCACTTTTGTTACCTCAAAAATCTTTGATTCTGTAAGAGACTCTTAACTATAATTTTTTTTAAAGTTTATTCATTTTTTGAGAGACAGAGCATGAGTGGGGGAGGGACAGAGAGAGAGAGACACAGAATCCGAAGCAGGCTCCAGGCTCTGAACAGACAACACAGAGTACAGCGCGGGGCTCGAACCAACAAACTGCGAGATCATGACCCTAGTGGAAGTCGGACACTTAACCTACTGAGCCACCCAGGTGCCCCTAGACTCTTAAATATAGAGAACTGACAGTTACCAGAGGAGAAGTACGGGTGTGAGGATGGGTGAAATAGATGATAGGGATTAAGGGGTACACTTGTGATGAGCACCTGGTGTTGTAGGGAGGTTTCAAATCGCTATATTGTACACCTGAAACTAATATTACACAGTAAGTTAACTGGAATTTCACTAAAAACAAAAAAAAAAAACTATGGTTCTGATAATTAAAAATAAAGGGCTTAAAATATAATAGTACAAAAATGTTATTTATGTCAAACTAAGTTTATTTGAGTAGGCTTATTAAATAGAAACTGTAATAATTGATTGCTAAGTCATATGACATCTTAGTTCAGCTTACATTTGGCCCTTGATGTTATTATACAGTTTTTTGCCCCTGGTAATTTTAATTGTTATTCTCTTATCTTGTTTGTAACTGGCAGCACTTAGTTATACCTTATCATTGTGAACACACAACTCCTTAATTACACCAGTTGCTAATTGAAATCCACTTTCTTCTGAGGGCCTTTATTTCAGAATCTCTGATTTTCTGCTTTAATATCAATGAAACTTTTACTTTCTAGACCTGCTGCAACCTAACATTTACATCTTACATACTAGAGAGTCGATAAATATTATCTGAGAAGATTAATTACAAAATAGAGGTTTGAATACATTATTTAAGGTAATAAATACTAAAAAAAATTAAAAATAGAAATTATCTTTCTACAGTTTTTAGGAGAAGGGATGTAGTGGTTAAGTAATTAAAATTCATTTTTCTATGAAGGTGAAACTTGTAAATATTTAAATTGATATTTTTTGAAATTAAAGTATAGCATACTTTTTGAGTTACTTAAATAACCATCAAAGAAGAAAAAAATAGAAATGATTGAACATGGTTTTGTCTAGGGAAAAGTCTAAAAGTATAAGAGAAGCTTTTACTTTTTCGTTGTCTAATTGTCTAGATTTTGGAACTTTCTTACCCTCAGTCTATTTACACTTATAATAATCATACAAGACAACCACTTTAGAAACAAAAAAAAAAGTGATTTTTGTAAATCACTGAAATTAAAATATTTAAAATCAGGGAATATTTATTAGCAAAGGGCAAATGAGAGTAAGCATTTTTAAAATAAAAATCAATGTTACTTCATATTAAAAAATGCTTATTGGTAGCTGTGTATGTGACCAGAACTATACATAGTGTTGGAGATGCAATAGTAAACGATGAAAATGTGTTCCCTTTCCTCACAGACATAGTAGTTTAGACAAGTAAAGACAAGAAGCTAAAGGCTACATAGGAAGACAGATGACACTCAATGCCTGTCACATCCATCCATCCTTATCTCAATGCAGTCTTATCTAATTTATCTTTTTCTCCTCCAAATAAAACAAACATAAACAAAATAAAACATACACACAAACAGATTCAGAAAAAGTTTCCAGTTTTACACTGGTGACCAATCTGATCCACCATCCTAAAGCGTCAGATTGTGATTTCACTTAGCTCTAACCAATGAAAAAGTTTGGTCTACATCCATACTCCGCTTGTAATTTCCAACAAAACAGTATCAATGACCATATAATGCTGTGCAGCAAATATCACAAAATCTCAGCTATCTACAATATCCAACATTTATTGAGGTGCTTATCCAGACAGTTGGCAGTCAGCTGACCGAAACCTGGCCCAGCTAGGTGTTTCTGATCATCTCAGCTGGCCTTTCTCAAGTGCTCTGGGGGTCAGCTGGAGCTCAGATGGTCTAGACTGGTCTTGCTGTGAACAGTTTGGATAGGCTCCATGTGTTTCTCATGCTACTTCTGGAACCATCAAACTGGCCCCAGCATATTCTTTGTAAGTTGATGGCAGGGGTCTCAGAAAGAGACATGAAGCATGTGAAGACTCTCGAGGCCTGCTTGCACAGCTGGCATGTGTTCAACTCTGTTTTATTCCATTGGCCAAAGCAAGCAAGTCTCGAAGCCCAACCTGAAGCCAAGAGGCAGGAAAATATATTCTGTCCATCAGGGGGAGAATCTGAAAAGCCACGGAGCAAAGAGTACGGATGTAGGTTAGAGTGGAGAATTGAGGCAGTTGATGTAAGTACACAAATAATAAAACATAGGCTAATTATAAAAATGTTCTGCAAAAATTTTCCACTATACCCACTCTATCGCTCTTTTCAGATAACAAGATTAAAAATGTTTCAGGGGTGCCTGTGTGTCCGACTTCCGCTCAGATGATGATCTCACGGTTCGTGGGGTTGAACCCTGCATCGGGCTCTGCTTTGACAGTGCAGAGCCTGCTTGGGATTTTTCTCTCTCTCTGCCCCTTCCCCACTTACACTCACTCTCTGTCTCTCTGTCTCTCTGTCTCTGTGTCTCTGTCTCAAAATAAATAAAGAAATAAAATAAAGAAAAACTTAAAAAGAAATAGAAAACAGTCGTGGGTAGATGAGAGGGACTTAATAAGACTGAGTAAAGGACCTGTAGAGGGTAGTTTACTGATTTTAGTTCACACGTGTGAAATTTAAGAGCTAGCATTTATAAACTTATTTCTAAAATTCTGCAACATTTTAATTACTAATCAATTAATTCTATAATAAAGCCTTTTTGCTTGTGTATTAACCTGCTTAGAGCTTTAATGGACAACATATATATAGATTGTCTCAGATGTCAACAGGTATGTAATCAGCTTGGTATTTGTGGATGAAATAATAACACAAAGTGAAATGTTGAATTCTTAGGTACTTATGCTATGTACCATCATAACTCCTATAAGGGAATGATCAGTGCTGTCAGAATAGACAAAAACAGGGGCTCCTGGGTGGCTCAGTCGGTTGAGCGACCGACTTCGGCTCAGGTCATGATCTCACGGTTTGTGAGTTCGAGCCCTGCGTGGGGCTCTGTGCTGACAGCTCAGAGCCTGGAGCCTGCTTCAGATTCTGTGTCTCCCTCTCTCTCTGCTCCTCCCCCACTCATGCTCTGTCTCTCTCTGTCTCAGAAATAAATAAACATTTAAAAATTTTTTTTTAAAAAAGAATAGACAAAAACAATTTCTGGAGAGAGTATAACTTGATATTATGACCTTAACAAATATTTAAGATACAAATGTGTGGAAGAAGAGGAGAAGGATTCTCAAACAAACAGAAATAGGTATAAGGAATGGTCAGGATGGGTTCCACTGTCAGAAGAATCCTCCTTAAATGCAAAAGGCAGAAAGAGACTGAGTCCATTGGAGTCGGAAGATGCAGACTGAAAAATCAGTCAAAAGATTTTGGGCCTGATATTGCAGCCAAGAGAGAGTTGTGGTAGCATAAGGAAGACGGTGTTAGGAGGTGAACCTGGTGTTGGCAGGCCGAGTAATTTGAAAGAGAGAATTGGATGGCAGGGAGAGAATTAAGAGGATATTTATTTAATCCAGGAAAAGAGAATGTCTAGACCACAGAGGAATAAGAGAAATACAAAGATATTTTGGAAGAAACAAAGGGAAAAAATCAAGAAGCCTGAAGGACGAAACGAGTCACGTCAACATGAAGAGAGCTCTGATGACTGTATGGTGGATCAAAACCGGAAAAGATGAAAATGAGGTGTTCTGGGATTATGCAATCCTGGAGGTACCTGCTGAACACCTCAAAAGAAAAAAAACTAGCCAAGATTTAGAATCTTGTCTAATTGTAACAAAAACTCCAGAATATTTCTCTTCTCAATTCCATTCGTTTTATGCCACAAATGCTCCCTACAATGACTTATTTATTCCAGAATATTATATAACTTCATTTGTGTAAAAAGCAGCACTCCCAAATGATCATCAAATAAATATTATTTTGGGGGCGCCTGGGTGGCTCAGTCAGTTATGCGATCGACTTTAGCTCAGGTCATGATCTCGTTGTACCAGAGTTCAAGCACCGCATCAGGCTCTGTGCTGATAGCTCAGAGCCTGGAGCCTGCTTCAGATTCTGTGTCTCCCTCTCTCCCTGACCTTTGCCCCACTTGTGCTCTGTCTCTCTCTCTCAAAAATAAATAATTAAAAATTTTTTTAAATAAAATAAATATTATTTTGCAATCAGATCCTGTTCCTTTTTTAAAAAACTTCATTTTTTTCTTATTTTTTAAGGTTATTTATTTACTTTGAGAGAGTGAGTGCTAGTGGGGAAGGTGCAGAGAGAGAGAGAGAGAGAGAGAATCTCAAGCGGGCTCTGCATCACCTGATATGGGGCTTGAATTCACCAAGGTGAGATCATGACCTGAGCCGAAGTCAGATGCTCAAAGGATTGAGCCACCCAGGAGCCCAGATCCTGTTCTAAATTAAGTTTTTCAAAAAAAACTACAGGGGCGCCTGGGTGGCTCAGTCGGTTGGTCGTCCAACTTCGGCCCAGGTCATGATCTCATGGTCTGTGAACTCAAGCCCCGAGTGGGGCTCTGTGCTGACAATCTCAGAGCCTGGACACTGGTTCACATTCTGTGTCTCCCTCTTTCTCTGCCCTTCCCCCGTTCATGCTCTGTCTCCGTCTTTCTCAAAAATAAATAAACATTAAAAAATATTTAAATATATAAAAAAACTACAGATTTATGTTTGTCATTTCATGTTATGAATGTACATACAATAGACAATAATACCAAATTCTAATTAAACAATGCCAACAAAATAAAGCCCTACAATAGAATCTTGAATAGAAATCCATTGCTGGTGTCTGTTTCTGGACTGGTTTTCAGCAAAAGTTGTACTTCTTTTTCCATATTTGTCTTGAAAATTTCCAGCATGACTACATTTTATTCCATTTATTTCTAATGTTAGCACCATTTACTGAAGAGGAAATCAAGCCCAAGAAGATTGTTTCAACCCATTGTTTTGTAAGTTCCTTAATCAGAGAGGGCTGTTTTATCTCAGAACAACTGCAGTGAACTGTTTGTAATTATGGAGGCAT
Organism: Herpailurus yagouaroundi; assembly: GCF_014898765.1. Taxonomy (NCBI): domain Eukaryota; kingdom Metazoa; phylum Chordata; class Mammalia; order Carnivora; family Felidae; genus Herpailurus; species Herpailurus yagouaroundi. The sequence continues at coordinate 74,280,798 of NW_024412376.1, forward strand.
CTTGGAATTGCAAGCACTGAGGAAGAAAGCTCTGGGATCGGCTGTGATTGAGAAAGATAGAATGCTTCAATGAAAACTCAGTACCTTTAGAAACTAGAAAGATTCTAATTTTTAACTAACTGTAAAAATTTAGAGACGTAGGGGAGCTGCTTAATCTTGAAATGGCATTCTTTCCGAAAAGTACAGATTCAAGTATTTTTATAAAGAAGTCTTTTGTAATATCAAATGGCTTCTACGGACACCATTTTGATAAGTAAAGTGTAAGTGAATCAGATCATATAGATTAAACCTCCTTTGAAATGCACAAGGGTTTAAATAACTAGGGATGTGTGATTTGTCCAAATCATTTGGGGGTTTATGGACTCCAAAGTATTCAAAAGTCAAACTGAGATTTCAGGCCACTGGAATGTGGCCATTGGTCTACTGATGATATTTGATGTAAAACCTCAAGAACACATTTCTATTTCTTTTACTGTAACATTAATTTTTTTGCCATCAGGTAATAATAGATGATATAAGACAAAGTCAAGAAAACATTCCCTGCTAATATTTTTATCAAAACCTTGTACTAATTTTATATGGTTATCAACATAACTAATTTCCTTTTTGTATTGTATTGTTTGTGTTGTTGAACTCTACTTCTCAATTGGAATTAACTTGCCTTTCCAGAATTTGGTTAGAGTCAAGGGTGATGAGGTCTACTGGGAAGTGTGCAGGTGGAGAACCAGGAAATTATACCCTTGAGAAGCTCTGGGGTTTTTAATCATTGAGATCTGACCCATAATGACTGATGAAAACATTCTGTTCCTCACTAGTGACTTGCAGATGGTGGAACTAGTTCAGACTCATTTTAACTTCTTTCTTCCTTAAATTAGCAAATGCGTGTGTATGTATGTATGTGTGTGTGCATGTGTATATGAATATAGGATTTAAACAGCTAGCCAAAAATCTTATTTTTGTTATTCATGACACCTAGCATCAGACTAAGATGCTAGGTGTGATTTTACATGCAAAAATTTTCCAACAAAAGCCTTTCACTATTCAGATCAAATCAAAAGCTATGCTCTCACCTGCTACTCTCCCCACAGGCATGCACACACACACACGCGCACTGACACATACACACACACGCATATTGGGAATATGCACAATGTACAATGTGCATATGTACACATATAGCAATGTGCATTAATATTAGCTTGGTGAAATACAACTAGCTTTCTGTCACATGTTATGTATACACATAATATATATTTGCAGTGTATATGCCTGTATATATGCATGTGTATACATATATATGTCTGAGAAAGGTTGATATCAGATAAAAAGTGAAACACCTAACTATGAATTATAAATGACATTTTTTCTGTTATCTTATTATGATTTGTAAGGTGCTTTGTGTATATAGCTGATGATAGAGAAGATGCAGACCCGGCAAGCTGAGAAAAGGCAGAGATGGCCTTCCTATATTTCCCCCCACACTATGTAATCTATGTTTACATAATTCATTTTCATTTGAGAGAGGCAGTGACTCCCTTTTTTCTCATTGGTTTTAAAAGATTCTTAAGGCCTTTTTAATTAATAAGAAAATTTAACTCCATTGAATTTAAAATTATGTTATCATGTTTAACAGTGACATGACTATAATATCATTGTAAATACAGATTGTACTCCTAATGTTGTTTTTTTTTATTTTCCCTTCATTACAAAATAGTGTTTCATTTTGCATTGTTGCAAAATACTGAACCAAAATATTAATTCTTCATATTAATGACTATGTTATTATTTAGTTTATCTTCTAGAATACAGAATCTCTTTGTGAAAGAAAACACTTGAAAGTTTTTCTAAATCTTGTTAAAACAGTTGGTCATTGGTGGAAAAACCTTGCGATTTCTCTAAAAACAACATCTGAGAACAGTTCTTTTTAACCAAGTTAGCATGATTACTAGGGAATATTTGCATTGTTCTATTTTGTCAGGATAGCATAAGTACATTGATGGTTATGATTGTTATATAAGTTATTATATAACATATGTGACAATATTTTACTTAAAAATGTTAATATATGCTGTATATAAAATTCATACTTTAACACAAGTATAAGTAATTCAAATTCAAATTATTTTCTCTAATACGACAATTAATATTGTGTAATTTAAATAATTCTGTTCATATGTATTTTATATTGTGCATGTATGTGTGTAGTATTCAAAGGTAAAAGACAAGTCTCATGAAGGGCAATCATAATCGTCTACAGTTGTAGCTATATTATGAAGGAAAAATACACATTTTACTTATATTTTAAAAATATTACTTATATAGTAAATATCATTTAATAATACTATAGACATATAGCCACAGAAATAAGCTAATAGTATTTGCAAGTTACTCATCTCAGAAATTACCATCTGAAGATATGTTTTTAAAATTATAAATAGGTAAGGTATACAAATGAATAAAACCCTTTTAGCTTCCTTAAGTCTCCATTTTCAGTATTTTTAATCAAATGGTTAGATACCTGCTGGTTTCAACTTATTTTTATGTATATTAAAGCTTTCCATGCTCTGCATGTTCTTAAAATAAAGTTACCATCAGATGATATTACTTTCAGCTCCTGCGAGAATATGTCATATGTGAGTTATATTTCCTTCCACTTATATTTGCCCTGTTTCTCTTCTGTATTTCTGGAGATATATTCATTTGAAACCTAAAACTTCTATTTTCTTACTTTTTACTCTGGTAAGTAGTGTTCTTTCCAGACTCATTATAGTGCAGAAGGAAGGTGTTGTCCTAAAATGACAGTTTAGCAGTCCTGAGCGTGTCCTGGGAGCTAACGGTCCAGAATGACCAGACATGTATAGTGTGACCTTATTTCCCATTTTATTCTTACCCTGCTGGTTAATGGCACATGTAGAGCCTGTTGATCAGCCAGATAAAATGATCCTGACGCTTAACGGTCTGAGCATCCTTTGGATGGCTCTTAATTGTCCCTGAGAACCTTGTGCATGAACCAGACTCAGGTGTATGAGGCCAAGATACATTTCCAATCTGACATATAATACAAACGTTTAGATGGCTGTTATAACAAAAGATTTCATTTTTTCTCAGCCTTAGTCAGGCTTTTGTTTCCATCAGTGTAACTCCTAATCTCAAAAAATAAACGTCTGCAGTTGAATTTCTCATCTTTGCCATTTTACCGCAGGGAAGGTTTTTGCAAATGTGTGTAAATTTCCTATAGTCAAAAGATTTTGTAGAAAAAAAAATGTCTGATTTATTCTCTTGTATTTTTAATGAAGAAGGTCAGATCCATCGTGTTCATGCCAAGAAGTAATTACACCTGCAGTGTTTGAACCTTGAAGGGCCTGGTAATTTCTGAGCGTTGCCCGAATGATATGGTGACGAGACATATCATATGGTGAATCATATGGTGAATGATATGGTTAAAGAAATATATATTGTTAGGGAAATGTATCCTTTAGGCAGAGAAGTTTTAGAATCACAAGGCACCTTGAAGTTGCTGATACCTCTCTTTTTCAATAGCAGCTAGCTCAGAGTGTGCAAGGGCCTCAGTAATAACCAGATCCCCAGGGTATAGGTGGAAGAGATACAGAATCACAAAATTTGGTGAGTTTGCCCAGGGTTCTAATAATATGAAAACATCTTCGCTTCTCAGACAATCTGAATTGCTTTAACTTCATGTCCTGGGTCTTTCCATGTCACAGCAGACCACCATGAAGGCCAATAACCCAGCATCCATGGCCAGTTTCTTTGTTTAGAGCCCCATCTGGTTATAAAAATCTTTCTTATTTCTTGGAGATGGACCAGAACCATGGGTCCAATTTACATGGGCGAGGTGGCACAAGTGCCTCTCCAGTAGCATGGTCTCCACAAGCTGCAACTGATTAATTTTGTGGTTTATTTGCTTTGCAGCGACCTTGTAACAGCAGCACGTGCCCTCACAACCACAGGGTTCGATTGCCATCGGGGCCTCCCCAAAGGGCTCCCCGCAGGGCTTCTCCATTGCTAGCAGCTTGTGTGGAATATAGTAGCATACCCTCTCAGTGGTGTGAGGAACCCAGATCAGATTTCCTGTCTCTCCTCCCCAGTTTGGTTTGGGCTGACTGTGTGGTGGGTTGACTCTCAGTTGGTTTTGCAGATTTTTAATGAGGAGCAAACATTGTTTTGGAATGGCGCAGCTGAGAGGCAGAGGACTAGTGGAAGATGTTGTTTTTGGCAGAAATGGTGGCAGGATCAGGCGGAACAGCTGGTGAGAGTGCACTCACTGTTGGGAAAAAAATAAAAAAAGAGTATCTCCTAACCGCAAAACTCATAATTTTGTTTGTGAGCTTCAGTCAACGGCTATGACTGCAAATTCACATGTCTTGCAAATTACTGAATGTGGAATTATTGCTGCTCAGAATCTAAAAAATTCCTGTTGCAATAAACTGTGGGGTTAGTAGCTCTTTTGCATCTCTCTTGGAGTTTTGTTTTGGGTCACGTTATCATTAAGGTAAACTGTTTATGTATCTGTCTCTCTGTTCTTATTCCATCAAAACTGAGTATTTATTATAGACTTACCAGTAGCCCTTCAGATGATAGAAAATTTAATTAAACATAGCCCCTATCCTTCAACACTTCACAATCTTGCAAGTGAGGAAAAACATCTGTAAATAACTATGCAAAATGAGATGGCATATAAAGTATTATCAGAGTTCAGATGAGCAAAGGGATTTTTTTCTATGTAGAAGGATTAGGAAAAGCATTAAGACTGAGATAGTATTTGAGTTTAGCCTTGAATGATGAGTAGAAGTTAGAAATGCAGACATAGGGAAAATACATCTCAGTTGGCAGAAATGGCTAAAACAAAGGCAAGGGGACTATACCAGAAGTAGAGAGCTCTTTGCTTTTACGAGGATGTCTCAAGTGAACATTAAGAGGGAAGATTCAGAAGGTACATTGGAGATATATATTAGTGAACTTAAAAGCTGGTTGAAAAAAAAACCCTTACATGTGAGAAGTTGTCAAATTTTTAAACAGATTTAGGGGGCTCAATCTTTTAGAAAACTGTGGGCTATTCATTAATTACTTCTTAATTGTAGTAAACGTGTGGCTTATACTGAATATATTTTCGGTTTGCCTTTACAAATCTGGGCATATAATATGATAAACTATATTCTAATTTCAGTCAATGCTAAAAAGGAATGTGAGATAACATGGAGAGAAATGATAATGAAATGTATACTTTTCTTGTATTTCTGCAAAACTTTTGCTAAGCGAATGAATACTGCAAAGAAAGACATGGTGAGGTAGACAAGTAGTGAGAACATAAGAACGTATGTTCTAATATAATTTCTACTGCTCAATAAAGGACTTTAGTTCCTTTGTAAGATGGCATCTTGTGTGTGTGTGTTTGTGTGTATAAATTCTTCCAAATTGGTTTGAGTCTAAGATTTTAGAGAAATGTGTAAGTTTTGTAAGAGAAGTATTTTCTTTAAGCATTTTAAGGGTTTCAGAAATACCAACAATTCATTTATGAAGAATATGTCATTTAGACACCATTTTTAGCCCTTCATCTCTCAAAGCCAATGGGAAGTAGCCAATTTATTAGCTCATATCCAGTTAACAGTTTTTCAGAGTAAATCACTGCATTTGTCTAAGGAATTTACCATGATTCACAGTAGCCATTATTTATACTGAACCTCTTCTTGCTAGTGCATGTTACTGTTATTTCATGGCCTTCTTAAAGTGAAGGTAACATTTACTAAGGTGTAAAACACTCAGAGTTGAGAAAAATGCCATAAAATCATCCAATGTTTTTTAGGGAGGCAAGACTTTAGTCTTGTATTTATTAGAAAAAAAGAATGGGCCATGAAACACTAGGACGTATGTCCTAGCATTGTATATGGGAACTAAAATTGTGATTCAGAGGAGAGTATGCAATCCAATAAACTATATTTTCTTTAGCAGCTCCCTTTGCTGGAGTGCACTAGTTTCTTTCCTGCTCAACCTGTGAAATTAATGGAACAGTTTTCAGAACCAAGTTGCTGAATATCTTTTCCACTTTATTGTTCTGTGTGGTTGACAAATGCATGATGCATATTCTCAAAATCACCTTTCTGTGCCAGTATTAGAGTACTCTAAAATGGAAAGAAGAATATTTAACTATTTGTATACAAAAATCCCATGAACTACTATAGTTTTTGTAGTGACAGAAGTATACCAGGAAAAAAAAAAAGGTGTAACTACCTTGCTATATCTTATTTCCTGTTTTCTAGACCAGCCTTAAAACATTTAGGTATAAAGTTTAATGACAACATCAGCAACTTTTTAAATTTAGAAGTCATTTAAAATATTTTTGGTACTTTTTGTTTAAAATAAGCACTCACTCTTTTTTTTTTTTTTTCAACGTTTATTTATTTTGGGGACAGAGAGAGACAGAGCATGAACGGGAGAGGGGCAGAGAGAGAGGGAGACACAGAATCGGAAACAGGCTCCAGGCTCTGAGCCATCAGCCCAGAGCCTGACGCGGGGCTCGAACTCACGGAAGGCGAGATCGTGACCTGGCCGAAGTCGGACGCCCAACTGACTGTGCCACCCAGGCGCCCCAAGCACTCACTCTTTATTTGATACAACCATTCCTTATTTTTCTCTGAAATGCCTAGTTGAGAATTGTTACTTTAAACCAAAAGATCTTGTATTTAGGGACGATTCTACATGTTCACATTGAGTAGATATTCCACTCTAATTTACAAAATCGGTAATTTTTATATTTTTTTCTGTGCAGCAATTCTCAACTAAGGGCAATTTTGCTGCACCCCTCCATCTTCACATTTGGCAATGTTTGGAGACACTGTCACAACTTGGGGGGTGGCATCTAGTGAGCAGAGACTAGAAACGTTGCTGAACATCCTGCACTGCAGAGACATTCTTCAACAATTATCTGAGACAAAATGTCAACAGTGCCAGGATTAAGAAACCGTGGAGTAGAGCAAAATTAAGACCAATTGGACTTTCCATATCTATAGTGAGCTTGTATTTTTGAAATTAGATGGACTCTTCATCCCCTTCCACTGTAGAACTCCTGAATTAAAAATGTAAAATCTATATCAATTGGGAGAGGAAGAAAGAAATTATAAAGATAAAACAAGTGAAGCAGATTAATTGAAGCTAATATGCAATGAAAAGGATGCAGAAAAGCAAATATAGACGCTAAAAAAAACTAATAATATGGACAAATTTCCGGTAAGATTGATCAAGACATAAAGGATAAATGTACAAATAAATTATGTTAGGAAAGGAAAAGAGGACATGACCGTATCTGTGGATGTAGAGAGTAAAAGCCAATGTAGTTTATATGGTTACAAATCCAAATTTCATAACCAGATTGAGTATGTTTATTTTTATTTATTTTTTTTTTATTTATTTTTGGGACAGAGATAGACAGAGCATGAACGGGGGAGGGGCAGAGAGAGAGGGAGACACAGAATCGGAAACAGGCTCCAGGCTCCGAACCATCAGCCCAGAGCCTGACGCGGGGCTCGAACTCACAGACCGCGAGATCGTGACCTGGCTGAAGTCGGACGCTTAACCGACTGCGCCACCCAGGCGCCCCTTGAGTATGTTTATTTACAAGCTCCACAACTTATTCATGTGTGATCATAGTCAAGTTAACTAATTTTTTCAGTTTCATTGCCAGTAGCAAGAAGGGACAATAATAAGATTTATCTCAATGAATGGCATCTGGATTAAACAGGAAATATATGGTAAACAACAACACAGTATTTAGTAAATGTTGTATAAGCATTGTATTATTTTATTACGTATAATCTGAGATGATGATGATGATTAGAATAGCTTTGTGAAAATAAAATGTAAAATAAAATCATTAAATTTCTAGAAAAAATATAATTTATCAAAACTCACTTAAGAAGAAATAGAAAACCTGTGTAATCCAATAACCGCTGATTACAATCATCAATAGTAAAAACATTCCCATAAAAAAACACACAAATCCAGATGAATTCACCAATAAAATCTACCAAATAATCAATAATCAAATACAATTATTTTCACACCAAATATTACAGATTAAAGAAATCATGGAAACACCCCTTAATCTTTTTATAAATTTAGCCTAACCCTGATACTACAAGGGTTACAAACAAGAAAAATTAGAGACTATAGTCACTTGGAAATGAAACAAATTCCAAATGAAAATCCAGAGTCAAGCATTGTATAAAAAATACAATACACCATAACAAGGTGGAGTTACCCTAGGAATACAAATGTAGTTTAACAACAGAAAAGTTTCCTAACATAATGCACCATGACAACAGTTTAAAATAAGAAAAATCTCATTTTCTCAATGAAGATCAGTGGTTTGATAAAACTGAACATCTATGATTAAACAGTTTTTTTTGTTTTTTGTTTTTTGGACTTTTTTTTTTTTTTTTTTTTGAGAGAGAGAAAGAGAGTGGGGAAGGGACAGAGCAGGAGAGAGGGAGAGAATCTTAAGCAGGCTTCACACCCAGTATGAGCCCAACATGGGGCTTTATCCAGGGCTCAATCTCATGATCATGAGATCATGACCTGAGCCAAAATCAAGTCAAATGCTTGAGTGAGCCACCTAGGCACCCCAAACATCTATTATTAAAAAAAGAAACTTAGCAACAAGCAACACAAGGAAATGTCCTGACCCTCAGACATAGGATCTACAAAAGAAAATCTGTAACAAGCAGAAAGATCAATTACAAAGATGGAATATTTTCCTCTTAATAGGGCAACAAGACAAGTATGACTGCCATTGGCCCTTCAATTCAGTATTTTAATAAATGTCTAAGTTTAAGAAGGCAAAAAAAAAAAAGATTTAAAAACTGTACAGGCAAAAACAAAACTGTCTATATTAAAAACTCAAAGAATATCAATTAAAAAGCTATATACAAAGCAATATACAAAAAGCCATCTTAATGAAGAAACCACAAGGGATTATAAAATATTAAAATACTATTGATAATGACACCAAAAAGAATAGAATACTTAAGAAAAAATCTAATAAAATACGGAAGCCTTTACAAAAAAGGTCTATTTATTTATTTTGAGAGAGATAGCATTCACGCACATGATCAGGGAGGGGGCAGAGAGAGAGAGAGAGAGAGAGAGAGAGAATCTTAAGGATCCCCCATGCTGTGAGCACAGAGCCTGAAGAGGGCTCAAATCTCATGATTGACCTTGAGATCATGACCTGAGCCGAAATCAAGAATTGGACACTTAACCAACTGAGCCACCCAGGTGCTCCTGGAAACCTTTTGGAAAAAGTCATAAAAGCTTATTGAAAGTCATGACATCTAAGTGAATGAGTAGAGATTCCATGTTCTTAAACTGTCAGTCACAGTGTTGCAATTATCAGGTCCTTCCTAAGTTACAGCATAAGTGCAATAAGTATAACAACCTCAGTAGGTTTATTTAATTATTTCTATATTTGTTTATAGAATTGGCAAGTCAAGTCCTTCATGGAAAAATAGAGGAAGAATAATAGACAAGGTGCTGCTGGAGAATAAGTTTGTGTGGGATGGAAGCTGCCTTAGTGAATATCAAAAATTTTTATAAAGCTCCAGTAACAAAGGAATAGAATATTGGTGCCTGGAAAAACAAATATATAAAGAGAATTAGATAGGAAACTTACTACATGATAAATACTAGGACTGGCATTGTAAAATACTGGAGAAAGGAAGACATTTAAATAATGATGGAAGAGTTGATTAGCCATACATAGCCTTTATTTTTATGAAAAAATGGACTGTACTCAACACCTTATACATAGATCAATGCCAGATGAAAAACTAAGCCACATAACTTAAAAAAACAAAAACAAAAACAACAGAGGAAAATATTTTTGTGATCTTGAGAAGAGAGGACTTTTTAAAAAATTTTTTTTACGTTTATTTATTTTTGAGACAGAGAGAGACAGAGCATGAACAGGGGAGGGTCAGAGAGAGAGGGAGACACAGAATCTGAAACAGGCTCCAGGCTCTGAGCTGTCAGCACAGAGCCGAATGCGGGGCTCGAACTCACAGACTGCGAGATCATGACCTGAGCTGAAGTCGGTCGCCCAACCGACTGAGCCTCCCAGGCGCCATGAGAATAGAGGACTTTTTAAACAAGACACAAAAAATAATAAACCATAAAAGAATGATAAATTCAACTTTATGAAATTTAAGAACTTCTCTTCAGTAAAAGATACCTAAAGAGAGCAGTGGTGGTGGTCAGAGGAGGGGGCTGATCTACAAATCACAAATTGAGAGAAGATATTTGCAACACTCAAATCCAATCAGGATTAGTATCTTGCAAACTTAAAGAATGTTGTAAATCGATTAGAATATCAAATATAAACAATCAGAAAAAGAAGCAAAATAAATGATTGAGGGTTTTACAGGAAAGAAAATATGAGTAGCTCATGAACAGTTGAGCACATGCTCATTCATTAATGTCAGGACACTGAGGATGAAAATGGAGAGAGAAATTGCCTGAGAGTCGATTTTTTGTTTTGCTTGTTTGTTTGATCACAAATTCTGCCACAGAAGAAATCAACCCAGACAGGTATGAACTTGGGACTGGAGGCCCTTAAGTACTATTTCAGGAGAAATGAGAAATTAAGGAAGAATGAAGGAAAGCAATCCTGAGTCATTGAAATAGCAAAAAGGGAAAAGAAGAGTTCATGTGGCCACAAGACCCCACCCCCCCAATCTGAGTATCAATTACAAAGTGACTATAAATAAAAGTTTAATTTTGTAAGTTGAGGAGTTACAAAACTGTTATATGCATGATTTTTTCATTAATACTTGTAGTCTTTTAAAAATTACACTATTTCTTTGTATTCTCTAAATGCTGATATTCTTTTAGCTGACCAGTTTTTTTTTTTTTTAACAATTATTTATTTTGCAGAGAGAGAGAGAGAGAGAGCACAAGTGGGGAAGGGGCAGAGAGAGAGATACATAGAATCTGAAGCAGGCTCCAAGCTCCGAGCTGTCAGAGCCGAGCCCCACATGGGGTTTGAACCCATAAACCATGAGATCATGAGCTGAGTCACATTGGGACACTAAACCAACTGAGTCCCCTAGCTGACCAGTTTTAACTTCTTACTCAATAGCCTCCATGAAACTATCCCTGATAATGAACTCTACAGGCTTAACTATCTTTCTTAGCTATTATACTACACATCCCGCCAACTTACTAAAACTCCACATACTTCTCAAGATCACATGTTGGATTTCTGCTTAAATACCTCATACCCAAAATATTTTTGATATCTCTTTCCATTACTCCATTTTATTCATTTACTCAACCAATATTTTTAAAAATTTTTTTAAAAAAATTTTTTATTTTTTTTTTTTAATTTTTTTTTCAACATTTTTTATTTATTTTTGGGACAGAGAGAGACAGAGCATGAACGGGGGAGGGGCAGAGAGAGAGGGAGACACAGAATCGGAAACAGGCTCCAGGCTCCGAGCCATCAGCCCAGAGCCTGACGCGGGGCTCGAACTCACGGACCGCGAGATCGTGACCTGGCTGAAGTCGGACACTTAACCGACTGCGCCACCCAGGCGCCCCTAAAAAAAATTTTTAATGTTTATTTTATTTTATTTTGTTTTATTTTGAGAGAGAGAGAGACAGAGTGTGTGTGGGAGGGGTAGAGAGAGAGGGAGACAGAATCTGAAGTAGGCTCCAGGCTCTGAGCTGTCAGCGCAGAGCCTGATATGGGCATGAGCTCACAGACTGTGAGATCATGACCTGAGCCAAAGGGACTCCCAACTAACTGAGACACCCAGGCACCCCACAATCAATATTTATAGATTTCCCAAGATGTATTCTAGGATAAAGAAAACACAGTCCAATAAGACTACTTCCCCACCCTCATGGAGCTTACAACATAGCTGGCAAGACAAAGAATTACATCAGTGATAATGGCAGAATTATTTGATAAGCAAAAGAATAAAGCTACCTGAGGGTTCTGTATGGGTACAGGCTCCTAAACTAAATTGAGGAGTAAACCCTGTGCTCATGATGAGATTTAAAGTCTGAACAGACCGATGAATTGGTTACAAGTGGCAGAAACTCAAAGCAAACCTGGTTAAGAAGTGGACCATGTTGGCTTGCACGAATGATAAATCCAAGGGTAAAACTCACTCTCATCTAAATAATATATCAAGAACCTGTCCTTTCCCGTACATTTGTCTTCTTTCCCTTAGTTTTCCCTTTTTTTCTTTTCTTCTTTCTTTTTCTTTCTTTCTTTCTTTCTTTCTTTCTTTCTTTCTTTCTTTCTTTCTTTCTTTCTATTGGCTTAATTTTTAGGCCAGCTCTTTCCTGTGGAATAAGAGGGACACCAGCAGCTCAGCCCCCCATTCTAGCTGATCACCAACCTCAGAGAGAAGACTGTTTTCTCTGATCCATTGAACAAAATCCCTGGGCTTGATGCTTGTTGATAAGAATTCAATGAATATCCATTTCTCACCCACTCACCAGGGGAAAGGGATATAAAGCTTGGAGCACACACTCACACTTAGCATTTGAGTGGGGCATATTTGGAGGACTAGATTAACCACAGCAAGCCACATGGATGAAAAGAGGGAGGCATTTTTCCCAAAGGAAAATGCAAGTTTCTTTTTAAACAGGAATGGATGCTGGACAGGGTAAAAACAAAAAAGGAAAGCAGATTACTGTGGAGGAAGATGGGAAGAACATTCTAGGCAAATAAATCAGCATACAAAAATCATGGAAATATGAAATTGTGTAATTTGGGGGAACAATAGTAGTTGAAAGTGTTTCCAGAAAAGATTATGAATTGGTGGCAGAGGGTAGGAGGACTGTTTAGTAGAAGCACCTCCTTTCTCAGTACACATTGGAGTACTTATCTTAACTTCCTCACTATAGATTTCATTGTAGAAAAAAAGCATAAAGGAAAGTATTTTAGTTACTTAAAGATAGTCTGCAAATGTTTTCCTTCTCTGTTTGGCTTTTGGAAAAACATTATATGTTACTGCCTGCATCTGTTATTTGTAAACATAGCATACCACATACATATTCACAGACTAATGCCTTCATTATCTTCAATCCCTTTCTTAGTATTTTTCTTGTTTAGTTTTTCTTTGCCTTGTAATTCAGTCATGTCTCATACATTTCTGTCTTGGATCTTGAACCTTAAGAGGACAAGATAAATGTCTTTTTCAAATTTTTTGTGTGTCTTTTTGCAGAAGCTAGTAATTTCCTTGGCCATAATCTGTTCTCAATAAATTTTGTTTGAATTGGTTTACATGGAATTATATCCTTCAAAAATTTTATGAACTAAATTGTCATTATGAGGCTGATGTTATATTAGCCCAACTTCCACATTATAGTAATAATATATCTCTGTTTTTCCTTCTTTTTCTTATCTGTATATAACTGTCTACTTAATTTTTAAAATACTTTAAGAAAACTTGAGATCACACAATATTGGACTAAAGAGAAGGATGACTGACGAAAATAATGATAGATTAGAAAACACAAAGAAACGGAAAAACAGTCCATGCTCATGGATTGGAAGAACAAATATTGTTAAAATGTCTATACTACCCAAAGCAATCTACAGATTTAATGCACTTTCTATCAAAATACTAACAGCATTTTGCACAGAACTAAAACAAGCAATCCTAAATTTTGTATGGAATCACAAAAGACCCCGAATAGTCAAAGCAATCTTGAAAAAGAACAAACGAACCTGGAAGTATTACAATTCCAGACTACAAGTTATATTACAAAGCTGTAAATAAATAATCAAAACAGTATGGTACTGTCACAAAAATAGACACATAGATCAATGGAACAGAATAAAAAGCTCAGAAATAAACTCACAATTACATGGTCAATTAATCTTTGGCAAAGGAAGCAAGATATGCAATGGGAAAAAGACAGTCTCTTCAATAAATGGTGTTGGGCAACTGGACCACTGGACCACTTTCTTACACCATACACAAAAATAAAATCAAAATGGATTAAGGACCTAAATGTGAGAACTGAGACCAAAAATTCCTAGAAGAGAGCACAGGCAGTAATTTCTTTGATATCTGCCACACAGCATCTTTTTAGATATGTCTCTTGTGGGACAGACATAGGGAAACAAAAGCAAACATAAACTATTGAGACTATATAAAAAAGCTTCTGCATAGCAAAGGAAACAACAAACAAAGCTAAAAGACAACTTACTGAATGGGAGAGATATTTGCAGATGACATATCCTATATATATATATATATATATATATATATTCAAATATATTCAAATATATATATTCAAATATATATAAATATATATATATTCAAAATATATCTGTATATAAAATATCCAAAATATATAAATAACTGATAAAACTCAAAACGAAAAAAATAACAATCTAATTAAAAAGGGCAGAAGACATGAATGGACATTTCTCAAAGACATCCAGATAGCCAATAGAAACATGAAAGGGTGCTCAACTCATCATCAGGGAAATACAAATAAAAGCTACAATAAAATATCACCTCACACCTGTCAGAGTGGCTAAATTAAAAATCACAAGAAACAACAAGTATTGGCAAGGATGTGAAGAAATAGGAACCCTCAGGCACTGTTGGTGGGAATGCAAACTGGTGCACCTACTGTGGAAGATAGTATGGAGATTCTTCAAAAAATTAAAAATAGAATTACCTTACAATCTGGTAATTTTCTACTGGATATTTACTCAAAGAAGACAAACATACTAATTCAAAGGGATACATTTACCTCTATGTTTATTACAGCATTATGTATAATAGCCAAATTATGGAAGCAACTTAAGTGTCCATGATAAATGAATAAAGAAGATATGACATATACATATCAAATATATATATATATATATATATATATATATAAAATTGTATGTGTATATATTTGTGTGTATATGTTATATATAATATTATATAGACATATAGTGGAATATTAGGGGCCTCTGGGTGGCTCAGATGGTTAAATGTCTGACTTCAGCTCAAATCATGATCTCATGGTTCGTTGGTTTGAGCCTCGCATCAGGCTCTGTGCTGACAGTTCAGAGCCTGGAACCCACTTCACATTCTGTGTCTCCCTCTCTCTCTGCCCTTCCCCCACTAACACTCTGTGTCTCTCTTTCTCAAAAATAAAATTTAGAAAACATTAAAAAATAATGGAATATTATTCAGACATAAAAAAGAATGAAATCTTGCCATTTGCAACAATATGAATGGATCTAAAGAGTACAATGCTAAGTAAAATAAGCCTATCAGAGAAAGACAAATACCATGATTTTGTTCATATGCGCAATTTAAGAAAAAAACAAACAAAAGAAACAGAGAGAGGGGGACAAACCAAAAAACAGACTCTTAACTATAGAGGACAAACTGGTGGTTGCCAGAGGGGAGGTGGGTAGGGCCATGAATTAAAATAGGTGATGGGGATTAAGGAGTGCACTTCTCTTGATGAGCACTGAGTAATGTATAGAACTGTTGAATCACTATATGGTACACCTGAAATGAATATAACAGTGTATGTTAATTACTCTGGAATTAAATTTAAAAAACAGGTCAATAGAGTAAGAAAGAGAGAAAAAGAAATGGCAGAAAACACTTCCACAAATTTGTAGCCACAGGAGAAATTGGAAAATAAAACTTTAGGGGAGTGCCTGGGTGGCTCAGTCAGTTAAGCATCTGACTCTTGATTTCAACTCAGGTCTCAACCTCACGGTTCATGAGTTTGAGCCCCGCATTGGGCTCTATGCAGAGTGTAGAGCCTTCTTGAGATTCTCTCTCTGCCGCTCTCTTTCTCTCTCTGCCCCTCCCCCTTCTCAAAAAAATATATAAATAAACATTAAAAAAAATAAAACTTTAGGAAAAAGAAACCGCAATATGGAATAAATGTTGATGAATGAAAAATAGAATTCTGATAGCATCATCCTACCTACTTATGACTCATATTCTAAAGGTTACAAAACGTATACATTTTTATCATAATGACAAACATGTAGGTAAAAGTACGTAATTTGAAATTCAGGAATTAACTCATTTAAATTCAGAACAGCTGAGGTTTTTCTCATTGTAATAACAAAATGTTGATTTTATTTTCTTTATATAATTTTATTTAGGGGCACCTGGGTAGCTCAGTCAGTTAAGCCTCTGACCTCGGCTCGGGTCATGATCTCATGGTTCGTGGGTTCAAGCTCCGCGTCGGGCTCTGTGCTGACAGCTCAGAGCCTGGAGTTGCTTCAGATTCTGTGTCTCCCTCTCTCTGCCCCTCCTCCGCTCACACTCTGTCTCACTCTCCTTCAAAAATAAATAAATATCTTAAAAAATTTTAAATGTGAACATATTTCCTTGCTTTCATAAATGTGTACCACGGGGTCTCATTTTACATTGGACCTGTTTTTAGGGTAAATTTTTATAAGGCAAAAATGAATACAATCGAAATTATTCTTGAAAGCCCATTAAATTGAAGATAAAGTACAGTATACACGGCCAAATACAAATTCCTACAGGAGAGTAATTTATTATCCCTTTATAATGTCAGTCAATTTGAAGTGGCTTTTGGGTACTTGGGCAACATTTAAGGTTCATGTTATACAAAACAAAACAAAAACAAAAACAAAACAAAACCTCAAAAGCATATCATGATACACTCATACTGGAAGAGACACAGGACAGATATAAGTGACTGAGGGAAGGGCAAGTGTGTCTGTTTTGCATAGCCTTTATTCTTGGATATAGGCTTATTTAATACTATATATCTTTATCCCTCTCCCAAAACTAGTGACATTCATGTAAGGGCATACATCACAAAAAACCAAATATAACAAAATATTATTTAATACTTGATGATCCAGACAAAATCATGGTTTTAAGGACAAACGAATATTTTGTAATTTGGGACTCCTGTAATTTGACCCTCTCTCTCTTCTGTCAAAATCTCTCTTTGGTGACCTCATACAATTTTTCCCTCCTGATGTTAATTGGTTCTAACTTTATCCTTCCAGGGTCATGAAAAAGAAGTGGGGAAGTCATGCCTGATTCTATTTTTCCCTCATGCCACAGATCCAATTTGTCAAGAAATCCCAAAGGCTCAACTTTCTAAATATCCAGAATCCAACTACTCTTCACTGTCTTTATAGTTACCAGTCTGGTTTAATCAATTAGTATACTGACTTTGATTAATTAATTAATTTAGTTGTTTATCTAACAATTATTATTTAATTTTTTTATCTTCTGGTATTAAGCTATTGGTTGATGTTTAGTATGGATAATAATGAGGGGCAGCTTCTTTACTCTTTTTGTTTCTTGCAACTGATATCACAAAGCTTATTATGATTGAATATAAAATATCAATCAATGAACTCTGAAGGGAAACATAGGAGGGTCTCACATGTATAAAAATGATTTTATATTCAGATGCATTTGTGAATTTCTTTTGGATTCTTGGCAGAAATTTTTGCTTTCTGTTGTTTGTTTATGTTCAGCTGATCAGTGTTCTCAGATTAGTTGTATTGATCAAAGGAAACTGATCCTTAAATTTTGGTCTTTTCTCAAATTATTCATGGTTCAGCAACTTGGAAAACATTTTCACTGCAGTTCTCATCTTTTTCACTTTATGAATTGTCCCTCAGTAAAACACCATTCCATGTCCTAAGCATGTTTTATACTCTCAACTTTTCCTTTAGTTTCTTGAGTTTGCTTTTTTAGGCGATTTCAGGTATTTGAAAGGTATCTAAGTTTATATTAAGTGGCACAATACCTTTAAAATTTTTTTTTTCAACGTTTATTTATTTTTGGGACAGAGAGAGACAGAGAGCATGAACGGGCGAGGGGCAGAGAGAGAGGGAGACACAGAATCGGAAACAGGCTCCAGGCTCTGAGCCATCAGCCCAGAGCCCGACGCGGGGCTCGAACTCCCGGACCGCGAGATCGTGACCTGGCTGAAGTCGGACGCTTAAACCGACTGCGCCACCCAGGCACCCCAAGCACAATACCTTTAAAAGAAAAAGTAATCTGAAACTTTGGAACCACTCTTGCAAATAAATAAGAATTTGGGTGCTGCATGTCTCTTGACTTTTTATTTTAAAAGAAGGTATCGATGAAAAAAAAGGAAAAGAAAAAAAGAAAGGATCTAATGTACCTTCAGACAGATTAATTATTTTGGGGGTCAAAGCAATGCTTTTCCTGGGAAGTTGTCAGCTGTCAACTAGAAGGAAATTCTGAGAAAATCAGAACTGAATTAAATGAATTTATTAGATTAAAAGAAGTTGAGTCACTCAATTCTTCTTCTTTAAAAGAATATGAACATTTAAAAAATATGTTGATGTAAGACATTAAATTATAATTCATCAATTAGTGGAATTTATATTTCTCTTTTATGAAATAAGTTTAAATAAAAAAATGTGCTTAGCCTGAAATTTTCTTTTAAGATGCACATCAAAAAGAATATTTTATATGTTCAATATCTTTAACATATATGATTCCAGTTTGACTCTTCTTTTTACAAGCATTCATTTACACTCCCTCATTTTTTTATCTGATATTAAATGAATTAGATTTCAAGAATATCTTTTGCCCTAAAATTGTGATTCAATTTTTTTCATATAATCTCTGAACACTGAGTTTTTAATCCAATTAAAATCATTTCTTGGTGGAGAGGAGGCATGTTACCCTGATAGAAACTAGCACATGGATTCTCAAGTAGGCCAATGTGAAAAATGTACCATGAAAGCAATATTTTCATGTAGATTTTAACATAATCATAGCTGTATTTAGAGATCACATAAAGACCAATCAATTTAGATTCTCTAGAACATAATTTTAAAAACTGAAAATCAATTAGATAACTAAACTATGGAAAACCCTTATGAAACGGTGTACTTTTTAAAGTTTGACTATAAAAGTTCAATGATGTGTAGACAGAGACTGCTACAAGATTATTGCTATCACAATCTGAAATGCGTATAACACAATCTGATACTGTGTTGAGGATCGGTGCATCTGTCCATCTTGCATATCTGCCCTGCTGGAGAGAAAGCAACGGTCAGACCAGTGGAGAGCTCAGTTGCTGAGCAACGGTTCCATCTCGGACATGCTCTTTGCTTTGATTTGTCACAAAGACAAGAAATAAATAAATAAATAAATAAATACACACACACACACACACACACACACACACACTAAAACAAGTCTATCAATAGCAAAGAAACCTGTGATATCATGTTGCTATTAAAATTATTGATCTTCATAGAAAATGAATTTGGTAGAATCAATGTGAAAAGAGATAATTTTACTTTGAATTTTCCTGATCCTGTGCATCCGTAAAATGATTGCTCTGTATGCACAAAGGCACCAAAATTAGACTATTAAAATATTTCCTTAGAGTCTAAGTGATTATGTCTTCCTTTTTCTAACCCGTGCATCAGACTGCGTGCAGTGAAAAGATCACAGATGTGGTAGTTATTGGAATGTTTCAAATCTTTTCAGTTTGAAAGCACATTATGGTTTCTGTTAAATAGGGACATGGATAGTTGGGAATGCTTCGGATTAATGTCTAATTTACTCTATTTGCCTTTCTTCTTATAACTGGACAACTACTTGTAGTCTCATAATTTTCGAATCATCACCCATGAGTCTTAGGTCTTTAGAATGAGCTTCCTGAGTCCTTGTTATTAGTTAGCAAATTTAAAGAACAGGGTGCATTGGCCAAATCTCCATATGCAAACCAAGTGGAAATTAAATGATCTAATGTAACAAAGGAACAAAATGAAATTATTTCTCACAGTATCCTTTGTTTGTCTATTCTTAACCACCATCTTAGAGAAGTGTAAATTAAAAGTCGAAATGATTTATTTCAGAAACTAAATAAATAGAGCACACTGCTGCTTTTTCATTTCATTGTGTACCTTCACTTCTGGTATTTTTTTCCTCCCTCTGAAAGCGCTATTTCAACAAGACCATGTAAATGTCTATAATTGCGAGAGAAAATGTTAATATAACATTTACACAGTTCAACAGCTTCAAAGCTGTTTCATTGACTATGCTTAAAAGGAAACTTCCACACAGAGGCCCCAAGCCCACATAAATGCTAGTTTAGTGGGACATTTGGTGACAGAGCCTTGAAAACAGAAACAAAAAGGAAGGGAAATCAAACAGCCCTATCTTCCAGCCTAATTCAAGCCATTTAGAAGCTCTGTGCTTAAGCCAAGGATTACCAGTGATACTATCTACATCAGCTTTGCTGTTCGGGAAGAAATGTCCCTCTTATTAAAGAGAAAAAGAGGAAAAAAAAAGTAGGGGAGAAGAAAATAGTTTAAAGCCAAGTAATTCAGGCTTGCATAAATCTTTAATGGGTTCTGTCTTCATATGATTGGCTGTGCGTTCTTTTCTCTGCCCAGGGGAAACACTATATGTCTTAGAGGAGAATAATAGTAACTCCATCTTGTGTGTTATATGATATCTTCAAGTAATCCCGAGGATTTTGGCTTTGTCTGCCGTAAACAAAAGGCCACCCATACATAATGTGTCTGGGCTATTCCAGACTCCTCACCTTAGCAGGTGACACCCATAAGATGGACGTCGGAGACTAAGCCCATATGTAGCTGGAGGCAGTTTTGCTCCCAAGACAACTGAGAAAACGTAAAAACAAATAGCATATTTCTCTTCTTGTAAGAACAAAGTGTGATCAGCACCCCGCAGTTGTGTCAATTTTCTGGGCTTTTCTCAGGAGTAAGAATGAAACGTCAAATGACATGCTTTGCTTTGTGAGCTGATGAATACCACGTTGTAGATTCATTTGTTGAAATTATATGAATGGTTCCAAGCCCTCTGTGTCAAACCACAAAAACAAAAGAGAAATTAAGGAATAAATGCATCCACCATTTACATGTTAAGATTTCCATAAAGATTAATAAAAGTTACCTAGAAAAGTCCACTTTGTCTATTTTATCATCATTCTTTCTTATTTTCCTTGGAGCGTTGCTTACTGGGTTACTTTCTGAACAATTGTGCTTCCTAGCTGATGGATTTATTCAGTCAACAAATGTACACCTATTACACGGAAGAGCCTTTCTTCCACTCTGATATTAGGAGAGCTTTCTCTTTTACATCTACTTACTACACAGGTTAACTTGGTAAAAATTTAAATCGGAAAGGGTAAGACCTGAGTCTGCTCTATTTCTTCATCATCTCTGATCAATATCAATTCTCAGCATTCCATGCTTATGAATTACATTGCATATAAATAGAATGTCTTTTGTCATTATCAAATAGTATCAACACATCAGGAAGGGATTTCTAAGTTGCTTGGCTAAAATGAATTATTTAAAAAGCTAGATCTTATAGCAAAAGTGTTTTGAATTTAAGGCCAAAAAATGTGTATTTGTGCTCTTTAATAAGATAACAAATTGTCTCTAGGATACCTGCAACTTTATGCAAGAGTGCATGTTTATTTTTATTTCAGGTTTCCAGGAAAAGTTTTCTTGTAAGGTACAAAAGGAAAATGCTTTGTCAAATACCAATTCTCAGTGAAGAGGTTAAGTTATAATTTTGAGTCCAGTCTTTGGTGATAAAAGACTGGATGTTCATCAACAAACACATACAATAATGCTAATTTCAAAAATTTGCTGCAGTGTATAATATATGGTGACAAATATAAGTAGTAAGTGAAAGGGTAAGTGGTTTTTAAAAAGGATTAACAGAAATACTACTATTATTATTTTTAACATGGATTCAAAGCATTAATTTTATGATATATTTCTATGCAAGTTTAGTATCTTCACACTATGTTTTTTTCTAGTTACCAGAATCATATTAATAATTCATTCTTAGTCTACATATTGTGACTAACAAAAGGGAGGGCCAATTGCCTTCCAATAGATCAAGTTGTTGCTTGATCTTGCTCAGTGTTTTATCTGCAAATTTCATGAAAACAAATTTTAAAAATTCAAAAGAGGAAGAGAGACATCAAAACAACCCAATCATGGGTTGTTATCATGGCTAACATGTTAATGTATCTTATATGACCCTTAATTAGTTGTGAAAATGTGTAGAAACCTGTAATATGTTAGTCATCCAATGGCAATTAAATGATTTAGATTTGGGTCATATAATTCAGTATTTAATGAGACATGTTTACACAATTAGGAATTCAGTGTATATCCCCTAGTTCATGACTTCTTTAACTGATTATTAACTTGTTAAATAAATGTAATAAATATCTGATTAACTGAATTTACTAATATTTTACTCCATTAAAATCTTACATTCTAAGATATGTTACTTTGCTTAATTAAGATGAATTAGCCTCATCATTACTGTGAATAACTTCAGTCACAGAAGATAGGCTTTGACATATGTGGTCACATCTATGGTGAATATACTGGTTTTCTGATTAAGAAACATGTCTCTCAAAAATGCATTTGGGGGGCACAAGGTATGGCCTATTGCCTAGCTTAAAATTTCAGTTTGATGCATATTCTAGACTTTGATGTGATTCCTTCATTCAAGCCTTTCTACAAACAATCTGAATTCATTTGTATTTTCTTCCTGTGTTGCTTTCTAGAACTGTTAGTTTTATACAGTTTACATATACGTAGTTTTCTTTTTATGAGCTTTAAGTTTATGTCACTCAGCTTACAAAGAATTCCTCCGCTTCCAATTGTAGTTTATAAATATATTTTATGCATTATTTTAATGGTTTTAATCATAAAGAGAAATTAGGTACTTAAACCAAAACAGTCATTTATTTGCCCTACATTTGTATTATATCGGATATGTATTATACAGGATATTGTATGAAATAAAGAAAGGAAATTGATCATTTGAGAAGTTACTATACCTTGACTTTGGAAAGTACATCTAGACGACATTAAACAGAAAGTAGAGATGTGAATCGATTTATTATTAGTTTTTTCAAAAAAGTTAAAATATAAATAGTAAAAACAAATACATTTTAATATTATTAGCTTTAATATTAGAACAGAATGTAGATCATAAATCACATCTTCTCATTATTATTTCTCTCTGTCATCCTTTCACTGACATGAGCTAAAAAAATAAAGTCTACTACTCACTAGAAACCTAATATCTTCATTCTACCAGACATACTGATTAAAATAAATGTTATAATGTGTTGAACACTTACTATCATTGAGGAGTATTAACAAGAGTACTTTCTGCTGCTATAACAAATGAAGTTCAAGATTTCAGGGGCATAACACGATAGGAAGTTATTTTTTTCTTACATTACAGTTCAATGCAGGTGTACCTGCTTAGTGAGTAGCTTTTTTACTTGCAGTTATCCAGGCTTTCAAATTCCTAATAACTTATAGCTTCAATAATATTCTAGGCAAGGATCTTTTCGTGCTTGGCACCTAGTCAGGGAAAGGGGAGAGAGAGTGTGAGGAAGGACACTAGTCTTAAAAGCTCACATTATTCCGTTTTGATTCTGTTGCAAGATCTAGTGCCAAGATCTCACTGGATGCAAGGCATCTCTAAATTAAAGTCCCTGGCTGATAGCTGCCTCCCGGAGACAATTTCACACTACAGATAATTGAGTAGACAGCTATGTGTCTTGGGCACGTAAGATATGGCGCTGGGAACTTTATATTCATTATAAGTTTTATACTCTTGCAATTTGAACCTGATATCATTATTTCTTCTTTTGCAGAAGAGAAAAACCAAGGCTCAGAGAAACTAATTATTTGCATCAGTAAATATGAACACAACTTAAAATTCTAACTTAAAAATTTTAACAAAAATCAAGTTCTTAAAATTATAGTATATGTTATAAAATTATAATGGATACAGTTATTCCCAATAATATTAATATTAATTGATTTTGACCTCTTATTATCTATTTGTCACTATTCTAGGTGTTTTTAATGTACTAGCTAGTGTTATCTTCTTAACAGCCTGTATGATGTAGGTACTAATGTTATCCACTTTTTCCAGGAAGAAATTGAGGTAAAACCATATTCACCCAGTTCATAACTTATAAAGCCATAATTTGAAATCCTGGCTCCAGCAACCACCCTTTCACCATTACCTTAAACTGCCTTTCTATTCACTAACATAATGGGAAATCTCTGTTCTGGATTGGTCTTCAGCACATGTACAAATGGCCTGAAAACATATTATCCATCCTGCAAGCTACTCATTAACTTCTTAGTTCTCTAAAAACATAGGTCCAAAAACAAAACAAAACCAAAACGCTGATTGGCACCTTCTCTTCTTCCAACTTCCGCCATTAATTTCTTTCAAAAGCAGGTAACGATTTTTTATGACTTTCCTAACACAAATTGGACACCTGTTGTAAGCACAACGGAGACTCAGGGATACCAATGCTATCTTCCTTTGGTTCAGAGCATGCTCAGCACACATCATGTCAGTGTGGCACATATTCATGAGCACCTTCCCAGGCACCTCATCATTTCATAGAAGCAGAAACCTTTTTCATTGTCATAGTTTAGACCCAGAGAATATCTCAGAGGCAGTCTGGTCTGAACATCCACCAAATATAAGCTCCCTATAATGATTACTGGGTTAATATTTCCAATGTCAAGGAACTTACCACCTCACAAGATAACATGCAGTTTTAATGGGTAGAAAATACTTACAATCATAGAGTCATAGAAATTCAAACAGTCTGTAGGCTGCACATTTTTCTACTGTGCTATTCATACACATTGAGATCAACTACATGTTTTATAACTGTGAAAATAAAGGCCATGAGGGCGTCAGAGACCAATTTGCCGAGGATCAGATAGCCAGTCTTTCTGCAATTCAATCCATTGATTTTGGCTCTGACCTTGGAATTACTTAAGGCAACTCTAATTTCTCATTCATGTTAGACTCTCACATATTTGAAAACAATTATCATGTTTTCCTTAATTGTTCTACAAAATAAACAGTTTAGTTTTCTTCCATAATTTTTGGTATAAAATCCTTTCAGATATTGATAATTTGGTAAGTTTCTTTTTTTTCAATGTTTCATAATGTTCTTCCCCATAGCCTTGGACTCCACATGTGGTCTGACCAGCGCAAGATACAGGGGAATTAGTTTCAATTTATTGCTCAGCTCTCTCTACTTCTGTTAATTCAATTTAAGATTAAATTAGTATTTTTGGCAGCCACATTACACTATTGACTTACATTGAACTATTCAACTTGCCATTATAAAACCTTCCAGGTCTTTTCCAAATAAGTCACTGCTGAATACAAAGAACTGTAAGGTCAAAGGTGCCTTCTTCTTTTTTATTTCATCAACTGTGAAACTTGAGTGTGTCTAAGGTAATATGGCAAAAAGGAGACAATTGAGTTTACCTGGATTAAATTTCATCTCTATTATTTTGCCTCATGATTTTTGCTTGTTGCATATTTTGAGTCATAAATATTAACCTCTCAATTGTGCCTTCTGAAAATTTGAAAACAACTTCTATGTGTTGATAGAGAATATTAGTGGAAATAGAAAAACTGAATAGCACAGAAGGGAAAAAACAATTCTGTTCTCAGACACCATCTCAGATTGACCTGAATAAACACTGCATAAATTTGAATATTTGCCACAGATGAACTCATCTATAAGCATCACTATCCTTGCATACATTTGGTACCCTGTTTACATGTGTATTGTGAATGGCCCTATTCAATTTTTTGTTGAAATTAAGATATACTTATCTATGTCATCCTCTGATCTTCTTGTCTTATATCTCTTCCAGGAAACAACATAATATTAGTTTGGTATACCCGGCTTTAGTGAACCAATGCTGGTTCTCAGGGATCATTGCTTATTTCTCTAAGATGGTATAAACCCATTGTTTTCTCATCTATTGTAGGTCTTTGCTGATTATTAATGTTAAATTATCCCCTCTCTTTGGAAATTGGAGTAGTAAATGCTAATCTTGTGATATGCTTCTAAACCAATTATAGTAAGGATAGGAGACACGAATGGCATTGTTCAAAAACAATTATAGGAGTGCCTGGGTGGCTCACTCAGTTAAGTGTTTGACTTCAGCTTAGGTCGTGATCTCATGGTTCGTGGGTTTGAGCCCCGCATTGGGCTCTGTGCTGACAGCTCAGAGTCTGGAGCCTGCTTCAGATTCTGTGTCTTCCTCTGTCTCTGCCCCTCCCCTGCTCACGCTCTGTCTCTGTCTCTCTCTCTCAAAAACAAATAAAATTTAAAAAATATTAATTATAAACTAACATTTTAATTAAATAGTTAAATTAACAATTTTACTATTTTTGATATTTGATTTTATTGAGAATTTGGAACTATATGCTTTCAAACTTTTTGCAATTTCATTATTATAGATAGCAACCTATTTTATAGTAGAAGAAAAATAAAAAGGAAAAAAGAGATAAGAGAATCATGGCAGCAACAATGGCCTGTTAATAGACTGTAACACCATAGTGCATAAACTTTTTGGAGAGTGGTGTATGATACTTAGCAAGGGGTTGGGATGGAAATTTGAACATGTTTCTAGTTGAACTCTAATTTAGTTTCATATTGGACTTACCTGTTCTCTTTTCAGTATGTTAACAATTCCACAAATATCTGTGAGATTTACACTTAAATGTCAATATATAGTCAAATTTTTATTAACTTTTATTTTAGATTACCCACACTTTGGCTTATGTAAGAGTTCCATATGTCAGACAATGTTTATTACTAGATATGCATTTTCTTTTTTTTTTAATGTTTATTTATTTTTGAGGCCAAGAGAGAGACAGAGTCAAGGAAGGGAGGAGCAAAGAAAGAGGGAGACACAGCATCCAAAGCAGGCTCCAGGCTCTGAGCTGTTAGCACAGAGCCTGATGCGGGGCTTGAACTCATGAACTGTGAGATCATGACCTGAGCCGAAGTAGGATGCTTAACTGACTGAGACACCCAGGCATCACTAGATAGGCATTTTCAGTCATTGTCCTAGGTTCTTCTGTCCAAAATTACAGATTCTATATTTATTAATGAGAAATATTCAATATCAAGAAATTTGTGCCCATAGAAACAATAAGAAATTGAGTTTTCTCTTCATCCTATGGTGTACAGATACTGAGATTAAAATTTAGATATTTTAAAAGCAGATGTTTCATTATCCTGAAGCATTCTACTTTCAATGGAATTGCCAACAGTAATAGTAAAACCAATTCTGATCAGTATTCGCTAAGTAGAACATTGGCAAAACAACCTCATTTTAAATATGGGGAAAACAGCATTACCAATGAATTGAGAACATTTTCAGAACCTGTCTAATTTGTCGAATTAAATTTTTGAATAATTACACAATGACTTAAGTAACAATACTGTCTGTTAGAATTTGACTTCATCCTCTTGACTTTAGGAAGGAGAAATCTTAGCAGCCTGTCAACTCCTCTCTCATCTTTAACCCCACATCCAGTTGATCATCAAGATATGTTGATTTTTTTTGTTTTTAATCTCTTCCGGGACTTCTGGGTCTTTGCTTCTCTTGCTTTCAGCCTCTCTTATTCAGAGATCTTCTAGAAGGTTGTCTGCCTCCAACCATCCTCTATCTCACTCCTTCATGCAGTTGCAGTAATCTTTCTAGAACAGACACAACCATTCCAATTTTTTATTCAGAAGTATTTGCCATCTAGATATTCTTCCAAAAGAAAGACCAAACCTTCAACATCTTCAACACAGAATGACCAGAAGACCCAGCAATTCTAGTTCTGGGTGTATCCTCAAAAAATTGAAATTAGGGACTCAAACACTATTTGTACAACCATGCCCCTAGCAGCATTACTCACTAGAGACAAAAGGTAAAAGCAACTCAAGTGTCCGTGGACCAATGAAATCAATTAGCAAAATGTGGTATACACACACCATGGACTATCACTCCACCCTAAAAAAAGGGAGGAAGTTCTGACAAACACTATGACATGGAAAAGCCTTGAAGACCTTATGTTAATGAAAACAAGCCAGTCACAAAAGACAAATATTATATGATTATTCTTATATGAAGTACGTAGAGTAGCCAAATTAGACAGAAAGTAGAGTTCTGGCTGTCAGGGATTAGAGGAAGATTGGAGAGTTACTGTTTCATGGGTGCAGAGTTTCAGTTTAGAAGAAAGAAGAAGTTCTGGAGATGGATGGCAGTAATGGTTGCAGAACAATGTGGATGTACTTAATGTCACTGAACTGGACACTTAAAAATGGTTAAGTAGTAAATTTTATGTTATGTTTATTTCATCACATATTTTTAGAAGACAAAACTTGCAACATAGTGTTCTTGATCACAACATTCTGGTCCAACCCTGCATTTTTCCATCTTCCTTCTAAATCTCCAGTCATACTGGAGATCCATCTACTCTGCTAAACCTCCCAGATGGTCCAATGTTTCTATGCCTCTGCCCAGGCAGCTTTTTGTTTATTAGATTTCCCTTATACCCTTCATCCATCTTTTCAAATTTCTTTCATCTTTCAAGTCCCATGTGAAGTAATCTTCATGCAATAAAATTTTATCAAGGCTCACATATCCTAAATATCTCCCTTTTGTTCTCCTTTAGCAGCTTGTTTATATTTGGTCATAGTATTTGATAATTTGGCTAGAATTGTTTAAATTCAATCTATTAAAACAGGTCATATCTCTTGTTATATTTTTTAGCATGGTATTAGTCTAGCTTTTAGTGTAATAACCACTCAAAATTCTTATGGAATGAAATGACGTGGAATAAAGTGGTAAGAAAATATAATTTAGAATAATACACAAGTTTAGAATTTCCTTTGAAAATGTAGATTTAAAAAAAATGTTTATGTACTTATTTTGAGAGAAAGAGACAGAGAGCAGAGTGCAGGAGGGGTGGAGAAAGGGGGAGAGAGAGAGAGAATTCCAAGTTGGCTCAGGCTGTCATCACAAAGCCCAACATGGGCTTGATCTCACAAACCCTGGGATCATGACCTGAGCTGAACTCAAGAGATGGATCTCAGTCTACTGAACCACCTAGGCACCCAAAAATGTAGAATTTTTATGTTTTATCACTCAAAGAAAATACATGATGTTGTATTTATTCATGTCTAAAGATATCAAACAAAAATCTGTAACTTAAAAAAATAATAATATACTATGGACCTTTTGCTTATAATTAATAACATTTTATTGTATTGATGAATTATCACTTATTAAACCAACTAACAATTAACAATTTTCGTTGTTTATAATTATTGATATGGTGACTAGTGATATAGTGAATATCTTTGTACACTTATCTGATGATCTTCTTAAAGTGTTTCTTAGGATAAAGTTCTAGAAAAGAATATGAATTATTAAAGATTGCCCTAGCTGAGCCCCATTCCAATTGTAGCCTCTTCTCTTCCTCCAAAAGCAGCTACTGTCCTGATTTCTATTATTAGAATTTCCTATAATTATTCACATACAATAATTTCAGAATAATGATATCAATACCAGCACAAGTTATGACTACCATTAACAGTTAAAATTTGACATATGCTATTCCTTTTCTACCTATTTATTTATTTGTTTGTCTCAAGTTTTTATTTAATTTCCAGTTAGTTAACATACAGTGTAATATTAGTTTCACCTATAGGATTTAGTGATTTATCTCGTACATACCACAGCCAGTGCTCATCACAAGTGCTCTCCATTTAGACTACCCTCCTCCCACTTCCCCTCCAGCAACCCTCAGTTTGTTCTCTGTAGTTAAGGTTAGCTGCAGATCTCTCCATAGCCACTTGGCAGGCAAAAGGGAGTGGTATGAAATATTCTACCTCATTATTTTTTGTTTGTTTGCAATTGCATTATTAGATTATACCCATTATATTGTATTATTTCCTGCCTTTTACTTCTTGTGTAGTGTTCGTTAACACAAATCAAGGCTCACTATCAGTACTTAGCTCTATGTCTATCTGGACATTTTGGTTGTCTGCACCACTGTGTTTAGTAGATTCCTGAATGAGACCTCATGGGAACATCATTCTATGAATTCTTACATATTAATAGCAGTTTATCTACACCTTCTGAACCGAAGGACATTTTTGGTGGCTATAAAATATTTGACTCACATTATCTTTCCTTGAGCATCTTTAATATATCACTCTATTTTCTTCAGGCATAAAGCATTGTTATTAAAAATGTGTGATAACGCTCTACATTGTATGCCATTAGGGAAATGCAAGTGAAGACGACAATGACATACCACTGCATATTTATTAGAATGACCAATATATAGAACACTGACAATATCAAATACTGATAGGATATGGCACAAAAGGAATTCTATTCATTGCTGGTGGGAATGCAAAATAGTACTGCCATTTTGGAATACTATTTAGAAATTTTTTACAAAATTAACATACCCTTACCATATATATATATATATATATATATATATATATATATATAATCCAGAAATCACATTACTTGGTTTACATCCAGAGGAATTTAAAACTTATGTTCACACAAAAACATGCACACAGATGATTATAACAGCTTTATTAACAATTGCCCAAACTTGGAAGAAACCAAGATGCCCTTCATTAGGTGAATGGATAAACTATGGTACATCCAGACAATAAAATATTATTTAGCACTAAAACCAAATGAACTATAAAGTTATGAAAAGACAGAGGAAAATCATATTATTAAGTATAAGAAGCATACATATTATTAAGTATAAGAAGTCAATCTGGAAGGGTTATATAAGATTCCAACTAAATAACATTCTGAAAAAGATAAAACTATGGAGACAGTAAAAAAGCCAATGGCTGCCAAGGATTTTTGAGGGGATTGTGATGAATAAGTGGAGTACCTTGGGTTTTTAGGGCAGTGAAACTATTCTATATGATACTATAATGATGGATACGTGTCATCATATGTTTGTTCAAACCCATAGAACATACAGCACCAAGAATGAACCCTAAGATAAACTATGGACTTGAAAGATTATGATGTTTTAATGTAGGTTCATCAAGTGTAATCAATGTATCACTTTGGTGAAGGGCATTGACAATGTGGAAGGCTATGCATGTGGGGGTGTAGGAAGTATATGGGAAATCTCTGCATCTTTCTCTCAATTTTGCTGTGAAGTTAAAACTGCTCTAAGAAAATAATCTTTGTTAAAAAAAAGTCTGATGATATTTTAATTCTTTCCTTTTTAACCATATGTTCTTTTTGTCCTCATACCTAATATTTTTTCCCTTTAATGTCCAGTAAGTTTCCTAGAATATGACTTGTTGACCGTTCTGTCTGTGTCTATATTCTTAGGCAAAAGGTATGCTTTTTCAATAGCAGTCCCATTTAAAATATAATTTTAGCACATTTTTCTTGAATTATAATTTCTTTTAATATATTTTCTGTTTTCTTGCTTTTTGTGTTGTTCTTTTGCAGGGACTCTACTGATTTTTATGTTGGATTTTCTTTTACTTTTAGTAGTTTGTATTATATTCTTAATGTCTGTGATGCATTAAAGATGACTACACTGTAACTTTTGACACTTTCCCATTGATGCTAAAAATGATTGTAGGGTCGATTTTTCCTCCCCTTTTCTCTGGGCTGGCAGGTGACTGCTTTGACCAATACAGTATGTCTATAGTGACACCACAGGTGCATATGCATGAAGAAGCTACTTTGAAATTTCATCCTCCAACACCAGTTGCTATAGCCGATGCTACGTGGATAAGATACAAACTGTCCTCACTAGCTTTGGTCAAGTTCCTGATCCATGAAATTATGGGCAAGGTAAAATGATTGTTTTAAGCCCCTGTTTTGAGATCGTTTGTTACCCAACAATAGATAGCCAAAACAATGTCTTTCAGCTTCCTTTGAAATAGTACATTGCAATTCTGACCTTCTTAAAAATGAACATCTCTATGGTTCACTTACGTTTACTGTTGGACTGTTACTCTGCTCCTTATTCTCATCATTTTAAAAATAATGTCTTTGTATAGGATTTGACTTCAATACTCTCCTGTTTTTCCTTTTCGCATTAATTTAGTTTTCCTGACAGGGTCACAAGGCTTTTCTAACTCTGCTGAGCCCCCTCTTCTGATATTCTCAGCCAGTTTTAAATATTTGGCAGTTTATTTTTGAGATATCCTAGGTCTGCTTCCTTACTTTACTTTTTTTTTTTTTCCTTATCTTCTCTTTCCCTTTTCTTTTACTGTCCTTTTTGCTCGATTTTGGTTCCACTCACAGCACTTTCTCTGAAATGCTGATGTCTTCTCTTGCAAGGGAGGTTTGGTTAGTTAGTTTCAAAAGTTTATAGGGCAAACCCCTACAGCTCCTTTCAGACGGGACCACTTTCTTTCTTTTTTTTTTTAATTTTTTTAAATGTTTATTTATTTTTGAGACAGAGACAGAGTGTGAATGGGGGAGGGTCAGAGAGAAAGGGAGACACAGAATCCGAAACAGGCTCCAGGCTCTGAGCTGTCAGCACAGAGCCCGACGTGGGGCTTGAACTCAGGGAGGGTGAGTTCATGACCTGAGCCGAAGTCGGATGCTTAACCGACTGAGCCACCCAGGCGCCCCAAGACTGGACCACTTTCAATTACGTGGACTAGAATAGGCAAAACCCACCAGTTTCAGTTTTATTGGTCCACCACGCTTTCCATTTATTTCCATTTATTAATTGTTGGATATTTCGGGGTTCTCTTGTTCCAGGTCTTCCAGACACCTTCTTGCTTCCTTCTTTCTCCTTCACAGATGCTGCTAACAAACAGACTTCGCAACTATTGATGATTCTTTCCTTCTCCCTTCTATTTTGTTTTGAGGGATCGACCTCATCACCCAGTTTTTTTGTAAATGTTGTCCAAGTATTATTGTCTTTGCTCTATATTCAATATTTGTTTTTATGTGAGAGTCAGAAAGATCCGAAAACTATACTGCTGTCACCTTCACCATCTTCCCATAATCTACACATCAAACATTAAATTGGAAAATTATGTGCTATTTTTCAAAAACAAGTACTTAAAAATAATATATATTGCTTGTACAAAAGATCCCATTGTTCTAAAAGTTTATTACCAACACATAGACATCTAATTCTCTAGCATTTAAATTTGACCCCCCCAAAAAAAAATTGACCCAAAGGTAATATACAAAAATAATAAATAGCAGGTAAGTGTCTAATTAGCTGTAATGTCTAAAAATTTAGAAAAGTTTTTTGAGAAAAATTAGAATGAGTCTATAAAATACATTGTATAGAAATTGTGCGCTATTTCTGCCTTTTCTTTTACCCCGGGAAAAGGATACACGTGTAAAACTGTCCCATTTACTTAGAGCCTTGATTAAGTACTACAGTGGCTATATGGCACAAGTTTATAGTGAGGAGGATGAAATTCTGCTAACATAAACACATCAGATATTTTTTTCTCTAACAAATTTTTAATGGCCAATTGCTATGTGTAATTCTTTATAACCATCACAATAAGTTAAAAAGAATAAGGCAGAATCTCTGTCTTCAAGCAACTCACAAAGTGACAAATGAAATTAACATTTATGTAATTAACAATAATTGAATAGAGGGTGACTATTTTAAATTTGGTTCAGTGTTTATTAAAAACATCTTCAAACACATGACAGCTGCATGGCCTTCATAATGAATAGGAAAAGCAGACCCATTAGTCTGATTCTAAATGTATTTAATAAATGTGTGTACTTGGACAAAGCATCAAAGTATTTGGATACACTATGCTTCACTGTTTTCATTTGTAAAATACAAAATCTCACAATTTGGAAGAGGTTATCGTTTTATACTTCTATGAACTTTTTGTCAAATACTTAAGGCATATATGTGTACCCTGACCAATCTTAAACTATTGATTTCCTATGTGCAGTACTTGGCAGAAAGTATGCAAAGCAGTCTGGACTTCTTATATATGTTGCTGTATATACACGTACATAGACACATACATCGTCTCTTTAGGTAATAAGCGGACAGTGGATTTTATAACTTTCTAGCAATTTTATAGTGAATTAAAGGCCATTTGTATCATGATCACTGTCTTGGAAAACTAATACATGTTCGAATTTACAAATTATTTTTGTAATGCTTCCTCTTGGTTTTTATTCCATTAATTACTGAAGTCATTTCCCATTATTTAGTTACCTTATTAACCAAGTACGCTATATCCAGAGGACCTAGAATTCTTTATATACTAACAATATCCTCTGCCATGAGTGCTTCAATCTGTGACCCGACCAGTGATCTTGGAAGCATAAGGGATAAAACAGAGAGTATCCTTGATTAAATCAATCATTTAATCAACAAGTATTAAGAGCTGTGAGGGAGATAAAAAAAAAACACAGAAGATAATTATCTCTGCTATCAAAGAGCTTACAGTCTTGTTAGAAATGGAATACGTGCAAGAGGCAATTAGAAAATAAGACAGTATGTAATGAAGTGTTTAATTGGGATGGGGTGCAGCCGTAGCTTCTTTTGCTGTAAACGAAAGGTTTAGACAATATGGGATCTAAGATTACTTTGAGGAGTAGCATCTCTACAAAAGTAGAATGAGAAGCTATCCATGAAGGTCAGGCCTTAACGATGTAATTTATCTCTTTGCCAATTGTGCTCCTTTTCTTCATCTCACTGAATATTGAGGAAATCTTTTTATAAGGCCCTCAGTAAGGAGTGCAATTTAATTGATCAGACCTCGTGACCACAAATATAAACTCCCTTTGGCAAACAAATATGTTATCAACTAAAAGATAATAATAACTAAAAAACCCCACCAATGTCTAAAGTTATTTAATGTATGTGTTCTTTTGCTGAAAATAGACACATGTTTTCAATGAAAGAAAAATTTTAAAATAAAACACTGGAAACAATGACAGGTTGAGTTTGAATCTCACTAATTAAAAGACGAGAGTCTGGTTATCTATGTCATACAGAGATAAAGTGATTACTAAGATTATCCTCTGAGACAGATTGGAAAACGTGCACACGAAGGTAAGGCGTTGACACACCACATGACTGCTTCATTGGACCATTATGGAAAAAAATGGGGAATGCAAAAATGGTTTAGGGTACCAGTGATCTTGGAAGCATAAACAAGAAATTTAGCTGCTTCTAAACATTCAGGTAGGTTTAAACAAGAAATTCAAATTCGGGCTTGTAGATACTCAGACTGAGATGACATCTGAAGACCATGATCACCCTTGGATGCCCTAAAAGAATAATTACTTATCACCTCTAGTTAAAATAGCCTAAATAGATTGTCCAGTCTGACTCTGAATTGCTGAATTACAACATAGGTTATGTCCTGAACCTGTCCAGACCCTTGTAAATTTTAGAGCATTTATTGGGAAATACTTTGACCCCCAAATTGGAAGAGGGACTTTACAGGGATTCAAATAACCCTGAATATCTTATACTGCAACCCATACTACAGTGCTGGACATGCTTTGTGTGAATACCTTGTAAATACCTCACACAATAACAAATGCCAATTATTCAGAAATCTCTTTCCAGACCTTCAATATCAGTTTCTAATTTAGATGAGATTGCATCTGTGATAGAACATTTTAAGGGCAAGGCAGAAGCAGAGGGTCAGCTCTCAAAGTCCCTCTCCCACTCCTACATATCACCGTTTCTTTAGTTCTTACCCAGGCCTACATATTCTATCAGGTCATTAGATAATTTTCTTCCCTCTGCTAATTGGTGGATTATTACAAATTTAGTCATTTGTTAACTCCAATATCAGTAGTTGCTCTGGAAGTTGTCTCTTTATTGAAGAACATTAACCCAGCTTCTAACACCAGGCCAGCAACAGCTTAGCTGGAAAATGCAGTTCCTCTATCCCAAGAGGTAGAGAATTCCAGAAGCAATTTGTTTTCATCTCTCAGTGACCATAGTATAACCGCATTACTCGAGTATGTCACATTCTGGTTCTTCATCATAATTTATTCTATAGGGACCCTGATCATCTGCCCATCATATAGGGTATCATGTTTGCCCAATTCATGGAGGTCTGTGTGCTGCTAGAAGCTGGTGGGCAGGACATAATTATGATCAATGTGTAGGTAAGACACTTGCGTGCAAAGAGGTGAGAATGGCATGCCATAAAAATTGGTGAAGCTTGTGAAGATCCAAGAGTGTGCACCATGTAAGGTAGTCTTCTCAAGCAGTAAAGAACACTAGTAAGACTTTACATCAACTAACATTAAGAAACGAGGCATAGGGGCGCCTGGGTGGCGCAGTTGGTTAAGCGTCCGGCTTCAGCTCAGGTCACGATCTCGCGGTCCATGAGTTCGAGCCCCGCGTCCGGCTCTGGGCTGATAGCTCAGAGCCTGGAGCCTGTTTCCGATTCTGTGTCTCCCTCTCTCTCTGCCCCTCCCCCGTTCATACTGTGTCTCTCTCTGTCTCAAAAATAAATAAACGTGAAAAAAAAAAAAAAGAAAAGAAACGAGGCATAATGGGGATGCCTGGGTGGCTCAGTTGGTTGAGCATCTGACTCATGATCTCACGATTGTGGGATCAAGCCTTGCATCAGGCTCCATTCTGGATGTGGAGCCTGCTTGAGATTTTCTTTCTCCCTCTCTCTCTCTGCCCCTCCCCCACTTGCATGCTCTCTCAAAATAAATGAATAAAAATAAAAAAGAGGAACAAAGCATAATACCTATTGGGCTTCTTTAGATTTAGAGGCAATTTAAATCATACTTGTATTTTTAAAACCCATTTACTTAATACCTCTTAATGCTGGCAACTTTTGTGGGTCTCAGAGAAAGAGAAGACTCTTGAGCTTGTCTGGGCTGCGGTGAAAGCACTTTTCCACCTGATACAATGGTGCTTGAAGATTAGAAAAATGTGTGAAGAGTTGCCAAATAGCAAGATCACAGACCAGGCCTCTTAGAGTTTGGAATAAAGCTTTCTGTGATAATGACTATTCTGCTGGCCTGCCTCGGGAAGGTATTGAACACCTGGCTAGGAGACACCAAGTGACACCATGGATCCTGGCTGCTTCTCATTCACTGGAGAGCCATGGAGTTGGAAGTATGCCGCGGTTGACATTGTTCAAATGCGATCAAACTTGAGCACTTTCTAAAATCACAAATTCATTGCTTGAAAAGGTGTCTTTTAGTCACATTGTACCTACTCTTGCTGACTTTTCCTTTCCTCCACTTTTACCTATGGCCTCATAGAGGATTCCGATAAACTCAGTCTACTGGTTTATAGATCATTGTGAAATACATGCTTCCCCAGCCAGAGGTGGATGAGTCTAGCATTATAGCCATATTCAGAAATGGATCTTAAGGGGGCAAATCTTCCCATCAGCAGAACCTTTAGAAACAGATTTCTAAAAGGAGAAATGGCCAGAGAAGGGACTCTTCACAGGATTATAGTTTGGCCGGATGGTCAGGTGGGAGACTAGTAACAACAACAGTCTGAGGACATTCTTAATCAGATTATTGCTACACACCACAGGCAAGGAAGAAAATGTCTGCATTGCAAAGGCCTCTGGGAGACCATCTTGTGTTAACATTTCCCAGGGAATACTACATATCAACCCAGGGAGGCGGATTCATCAGGCATTAAAGTTTGTGTTACTCTTCCTTATAAAATGACAGTAATCATCTGTGTGTCATGGCTGGGAGCAAAGGGAACATGCAGTGTCTATTGAAGGATGAAACTTACCATGTTCCAACTCTGAGTTCATTGTCACTTGTAGAAAGAAGGACGATCGTTACTATGCATGGTGTCTGCATTTATATGGAAAAAGAAATGTACGCGTGAAAAATGTACCTGCGATAAAAGGATTTCAGATATAGTGACGTGAACTTTTGGCTTTCATTTTCCACCCATCCCTGTCTTCAAATGGCGTGGAAGTTCTTCCGTGTGTGTGTGGCAGGGTGAGATACAAGGGGTGGAAAGGGGAGGCCTCGTGAAGAAGCATCAAACAGCCGTATCTCAGGAAGCTTGGGGCTGGGATGAGGCCCTCTCTCCCTGGTGTTTCCCTGGTCCTGTTTCCCTACATCAGGATGACAGAAACCACTGCTGAAGTCCCAAAAGTAACAGTTGGGGCAGGACACAAATTCTCTCCACTGATAGTGAAGGCAGAGTAGACATCCACTGCCAGGTCGTTCCTAACCAGAGTGGGGCCAGAGTATAGTCGGTTTACACAGCTTGACCCCTGGCCAACTTGTGGTATAGGCTCACTATTAAATTAACAGAGATAAATACGGTGATGGATAAAACTGTATCCCCCTTTGGAGAGGCGGGTGTAGAAGTGCTACAGCATGGACTCCATCCTTGACCCTCTATTTTGTTCATGCTCATGCAATGACCTCCCTCGGGAGTTTGCTTCCATCTTCCCTCAGGTGACACACAGAAGCCTCCTGTTTAGGTAACTAGGAGACATGACTGGCACACAGATGGTGCTACTTTAGATAACCACCTTACCACAATGCCCCTTTCTCTATAAAAGCTGTGAGTTGAGGTCCAGACTGGGGGAAGCGTAGCTGCTGAGAATAGCTGCACAGAGTCAGGATCATTTGTCTGCCAGATCCTCTCCCACCCATCCGTAAATTACCCTGAATGAAACTTCGTGTAAACGGTATAGAGTGGTTTGCTTCCTTTTTTGGTCTCAGAGTGACTTATCATCCCAGGGGATACTTTACTGTCTCTCGTCCACTTTCTAATAGGGAGTGGAACATTTACGTTTCTATTCATTTTGGGTGTATGATAGATGGGGGAATGCTGTTACTCTCCTTATTGCTATTAAGTTTATGTATGATAAGCATGGATGTGAGGAGCCCAGGTGATGGACTGTTCACCTCTCTCATCATTCTCTTCTATGTCGAAGGGCTAAAGAGCTAAAAGCCACCAGGCTGCTTTTACGGGAGGTTCTAGATGCGACTAGGTTCTGGCAATCCGATGTAGTCACGTGAGATTGAAAGCCAAGGTAAGGCAGGGGCCATGCTTCTGAAATATCAACTGTCTTGACTAACAAGCAGCATTGGGAAGACATTTTGTCCTCTCAGCATTGGTGATCTCCTAGTGTCTCTTCAAGTGGTGGGTATTGAGAAGCAGGCTTCTGGAAGTTCACTGGCTGGAGTGAAACATATTAGGCATGGCAAGTCTACTTATTCAATTCATTTAATATTTACTTCTTGAACACCTATCCCGTGCCAGACACTCTTCCAGGTCCATGGGATATAACAGCGGGCAGGGCTCACCATATCCCTGCCCTTTTGGAGTTTACATGCCAACAGTGGTTTCCTGGTCTGGTAGCTTGTGCATTTTTTTCCTTAATAGGGGCAGTGACAATGCATTCTTGACCAAGTAGTTCCTGACTATAGAAATAAAAAAAAATAAATAGCAGTTCCTTTGTGACCTGGCTCTGGTACGATTCTAGAAGTCATTGCTGAAAGCTCAGTTCACAGTTCAGTCTTTCTTCAGTCCTATAAATTTAGAAGTTAAATAAGTCCCTATTTTAACTTCCTTTTTACTTAAATTATTTAGAAAGATTATTTTCTCAGCAAAGGGATATTGGCTAATTACCACTATCTTCTTAGAATACCCATTTGTTCCTACTTTGGCCATGTTGGGAGTCCCACACGTTGTTTTCCACCCAACTAAAATGTCACCTCTGGCTCTCCCCTTTCTTGTCACCCATTTGGTTGATTATTACCCCTGCTGAGCTGCCATAGCAATCTGTACATGCTTTTGTTCTTTTTATGTTTATTTATTTTGAGAAAGAGAGGGAGTGCAAGCAGTGGAGGGGCAGAGAGAGAAGGAGAGAGAGAATCCCAAACAGGCTCCAAGCTGTCAGCACAGAGCTCGATGTGGGGCTCAAACCCGCGAACTGTGAGATCACGACCTGAGCCGACGATATCAAGAGTCGGACGCTTACCAACTGAGCCACCCAGGTGCCCCTCTATGTGCTTTTTTAATAGGGTTTTATCAGGTTGTGTAATTTGGTTTCTTTTCCTGCTCTCTGCCTGTTGCTCATACAAACACACATGACAGAGATTTGGTCTTACTTTTGTGTTTCAGACTTTTGACAGTGTTTGACAGATTACAGTTACCTATGTTCTAATTACTCATATAGTATTAAATCACAAATTTCCTTATTGCAAAATGTTTTTAACTACATTATACTTTTCTTTTCCATTTAGATTTATTTTTATCATTTTAAACATGATACATGAAATTATTGGATTTTAGCTTAGGAATCCTATCAGAAATTATGTAGTCCAAACTTCTTTTCTGGGTCAGGAATTTTAGGTTAGAAGGATCTGGCTGCTTGTCCCAGGTGTAGTGTTCTTTTGTGTTGTTCTTCAGTGACTGAGGATAGATTATCTTGATCATGATATAGTTTGTAGTTTCTGTGAAAACATGAACATGTATGGCCTTTGAAGCTCTTCACTGTGTTTTGCAAGGTGAAAGGATAATTGGTGACTGGGGAACTGCCCATATTTCCCTCAAAAGTGCCTTTATGGAAACTTGTAATGTGGAGGGGGTGTTCTCCATTTCCAGCAGGAGCCTTTGTCAACAAATTGGTTCATGCACACCGGAAAAACTGTCAAATGTTTGATTATGATTCCAGAAATTATATATCGTTCTCTTTTACATCATAGTTTTCCTCTGTAAGGTGCAAAAATGATACTAAAATACGAATGCATGTGCTTTTATTTACAAAATTGGAGTTCAGACTAGTGAGATCATCAACCACGTATTAAAATAACATTTTATACAGAGTTTTCTTTTAGCACTTAACCAATTTTTGTGAGCATCTCTCTCTCTCTCTCTCTCTCTCTCTCTCTCTCTCTCTCCCCCAGAAGACTGTGGACTCCATGAAAGCAAGCCTCACATCTTTATCTTAGTAGATTTGTTGCCTAGCAAGGTGCTTGGCATAGGCTGTACATTTTATATTTGTTCCTGAAGGTTCTTAGATATATTCCATCTGCCAGATAACAAACTTCTAAATCTCCCAAATTAAATGAAGTGAAACCAATTTCTTTTATCCCTGTAAACTAAGTTTATTTTTTGTAGAAATTCCTGCCATTTTATGGATTGCCCATTTAAGTTTAACAAGTTTCTAGAGTCCTTTACCATCATTGAAGGAAGAGGAGAATTCTGTTTTCTAGGTGCTGTTTCTTTGCGAAAGCTGCTCAGTTCTCTTCCCAAAATTGCTACACGTGGCATGGAGTATCTGGAGTACAGGCGTGTTAGCACTTTGAAATGACCCCAATTAACAAACTTGACAACCGCTTCAACGAATATAGTCAAAAGTGGAAAAGGTCTGTTTTTAAGTGGTACTTCTGAGAAGTGTGAACTCATAATGGAAAACACACTCACATAATCACTTATGAACGAATCATCTTGAAAATTAGTCCTACACAAGTTAGATATCAAACACTGGTTTTTACAGAGCACACACATGTGAGCTCTCAGGAGTGTAATATGATTCTGCTTCATGCTCACAGTCGTGGTTGATGAGCAGGTGCTGTGAATGAAGGCCAATGAATATGAAATCCAGTTGTTCAGGAACAGCTTCAAATGAAGCTCAGTGACAATGATTCCTATGCGCTTTACAACAGGAAGAGTGAGATGGAAGGACATTTCTTGATCTAAATTCGAAGACACTGTGAACTTAAGCAACATAAGGAAAACCAGGAATCACATTTAGTCCTTGGGTACTTAACTCACTCCATCTTTTTGTGATATTTCTCAAGTGAGTTGAAGAGGAGATAATAGGCCATTTGGGGATGAATCTTGTATGTTTCAGAGAACAATACAACTTTTTACATCTCAGACTACCAAAAAGAAAAAGACAATAAGAATTAAAATTTTCTTTTTTTCCACCAGAATCTCACTTTGATTACAAACACCTACTTACCATACACCAGGGCCTTCCTATCCTGTAACACTCATACCGGAGAAGAAGGGCTTATAAGCGATTAATGTGTTAACTTGATTCATTAATGCAGAGAATATTCACGATTTTCCACCTTGGAAGAGACTGAGTCTGTCATCGCTTTAATAGAACTCTGCTGGAAATCAAACACAATTTTTATTCTAGGGGATGATTACTGTGTCTTGTTTAATTCTCCCCTAACAAATGTCAGCACTAATGTATTACAGATTATTCAGTCAATTTGATGGTTCCAGGTGAAAGAAAGGAACACAAATCTCTTCTTTTAGTGTAAAAAGGGTCAGCTGGATGACTTCCCCTGCAGGAGCCGAGATGAGGCTTGACATGAATCAATCAAGAAGGCTCAATTTTACAGTTATAGTGCCTAATGCCTAAACATGAGCGTACGGGTGGAAATTAGCACCCGATTATGAGCATACATGATCTTCCCCTGGAAGACAATAATATTGGCATTAAGCTTCTCAAGAGGGAAGATGCTGCTGGTTTTTAATATGTCTTAAATTATGTCAGGAAAAACACTGGAACATCACACAAAAGCCACAGTCAGTGTCTATTGCTATCTCATAAAGCTGGAGATCTTTACAACAATATTGACACAGGAGCAGGCAAGCAAATGTCAGCCAATATAACATATGAAATACTTAACGTAACCAATTTTCAGCTGTCAATCAGCAGGGAATAATGACTGATGCAAGGAATCAATACGCCACAATTGAATTCCAGCTCACAAACTTGTTTCGTTCTGTGCTATAAAAGACTGTCAAATGTCACACCCCAAGAGATGCAACAGGATTCCAAAGATTTATTTATTTCAAGCTCTGAAGTCTATTAGCAATAGTGCTCCTTTGCTATTGGAAATAGAGCTTCAATGACATTAAATTTTCAGAAATGACAACTTGCTTTTCTGACAAATTAATGATAGCACTTCCCTAGACCCCTATTTATTTATTTTATTTTATTTTTTCGCCAACAGGAAGTACGATGATACTCAACTCATTCTCAAGATTTCAGAAAGCAAATATTTGCCATAATTTGTCAAGTAAACTGCTCACAGAGTCAACTATTGTTAAACAAGTTGTTCTATACATGGTAAATGCATGGAAATTGCAGATGACAAATCTCGAGCCTATGTTAAATCCAAACCTTAGTATTATGCAAATGATTGATAGCAAATTAAATCTACAAAATTTTGTCTTCTTCCAATAACAATATTCTCTTTCCACGGCATAATGAACTTTTAGGTAAAAATAGTAAATCTGTATAAAAAAAGCCTGTGTTATCCAGAACACAAGTAACTCATTGTATCTCATTCATGACAGTAATTTTAGAGGTGATAGTTTGAATAAATTTTTTAAAAAGGCATTTTAGTATTAACAAATCATTTAAAAAATAGTTTTGATGTGATGTAATAACATGCTTTTTAGAAATGGGGAGAAAAACAAAACATAGACGATTGCTATCTACTCTTTCTTAGATATTCCCTCAGGAACTTTTTTTCTTTTCTTTTCTTTTCAACCCTAGTATTTTATATTTTGCTAAATATTCTTCCTAAATCAAAGAGGAAAAACACATAATACATGAGTTTTATGAAAGGAAGAAAAAAATATCAATAGTGATCTTTCAGGAAGTATTCTTTTTCTCTTTGGGGCCAAAGAAAATGCAAGTCACATACACTTCTAAGCAAAATAAAGTAACAAGCCAGTTATCTCTCAAGGTCCAGTTATATGTGGTAGAAATGTAAGAGTTTTCTACCATTGCCAGTGGTGATAATGACAGGGCAAAGTCAAAGCCTGCTACCCTTTTGGCAAGGGGCACCCACTGAAGGAGCATAATCATCAAACTACTCTCATTTGGTCACGCACTTGCCTATAGCCCTTTGCTAGGTGTGTGTGTGTGTGTGTGTGTGTGTGTGTGTGTGTGTGTGTTTTGTGTGTGGGGGCAGGGAGGGTTTGTCTTGTTTTGTTTGTTCTGCTTTTGCTTT
Source organism: Herpailurus yagouaroundi (assembly GCF_014898765.1). Lineage (NCBI taxonomy): Eukaryota > Metazoa > Chordata > Mammalia > Carnivora > Felidae > Herpailurus > Herpailurus yagouaroundi. The sequence continues at coordinate 74,324,677 of NW_024412376.1, forward strand.
TGTTTTACAGAGTGCCAATATGGTGGGACGACTTATTGGAAGAACTCAGCACTCTACCTAGGCTGATGCCTAGGGTAGGTTTTTATGATCTCATGACAACTCCTATTATAAGATTGATCTGGTTTCGTACTAAATATTTAACAGGAAATAATTTTCTTCAGGTAAATTTGGCATAAAAGTGATAAAACTCAAATAGATCATGTTGAGAATCTGATATTTGTTTATGAAGAAACCAGCAAAATGCCCTCACTGTTTATAAATGGGAATAAAATACTGTTAAGGCAGAGTCACTCATGTGGTTGAGTGGGCTGATTAAACCCAGAGAGAACATCTTGGGCAGAGCTGCCGTATCCTTCATTTGTTCTTCACCGAAAATGATAACATCGAACTGTAAAAGTTGAGATTGAAAAGCCACTAGTGTGTTGTCTAATTTCAACTGCAGAAACTGCTGTGCTCTTTTGGTGACTTTATGAGAGAATAAGATTATAGGTCACAAGAGCTTCTTTATTTCCCACCTGTAGCTTCTAACAACATTTTATTAAGGATTTTCCCATCTTCTTTCTCTGACCTATTGGGGTTGAAATCCTAAGAGCTGTTATAGGAACTTGACCAAAAAGGTATTAACATAGATTAGTGATTCTGAGATGAAGTATCCTTTTATCTGAGCTCTATGGATGGCTACTAAAATTTTTACAGGGCTAGTAAGATAAACATGATATATCATTATGTAAATAGAAAAGGAATCCTTAGTATGGTTAAACACTTAAAGCTTTATGTTGCTTCATGGAAAATCACACCGAGCCATTGTTATTTGAAGGTTTAGTGTTAATTTCTAAAACAAACATGTTGGAGAGTAGTCCACAAATAACTTCTTGGCATTCCGTTGCTTTCTGGCTTGTTTAGATGTTTTTTTTTGTTTTGTTTTGTTTTTTAATTGCCCACTCACTGACTAAATTTCCAAAATAAAAACTGGAGGAAGAATTTAAAGTACATATATAGTGAACACTCTTATTGGAGGATATAAAGTCTTGTTTTCAAGAGTTGTCTTCGAGACAAGGTGTATGATTTCTTGCCTGGATAGTTTTGAAGAGTAATGAGATGATATTTGCAGGGCACTTGGAGAGCAAAGAAAGGTACTAAGTACCCAGTACTATCATTGGTCTTCACTCAGAGATATACTTTAACTGAACAAATGTAAACACAATAGAACAAGGACACCCTGTTCACCACTTTGGTATACTAAAAATTGGAAGGAACACATGGCTCATTGGAATGTCAGAGATTTAAATTTCCCTAATATTGCTTTATGCCAAGGCCAATGTTGCTGCTTCTTAAAACAAAAACAAAAACTATCTCCTAAACTTTATCTCGTCAATCCTAGATCAATTTAGTTCCAGACACAGTCAAGTTAGACTATCTTGAGGTTTTTCTGTCTCTTAGATTTAATTCCTAAAACTGCCAAGTCAAAATTTTATTATTATTAGGCAAATCAATTCTAGGGTCCAGTTTATTTTTTGCTGTTAGTAAAATTTGAAAAAAAAAATCCATCTGTTCTGCAGTCAGATGGTGGATTTGAGAACACTTTGACAATAATTGTGTTTATATGAAACAGATCAAAAGGAGTCAATCTGCTGTTTTCAGCTGTCTGAACAACAAAATCGGATTGTCTGCACAGCTGATTCAATCAATAGTGGAGAAATCGGTTAATATGGCAAAGAGTGATTGGAAAGAAAACCAGTGGATACAGTATAGTCATGGCCTGTTTATCTATGAAATAAATATCCGATGTGTTATTTAATTGAGATATTTCTCTACTCTGCATTTGTCATTGTGAATGTACACATAAGATTAGTAGAGGAAAAAAATACCCGTTGAATAAGCTGTCTTTGATTATTAATACGGATCAGATTGAGAAAACACCAAAATTTTGCAAAAATTTAGCTTTTTAAAATTTGAATTGTGCATTAATAGAAAGATTCATTAGGTGAGAAGGGTAATAAATGAATAATAATAGTAGAGACATATTCCGAAGGTATTTATTTAATCTAAAAGAATGTATGGGGTGTCTGGGTGGCTCAGTCGGTTAAGCATCCGACTTCAGCTCAGGTCATGATCTCCTGGTTCGTGGGCTCAAGTCCTACATCAGGCTCTGTGGTGACAGCTCAGAGCCTGGAGGCTGTTCTTTGTCTCCCTCTCTCCCTGCCCCTCCCCTGCTCACACTCTGTCCCTCTCTCTCTCTCTCTCTTTCTCTCAAAAATAAACAAACATTAAAAAAATAAGTAAATGGGGCGCCTGGGTGGCGCAGTCGGTTAAGCGTCCGACTTCAGCCAGGTCACGATCTCACGGTCCGTGAGTTCGAGCCCCGCGTCAGGCTCTGGGCTGATGGCTCAGAGCCTGGAGCCTGTTTCCGATTCTGTGTCTCCCTTTCTCTCTGCCCCTCCCCCGTTCATGCTCTGTCTCTCTCTGCCCAAAAATAAAAAAAACGTTAAAAAAAAACGTTAAAAAAAAACGTTAAAAAAAAAAAGTAAAAAAATAAAAGAAGGTAAATATCCAAATATTTAAAATCATGTAAGTTGATTCTATTTCAATGCTTTCTCTAGCCTTTATAGCTTCTGTTATTTTGTTATATGATGTAATCCTTATAGAAAACTTCCAATACTGTATTCTGTGTCATCTTCTTAGAGTTAATAGGATTGAAATGCAAAGGCCAAATTGGAGAGACACGATATTATGAGTTGAATTGTGATCCCCTCAAAGGATGTTAAAGTCATAACCCCTAGTTCTTGTGAATATCATCTTCAAAATAGGGTTTTTGCAACTGACCGAGTTAAAATGAGTCATTAGGGTGCGGTCTAATCCAATATGACTGTGTCCTTATAGAAAGGAGAAATTTGGACACAGATATGCACACAAGGAGAATACCATGTAGGCACAAAAGCAGAGGTCAGGGTGATGCCTCTACAACCCAAGGAGCAGCAGAGATTGCCAGCCAACCACCAGAAGCTAGAAGAGAGGCCTGGAACAGGTCCTTCCTCACAGCCCCAGAACGAACAACCTTGCTGACACCTTGAGCTCAGACTTCTTCCCCCAGAAGTGTGGGATGATACATTTCTGTTGTTTAAGCCCCCCAGTTTGGGGTACTTTGTTGTGGCAGCCCTAGCAAAGTAATATACTAGGAAGAACAGACCAATACATATCATCAAACTTCAACTTTGTAGCCTTAGGTTTCAAACAAAGAATGAAATGTTCTGAGAACCTTCCAGTCTCCTGTAAATTGCTTCTTTTCCTTGAACATGTGTCTGGGTGATGGAGTATCCTCAGGTGTACTTGAGACTCTGACATACAAAGTATAACTCCTGGAATTTCCAGAACATTCTAGGTCTTGCACTGAGTAGAATTTTACATATCCTTGGGCAATATCATACTGTTGGGATTTTTTTTTTTCGTACTGGTATTTTTGGGGGAAGAGAGAGAGAGAAAGTCTCTTCCTTGAGACTTAACATTGGAAATATGTTTCTTTGCTGCCTTGTCAATAGAGTCAAACTAGAAAAAAGATACCCACAAAAATGCAGTGGTAAGGCTAAATGAGTCAAATAGGCTACAGGAGGTAGATATGGCCGCATTAGTCCCTCCTTCAAGGAAACTGAGTCATATGAGTCAGAATTACTTTAGAAGACAAGATAGCTAAATGACGGTACTTTTGCCTATGAAAATCAGACCATTTGACTGTTAAGTATGTAATGCCAACGCCTTGATGGAATTGATTTATTTCTCACCAAAAAATATTTTTCCTCTAACACTAAATATGCAAGTTAAAATTAAACTGACAAAAAGAAAAATATACAGTGAACTCTCTAGATGAAAGAAATATTTTCTCATAGGTTAATATTTTTTCAATTTTATCATAAAAATATTACATAAGCACAGATTTATTTAATATGGCGATTTCTCTCATATTTGATTATTATTTTGAGATCAGACCTCCCAATGAATTTGTACATCATTAAATTCTAGGGAAAATGGGAAGTCTACTGTTACGTAAATAAAATTCTAAAGTGTCTCCATTTCTCTCTCTCCCTGTTTTATTTCTAAGATCCCCTTTTTCATAGGTGAGAAACCATGGGTAGCACAATAAACTTGGAAAAACAATGAAGTCAGCAAAAGAATGAAGACCAAATATTCTGATTGGTAGCCTGATACAATTATTCTCCAAACCAAACTTCCTGTCCATGTACTTAGCGTGCAATATATATTGGGTTGAAAATGATATTTTCAAAACCTCTTTGCAATGCCAAAAGTACCATTATGTAGCCTATTCTCTTTATTAAAAGATAATAGTAAAAGGTTATGAAAAGGCAAAAGATTAAATTGTTTAAAGTAAAAATAATTGAATTGAATTCTTGCCTGCATTTTCTAAAACTAAAAGCAGTTTATTTTGCTAAGTCAAGCAGTAAAAAGAAGGAAATACTTCTCTTTTATAGCCATGTACCTCTAAAACCACTGTCCAGGAATTTTCCAGCGCTAACTTTTGGTCTCTAAAGACCAAAAATATGCAGATAAAGTTAGTCCCAGCAAAGATCCCACAATGTAACAAAGTTTTTTCATGTATAGGGAGAAAACAAACCCATAAACTTAATGCAAATTTCAAAACATATGGCCTCGTAGAACTGTCAATCAGTGATCAGCAAGGATTCTGCTTTGTTTACTTTGTGGTGGACATTAGCAATTCCTCTGGGCAGATGTTGGTCAACACAGTAACTAGCCAGAAACTTGTGATGACTTTGCAGTGCGTTATTTTTCATAGGAAAATAGCCAGAATGCTATACCACATTTCATGTGATACATGGGCACTTCCTAACTAAAAGAAATCTGGAAAAAAAAAAGAAAAAACAACCTTGTATTCAGGATGCACAACAAAATTAGAGTTATCCAAATTCCAGCACGTCTTTGTTAAGCATGTAGAAAGTATCCAGAATCCAGAATTTCTCTTCCTTTACCAAAATGGAGTTGTCATAAAAACTGGTAAGCTTCATTCTGAAATGACTCATTCCAAATTGAGCATCTAGATATTTGTCAAATACTCTTGTCAACTATTCCAGGGTCTTTGATTTGGGCTCCTCAGTGACAGTGGTCAGATGACATGAATGGACTGTCTGAGTTGGTCTGCCTTCTTGGAAGTAATTTCTGATCAATTTACAATATAGCATTCATATTTTTCTTCAAAGAATCTTTTTTATATTACATATTTTCAAAGAAATCTTAGCAATCATAGATTACATATGATTAAAAACAATTGTAATTTATTTAAAAACAAAAGAGGCACCGAGTTTACATATCACCTAACAAATCTGCACATTTTAAAATCTTCTTAGGAATATTACAGATTATTGACATATGTATATGTACATATATATAATTTTAATATTTTTGATATTAATATGTTCTAGATAATGATAACATTTTTCTAAGTTATTGCTTTCTTTGGTTGTCTCAAAGAATTATAGTGACATTTAAAACCAAAAATGTCTTGGGGTGCCAGGGTGGCTGAGTCAGTTAAGGGTCCCACTCTTGGTTTCCCCTCAGGTCATGATCTCACCTTTTCAGGAGTTTGAGCCCTGCTTCTGGCTCTGTGCTGACAATGTGGAGCCTGCGTGGGATTCTCTCTCCTCTCTCTCTCTCTCTCTCTCTCTCTCTCTCTCTCTGCCCCTCCCCCACTTGCACGATCTCTCTCTCTCTCTCTTAAAATAAATAAATAAACTTAAAAACAAAAAACACAAAAGAAAACAAAAGTCTTAAGGGTGCCTGGGTAGCTCAGTTGGTTAAGCATCTGTCTCTTGATTTTGGCTCAGGTCATGATCTCATGGTTCGTGAGTTTGAGCCCTGCATTGGGTTCAGTGTGGAGCCTGCTTGGAATTCTCTCTCTCTCTCTGCCTCTCCTGCTCACTCTCTCTCGCTCTCCAAATAATAAACAATAAAAATAAGACTAAAAAGTCTTAGACTTTTGATTCCAGAAGTCAGTACGTTTTCTAAAAAGTGAGACTAAGGGGGGACCAGGAACAATGTTTCTAACTTGTTATTTTACCAAGGACATTTTTTTATTTTAATGTTTATTTTTAAGAGAGAGAGAGAGAGAGAGAGAGAGAGAGAAAGGGGATGGGGCAGAGAAAGAGAGGGAGACACAGAATCCGAAGCAGTCTCCAGGCTCTGAGCTGTCAACACAGTCTGACATGGGGTTTGAACTCACAAACTGCAAGATCATGACCTGAGCTGAAGCCGGATGTTTATCTGACCGAGCCAACCCGGCACCCTGTTAAGGACCTTATTTTTAAAAAGCCTATCCTACATTACCACTATTTGATAGAAGAGAGCCACTTTATGACAAAAAATTAAGAAGGGCGGATTCTTAGACTAAAAGTTTTATGTTTACAATATAGGACTGTTGATAACTTTGTCTTCACATACATAAAAACCTTGCCTTCAGTTTCTCATTTTGTTTTTTTTTTTCAACGTTTATTTATTTTTGGGACAGAGAGAGACAGAGCATGAACGGGGGAGGGGCAGAGACAGAGGGAGGCACAGAATCGGAAACAGGCTCCAGGCTCTGAGCCATCAGCCCAGAGCCTGACGCGGGGCTCGAAGTCACGGACCGCGAGATCGTGACCTGGCTGAAGTCGGACGCTTAACCGACTGCGCCACCCAGGCGCCCCCAGTTTCTCATTTTGTCCTGAACTATACAGACTTGCTCAAAATCAGACCTGGTTGTCTGAGAACTGGCACATGGGAAGCACTGTATTACATTTCTCTAAAAAGAGAAAGAATATTAAACATTAATTCTGCATTTCTGAAAAGAACTACTCTAAATTAAGGATGACTATATAAACTATTTGGCTGTCAGGCAATCTGGTCACAGTTATAATACCTGAATATGTTTTTTTTAAGTTTATGTATTTGTTTTTAAGAGAGGGAGTACAAGCAGGGGAGGGGTAGAGACAGAGAGAGAGAGAGAGAGAGAGAGACAGAATCCGAAGCAGGCTCCAGGCTCTGAGCTGTCAGTGCAGAGCCCTATGTGGAGCTTGAGATCATGAACTGTGAGATCATGACTTGAGCCAAAGTTAGATGCTTAACGGAGCCACACAGGCATCCCCTGAATATGTTTTAGGGGACTAACCGCTCACACCTTTTCTTGCAGGAGCGAGACAATGTATATGGCTGCTCAGGTTAAGTGTATATATGTCCATGCAGACTTGGGTCTGTAGGCTGACTGCCAGCTAGGAAAATGGCTTGTATTTCTGGGAAAGAGGAAAGAATGACATTTTGAATATATTGATTATAATCTTTAAAATTCTCAATTTTATCTTCATATATCACATCATTTTCGGAGGCCAAAAAAATGAATTCCCCACTAGCAACAGTCTTGAGATGGGTGAGGTCCCAAAACTTCTAACATTATTTTGGATTTTTTTTTTTCTGTAAACTCTCAAATGATGTTGATTTATACTTATATTTATCTAGAACTTAAAATGTAATATGTAGTTCCTCTGATTTCCATATTCAAGAAAAAATACAGTTATAATTGAAGAATTCCTCTAGGCTTTTTGTATGGTTTCTTTCCCTTACTGAAAGAGAATAAAAAGAGCAAAATGTATGTATTTTGTATTTTCCCTTTTAGTTTTCCTTTATTATCCTTCTTAAATAAAGTAAGAAAAATGTATGAGATTTTTTTTACATACACATATTACCCTAATATAAAGTACAACAGGAGTTAACATTTCAAGTCAAATGATGACCTATAATTTAAGAAATGTTAAAAGATAGTTTAGCATTGCCATCTTTTCTAAAATTGCAAGACAAATTCTTTAACAGTATGAAAATTATGTTTTTTCTCACTAAAATGTTTAATACATAAAATAGTACAAAATTAACTAAAATCCACTAAACATAGAATTTGCAGCATTGCATCTGGAGTCCAGGATCCTACAAATTTGTGTTATTCTTATTTATCTCAAACAGAGCTTTGGCAAAACTGTTTCATAAAATGCACAGTGACAGTACAGATTTTCCACTTATAGCAAATTATCTCACTTTTGTGGATTTCAGTCATGACCTTAATATTATTTGTTCATTGTGGCAATGAACAACGGGTACATGTGTTCACTGGATAAATTTTTTTCTTTTTGATATTCAATTCATAAAATTATATCAAGATATAATAACCCTTTGACAAAATTGTTAAGAACTAAAATATTTTAAGTTGAAGTTAGAAAAACTCTGCCTAACAGGTATGTGTTATTGGTCCATGAATGTTTCAGACCCTAATAATATGAATTATGTGAATCCAGTTCAACAGCAGTGATGCTGAAACTATTCTTACCTCTCATGATAGATGTGGGATAATGCTACTAGAAGTATCTTATCACATATTTTGTAATATAATGGGTCTTTCAAAGGATAATTTACTGGATCTATAAGAAAAAAAATAGCAGTGATATTTAGTACTCTTCAAGAGGCTTTCAAGCCAAGAAGAAAAGGCACTTTATAAACTCTGAAGCTCATTAACCTTCACAAAATACTGGTGAGTTAGATGGCAAGTGTTACTCTTCTCAGTTCATAGATGAGTGAACTGAAGCACTGAGAGGTTAACTGATTTTTCCAATTCACAAAGCAAGTCACGGCATAAAGGGAGGTCACACAGAATCCTTGACTATTGGTTCACATGGGGCTCTACTCTCAGGACAAATAATTTATTAAATAAGCACCTATTGATTATAATTTACTGGATAATTCCATTTGGCATTTGTCCAAATAATTTGCTCATGGCACAATTATCCACTCTCTAAAAAGACAAAACTGCCTGATTCACATAAGTACTATAATAGTTAACATCACAGCGGGTGAATACCAGGAGAAATTCCAGTCTGCTTTTACACTAGTAAAACTATAAAAAATATATATAAATATTTAGAAGAAACTAATAGTTTGTTTTCACTGCTAAATAAGATAGACTACTATCTTAATGTTCCCTCTTGGAGGAAGTTTTCAAATATAACCTAGAGGAGAAAGTTATATGTATTTTTATTTATCTTCTTTAAGGAAAAACAAAAAAAAATCTGATCTTTTAAAAATCAGGGAAGTGAAAAAAGGTAGGAATTTAGCTCTGTTGGAAAAAAAAGATATATTTGCTATAATATTGTTAAAGCCAGGTGATGGGTATATAGGGGTTCCTTTTTTGTCATTGTGTCTACTACTGCATATATTTTAAATTCTACATAAAAATTATTGAAATTAAGTAGTTAACACAGTTCCTGGAACATATAAAATGATTAATATTCAAAATAAAAGGTAAACCTAAAGAACACATATCTGACAGCAGACATAAAGTTGATGTATTTTGTCCAGTGATCCAGAGTCTTATTGTATACTAAAAGCTATTCAGGTACATAAAGCATTTTCAAGTTCTAAAATGTTGAAGGATGATCCCATATATCAGCTTCCTTTTTTTATGGCAAAGAAAGAACTAAACTCACCTGCTCAATATTGAATACTCGGTGTGGCCCTAGAGAATTCTTTAATAATGTTTCTGAGAATTGGGAGACCTTTTGAACAAATCCCACCAACCTCATTTACTTTGATTAACGTGACATTTGGGGGTGCCTGGGTGGCGCAGTTGGTTAAACATTAAACTCTTGATTTCAGCTCAGTTCACCGTCTCACAGTTCATGAGATTGAGCCCCATGTCAGACTCCGTGCTGACAACACAGAGTCTGCTTGGGATTCTCTCTCTCTCTCTTTCTGCCTCACCCCCGTTTGTGCTCTCTCCCTCAAAATAAATAACCATTAAAAAAAATGAAATTTTAATCAATTAAATTCAGTTAAAAGAATTAAAATACAGAGTAGAAAAAAGGACACGAGAAGGAAGGAAGGAAGGAAGGGAGACTAGATAACAGGGAAAGTACACTAAACCCAGAAATTCAAATCTATCCTGCATTTTTTCTTTTATCTTTTTTTCTCATCACTATAAGTATGTTTCCCATTATTTGTCACTTAAACATAACTGTGTGCTTATGAGTTTTTAACCTCCATTTCCTCCAGCTTCAATCTGTTTCACACACCATTACTAGAATCTTCTAAGTGCAATTCTGATCATATTAAGTTTCCCGCTCACAAATTTTCAAAGATTTTCACTTTTTCACCAAATAAAATATTCTCACTGGAGAATCAAAAGTCCCTCACAGTATGATGACTACCTACTTTTCCAGCTGCATGTCTAATTCTTCTACCTCTCAATATTACATTTGTAACCAAACTTACATATTCATTTTCTTTTCTGAGCCTGCCTCTCTCAAGTCATGCATGTTTGCTTGCACACCTCCAAAGCTGGCATGTGCAATTTTAAGTGTCTGAGATAACATGTTTTCTCTGTCTTCTGCCCTGGCTTTTGCATTTTGTTCCTTAGGCTTTGTAATCTGTTTTCATTCTCAGTCCACAGAAGTGCTAGAAAGATGTTTTATTATTTAGATTTAGAATAGGCAACTATCTCTTTTCCTGGAAATCCTGACCCTGTTTTCTCTTCTAAACTGACTCTTTTTTTTTTTCAAAGTTGTATTTAATTTTTTTTTTCAAAGTTTATTTATTTTTGGGACAGAGAGAGACAGAGCATGAACAGGGGAGGGGCAGAGAGAGAGGGAGACACAGAATTGGAAACAGGCTCCAGGCTCTGAGCCATCAGCCCAGAGCCTGACGCGTGGCTCGAACTCACGGACCGCGAGATCGTGACCTGGCTGAAGTCGGACGCTTAACCGACTGCGCCACCCAGGCGCCCCTCAAAGTTTTATTTAAATTCTAGTTAGTTAACATACAGTGCAATATTGGTTTCAGGAGTAGAATTCAGTGATTCGTCATTTAGATACAATATCCAGTGCTCATCACAAGTTCCCTCCTTATGACCCATCCCCCATCTAGCCCGTCCCCCACCCACAACAACCCTCTGCTTGTTCTCTATTGTTAATAGTCTTTTATGTCTGCTAAACCTACTTTTGAAACAACTAGGAATCCAATTAATCATTTTTGTCTGTCCAGAACATAGTCATCATTTTCAAGTAACAGTATTACAAGTTTTTTGGGTGAAACCAATTCTCCCTTACTCTCAGTTCATGGGATAATAAAATGACAAGGTATGTAGTGTGGAAGAGACTAAGTTGTTATATGTAGGGCAATGATGATCTCTCTGTTCTAGGCTGGGAAGTCTACAGTTCTGGTTATATGGTAGCAAAACATGTGTTAAATGTTAATCCCTTTATCTTAGAACACAGATAATAAGACAACCAAGGTTAGAGTTTCGGGACCTGGTTGAGAAATTTCAGTGACCCCTTCTATCTGTGAACAAGTAAATCTATATGGCTTACAGTCTGGTAATATTAATCCTTAGATGATTGAAAAAATTGAAATATATGTCTGAGGCTAATGTTAGTTTCAACAAATGCAAAAATATGGGAGTGCAAATGTAGGATTATACTGGAACCTGGAGAAAGTCTCCCAAGCCCTCTCTGCTATTTATTTCTCCTTCCAGCCAAAGGAAACAATCACGAGCATTGTAAAGAGTTATAAATTGAAATGCAGCCTGGTTTAAAGGGGCAATTTGTACCAGCACATCTCATGCTATGGTGTACATCATTCCATCTACGGCAAGTAGAAAGCACTTGGGCCTTGGACCCTCAGAAATTGACGCTTCTGAAATCTACATTCAAGGATCATGATACTGCAAGATCGCTGTCTTTAGTTACTCATTTATGGGATTAGATTAATGCAAAGCTAGAAAAAGCCCACAAGCATTTGGAAAATTGTGTTGGCTGAGAAATATTACTTCCATTTTCCTTTCCAAAATTATCTCCATGTCCAAAAGTCCCTGTGTTTTGGGAGGGGCTGGCTCAGTGCTTAGTCTCCAGTCCAGATGCCTTATTGAACCAGACTTGGTCAATTAAGTTTCCACATCATCTTGACCACAGGGATTGTTTCAAAGATGGACACATGATCCAAAATAGCCAATAATACGAGATGTAAAAACTTTTTCTGCTGTGGTTGAGGTACTAAAAGAACTTAAGTTTAGGGAATGTGGATACCACTCATAGTCAAACTTTGCTTTTTAAATGAATCAATTTTAAAAAGTAGATATGAGACATTGGGAAATTTAAAAAAAAAAGCTCAAGAAGTAAACATATACATGAACTATTCAAACATGAAAACAATTTTATTTACAAACTTTTCTGTTATACGAGGAATATGTTTCCTTTTTCACTTATGCCAGTTTGTGATTCTGTCTCCAGTAATAGAAATACAGTAATTACCAAATAAACAATATTGAATTAAATTGAATTGAGATCATTTTCATGGCCACAATTCAGCAGATTAAAAAGAAACATCCAATTGATTTAAGATATACCTAACAAAAACTAATTACAGAGTAGATTCTAATATGGGGTGGTCAGTAGCCCCTTATTTAATCATTTCAATTTCCTAGTATAGTGTGTAAGAAGCACCAAGAGTAGTGATCTCAGAATGACAGTAAAAATTAGCACCGAATATTAGTCTAGTACCAGAATTTGGGAAGAATTTCCATTAGCAGCAAGATTAATGGAGCTGGATTGAAAAATACCAATCATCATGCACTACAAGATAAAAACAAGCCTCCTTACCTGAAAGTGAATGGAAATGTTTATTTCCTGCTACTCATTTCCTATTTGCAGAAAACAAGTTCTGAATTAATTTGAGAAGTTCAGAGGCATCTTCTACTGCATGGTGCCTCCATTCTTCCCTTCCTTTATTTTCAACCCCACATCTCTTTGTTAGTGTATTCTCTGTGAGTAAATGTTCTATAGGCAGAAAGTAAGCTGGAATACTGGGGATTTATTGTTAACCTAATTTCTAGGAAGTAGGGTGGGAGAATGTCTCACCTCCATGACATCATAATTTCGTAAGGTGCATGCCTACCAAGGCCAGATTTAGAATAAGAGTTGTATGTCCCACTTCACTTCCAGCTGTAGATCTAAAAAGATTAAGCATGTGTAGACAGAATAGATGCAATTAAATCCTCACACTCTATTGACTGACACATTTATGTGTATTTGGATTTGGCATTTTTTGAGGATGGAGTTTATTCTTTAATGAGAGTTCTCTTGGTGTTAGAATAAGAAAAAAGAAATAATGTGGGATCCACATTATAAAGAAAAACTTTAGGGGCACGTGGGTGGCTCAGTTGGTTCAGTGGCCAACTCTTGATTTTGGCTCAGCTCATGATCCAGGGTCATGGGATCGAACCCCCCCCCCCCCCCCCCCATTAGGCTCTGTGCTGGGCATGGAGCCTGCTGCTTGGGATTCTCTATCTCTCTCTCTCTCTCTCTCCTTCTGCCCCTTTCCCCCACTTGAGCTCTCTCTCTCTCTCTCTCTCTCAAATAAAAAAATAATTAATTAATTGATTTTAAAAAGAGAAATTTTAAACACGTACCATCACTAGAATAAGACATTACTGGGGTGCCTGGTTGGCTAAGTCAGTTAAGCATCCGAATTTGGTTCCTGAATTGGAGCCCTGCATTGAGCTTTCTGCTGCCAGCACAGAGCCCACTTCAGATCCTCTGTCCCCTCTCTCTCTGCCCCTCCCCGTCTCACACACACACACTCTCTCTCCCAAAATAAATAAAACACTAAAAAAAAAAAAAAAAAAAGAATAAGACATTACCAAGTTATAAGACTCAGAAGAGGAATAGACCTCACAAAATAAAATGACACAGGAATTGTAGAATATTTTATAAAATAATTTGTCATCCTTGATGTAAAACAGGAATCTATGGTTCTTTGAAATGGAAAGAAAAAACTAAAGACAAAGTTGGCAAGATTTAAACAAAAATTGATGATATACAAAAAATTTACTGAAATTAAGTAGAAATACATGGAAACTAAAATTTTAATAGCAATATAAAATTATTATTGGAAGCACTAAAAAAACAAGTTTTCTGCTTTTTCAAGGTTTGGCTGATTTTCTTTTGATCCTTGAAATCATATTTTTCTAATATTTTGTCTTTTTTTTTTAATGCTGAGCTACTGAAACAATGGATCATGGAGGAAGAAGTAGTTTGACAAGTATGAGAAGAGGAAGAGGACATCTCTATGTTCTATATAAATCAAAATTTCTACTGATTGAGAGTCTTAGCCCAATCTTAGTGGGGTATGTATTCTCCTGAGGTGTAAAGACCTCAAAGAAAAATAAGTGGAAACTGATTTTTGCTCTATTGCATTTGACTTATACCTGGGGAAGAAAAAAAAATCAACAACAAAGTCATAAAATTGAAGAGTGGCTGCAGGAGGCTGGGGGTGGGCTTGGGAGGATGGGGAGTTACTAAACAAATGGCAGGAAGTGTCAGTTAATCAAGATAAACAAGCCCTAGAGATCTGCTGTATACATTGTACCTAGAGTCAACAATAATGTATTGTACACTTAAAATTTATTAAGAGGGTACATCTAATGTTAAGTGTTCTTACCACAATAAGGTATTTTTTTTTTTTTTTTAAGGAAAGATGTTGAGGAAACAGATACAACAAAATACCAGGAACAAAAAGTATCTCCTACATCACTGAAGATAACTTTCTTTAGTTACAACTGAATTCTGTAGGTTGAATGGGTTAAACTCAAAATTAATGCATCTTAATCACGAACTTATCAGCGATGAGGCAGGAGAAAAACTTAAAGGCACTTTCAGTCATTAAGGAACTAAAAATTAATGGCTGAAGGGGAGTAAATGTTTAATAAAAGTTTTAGTGTGGAAATTAAATTAGTTATATGGAATTAAGTCAAAATGTTCACTTGAAATTTAGTCTTAAATGCTTTTGAAATTTTAAACAATATATACTTAAAAATAGAAAATGAGTAAGGGAAAATAAAATGTTAATAACAATGAACTTATTCCTAATCACCTTCATAGTAAGTAAGCCTGGAAGGTGAGTAGAGATGGTGACAAAAGGGGGAGGATTAAAATTAGGCTAATGTTTTCTCAGATAATAATATTCATTCCTGATTTTGGTAAATATTAAGTTTTAAATACATATTTTTTAATTAAACTCTCACTAGTAGAACTACTAAAAGACTTTTTAAAGATTTAAAAAGTTGGGAAAACAAAACAAGTAAAATAATCATAACAAGAAAATATTCAAACAAAATTTTAATCAGAATACTATATTACATGAGAAAATCAAGACATGAAAATGAACACGGTATAGGTTCAATTGTTAAACTCAAAAAGAAATAAAATGTTAGTAGTGGCTTATGTTTGGTAGTGGGATTATAAATTGTTTTCTTCTTTATGATTGTCTTTGTTTTATATACATAGAGGCACAGAATTACTTCTGTAATCAGAAAATAAACTGCTCTTCAAAAGAGAGAAGAAATAAATGTGACCGCCAGTGTAGACTAATTCTAGATTATGTGACAGAGAAACTAAGAGTTGAGGAAATTTGAGAAGAACTTAAGGGTTTGAAGCAAGAATTTAGAAGTATATAAAAAGATATCCATATTTGTGGGGCAAGAAAGATGAGAACGTTAGCTTATATTTGCAGCTGTGTTTTTCTCAATTTAAAGGCTGCTCCCAGGAGCACAGTTTAAATGGAGAGAAAGCATAATTGACCCTAATAAAATAATGGGGTTTATGAAGGCTGTCTTCTTATTGCACCAGTTCCTTTTGGTTTTTATTCTTATGTTATACACTGCACACTTGAGCACTCAGTGGCCAAAAGCCCATGAGAGACCTTAAGCAGCAAAGAAAAATATAGATCCTTAACCTCAGCGTAATTGAAAATGATATTAAAATATAAAGTAAGGTAAGCATTTTCAACAAGTATTCGATTTTTCCAATTCTACATTCTTTTGGAAATACCATATGTTGAATCATTAGGAAAAAAAATTCCGGCCTTCTCTTGGCTAGTGTCTTGATGAGTGTTTAATCCTCAAACTACAACAGCTTCATATTCTTCCCCCAACCAAAGTCTCGCTTACATGATTCATTTACCAACATTAAGATTTAAGTACCTGATCAAATGTTTCAAGGCTACCTCACCAGGGCTAATGTCAGTTAGCAATGCTCAATGTCTTAGATTAATTTGCATCATCTGGAAGGAGTGGGGGCAAGAATCTTGGAGAAACTGAAGTGTTTTCCTCATGACTTTGTATTTTGGCCTAAAGCTTATGAGTCACACGGAGCAAGCAGCTCTCCCTGTACCCTTTTCATTTCTTTGTTCATATGAAGCTAGTGAAGTTTATGGAATCTTTCTGAAATGAACTATCGAAGTTATTCCCAAGATGGACACATAGGGGTCAGTGTTCAGGGCTGGCATAACAATAACTGTAACAACTATCTGTCTCACAGGGCTCCTTCTGACGCTCATCTCAGGCTGAATGGTCTCCCACATGGTTTCTGATGGATGTTCAACCGACATTCGTGTCTTCTGCTGAGTATGGAGCTTGTGCAATTCAATCTTTGTAAAATAAAGGAATTGTTCTAGATTTATTCGTTTGTTCATTTAATCTTTCTACAACCTTTTATTTAGTGCTAAGTACGTATCAGGCATTTGTTAAGAGAGGAGGCTGTAAATACAGTAAAACAAAGCTCTACCCTCATGGTGTTTATGTTCCAGTAGTGCATGGTGCAAACTCTTTATATTCTACAGTTTGTGATTCTATTAGCTCCTCTACAAATCAGTTAGAGAGTGTGGAGAGAGAAGTTAGGGAGGCAGGCAAGATACCTATATGGAATTTGCCACAGATGCCATATCTTCTTGTCACTCTTGTACTTAATATTTCTGAGAGTTACAAAAGCAAGATCTGGCCAAAAGGGAGCTTCTCTGCCTCCAGGGGTCAGCCTCTCCTTGAAAATCCTTCCTTGAACCGCCTGAAGCCACTTCGAAGGATCACAGACTCTCAGGTAGGAAGAAGCCTTTAAGAATTTTACTTGCACAGAGAAACCAGTTCTAAGTTTTCATTCAAACGTGAAATGAATCTCAAGAAAGTTTTTTCCTTTGATTGAGATAGAGCGGCTTGTGAGGGTGCGTGTGATTTGTACGTTTACATGCACTTTCATACGTCTTTGAAACCTAGACAAAGATCTTTGCCTTAGGCCACTAAGGGAGTGAATATCACAAAAGGGATTAGCATGCTGTACTTCATAGCATCAAATCGTGTATTAGGGTATTAGATCATACGTTTAATTCAAATAATTTCACATATGTCTAATTCAAGTCAGAATCATGAAGGCATATGACTGAAAGGGGGGGGGGAGATTGGCTTTAATTTGAAGTGGATCTACTGGTATGGTTTATTTGGAAGACAACCCCAAATATGTACATTCAACATGCTAACATTCTAGCCCTACTAAGAGAGCGCTCAGTAGACACAGGGGTAATGCCATTTAAGAACTGCCGCTGATTAGGAACCCCTTCCTTCATTTTACCCTATCCTGAAAACTCACTTAGCAATTAACAAAATGAAAGCATTCTCTTTTTGGAATTTGACTTTAGAAATGGGAATTTAATTTACAAAACTGCCTGCAACTAATTAAAATGAGTAGTCACTGTTGGTTTGAAATGGATTATCTCTGAGAAAATTACACTTCAGATTGTCAAAAGAGGGTTTATATCCTGATTTTGAAAAAGCACCTTCCTCCATTGTAAATGCTTTCTCTGTTCAGCCGACTGATGCTCATTCAAATTAATGGAATCCGAAACCTGAAGCCACACACTGAAGATGATTGATACTCAAAGGTTAGTTTCATACATAGCTGCTTTACATCAGTGTATTTTTGAAAGGATTCGTGTTCCTTTATTCCATTATCTTCTCATTTCTTTTGCTTTGGGTGACTTTCTGGTGTGTAATGTATAACCAAAGAAGTGCTGGTTTAGATTATTTGTAGATAAAAAAATAGAGTATTTTTTAGTTCACCAAATATTTATTTGCACTGAATATTTTCACCAAGATTCTCCACACTTAATTTTGTGTTAGTGTTCAATCTGATAATACTTGTGTCATAACTGGAGGCTAGCTATAATTCTGCCAAGTTTCAATTAAATTTCTGCATGCCTGAATTCTACAGTATTTTAAGGCAACCTGCCTTTTGCAAGTTTAATCAGGAATTTACATTTGGCCTCATTTCAATACTTCATGGACTTCCATTGATCGACTTGAATTAATTTGGTTAGTCTAAATAAAATAATATGGGTATATACACATTTATTACCTTGAGAAGGTTGGTAATGGGAAGTGTTCACAGTATGCCTGTTTTACACCCACCACTCAATGTTGTCTTTTTAAATAAATCCATGAACTACTGTATGAACCCAAAGATAAAGAAGAAATAGAAATTAAAGGAATTTGGTGTTTCAAGTATAAGGAAGTATCATTAAGCTACTGCTTATTAATTGTAGTGGTAATATAAACAAAGAATGTATTTCCATAGGACAAATAATAAAAAAGTAAGTGGATTTTAATAATATAAGAAAATCAACAGAGACAGCATATTACATTTTTTTTAAAAATTTTTTTTCAACGTTTTTATTTATTTTTGGGACAGAGAGAGACAGAGCATGAACAGGGGAGGGGCAGAGAGAGAGGGAGACACAGAATTGGAAACAGGCTCCAGGCTCTGAGCCATCAGCCCAGAGCCTGACGCGGGGCTCAAACTCACGGACCGCGAGATCGTGACCTGGCTGAAGTCGGACGCTTAACCGACTGCGCCACCCAGGCGCCCCATACATTTTGGAGCCGCATCACTATCGGCAGGTCCAGCAGAGATATCCTAAATTAATTCTTCCATTGGGAATATTGGTTTACACTCTGTGAATGAATGAATTTATTGCCTTTACTTATGCTTTGAATTTCTGGAGAAATGAATGCTTGGAACTATTGAAAAAGGATAGTACTGCTTAGTTTTCTCAAATTATCCAAAACCTAATTTGTAGTCACAAATGACAACTGATATTAAAGAAGACTACATAATAAGTGATGTCTAAAATATCACTCTAAAATGAAAGACACATATAAATTTATTTTTATTTATAAATTTACTGAGATATATATTTATTTTGTTGTGCTTTGCTCTATAATGGATTGGAACTAGTTAGGAATTACCTTATAAGAAAGGTCCAGAAATTAATCAGAAAGAGTACTAATAACACTTTGGAAATGTTTACTATAATTCATCTATCTGTATCATGCCATAACGTGTATATATATAGCTTAAAAGAAAACTAAATGTGCATTATATAGGAGGATGCCTGAAATAGAATATTGTGCTAAAAAAAAAACAAAACCTTTCAAAGAGAATGGGTGATTACAAAATGTATAACAGTTTATAAAGGTGAACTGTATCAAGAAGATATTTAAAACTCATATCCATTGTGAACACCCAGAAATGAGGCTATACATCAATACCTAAATTTTCTTTTCTGGCAATGTGTTGCTCCCATAAATAACATTGATAGTTGACTTAACTAATTTATGGGCTAACCTAGGTCATTCTCATTAATTTACTCAAAGCTTTAAAGCCATTAGCAGTGCTTGCCTTTGATCACTTCTTAAGGTTGCCCTAGGATCCTTTTCTGAAAACTGTTAGTTTACCTCTCCCATTTTTTATGATATAATCCTCAATCTTTCACTCATGTTGTGTGTTCTTTAGGTGTTGATCTGTGCTCCATTAAATCACTTCAATTTTCCTTAATGGGTCCGGATTAAGTGTTTCCAACTTGGACATGCACTTAGGTGCTTTTTTATGTATATTCCCTATTGCCATCTATGCCAAAGGCAATGTGGAGCAAATGGCAGCCTTAAAAATTAATATTCTTTTATGTTTTTGAAAATCACTATTAGGAGAATTGGGGAAAGAATGACAATTGCTTGGGGGCATAACCCATCAGAAGAAGCAAAATACCCACCTCTGCTCCCTAAAAAAAATCCCACATATTATATGCTCAGATGGAGAAAGTGTAGCCAAGTTCTTGCCAAAGGGTTACAAAAAAACAAAAAGATATACATCTTGGAATGTGCTCCCGCCTCAGAGGAGGGCCACTCAGTGACTTTACATGATACCACGGCTGGGGAAAATTATACTTACATCACACACGCTATGCTTGATGACATCTATTCTATTTGCTGTGTCTGAACCCCTAAAGAATGACAAGTTCAGCACAAAAGCTTTACTATGATAACAAGACATATACCATAAGCTTTTAACCGTCTTTTTTTTTTTCTTGTCTTTTCTTTTTTTTTTTTTCAGCAAGCATAATCATGAATCAAAATAGTCAGAAAGTGGGATAATGGTGTGGAATTGGCATGGATTTAGGGACAAAGACATCGATGTTTAGAATTTGGTTCAGCCACTTAACTTCCTTCTGTCTGTTTATTCATTTATAAGAATGTGATACAAGTGATACCTATTCTGCACGTTGAGCTAAGTTTTTGTACATAATGCTTATATGGTGCCTAGCACAATTCCTAGTAGTCAGGAAATATTTATTCATTTCCATAACCCCTTATATCATGATCAGTAACTCCAACTCTGGACTGAAAAGAAAGTTTAAAAAAAGCAAATGGAAATGTATTAACATTTCTATCATGATAGGCTATTGGCTTCTGAAGGATACATTTAAAGACACAGATAACAAGAGGTCCTCCTGTACTTATCTCATATGCATCTATTCTTGTCAGGGTAAAGAAACATGCATTCACTTAAGCTAGATTTATCCGAGTGGAGAAGTAACAGGGAAGACCACAACAGGAATACAAATAGCTTTTCAAAAAGTATTGTGTAAACTATTTTCTTTATTAGAGGAGCTTGATTTTAACTGTATATACATGAGGAGATCATACTCCAATAGTAATTTTCTAAATGAGTACCTGTTCAACAAACAGATGGTTGCCTGAGGGGAAAAGTTTGGGGTATGAGCAAAACGGGTGATGAGAAGTGGGAGATACAGGTTTCCAGTTATGGAATGAATTAATCATGGGAATAAAAGGTACAGAATAGAGGATATAGTCAATGTTATTATATTAGCATTGTATGGTGATAGATGATAGCTACACTTGTGGTAAGCATAACATATAGTTGGATCACTAGTTGTACACCTGAAACTAATGAAACATTGTATAGCAACTAGAGATAAATAAGTAAATAAATAGCCTTTTTTCACTCGTTCCAAAAAAAAAAAAGGACCTGTTCACCTGGTTGTCTCTTTTCATATTGTTAACAATGTTTTTTTACAGCTATTAATTGCCCTCTTGGAGTGAAAATAGAATGTTCTGGTCGATTTTGTAGAACCTAGAGCCTTGGGGGAATTTGAGATTTCACTGAGATTTATATCAAATAATTAATACATTGAAGTGTTCCAAGTGTTGGGCATTATTTCTGGCCAGGAGGACTTTATTAACTGTAGACTAAAAATATCTTGGAGACTTCTACTGTTCTAACTAAAAATGCAGGGGCAGTTTTTTTTTTTAAATATTAATTTATTTTGAGAGAGAGAAAGAGAGGGTGAAGGAGGGGCAGAGAGAGAGAGAGAGAGAGAGTGAGAGAGAGAAAACCTCAAGCAGGCTTCCTGCCATCAGTGCAGAGCCTGATGCTAGGCTTGATCCCACGACTGTGAGATCATGACCCGAGCTGAAATGATGAGTTGATTAAATGACTTAAATGACTGAGTCACCCAGGCACCCCACAGGGGCAGTTTAGAACCTGTGACACAGCAGAACTAAGAGTTAAAGATGCTCTATCTATAATTGTGAGTGTCTTCACCAAAAAACAACTCTTCAACTTGTATTTTTCTGTGGTATAGTATAGGATGGGAGAAAGATCTACTGAATATGATAGGGGTTTCATGCCTTAAGCTAAAAAGGTGATGAGTATTAAGGAGGGCACTTGTGATGAGCACTAAGTGTTGCATGTAAGTGATGGATCACTAAATTCTATACCTGAAACTAATATTACCCTGTATGTTAACTAACTGGAATTTAAATAAAAACAAGGGGGAAAAAAAAAGACACAAGTGCTTGTAAAAAAAAAAAAAAGAATTGTATAACAAGATACCTAAACTAAGCAAAATATTTCTACTGCGATTTGTTCTGGATATTCTGCTTCTATCAATTTATTCTGTAATTGTCTTAGGTTTTTGTTTTTGTTTTTGTTTTGGTGTGTGTGTGCGTGTGTGTGTGAATATCTTCTCCAAACTGTCAAGTCATCCTAAACTTAGGGTCATTATTATCTTCACATCATTTGACAAAAATATCAAAGCCACTTTTCTTCTATTCTACTAAGATACTTTGCAGTTAAATACAAAAAATATTCTATACAATTTAAAAATTACCATCTAGGGTTTTTTTATTTTTATTTTTTGGCTAATCATTATAGAATGTCACATTTTTAACAAGTCTTCATTGAGTTATCCAACAATACATGAAACTATCTACTGACCTTGACAAGTCTATACAAATGACCAAAATGTTTTTCTTGCCTTCATTTATACCTCATAAAAGTGAAAACTAAAACAGGATAACACCATGGAAATATCCTTCTGCTTTGATACAACATTTCTTACACCAGGGAACCAAGACACTCAACAGTGTTACCAATCGTAATTATGTACTATACTGGTCCGGAAAGGGGTGTTTTTACATGTTACCCACGAGGATGTCGTGAGGTTCTATCAAAAACTTCTTTGCAATTATTATACATTTTTTATATTTTCCTTAACCTATCTCATAAAACTATTAAACATAGGGTTGTTGTTGGTTTGACATTTTTCTCTCCATTAGCAAATTCACATAAAATCTCAGTAATCATCATTTTTAAGGCATGTACAAATCATTTATTCAAAGTTTAATTTTAGAGTTTATTTTAGCAAGAAACTGACATTGTTGTATTCTAAGGAGTTCTAATTTCATTGAGACAAAGATAATTTAATTCATAGGATCCATATCTCTGTTTCCTAAGACATAAATTTTTATTTCTCCATGTGTATTAGAAAAACCTATAGAGTTTAGACAAATTCTAAAACTTGAACCCTCCCCCCAGAGATTCTGATTGAATAGTTTGGAATGGGGCTAAGTTACTTAAAGTTTTTGAGAATATACATGAAAGCTTCCACTTCTGAGAAGAATGCAGAATAGTTGTGGTGGGTTAGTGGCCCCACTACCTAAAATAGTGAAATACAGATAATTTATAAAAACTGTCTTTTTTGAAAGCATTCACTGGCTGTGGAAGCACTGAGATAAAGTCAAATTCTATGTAAAAAGAATTCTCTTGACTTTTTCAGAGCTAAGAATAAAGACCAATGCCAGGCTCTCAATTAAAACCACATGTGGTTCAGAACTAAAGAATAGGGGATAACCAGAAGTAAACTGAATTCTACTGAAATTAAACCTAGCCACAACCCAGTTTAACCCCTGAATATGTTACAGTGATCAGACTTACACCCTCTCTCACTGAAAAGATCACCTATTTTTGGTGGAAAATAATATCATCTGAAGCCCAGATTTTTTATACAAAATGTCTAACATGATCAAAAATAAGAAGACATGCAAAATGGAAAGACAATATGATCAATAATCAAAGAGAGCAAGTGAATACTAGAAGTTGGCCCACATGACCTAGGTCTTCAGGTTAGATGAAATATGGGAAAATATAGAAAAAAATATATGAAAGCAGGAAAACTTTCATTAGGAAATCAAAGTATGTGAACACAATAATAGACCAGACATCCTTGAATTGAAAACTATAAGATCTAGAATTAAAACTAAGAGTTTACCTTGATTAAAATCCAGGGTTTAAAAGCAGGTCAGACAGAGCAGACTAGTAAATTACAATGTGAAGAACTATGCCGGGAGTATGATTTTCCCTTACTTAGAAGCTTACAAGCTAGACTATTGCTATTTCATAGACGCTGGCAGAAGACACAAGATCCGTGGGTCAGAGACGAAGAACTTTATTACTCACAGCATAGCAGGCAGCATGAACTTTACTTTGGGGTTGGTTTCTCCAGAATAGTGCGAGCGGTTGTATGTGAATGCCTCCATACAACCGTATAACACCACTGGAAGCCAACATTGATGTGAGAGGATTCACCACTTTGATAGTAGGCAGAAATAACTTTAACTTTCTCCAGGAGAGATGATACCTCAGCTACAAAGCCATCCAGGGTGAAGAGGGAATTCCAGGGGTAGCTACTAGCTGTTGGGCACTGCTGGTTAGCATGCACAGCAGAATCCAGACACTGAGAAACTGGGACTGCTGCGTGAGTTTGGTACTGAAGAAACTAAGCATGGACCCTGCAGAGAGAGCAAATTGACTAGAAAGCAACAATTCACCTCCTGCAATGACTCTCCAGCATGCTGTATTGACAAATGTTCAGTGTCAGATGACAAAAGAAAAAGTACTTCCAGGACTCAGATCCATTCTCACAAAGAAGTCAAAATGAATAAATGAATTTGGGGCAGAGAGGCAATAAATGGATAAACCATACAGCAGGCACACATATCACAATCATTGTGACATGCACTCCACCTCCAATCAAAAGGTCAACATACTGGTATTGTGAAGCATAACTAAATAACAAATCGGTTCTTTACACCATTAAGTAACTGGTCGTTTTTATTACTTATCCCTGATTCTCTGCACAAAGTTATAACATTTTCTTTTAAATTTTTTTTTTCAACGTTTATTTATTTTTGGGACAGAGAGAGACAGCATGAACGGGCGAGGGGCAGAGAGAGAGAGGGAGACACAGAATCGGAAACAGGCTCCAGGCTCCCGAGCCACCAGCCCGGAGCCCGACGCGGGGCTCGAACTCCCGGACCGCGAGATAGTGACCTGAGCTGAAGTCGGCCGCTTAACCGACTGCGCCACCCAGGCGCCCCTACGACATTTTCATTAGAAAAATAACTTAGAACATTCAGGCTCTTCACAGAACTCCCAATCTCTTCACATTTCTTTCCGTTGCTTCATAGTCCTTGGAGATTGTTCCTATGTCCCTCTGGCAGGGAATCCAAGTAACTAGTGGTCACTGAGATTAATAACCCTCACCAGGATTTACATCGTAATGTACACAGAGTATTTTAGAAAGACAGCACAGTTCCATATCAGTCAACATATATCTGTTGCTATGCCACTTAGGTTGTCTGCCACCTTAATGCATGTTTTTAACTCAGGGGCAGTGATAAGTATTCACTTACCTGCCCTTGTTAAGATGCCTTCCATGCTCTTTCCTACTTCTCCCAGAGGTTTGGCTTTACTTTCTGTGTGAGACAATCCACACATAGTTAATCATAAGTTGGTTCAGGGATGCAGAGTTTTTCTTTGTCTCTCTTCTTCATATCTTGTTCCTCCCATCAATATCAACTTTGATTTGTTTTAATTCCCCCTCACTTTGTGATTCCTTTTGAATAAGATTTTCTCTATTCAAGGTAGAAAAACATTCCCAATATGAAATGTAAGAACATTTGTCTCTTCTTCTAAATCACTCATTTAGAAATGAAACATTACATATCTAGGGTTAAATGCTTCAGCATAGGTGGTTTTAGATATGTTTTCATGTACACATTTGCACAAATTCTAAAAATGAAACACGTGGTGTTAAAGGACTTTCTCACTAGTAGAAAGCTGATTTTTGCAGAGGGTTTTTTTTTAATTGATTTTTGAAGTATTAGGTGGGCTTCTTAGGGAGACACTGCCCTGCGGATTTAGAAAGTTAGGACAAAAAGATATTAATCATCATAGATGTTCATTTTGAATGCATTTTTTAAATACCTTAAATAATCCCTGGCTGTCACTATGTGTCTTAAAAGCTGCCCGATAATCTTGATAATTGGCATCAATGAAACACTAAAACTTTAGTGCTGATGAAAGACAAGTGACCAATTAAGGTATTGGTTGTGGTAGGCAAAACACTTATTTTGCATTAGTTCATGAATATCTGAGATAGAATTTATGTTGTTCTGAATGCTGGCTGAATTTGTTAAATGTTGTGCACCTTTAAGCCAAAACCTAGAAAATACCTTATATCTTGGTTTTGCTACTCACCAAAAATCACAAGTCATATATTTGGGGAAGTACAATAATGTTTTTAATGCTTTAGATGCATCAGAGGTAAAAATTCATGAATTACATAATAGCATTTTTACTAGTCTGTTGAATTTTAAAAAATGTTTTTGAGAACTCTCAATTTTTTTTGTTATTCTTTTATTCCAAGTCTTGACCTTTGTTGAAAAAGATAGGATAGTTTTTTAAAAAAATTTCGGCAACATTCAGAGTCCTATGTCCTAAGAACAGTTGCTGAGAGGCTGTTTAAAAACCTTCACTAGTTACAATTGTGTATATATATATATATATATATATGTACATATATATATATAATAGCTGTTTCATTCAAGTCTTTCCATTTATAATTTATAATCTTTGAGCCTCAACCAATGCCCAACTCTCAGCTAGTCCCTGAGGATAATATTTAGTTTGAGTCAGAGTAGCCTAACATACTTATTGTCAGGTATATGTTTTGCTAATCAAATTTGCACTTCTAATCTAGAGGACTCAAGGGATAAATTTCTTACCATCTATTTTACTTAGCTTACAACCCCATGGGCAAGAACAATTTCCATTATGTGAATTTTGTTCGTGATTAAGCTACAGCGG
The DNA here is from genome assembly GCF_014898765.1 of Herpailurus yagouaroundi. Taxonomy (NCBI): domain Eukaryota; kingdom Metazoa; phylum Chordata; class Mammalia; order Carnivora; family Felidae; genus Herpailurus; species Herpailurus yagouaroundi. The sequence goes on from NW_024412376.1 coordinate 74,351,379, forward strand.
GAACAGTAAAGAGCAGAAAAGGAAAAGCTCTTTTGCTAATGCGTTATGATATAAAGAGTTATGTTTAAGAGGCCCCCTTTAAGAAATCATCATATTATGCTGCATATTACTCCTGGCATTCACACATTGTAAAAAAAAATACCCTACAATTTTAGTTTAAATATCCTGAATGTACTTGTTTTCAGCCATTGTCAAACAGAAGGCAGTTCCTCTATAAGTTGTGCATTCTCTGATTAGTCATATGGTTTTATTTCCTTGGAAAACATTTATTAAACTGTATGATCTGATTAATTATTTTAACTCTTCCCATTTTGAGTCCTAACCTTAAATTATTTTAACTATTTTAACCTTATTTTGAGTTCCAGCGTTCAACTGATCTAATGAGCTCAAGTTTGTAAAAAATGACACAAATACCATCGTTGAGTATTTTTTTGGCAGACACTAAATTCATGTCTATTGAATTCTTTAACAATGTAAATCTGTCCCCTTTGCCAATAATTAAGATATAAGTCTTTAAAATGAATGATTAAAAGGATCTGCCCCTCCAAATTATGAATATATGAATGCCAAAGTATATAATTACACATTTGAATTCTATTCTAATTACTGTAGCCTTAGATAAATTAATTTCACTTTTGCCTTCATTGCCTTCATTTATTTATTTATTTATTATCTATTTATTTTTAATATGAAATTTATTGTCAAATTGGTTTCCATCCAACACCCAGTGCTCATCCCAACAGATGCCCTCCTCAATACCCATCACCCACCCTCTCCTCCCTCCCACCCCCCATCAACCCTCAGTTTGTTCTCAGTTTTGTTTTCTTTTAAATTTATTTTTAATGTTTTATTTATTTTTGAAACAGAGAGAGACAGAGCATGAACAGGGGAGGGTCAGAGAGAGAGGGAGACACAGAATCAGAAGCAGGCTCCAGGCTCCGAGCCGTCAACCCAGAGCCCGACGCGGGGCTCGAACTCACGGACCGCGTGATCGTGACCTGAGCTGAAGTCGGACGCTTAACCGACTGAGCCACCCAAGCGCCCCTTCATTGCTATGCTTTTACATAGTCTCTTTACAATGTGTTTTCCTTGCATTTGGAAGCAATTTTCAAATTTTGACATTTCTTCATCCTTTTTTCTTTCTCTGCCACTTTTTATGTTTATTGGCAATAATGCACTTCTGGGGTCCTTAGCAAATTCTAATACCTCTGCTTACTTCCTGATACTGATTTTGGATGCTACATTTCACTATACGGCTCTAGGACAGATAATTTTTCTTTGATAACACTAAATAAGAGTCATTCAGACAGTTTTATATTGGGAGCTGTTCTTTCATTATAATTTGAGTAAAACCTGGGAAATGATTTCAGTCTAAGGAAGCAGATGACCCAAGGAGAGAACAATAGCGTACCAAAAATGCTTTTGTACTTTGTATAATTTTGTATAATTTCTCAGATGGGTGTTATCACTGAGACAGGCTTTTGTTTCAGCCAGAATGATGATAAAGCATAAATACCATGGCTCTGAACTTCCATTGGATATGCTTCATGACATGTGGAAAATGTCTCTTGACTTATGGAAACTAATATCAAGACAGAATTTACTATAGGCTGGGGTCGTTGGGGTGAAGGCAGCGTTAACACGATCTTTAAGTACTGTGTTTAAGTCATAAATGTCCTACAAATGAAAGAAATAGAATTATTTGAATGATTCTTAATTTTAAACACTTGTAGGCAAGGTAATGATGCAATTGTATACCTAACAGTTAATAGTGCTTGTTTTAAGGAATAATTAATTCCATTTTCTTAAAAAATAAGCAATTCAATTAAAATGATAAAAAAAAACTTCATATTCTGCATTAATAATTTTTCGCATGGTCAATTAAAGTTTTAATTTAGTCACTTCATTAGGTCAAACTAGTATGTTTTCAGATGATGTCAAATGAAAAACATGTAATAGCTGTTTGAGTTGGTATATGCTCTACACTAGTGTTGTTAAAATCAGACTAATGAAAAGACACCAGCTAGAAAATCATTTCAAATTCTAGGGACCACATGTCAGAAATTTAAGGTAGCTTTCACTAGGTAATAGTAGTGCCTTGTTTAGTCCCAGAGTAGTCCTGGGTTGGTCCGAAGTCCTCCTCCGGACAGGAAATTTGACATGCAAGGAATGAAAACTAAATTTAAATTTATTTTCCAAGTCTGTCAAAACAGGACTTATTACTTAGTAGAACACCATTACTGTCTACAACAAATATCATGCAGCCTTCTCCCCAAATTATTGAGAATTAGTCCAAAGTACCTTCAGAATGGCAATGTCCAATATCAGTTACCTATAATATCGCTGTAATGAGAATGAGGAAGTGGCTGGTTAAAGCTCTAAACCCTTTTCCAGTATTAGATTGTTTCTGTTTTTCTTTCTACTTTATTCTTTTAGTTTTTTTTTTTAATAATTTTATTTGTTTTTTTTTTTCACAACAATCCTACCCAGTATCAGCATTGAAAACATTTTGCAAACATTAATCAATGATGTCCATGTTCTAGATCCTGATAGTTTGGTCCAGTTTTCTCAGATAGTGGAAAAAGTCTGTCTTAGACTATGAACAAAGTTCCCAAGGTGACATAAGCGGTAATAAAGTCTTCAGTGGAGGGTCATCTAAGTTACCTGACAGACCAAAAGAGATACACCACCTAAGAAGAAATGCTTTACCCCAAAATGTCCCTAAACTTTGCAATTCTTCTCAAATAAAAAAATGGAAGGCTACTCCACACAACAACGGGTTATCAACTAGGTGTTCTGTTATATTACTGGGGTAGGATTGAAACATTGACCTCGATTGGGCAGCCCAATTCAGGAGGCTTAAAACTTGGCTTTTACTTCATTGTCATACCAGCTTTCAGTTGGTGGCCATTTAAAAAAGGAGCAACATTTGAACATATCAATTTTATGTTTCTTCTTGTACTCTCTCATTATATATTAATTATATCAATAATAATATACTAATTAATATTAATAATAATGATCAATATATAATATAGGTTTATAATATATAATATATTCTATAATATGTTTTTATGTATTATATATTTCACTTATATATACATATATATATTTCACCTCTTTTTTTCTTATGTGCCCATAAAGTGTTTTGATTTTGACTTTTGTTCCCTTCTCTCTTATACTTAGACGATTTTTAAGTTTGTTTTTTTTTATTTTTGAGCTGTTTTTGAGAGAGAGAGGGAGTGCATGCATGTACATGAGCAGGGGAGGGCCAGAGAGAGATAAAGAGAGAGAATCCCAAGCAGACTCTGAATTATCAGCATAGAGCTGGGCATGGGGCTTGAAGTGGGACTTGAACTCAGCAACTATGAGATCAAGAGTCGGACAATTAACTGACTGAGCCACCCAGGTGCCCCTACTTAGACAATTTTTAAATGCTCTTTTAACATTGAGGTCTGTCACCAGATAGATGATAGTGATAGATAGACAGATGGATGATACATGATGTTATCTTCTAACTACTTGATATTTCTCCTCACTCTGGCAATTAATTTATCAAGATTAGTCTACCTAGGTAAATAGATTTTTGGCATGAAGTACCACTTTCTCTGAAAGTGTGGGATAGAAGGGAAAAAGCTTAAGATATAAAGTAATAAAACCTGGAGTTTGATTTCAACCCTTACTTGCTCTGTGACCTTAACGACGTTACATAATCCCTCTGAGATATATATCTTCTATATGTAAGTGAAGATAGTAGCGTCTGTTCTATGTGTGTAATAGGACCATTTAAAAGAATAAATTAGAGCAGCAGTTTTCACACTGTCTAGAAAGGAAGGGCCAGGCATTTATGCACGCACGCATGTATGTATGTATGTATGTTTGTTTGTTTGTTTGTATGTTTTTATTCCATTACATAGCAGACCATACTGTTGTAAAATGCAATCTATCAAAGTTCATTACTAGAAAATTGACAGAAAAAGAAAAGAAAACTCAAAATGAACACAAGTCACATCTTTAATCATTAGATTTAATTGGCATAAAATTACTCTGTTTAATTGCCATGAAAGTTTGTAAGCATTTACTCAGTTTTTGTACTTATTTCTGTACTTATTTCTTTGGGGGCTAAAAACAAGCAGTTATGGTCATCCTTCTCTGTTTTAACCATTGAACATGTATCCATACAGTTATTTTCTTAAGCAAGTCTGTGTTTGCCTTTTGTTAATATACAGCTCTGACTCCACAAACATATATATATACATATATATGTATATATATATATATATACACACATATACACACACACACACACACATTCATATGACATAAAACAGGCTCAACTTTAAAGCCTACTATATCATAGACAGTACCTTTCTCTATCATGCCAATTTGAGTTCTTAAATTTATCATGCAAGTCCTACACATGTAAAATATTCTAAAAGAAATGAGCAGAGACAAATATTATCCATAAAACAAGACTCATAATATGTCTAATATGATGGAGAAACAATCTTAGGATAAATTATTTTCATTTTCCTCTCAAAAATGTCAACTTTAAACTACCTTGTATTTCTACTTCTGGTTTTCTGTGTAAGGTTCCACTACACCTGGCTATTTTCAAATACATTGGTGATACATGATAAAATTTAATTCACTAGTTTTATTTAAAGCCTCTGCATCTAAGTCCGAGTCTATCATTTAGATAGTGCTTACATGCCACGTGTTTTTTGGAGGGCATATGCATACCTTATTGCGACATTATAAGTTGCTATAGGAATGAAGTGTGAAAAACTTTCATAGTACTAAAGGGAATCTAGACAAAAGAACAATACTGCTTTCTTAGGAAAAACAAAAGATGTGATAATATCCTGATGAGGGAATCCAAGCCTTCGATTAATTTTGCCTAAAATAAATATTTCATAAAATACCACATGATTCTATGAATCCAAATGCTACACACTATGATGAGTTAATATTTCAACCTGAGGCAACTGTGAGTCTGTTTTTTGCATTATTTGTGCATACACTTATGCAGCTTTTGCAGTCAACCAAAATGAAGCATAAAATTATATGTTTAGAACTTAAAATAATGTAGGGATAGAAATTATTTTTTCGTATTTGGTACTTGTAAATATGAGACAGTTAAGGTACTGAGAGGTCAAGCACATGGACTCAAGTCTCTAGTTATTCTGTGGCAAAGCAGAATCCCGAGTCCATGTCTGTCTGTCTGAAGAGGCTTCCTTAAACACTACGCCATATTGTGTCCTGTGTAATTATAATGCTCTCTTAGATTTATACAGCCAATTTCTCTAATGAGTTCAGAGAAAATTTCTGTCTATTATTCTCTTTATCCTTTCTATTAAGATTTCAAGGAGTGTGAGTTTTATATTAGGTAAGTGGTGGGAACTAAAATAGGCTTACTTGGAAAAGGGAGAAGTAGCGATATGGTTATGTAAAGTGATTTGTTGAAGGTCACAACAAATCAATAACAGAACTAGAACTCAAACATGTTTTATATGTTCTCCGTGTTATACTTTTTCATTGAAATACCTTTTGCTGGTTCTTTTCTCTCACAAAGGCTGAAATATTGCAAACAAATGAAGAGATTGTTTTTAAAGAATTTGTTATATAGCAAGCATCCTGGGAAAGTTAAAATATATAAAGTTCAGGGAAATAAATGCTCTTTTATACCGTTTAAAAATCAGGGGTAGAGATAGGCTTAAATTTACAGTTAGAGCATGTCAAGGACCACACACAATATGCCACGCATTACACATAGCAGATTGTTAATCAGTTCTTACAGGATAAATACATACATGAATGGTGTAGTAATAAAAAAATATTTACACAAAATAAAATAAATTGTCATGTTTAAAAGAACTCACTCATTCATTTATGCACAATACATAGCAGGCAATAAATTAGTCACTCTGAATACAAAGCTCATTTTGTGCTCTCAATGAGCTTATAGTCATGTCAAGGAAATATGCAAGTCAAAAGCCAATTTATTCAGAATGTAAAGTGTTGTGATGTAGGTGGGCACAAGTCCCCTAGTGGGTGTCCATAGTATCCTGCAAGAAACAAAGCCTGGTGGTTGTTAGGTACTTCAGGAAGAGGTAAATGTGTATACGGCCCAGAAGAAAGTCCAAGGGCGGTAATTCCCTGTGAAGGAAACACAAAGTTTGAGAGAAATTTATCTCTCATGGATACTCATACATTGAGTATTTTTCTATCTTAATTAAAAGATTTTGAAGAAAATTTAGAAAATTTTAGTATTGGCACAGTTTGTGTCAGGTGTGGTGTGCTGGCATGCAGCAGCCATCCCTTGCCTTTTTTTTCCAGATTTCAAGGCCTGGAAGGCTGAAAATTTTACTTACGAGATTTAATTAGAGGTAAAGCTCAGGATGCAAATTAGATCCTACCAAGTTGAACCTGGAACTTGCATGAGACTTTGAAGACAGAATTGAAAGGCTATACACACACACACACACACACACACACACGTATATACATGTATATATATATATATATATATATATTTTTTTTTTTTTTTTTTTTTTTTTTTTTTTTTTTTTTTGTGTGGTTTAGAGTGATTGTTTGGGGGGGGGG